>NC_141168.1:119372500-120048288 GCF_055505025.1 Bos grunniens
CATCAGACATTAGTAAAGTAATGGTTAAAATTCTCCACGCCAGGCTTCAGCAATATGTGAACCGTGAACTTCCAGATGTT
Source organism: Bos grunniens (assembly GCF_055505025.1). Taxonomy (NCBI): domain Eukaryota; kingdom Metazoa; phylum Chordata; class Mammalia; order Artiodactyla; family Bovidae; genus Bos; species Bos grunniens. Next base: position 119,372,581 of record NC_141168.1, read on the forward strand.
CAAGCTGGTTTTAGGAAAGGCAGAGGAACCAGAGATCAAATTGCCAACATCTGTTGGATCATGGGAAAAGAAAGGGAGTTCCAGAAAAACATCTATTTCTGCTTTATTGACTATGCCAAAGGCTTTGACTGTGTGGATCACAATAAACTGTGGAAAATTCTGAAAGAGATGGGCATACCAGACCACCTGACCTGCCTCTTGAGAAACTTATATGCAGGTCAGGAAGCAACAGTTAGAACTGGACATGGAACAACGGACTGGTTCCAAATAGGAAAAGTAGTACATCAAGGCTGTATATTGTCACCCTGCTTATTTAACTTCTATGCAGAGTACATCATGAGAAACACTGAGCTGGATGAATCACCAGCTGGAATCAAGATTGCCAGGAGAAATATCAATAACCTGAGATATGCAGATGACCCCACCCTTATGGCAGAAAGTGAAGAAGAACTGAAGAACCTCTTGATGAAAGTGAAAGAGGAGCATGAAAAAGTTGGCTTAAAGCTCAATGTTCAGAAAACTAAGATCATGGCATCTGGTCCCATCATTTCACAGCAAATAGATGGGGAAACAGTGGAAACATTGTCAGAGTTTATTTTTTGGGGCTCCAAAATCACTGTAGATGGTGACTGCAGCAATAAAATTAAAAGATGCTTACTCCTTGGAAGGAAAGTTATTACCAACCTAGATAGCATATTGAGAAACAGAGACATTACTTTGCCAACAAAGGTCTATCTAGTCAAGGCTATGGTTTTTCCTGTGGTCATGTATGGATGTGAGAGTTGGACTATAAAGAAAGCTGAGCACAAAATTGATGCTTTTGAACTGTGGTGTTGGAGAAGACTCTCGAGAGTCCCTTGGACTGCAAGGAGATCCAACCAGTCCATCCTAAAGGAGATTAGTCCTGGGTATTCATTGGAAGGACTGATGCTGAAGCTGAAACTCCAGTACTTTGGCCACCTGATGGGATGGGCTGACTCATTTGAAAAGACCCTGATGCTGGGAAAGATTGAGGGCAGGAGGAGAAGTGGATGACAGAGGATGAGATGGTTGGATGGCATCATTGACTCGGTGGACATGAGTTTGGGTGGACTCCGTGAGTGGTGATGGACAAGGAGGCCTGGCGTGCTGCGGTTCACGGGGTCACAAGGCGTCAGACACGACTGAGTGACTGAACTGAACTGAACTGGGTAGGTGACCCACAAACAGGAGATCATAATACTGAAGAAGTTCTCCCAACGTGGAGAAAGTTCTGAGCCCCACTTCCGCCTTCCCAGGGTGGGGATGCAGCAAAGTTAGTGGGAACTTCCAGGGAATCTGACTTTGAAGTCTGGAGGAATTTGATTACAAGGCTTCAACAGGACTTGGAGAAATAGATTCCACTCTTGGAGGGCACAAATAAAATCTTGTGTGCACCAAGACCCAGGGGAAAGAAGCAGGAGACTGAACCAAATATGCTTGCTAGTGTTGGAGGGCCTCCTGTGGAGGCATGGGTCAGCAGTAGCTTGCCTTGGGGACAGGAACGCTGGCACTAGCAATTTTGAAAGGTACCCCTAGATGTAAGCCCTCTTGGAGTTTGCCATTAACACTATCAAAGAGCCCACTAAGCCCAGGAACTACCTGGTTCCTGGACTTAGTTCCTCAAGCCAAGCAACTAACAGGGAAGGAGCATGACCCCACCCATCAGCAGGCAATCTGCTTAAAGCTTATTGAACACAGTCCTGTCCATCAGAGCAAGACCCAGTTTCTCCCCCAAACAGTCCCTCCCATCAGGAAGTTTACACAAGCCTCTTATAGCCTCATCCATCTGAAAGCAGACAGAAGAAGCAAGAAACACAACAATTCCATAACAGCTAAAACAAAAACCACATTGCAGAAAATTAATCAGGATGAAAAGGCAGAGGATTTGTCCCAGACAAAGGGACAAAATAAAACCCCAGAAAAATAATTAAATGAAGTAGAGATAGGCAACCTTCCAGAAAAGCAATTCAGAATATTTATAGTGAAGATGATCCAGGATCTTGGAAAAGAATGGAGAAGATACAAAAAAAATGGTAAAACCTAGAAGAACTAAAAAACAAACAGATGGCCAACACACTAGAAGAAATCAGTAACAGAATAACTGAGGCAGAAGAATGAATACATGACCTGCAAGACAGAATGGTGGAAATCATTGTGATAGAACTGAATATAGATTATTATCATTATTTTTTTTAAATGAAGACAGCCTAAGCGGCCTCTGGGACAAAATTAATTGGATTAGTATTCACATTATAGGGGTCCCAGAAGAAGAAGAGGAAGAAAAAGACTCCAAAAAATATTCAAAGGGAAAATAGATGAAAACTTCCCTAACATAGGAAAGGAAATAGTCAATCAAGTCCAGGAAGTGTAGAGAGTCCCAGGCAGGATACAGTCAAGGAGGAACCCACCTAGACACATAGTAATCAAACTGACAAAAAATAAAAGACAAAGATAAAATACTGAAAGCAACAAGGAAAAAATGACAACACACAAGGGAACTCCCATAAGATTATGAGCTGATTTCTCAATGGCAGATATATATAAAAGTGATTAAAAAGAAGAACCTACAATCAAAGAATACTATACCCAGCAAGACTTTCATTCAGATTTGATGGAGAAATCAAAAGTTTTCCTTACAAGCAAATGTTAAGAGAATTCAGCAACACCAAATCAGCTTTACAAGTACAATGGGAAATTATCTAGGCAGGAAACACAGGAGAGGATAAGCCTACACAAAATAAACACAAAACAATTAAGAAAAGGTAGTAGGATCATATATATCAATAATTACCTTAACTGTAAATGGATTAAGTACACCAACCAAAAGACATAGACTGGCTAGATGAAAGCAAGTGCACATATGCACTTTCACTTATTATACCACTCTGCTTACCCCCCCAAATTGTATGCAATTATTTTATATTGTTAGATCAATCATGTTTCCATTATCACTTGCAATTATAATGATCTTTTTTTCTTTTTTCTTGCTTGACTATCGACTGTGAAAACTGGTTAATATCTTTTATTAATACTATTGTGATTATGTAACTATTACTCATTTAATACCATTCTATCATGATTGGGTAACAGAAAATAACAGAGTTCTACATCTCTAAAACTACCATTTACTAGAAAATCTGTAATGATTTTTTATTTTTATTTTTTAAATTCAGAAACATATCAGAATTATCTTGGAATTTTTCTGAAAAATACCAATGCCCAGGTTTGTATTTTTTCCTCCAAAGCCCCAGATGCATTTCTAATGAGCTGCTGCTGCTGCTGCTAAGTCACTTCAGTCGTGTCCAACTCTGTGCGACCCCATAGATGGCAGCCCACCAGGTTCCCCCATCCCTGGGATTCTCCAGTCAAGAACACTGGAGTGGGTTGCCATTTCCTTCTCCAATGCGTGAAAGTGAAATTGTTCAGTCATGTCTGGCTCTTCATGACCCCATGAATTGCAGCCTACCAGGCTCCTCCATCCATGGGATTTTTCCGGGCAAGAGTACTGGAGTGGGTTGTCATTGCCTTCTCTGTTCTAATGAGCATTCATATTTAAAAACAACCGGACCATATGAAGATTTTTTACTTTTATCTGTTTTGTTTCCCTTTTTCTATTTCATATTTAGTGCTCCCATTTCATTTAGTTTATGTTTTCCAATTTCTCCATATTGATTTTTTGTTGTTCTTCCTCAAGCCTTTATCAATTTTAGCAAAAACCCATATGTGTGTGTATATATATATATATATATTTATTTATTTATATTTATATATATGATCCATGTATTTTGGCATCTAATATTACTGTTGAAAGACTAGAAAGCTTATTATCTCAGTGATTAAAAAAAAAAATTGATGAGCCTTTAAACTTCTAATCCAATTCTGATAATACAAAGAAATACTGTTTAAAAAAAAAAAAAAACAGGAAATTAACATGTGATACAGTATTATTAACTAAACCACAGATTTTGCCCAAATTTCAAAAAATTTTTGTGCTGCTATTCATTATTTGTTTTCATATTGTATTCAAGTTTCCACACACACCAAATTCTGATAAATTATATTTTCATTTTGACTCTTACAAATATTTTCTAATTTTCCTTGTTGTGACTCCTTAGATATACCCATCATTTAAAAGCAGATATTTAATTTCCAAATACATGAGTTTAAAAAATATATTTGATATTAATTTCTCATTTTGATATTAATTTCTCATTTAAATGGTTTTTTCTCTGCAATCAGCCTCTATTTTTTCAGTGTTCTAACTTTATGAGGCTTGCAAAGGCTAAGTCAAAGGTCTCTCTTAGTAAAGGCATATTGCATTTGAAAATATGTGGGTTATTTTCAAATATCTTTTTATATTGATTTTTAACACAATTCTACAGTGATAAGAGAACACATTCTGTATGATTTCAACACACTTACACAATTAAATTTTTGCACTTTGTTTTATGTCCCTGAATACATTCCAGTATCTCCTAGTGTATAGTCTATGGGAACTTGAATAGAATTTGTATCCTGCTGTTGTGTGAAAATTGTATAAATCTTAATTATAATGATTTGGTTCATAGTGCTTCTCAGGTCTACTGCTTTTCTGTATATTCATTATATTAATTTTTGAGAGTTTGATATTGAAACATAACTAAAAATATTAATTGATCTACTTAAAATAATTGTAATATATAGAAGAACCATATGTAACTTTGTTCTATATTTTCCAAGTCTCTTGTAAATGTGTTGTCATACTTTCATGATTTAAAAATTTAACAGAGAGAGAGAGAGAAAAGAAATCTAAGATCACGGCAGACAGTTCTATCATTTCATGGCAAATAGAAGAGGAAAAAGTGGAAGCAGTGACACATTTTAATTTCTTGAGCTTCAGAATCCCTGGGGATGGTGACTGTAATGATGAAGCTAAAAGACACTTGTTCCTTGGAAGGAAAGCTGTGACAAACGTAGATAGTGTATTAAAAAGCAGAGACAGCACTATGCTTTTCCACAGAACTGGAAAAGGTCAGTTTTCATTCTAATCCCAAAAAAGGGCAATGCCAAAGAATGTTCAAACTACTGCACAACAGCACTCATTTCACATGCTAGCAAGGTAATGCTCAAAATCCTTCAAGCTAGGCTTCAATAGTACATGAACCAAAAAATTCTAGTTGTACAAGATGGATTTACCAAAGGCAAAGGAACCAGAGATCAAATTGTCAACATCCATTGAATCGTAGAAAAAGCAAGAGAAATTTAGAAAAACATCTAATTCTGCCTCATTGACTATGGTAAAGCCTTTGACTGTGTGGATCACAACAGACTGGGAAAATTCTTAAACAGATGGGAATACAAGACTACCTTATCTGCCTCCTGTGAAACCTGTATTCAGGTCAAAAATTAACAGTTAGAACTGGACATGGAACAATGGACTAGTTCCAAATTGGGAAAGGAGTACATCAAGGCTGTATATTGTCATCCTGCTTATTTAACTTATATGCAGAGTACATGGTACAGAATGCAAGGCAGTATGAAGTGCAAGCTGAAATCAAGATGCTGGGAAAATATTGGTAACCTCAAATATGCAGATGACACCACACTTATGGCAGAAAATGAAAAGGAACTAAAGAGTCTCTTTATGAAGGTGAAAGAGCAGAGTGAAAAAGCTGGTTTAAAACTCAGCATTCAAAAAAGCAGGATCCTGGCCTTCAGTCCCATCACTTCATGGCAAATAGATGGGGAAACAATGGAAACAGTTAAAGACTTTATTTCTTGGGCTCCAAAATCACTGCAGATGGTGACTGCAGCCATGAAATTAAAACAAGCTTTCTTCTTGGAGGAAAAACTATGACAAGCCTAGACAGTTTATTAAAAAGCAGAGACATTACATTGCCAACAAAAGTCTGTGTAATCAAAGCTATGGTTTTTTTCCAGTAGTCAGGTTTGGATGTGAGAGTTGGCCTACAAAAAGGCTGAGCACCAAAGAATTGACACTTTTAAACTGTGGTGTTGGATAAGACCCTTGAGAATCCCTTGGACATCAAGAAGATGAAACCAGTCAATCCTAAAGGAAATCAATCCTGAATATTCATCTGAAGGACTGATGCAGAAACTCCATTACGTTGGCCATCTGATGCAAAGAGCAGACTCATTGGAAAAGATCCTGATGCTGGGAAAGACTGACAGAAAAAGGAGAATGGGGCGGCAGAGGACAAGATGGTTAGAAAGCATCACGGACTCAATGGACAGGGATTTGAGCAAACTTTGAGAAACATTCGAGGAGAGAAGAGCCTGGCATGCTGCAGGCCATTGTGTCAGAGCCTGACACTGCTTAGTGACTGAACAACAACAAATAATTAGTGATGTTGAGCATTTTCTCATTTGCCTGCTGGCCATCTGTATGTCTTCTTTGGAGAAATGTCTAATTCTCTGCACATTTCTCAGTTGAATGGTTTCTATTGTTGTTGTGGTTGAGTTGTATGAGCTGTTTGTGTATTTTAGAGATTAAGCCCTTGTCAGTCACTGAGTTGCGTCATTTGCAAATATTTTCTCCCTTCTAAAGGCTGTCTTTTCCTTTTGTTTATGGTTTCCTTTGCTGTGCAAAGGACTTCCCTGGTGGCTCAGACAGTAAAGCGTCTGCCTACAATGCTGGAGACCCAGGTTTGATCCCTGGGTTGGGAAGATCCCCTGGAGAAGGAAATGGCAACCCACTCCAGTACTCTTGCCTGGAAATCCCATGGATGGAGGATCCTGGTAGTCTACAGTCCATGGGGTCTCAAAGAGTCAGACACAACTGAGTGACTTCACTTTGCTGTGCAAAAACTAATAAGTTGATCAACACATTAAAAAGGTATTTGTTTATTTTTGCTTTTATTTTCTTGCCTTTGGAGACTAGCCTAAGGAAACATTGGAATAATTTATGTGACAGAAAGTTGTGCCTATGTTCTCTTCTAGGAGTTTTATGGTATCATGTCTTATGTTTAAGCCTTTAAGCCATTTTGAGTTTATTTTTGCATATGGTGTGACAGTGTTCTCTAACTTCATTGATTTACATGCACTGTTCAAGTTTCTTAACATGACTTGCTGGAGAGACTGTCTTTTTGCTGTTGTATAATCTTACCTCCTTAATCAAAGATTAATTGTCCATAGGTGTGTGGGCTTATTTCTTGGCTTTCTATTTTGTTCCATTGATGCGTATGTATGTTTTGTGTCAGTATCATGCCTTTTTGATTTCTATAGCTTTGTATTGATAGTATTGTCTGAAATCTGGAAGAATTATGCCTCCTAGTTTGTTATTTTTCCTTACAATTGCTTTGGCAATTCTGGTTCTACATAAATTTTAGTATTATTTGTTCTAGTTCTGTGAAAAATGTCACAGGTAATTTGACAGGGATCACATTAAATCTGTAGATTGTTTTTGAAAGTATGGCCATTTTAGCAAAATTAATTCTCCCAATCCAACTGCATAGGATACATTTCCACTTCTTTGAATCATCTTCAATTTCCTTTGTTAATATTTTATAGTTCTCAGCATATAAATCTGTCACTTGCCTGGTCAGGTTTATTCCCCATGTATTTTTTGGTGTTATTCTAAAAGACATTGCTTTTTTTGCATCCCCCTTCAAATATCTTGGGAAAAAATAGATTAAAGGCCAAAAGTGGAAGTGGGCCATAGTAAGAAATTTAGCTTTCACTCTGAGTGATATGGAGAGCCAGTTGAGAATTTAAAGCATACTGTGACTCATTCTGACTTATGTTGTATGAAGATTGTTTTGGCTGGTATATTGAAAATAGACTGTAGGGGACAAGAGGTGTAGAAACAGGGAGACCATTTAAGAGACAGCAATACAGATGGAGGATGACTATAGCCAGACTAAATGTTTAGAGCAGGTTTCAGAGAAAATATCAGTTGGTTTTAGATAATGTTACATTTGAATTGTTCATTAGATAGATTCAAGAGGAGAAAGCAAGTAGATTGTCAGAGTTCTCCAGATCTATGAGTCCTTGCCCTTGTGGAGCTTACATTTTGCTGGAATATGGGTAATAAATAAAACAAGTGGATGAAACACATATACTATTTTAGAAGGTAAGTTTTATGGAGAGAATTCAAGTAAGAAAAGAAGGTAAGTGGTGTTGACAACTGACTTCCTGAGAAGGTAACAATTGAGTAATGATAGGAAATACATCTTTTAGATACCTGGGATAATAGTAGTTTAGGTAGAAGGGACCAAATATAAAAGTTCTAAGATGGAGCATGACTGATGTTTGAAGGACAAGGAGATGAAGTATGGCTCGAGTGACATGAGCAAGGGAAAGAGGAGTAGGGATGACTGTACCCTGGTGGCTCAGACGATAAAGCGTCTGCCTGCAGTGCGGGAGACCCGGGTTTGATTCCTGGGTCAGGAAGATCCCCTGGAGAAGGACATAGCAATCCACTCCAGCACTCTTGCCTGGAAAATTCCATGGATGGAGGAAGGAGCCTGATAGGCTACAGTCCATGGGGTCGCAAAGAGTAGTACACAACTGAGTGACTTCACTTCTGATATTTCACTGTTAGTATAAAGAAATACAACTGATATCTGTATGTTGATCTTGTATCCTGCTCCCTTGCTAACTTATCCTTTACAATTTGTGTAGCCTTGCAGTCTTGCCTTTATAAACCTTCTTCCATTTTGTAGTCCTGTGCAATGTAATTCAAGTGCCTCTTAAATCTGTGTCTCATGACCTGAGGTCCTAACAAACCCCCAGTAAAACCTCTTTACTTCAGTTAGATTACCATTTCTTAGGTTCTGGTTAACAGGTTCATTGAAGACCATGTTCCTGACCAAGGGAGCTGAGGCTCCAGCTTGTGAGGGACCTCACTCAGGTGACAGTGTTCAGCAGACCTCAGCATTATCCCATCTGAGGCAATAGAGAGCTGGAGTCACTTTTCTACCAGTTCCCATCATGTATTGGTTGGAGGTGCTACCTGGAGATTGCCTCCCCCAACACTGACTGTCCCAACAAGGAAAAAAAAAAAAAAACTCCAGTGTTGAGCTCTTGGTGGTGTAGTGGACTGACATGGACCAGGAGCATGCTGCTGCAGAGATCCAGGTGGGAAGTGCCTGCTGTCCATCACTGGAACTCCAGGGGCTGGTGCCTTCAACTCTGTGAAGGATTATTTCCATCACAATGGTTTTACTTGCAAACTCCACATTTTGTTGTCTTTTGGAATCAAATCTCTTTTTGTGAATACATTGGCTTCCATTCAGATATTAAGACAACTTTCTTATTACAATCTGTTGGGTAGCACTTTTATCAATGTACTAGTTGACATAAACCTTTATTATTACTCATAAAATTACTGAGACTTTATATTTATTTAGCCATCTTACTGTGGCCATGAATTCCACAAGGTGACTATCTATTACATCAAGAGCTATTTACATTATCATGCTCTAAATTGTTTGCTCTCTTAATTTCCTTTAGTGTCTTGGTGACAAACTTTATATGCAGTCATTTGAAAAGTCAGCCGTTCATCCTGTTTCTCACAACTCATTTAAGAACCAGAGTAACATTTGTGGTCTCCCCATTGCTCGAGTGCTGCCTGGACCTTAACAGGTTTAAATGCTAAATTTTAAAACCGCAATTAAAATGTTTCATTACCTCCTCATGAGGCTGAACTGTTCCTTTTTCATGAGTGTTTTAGATACCGTAACTCTTTTTGCCATCTTACCCACATTCTGTTTAAGCACTATAACGCATAAGATGATTCAAGTAATTGTTCATTTAGAGTTGAAATTATGCTTAAATAATCAAAGTAAACAGATTTACACTACATTCCAAAAATGAGTCTATGCAATTTACATAAGTTAATCTCATCTTGGTTTCATTATAAAAATTATCTTGACTTAATAGAGAATAAAATGTTACACTCTAGAATTTGCACTGTGTCTATTTCTCAGTGGTGATTTTTCTTAATTATTTTCTAATTTTCCTCTGTGTTCATATATTCATTCTAATATTTTCCTATCAAATTAAAATAGCTATAAGGACATACTAATATTTAAATAAAGTAGGCAGTTTTGTATAAATACTGTGTTGTAAAAATTGATATCTATTCACATTGTCTTATCTGAAGATATTGCTCATGTTACACTGTTCTTATTTTTTCTGTGTTTTAAAACAGTTTTATTGATATATAATTCACCTACTATCCACTCATCTTAAGTCTACAATTCAACTGATTTTTGTACATTCACAGAGCTGCACAATCACTACCATAATCAATTTGAGAAAATTTTCATCACCACATTAAAAAAAAAAAAATAGCCATTAGTAATCACTCCTATTCTCCCAGTTCCCAGAGAGAAATTAGATTTGATGATGAAAGTAGAGGTTGGAATTATTCAAGGAGGGGCCATGAGCTGAGGGTTATGGGCAGCATACAGAATTTTAAAGAACAACGGAATATATTCTCCCCTAGAGCCTCCAGAGAGAAATACAGCCCTGTTGACACCTGGATTTTACCCCATAGAAGTCCATCTCAGACCTCTGATTTACAGAACTGAAATAATAAATTGGGACCTCCTTGGTGGTCCAGTGATTTAGAATCTCCCTTACGAAGTGCAGGGCATAGGTTTGATCCCTGGTTGGGGAACTAAGATCCTACATGCCACAGAGCAACTAAGCCCACACACTGCAACTACTGAGCCCTTGAGCCACAACCAGAGAATCTGTTCACCTCAACAAAATGTCCTGCATGATGCTACAAAGACTCCGCATGCCACAACTAAGACCCAAAGCAGTGAAATAAATACTTAAAAAAAAATAAATTGTCTTTCATTTTAAGCCACAAAATGTGTAGCAATTTGTTATAGTGGTAATAGATGACTACTACACTAATCTGTTAGAAACAAGGTTGTTTATTTTGGGGTATTAATCTTGCATCTTACAACCTTGCTATATTCACTTACTCATTATAATCATTTTTAGAGAGTTCCTTCAGTTCAGTTCAGGTAAGTCGCTCAGTCGTGTCTGATTCTTTGCGACCTCATGAATCACAGCACACCAGGCCTCCCTGTCCATCACCAACTTCTGGAGTTCACTCAGACTCATGTCCGTCAAATCAGTGATGCCAGCCAGCCATCTCATCCTCTGTTGTCCCCTTTTCCTCCTGCCCACAATCCCTCCCAGCATCAGAGTCTTTTCCAATGACTCAAGTCTTCGCATGAGGTGGCCAAAGTACTGGAGTTTCAGCTTTAGCATCAGTCCTTCCAAAGAACACCCAGGGCTCATCTCCTTCAGAAGGACCGGTTGGATCTCCTTGCAGTCCAAGAAACTCTCAGGAGTCTTATCCAACACCACAGTTCAAAAGCATCAATTCTTCGGTGCTTAGCTTTCTTCACGGTGCAAATCTCACATTCATACATGACCACTGGAAAAACCATAGCCTTGACTAGACAGACCTTTGTTGGCAAAGTAATGTCTCTGCTTTTCAATATGCTATCTAAATTGGTCATAACTTCTCTTCCAAGGAGTAAGCATCTTTTAATTTCATGGCTGCAGTCACCATCTGCAGTGATTTTGGAGCCCAAAAAATAAAGTCTGACACTTTTTCCACTGTTTCCCCATCTATTTCCCATGAAGTGATGGGACCAGATGCCATGATCTTCATTTTCTGAATGTTGAGTTTTAAGCCAACTTTTTCACTCTCCTCTTTCACCTTCATCAAGAGGCTCTTTAGTTCCTCTTCACTTTCTGCCATGAGGGTGGTGTCACCTGCATATCTGAGGTTATTGATATTTCTCCTGGCAATCTTGATTAAAGGTTGTGCTTCTTACAGCCCAGAGTTTCTCATGATATACTCTGCATATAAGTTAAATAAGCAGGGTGACAATATACAGCCTTGACATACTCCTTTTCCTATTTGGATCCAGTCTGTTGTTCCATGTCAGTTCTAACTGTTGCTTCCTGACCTGCATATAGGTTTCTCAAGAGGCAGATCAGGTGGTCTGCTATGCCCATATCTTTCAGAATTTTCCACAGTTTACTGTGATCCACACAGTCAAAGGCTTTGGCATAGTCAATAAAGCAGAAAAAATGTTTTTCTGGAACTCTCTTGCTTTTTTGATGATCCAGCAGATGTTGCCAATTTGGTCTCTGGCTCCTCTGTCTTTTCTAAAACCAGCTTGAACATCTAGAAGTTCAGAGTTCACGTATTGCTGAAGCCTGGCTTGGAGAATTTTGAGCATTACTTTACTAGTGTGTGAGATGAGTGCAATTGTGCAGTAGTTTGAGCATTCTTTGGCATTGCCTTTCTTTGGGATTGGAAGGAAAACTGACCTTTTCCAGTCCTGTGGCCACTGTTGAGTTTTCCAAATTTGCTGGCATATTGAGTGCAGCACTTTCACAGCATCATCTTTCAGGATTTGGAATAGCTCAACTGGAATTCCATCACCTCCACTAGCTTTGTTCCTAGTGATGCTTTCTAAGGCCCACTTGACTTCACATTCCAGGATGTCTGGCTCTAGGTCAGTGATCACACCATCGTGATTATCTGGGTCGTGAAGATCTTTTTTGCACAGTTCTTATGTGTATTCTTGCCACCTCTTCTTAATATCTTCAGCTTCTGTTAGGTCCATACAATTTCTGTCCTTTATTGAGCCCATCTTTTCATGAAATGTTCCCTTGGTATCTCTAATTTTCTTGAAGAGATCTCTAGTTTTCCTATTCTGTGGTTTTCCTCTATTTCTTTGCATTGATCGCTGAGGAAGGCTTTCTTATCTCTTCTTGCTATTCTTTGGAACTCTGCATTCAGATGCTTATATCTTTCCTTTTCTCCTTTGTTTTTCGCTTCTCTTCTTTTCACAGCTATTTGTAAGGCTTCCCCAAACAGCCGTTTTGCTTTTTTGCATTTCTTTTCCATGGGGATGGTCTTGATCCCTGTCTCCTGTACAAACTAGATATGACAAGAGTGAACGTCGACATTCTAGGAATCAGCGAAATAAAATGGACTGGAATGGGTGCATTTAACTCAGATGACCATTATATCTACTACTGTGGGCAGGAATCCCTCAGAAGAAATGGAGTAGTCATCATGGTCAACAAAAGAGTCTGAAATGCAGTACTTGGATGCAGTCTCAAAAACGACAGAATGATCTCTGTTGGTTTCCAAGGCAAACCATTCAATATCACAGTAATCCATGTCTATGCCCCAACCAGTAATGCTGAAGGAGCTGAAGTTGAAGGGTTCTATGAAGACCTACAATACCTTTTAGAACTAACACCCAAAAAAGATGTTTTTTCTATTATAGGGGACTGGAATGCAAAAGTAGGAAGTCAAGAAACACCTGGAGTAACAGGCAAATTTGGCCTTGGGATATGGAATGAAGCAGGGCAAAGACTAACAGAGTTTTGTCAAGAGAACACACTGGTCATAGCAAACACCCTCTTCAAACAACACAAGAGAAGACTCTACACATGGACATCACCAGAGGGTCAACACCAAAATCAGATTGATTATATTCTTTTCAGCCAAAGATGGAGAAGCTCTATACAGTCAGCAAAAACAAGACTGGGAGCTGACTGTGGCTCAGATCATGAACTCATTGCTAAATTCAGACTTAAATTGAAGAAAGTAGGGAAAACCACTACACCATTCAGGTGTGACCTAAATCAAATCCCTTATGATTTTACAGTGGAAGTGAGAAATATATTTAATGGAGTAGATCTGATAGAGTGACTGATGAACTATGGACTGCGGTTCGTGACATTGTACAGGAGAGTGTTCCTTGGGACTTTCTATATACAAGATCATGTCTTTGAATAGACATAGTTGTACTCTTTTTTTCCAGTCTGGATGCCTCCTACTTCTTTTCCTTGAATACTTAATTTTCCTGTCTAGAAATTCCACTCTAATTTTGACTACAAGTGGCAAGAGTGACATCCTTATCTTGTTCCTGATTGTAAGGGCAACATTATGTTACTTTGGGTTTTTGCAGATGCTGTACTTCAAGTTGAGGAAGAGGCAGATAGAGAAGGTGGTTAGGGTGTGGGCTTTGGATTGGCTGGTTTGCATATGGAGGGTGCAATTGTGGGCAAGCTAGATATCACTCATCCTGAGAGGGGCAGTCCCTCCAGGGTCAGCCAGACCTCAGATCAAAGCATCTGAAAACAGAAGAATAAAAATGATATGCTTAATAGTTCTGTATTCTATTGAAATGATGTATCACTTTAATTGATATTTGGATATTAAACCAACATTGCATTCCTGGATAAACACCACTTGATCACAGTTTACAACCTTTAAATGCTGGTGGATTTGATTTGCTAGTGTTGTATTAAGAATTTTTGTCTATATTTTTTAAAGTTGCTGGTCTATAGTTTTATTTTTCCTTGTGATGCCTTTATTTGGTTTTGTGTAAGAATAAATTCATAGAATGAGTTGGAATATGTTCCCTTCTCTATTGTTTTGGGGGAGGTATTTTCAAGAATTGGTATTATTTCTTTAAATGTTTGGTAGAATTGATCCATGAAGCCATCTGGGTCTGGGCTTTTCTTTGTGGAAAGTTTTTAAGTTAATGGTTTACTCTTTTTGTTTATTATAGATCTATTCATATTTTCTGTTTGTTCTTCAGTCGATTTCTGTAGCTTGTATCTGTCTAGGTATTTTTCTAATTCTTAAATATTTTGAGCCAATTTTTAAATGCACAATTTCGTGGAAATTTTAAAATTTATTAACACACTTATATAAATACTTCTTTAATGAGTTATACCTAGTTTATATTTGATATCATGTCTCCTTTCAGTAAAAAGCTTAGAGGTAGGCAAAGTTGAGGGAAGCATTGTGATAGAGGTTTTTACTCTCCCCTACTTTACAAAAAGAAAAAAAAAATCTTTTAAAATAAAGTATATGACTTCTTCTGATTTAAAATTTTTCACTAACCATAGGATGAAATCCAAATTTACTTGCCACAGCCTATTTTTCTTATCAATGCTTTTGTTACACCTAAGCTTTCCAACAGGCTTCCTACTGCAGTTTTGTCCTTTGAATCCCAGTGATCACAAGTTACATCCAGTGACTGATTCCATTAGAGTTCCACTGCCTGCTCCACTGGATGCTTGCAATATTCCTCAGCATTTGGCAGCACATGCTTATGCTTTAATTCTCAGCTTAAATGTCTGTAACTGTAAATAAGTCTTTCTGCCAAACCTCCTGCCCCAAACTATTAAAATTTACCTACATACCTCAGTTCAGTTCAGTTCAATTCCTTAGTCATGTCCGACTCTTTGTGACCCCATGAATTGCAGCATGCCAGGCCTCCCTGTCATCACCAACGCCCAGAGGTCACTCAAACTCATGTCCATCGAGTCAGTGATGCCATCCAGCCATCTCATCTTCTGTCGTCCCCTTCTCCTCCTGCGCCCAATCCCTCCCAGCATCAGTCTTTTCCAATGAGTCAATTCTTCGCATGAGGTGGCCAAAGTACTAGAGTTTCAGCTTTAGCATCATTCCTTCCAAAGAACATTCAAGACTGATCTCCTTTAGGATGAACTGGTTGGATCTCCTTGCAGTCCAAAGGACTCTCAAGATTCTCCAACACCACAGTTCAAAAGCATCAATTCTTCGGAGCTCAGCTTTCTTCACAGTCCAACTCTCACATCCATACATGACTATTAGAAAAACCATAGCCTTGACTAGATGGACCTTTGTTGGCAAAGTAATGTCTCTGCTTTTGAATATGCTATCTAGGTTGGTCATAACTTTCCTTCCAAGGAGTAAGCGTCTTTTAATTTCATGGCTGCAGTCACCATCTGCAGTGATTTTGGAGCCCCCCAAAATAAAGTCTGACACTTTTTCCACTGTTTCCCCATCTATTTCCCATGAAGTGATGGGACCAGATGCCATGATCATGATTTTCTGAATCTTGAGCTTTAAGCCAACTTTTTCACTCTCCTCTTTCACTTTCATCAAGAGGCTTTTTAGTTCCTCTTCACTTTCTGCCGTAAGGGTGGTGTCATCTGCATATCTGAGGTTATTGGTATTTCTCCCAGCAATCTTGATTCCAGCTTGTGCTTCTTTCAGCCCAGTGTTTCTCATGATGTACTCTGCATAGAAGTTAAATAAGCAGGGTGACAATATACAGCCTTGACCTACATATCTACAATTACCTACATATCTCCACCCAACTCTGAACAAAGAAAAAAAAAAAGTGAAAGTGAAATCATTCAATTGCATCTGATTCTTTGTGACCCCATGGACTGTAGCCTACTATGCTCCTCCGTCCATGGGATTTTCCAGGTGACAGTACTTGAGTGGGTTGCCATTTCCTTCTCCAGAGGATCTTCCCAAGTCAGGGATTGAACCTGGGTCTCCTGCATTGTAGGCAGGCGCTTTACCGTCTGAGCCACCAGGGAAGTCCAACTCTGAACAAATCCTATCATAAAAATTAAAACATGCTGTTTATAAAAACATGTGAGTACACATATGCATGTACAATCTGTATTCCTTTATTGAATTCTAAGTTCATTGGAAGCATGACATGTATTATTGGTATTAATACAATCACCTGCACTGTTTATTTTTTGTTGGGGCTCATTTGGTGAGAGTTGCAAAAAAGTAACAGAAGAGAATGATGATGGTGATGATATGCCAGAAGCATTGTTTAACAAACAAAAAGCTTCAACAACCAAACAGGTTTTAATTTGTATGTGGATTTTTAAGACAGTGGAAGAAGCAAACAGGATTAATCAGAAGACATTAGGCAGAAAAGGAGTGGTGGGTGTGAAAGGCACAGGCATGTGTAAATGAGAATCAGTGAGTAAAGTAGTTCATCATGTTAAGTCATAATTTTCACCAAGAGAAATGGAGTAGGCCAGGATTTGAAGAGGGTATATGTTTATTTTGTACTTAATATGTACCAGATGTATTACATTTTTAATTTACATTTAATAAAACTCCTATCAGATGAGTAGATTTTCCCAGTCTAAGTCTATTGTGTGACAATAAGTAATAATACAGGAATTACTTAAGCAAAGCTTGTCTTGGCTCTCACTTGTATTATAATGGGGCTTGCTGCTTTCCAGTTGGCTCAGTGGTAAAGAATCCACCTGCCAATTCAGGAGAAACAGGTTCAATCCTTGGGTCAGGAAGATCTCCTGGAGTAGGAAATGCTAACCCACTCCAGTATTCTTCACTAGAAAATCTCATGGCAGGCTACAGTCCATGGGTCGCAGAGTCAGACACGATGAGCAACACAGTATGAACAAGACTGAATAGTCATATAATATCTTAAAGCAGAAAATTTGGAAACATTTTAAGTATCACTTTTTCACATTTCTAAATTAAAAAGGCTCAGAATATTGTAGGGAAATTACATACATTAAGATGAGTGACTTTCCCAGAATCAGTTATTTTATAAGGAGGAAAAACTCAAGTGTGTCTCATAAAAGATGTGAAGTGTGAGAAGGACTGGATCTGCTATTCATGAAGACAGAAGAAAAGGGCCATGAACCAATAGATGCAGGCACCACTGAAAGCTAGGAGAGGCCCTCAGCTGGCCTCCAGCAAGGACACAGATTTCATTTTTATGACTGCAAGGCACTGAACTCTGCCCACAGCCCAAGTGAGCAAGGGAACAGATTCTCCACTAGGGCCTTTAAAAAGGAATACAGCCTGCTAACACCTTGATTTTAGCCCAATGAGAACTGTACAGGACTTAAGACCTATAGAACTGTAAGATAACAAATTTATGTTGTTTAAAGCTGCTAAAATTGTGGCAGTTTATTATAGTAGCTATAGAAATCTAATATGACACTCATAATACAATTGTTTTTTAAAGCAAAAAAAAGAAAAGAAAAAATCAAGCATGTCTCATTCCAGATTCTGTATGACCTCCCCTACATTGTCCTGCCTCCCCATGACTAAGGGGGCTAAATTTACTCACCTGTCACAGACAAAGGGGTTCAGCGATGGATGAACTTCTGTTGAGCTAACCAAGTGTGTAACCAGGTGTGTGTGTCTGGTTCACTTAATGGCTGGATGGTAGGGGGTTTGCATTGGTGTGGAGCTATGGGTAAATCTCCTCCCCGTGAATAAGTGATGGGAATGAAGGAGGGCTTAAAATCATGGATGGAGTGCAGGATCATCCTAAAGGTCTCCGCAGAGCTCCCTCTAGCTTCCTGGATGGCTGCATACTGTAAACTGATTCCTTACATTCGGTGAGTGGAGAACTAGGATTAAGCACAGGAGAGTGCTTAATCCTCACAGGAGAGACTGTGAGACTCTCTCCTCTCTGTTCCATGGGAATATTTTGTCACCAAAGGGATGGAGGAATATTGCACTGAGGTGGTGCAAATTTCAAGATACTTTATGAAGTGGAGAGGAGAACATCATGCTTGACATGAAAACCTGAGTGGTCCAGGTCCTTCTGAGGGTGGTTATATACCATGAAGCCTTTTAGATGATTTCTCTTGGGTTAGCTTCTTCATCTCTAAATCTAAAGTGAGAGTAATTCCTACTTTACCTATTTCTCCAGACAGCTGTGAAGATTAAATGAGAAGTTATGCGTAAGTGTCTTGACAACTACAAAAGTCTCTCTAATATTAGGTATTATTATGTAGAATAGCTGAATAAAAGGAAGAATAAATTTCCACTAAAGACAAAGCCAATGGCACAGCATGAAAAACCTGCAGCCGTAAAAGATTATTATCAGAAAAGAAGATACCAAATGTGTTCTCTAGATTAGATGTAGATTGCATTTTAAACACCACTTAATCCTCCTCTATTTTAAATAACTGTATCATTTAAAAAATATTAATTCTTTGAAGAAAATGTGAAAGATACAAAAAGTTTACATAAAAACCCTATATCTAAATGCTGAGGATACCCACGATTTACATGAGTATTTTCTTATATACACATACTAAATATTCAGCTCTTCTATGGTGTTTTAAACATATATTTACCTGCTTTCAAAATCCTGCGCAATCATTCATTTGGTACATAAAATTCATACAGTGCAGACTTTCCTTCTTTTCTTGTAAAATTTTTCTTGGTTTGGGACCAGTCCTCTCTGCCCTTAGCCTGCAGAAATATCAGATGATTCTACCTGACTTAGCCCACAGGTTTCCATACCACCTGTCCTCTCTTCAAGGCTTCTAGTTACTGATTGATGAAGAAATGCATTCCTATAAGTACCCATCTCCTGCTTAGATTATCTGTTGATGTAAATAGAGGCCAGTGGAAAAATCCCTCCACCACACACACACACACACACACACACACACACACACCTTGTTCATCCTAGAAAGGAAGCACTGCAGGTCTCCACCTGGCCTCCCTCCTTCCCACCTCACTCTGGGCACTCCAACCTCCATTCCCTGTTAAAATTAATGACTGACTTTCTAGGGATCTAGACTAAGACCAGCCCTTTGCTTTTCTCTCCCAGGTGCCCACATGCTCTCAAATACCCCAGGTGCTTCAATTTCTTTCTGTGTCTTCCTCTATCACTGGACTTGGATTTTCCTTGGATATGGGAAGCTGAACCATGACAGGGAAGAGTGGACTTGGGACCCTGGGCATCCCAAAGTCAGGGTGGGTATGGCTGATTCTGATTTTATGAATGCTCATGGCAGAGGCCTGAGTCCTACCTGTTTCTAGGACTAGAAGTTTACTGTATGAGACACCAGCAACTCAGCTGATGATGCTTTTGCTTCCTCCTTCACTGACCCTTTGATTGGAGGAAATGCTTTCCAAATTCAATCAAAGGATATTAATAATCCATGTGTTTTTGTTGTTGCGACATTGCAGTTGTTTTCTATTTCTATCCCTTCCCAAGTGGATAAATGTTTTGAGAAGCCACCACTAACCATACACATTTTATTTTGGAGTCTAAGTCACTTTGTATGTGGGAAAAAAAAAAGAAAATACTCAGTTTGTCTGAGAGAGGAGGTTGACTGTGACACCTAAAGCTTAATATGATATGATTTGTAAATATATAGCAGCAAAATGAATAATTTCTTATAACCACATTTGCCATGTCACAAATAATTTGGCACAATGATATATTCGTTTTCTAGAGCTTCCATACCAAAGCTCCACAGACTAGGAAGCTTAAAGAAGAGAAAATAATTTTGTTACAGTTCTAGAGGATAGAAGTCCAAGATCAAGGTATCAGCAGGGTTGGATTTCTGTGAGGCCTTTCTTCTTAGCTGGTTGATGGCCATCTTCTCCCTGTGTCTACACAGGGTCGGCCCTCTGTGAGTGTGCTCCAATCTACTGTTCTTATAAGGACATCAGTCATTTGGATTAGAGTCCATCCATATGGCCTCAATGTAATTTAGTTACCTTTTTAAAGGCCTTATCTCCAAATACAGTTACATTCTGGGGCGTTGGGGATGAAAACTTCTCCAGCATATAAATTTGGAGGGGACACACTTCAGCTTAAAACAGATCTTGAAAGCAATCCAGACTGATATTTTAAACAAATACAAAAGTATTGCATTTTGTTGAAAACATGATTATCTGTTTTAAAGAGTTATTAATTCATCTTTAAATGTAAATTCATACATAAAATTGTAACCTTATTAATTCACATAATATTTAAGCTATACATTCAAGTATTACATTCAAAATTCATATCAAGAGCATGAACATTTGTTGCCAAATCAAAATCAAAATAAATTGGTACCAGAAAAAAAAATCTTCCAGTGGGTTTCATAAAAGTTCCTTTAAAATTCATCATTCAAAATAAATGATAAGAACTACCATTATACATTTACATTCCAATTCCCTATGTGTTTGAAATGTAGACAGATAAAATCCCTTTAAAGAAACATTTGTAATTATTGTACTTCAGCACTTTGTGTTCTGAATGCTCAGAAAATGCAAGGAAATTTTAAGTAAAAGAAGTTCAAAATCAAAGTTACTCCTTCCATCATTATCAGCATTCTCATGGTCCCTTGCCAACAGTATACCAGGACATTTTTAAAAGCTTTGCAAACAGTAATAAGAAATGAATGCTTCTTATCCCTGCTCAAAGAAAACCCACAGAAAATAATTTAAATATCCAAAAGTAAAATATGTATGACAATCCTGAATTCTACAGTAACTCTCTTTATTTCAAGAGTTTATTAAGAACAAATCTATTTATACTTTAGAAATAAAAGTTCAGACAAATTTTGGAATTTGAAAATAAAATATGCCTTTTAAATTCATATAAAAACTTTTTACCCTGTGATTTTTAAAATTCTAAATTCTTTAGTATTTAGAAGATATAATTTATGTATCTAATATTTTATGTTCATTAGAATTGATTATTTCAATATTAAACTATTAAAAATTGTGTGCTTTATTTCTTTAGTTTTTATTATTTTAAAAACATTTAATCTTGAACACATTGATCTCATAATTGGAAGTTTGTACCTTTTGACCACCTTTACCTTCACCCCTTTCCTCTACCCAACCCCCACCTCTAGCAACCATCTATCTGTTCTCTGTTTCTTTTAGTTTGCTTACTTCAGATTCCACATATAAATGAGATCATGCAGTACAGTAAGTCCCCTACATACAAATGGGTTTCATCCTGACAGCATGTTCATAAGTACAATTAGTTCATAAGTCCAATAAAGTTAGCCTATTTAACCAACTAACACAACTGGCTATATAGTGGTGTATCAAAATAAGTTTATAATACTTTTCAAACAAATAATATACAAAAAAATTAAGAAATCATTTTTAATCTTACAGTACCTTAAAAAGAACGGTAGTATAGTACAATGGTTGACATACAGTGCCTGGCATCAAGTAAACAGACCAGAAGAATTACTGACTGGAGGAGGGAGAGGAGGTGAAAGATGATAGAGCTAAAGGACTGTCAGCAATAGGAGAGAGAGGACAAGCTGCAGTTTCACTTATGGCTGACACTGATGGAATGCACCTTCACATCTTTGAAAATTCAAAACTTGCAGGATTGCATGTAGGAGACTTACTGTCTTTGCCTTTATCTGTCTGACTTAATTCACTTAGCATAATGTCTTCAATTCCCACTTAAATTGTTACAAATAGAGGACTACTTTCTTTTTCATGGCTGAATAATATACCTATATATATACTTTGTTGTTCAGTTGCTCAGTAGTGTTTGTCTATTAGCGACCCCATGTACTGCAGCACGCCAGGCATCTCTGTCCTTCACTCTCTCCCAGAGCTTGCTCTAACTCATGTCCATTGAGTCGGTGATGCCACCCAACTATGTCATCCTCTGTCATCCCCTTCTCCTCCTACCTTCAATCTTTCCTAGCATCAGGGTCTTTTCTAATGAGTCAGCTCTTCACATCAGGTGACCAAAGTATTGGAGTTTCAGCTTCAGCATCAGTCCTTCCAATGAATATTCAAGACTGATTTCCTTTAGGATTGACTGGTTTGATATCCTTGCAGTCCAAGGGACTCTCAAGAGTCTTCTCCAACACCACAGTTCAAAAATATCAATTCTTCAACATTAAGCTTTCTTTACGATCCGACTCTCACATCCATACATGACTAACAGGAAAACTATAGCTTTGGCTAGACAGACCTTTGTCAGCAAAGTGATGTCTCTGCTTTTTAATAAACCTATTATCATAACTTTTCTTCCAAGGAGCAAGCATCTTTTAATTTCATGGCTGCAATCACCATCTGCAGTGATTTTGGAGCCCAAGAAAATAAAGTTTCTGTTTCCATTGTTTCCCCATCTATTTCCCATGAAGTGATGGGACCAAATGCCATGATCTTCATTTTTTGAATGTTGAGTTTTAAGCCAACTTTTTCACTCTTCTCTTTCACCCTCATCAAGAAGCTCTTCAGTTCCTCTTCACTTTCTGCCATAAGGGTAGTGTCATCTTCATATATGAGTCTATCTATCTATACCACATTTTCTTTATCCATTCATCTATCCATGAACAGTGATTTGTTTCTATGTTTTGACTATTGTAAATAATGCTGCAATGAACATGGTGGTACAGATATTTCTTTGAAACAGTGATTTCATTTTCTTTCTGTTATAGTCAGAAGTAGAATTACTGGATCTTATGATAATTCTATTTTAAATTTTCTGAGGAACACACACACACACTGCTTTCCATACTAAATTCACCAATTTACATTCTCACCATACACAAAGATTTCCTTTCCTCCACATCATCGTGACTTATTCTTATTTCTTACTTCACAAATTAGTGTTACTAACTATATGCAGTTGTACTGAGTAGTTTTGAATATTTCAAAATACATGAGCATTTATAGTTAAAGGTTAAGATGTATTCCTTTGTACTAAGCTGGCTTTGCAACATAGAGTGTGATGAAAAGTTGAAATGTACCCCATTTCCAATCAATATTGTCTATTACTCAGCCCCAATATTAACTCTTGGAACTGACAATTTGAAATATTTTGTTTTATATGTCTTGATATGAACAAAATGGGCACATATGCTATTTTTAACTGTGATTTCCCCTCCCTGTCCAGCTCCCTTTGTTTTGGTGGTGAGAAGGTGAAGAGGAAGGGGGTATTTTAATAGCAAAGCAGAAGACTTCCAAATGGCATTAATAGAAAACAGAGTGCTAAAACTTGACTAAATGCTCTCAAACAAGAAATGGACCCCTGTTCCTTTACATTCTTCATGACTTCCACATTTTATCAGGTCAGAAAACACATGAATATGAGCCTCCAGTGCCTTAACTTAGCTTCCTTTTTTATGCCCGCAGGCCAGCTTCCTGCTACCACTCCTCATTCCTGAATCAGCATAGCTGCCTATCACTGCTTTCTACCCAGTTTCTTCTTTGTTCACAACATAATATTCATAACACCTCCTAAAGTGTGTTTTCTTTATTGCATCCTTCTCTTCCCTGATGAAAAATGTTTTGTGATTCTCTTTGAGTTATTTTTATTCATAGAAAAAATAAATTTGAAAAAGCTACAACTGAAATTCAGGTCACCCTAACCCCAGATTCCTTACTTTTTTTTTTAACCCTATGTTAATCTAACAACACAAGAGATGACTCTACACGTGGACATCACCAGATGGTCAATACTGAAATAAGATTTATTATATTCTTTGCAGCCAAAGATGGAGAAGCTCTATACAGTCAGCAAAAACAACACTGGGAGCTGACTGTGGCTCAGATTATGAACTCCTTATTGCCAAATTCAGACTTAAATTGAAGAAAGTTGGGAAAAATACTAGATCATTCAGGTATGACCTAAATCAAATCCCTTATGATTATACAGTGGAAGTGAAAAATAGATTGAAGGGATTAGATCTGATAGACAGAGTGCCTGAAGAACTATGAACAGAAGCCCATGACATTATACAGGAGGCAGTGATCAAGACCATCCCCCCAAAAAGAAATGTAAAAAGGCAAAATGATTGGCTTGAGAAGGCCTTACAAAAATCTGTTACAATAATAGAAGTGAAAGGCAAAGGAGAAAAGGAAAGATATACCTTTTTAAATGCAGAGTTCCAAAGAATATCAAAGGATAGCTAAGAAACCCTTCCTCAGCTATCAATGCAAAAACATAGAGGAAAACAACAGAATGGGAAAGACTAGAGATCTCTTCAAGAAAATTATAGAGACTAGGGGAAAATTTCATGCAAAGATGAGCACAATAAAGGACAGAAATATTATGGACCTAACAGAAGCAGAAAATATTAAGAAACGGTGGCAAGAAAACACAGAAGAACTGTACAAAAAAGATATTCATGACTCAGATAACCACGATGGTGTGATCCCTCACCTAGAGCCAGACATCCTAGAATGAGAAGTTAAATGGGCCTTAGGAAGCAGCACTACAAACAAACCTAGTGGAATTCCAGTTGAGCTCTTTCAAATCCTAAAAGATGATGCTGTGAAAGTGCTGCACTCAATATGCCAGCAAATGTGGAAAATTCAGCAGTGGCCACAGGACTGGAAAAGTCAGTTTTCATTCCAATCCCTAAGAAAGGCTATGTCAAAGAATGTTCAAATTACTGCACAAGTGCGCTCATCTCACATGCTAGCAAAGTAATGCTCAAAATTCTAAGAGCCAGACTTCAACAGTGCATAAACTGTGAACTTCCAAATGTTCAAGCTGGATTTAGAAAAGAAACCATAGATTTAACCATTTAGAACCATAGATCAAATTGCCAACATCTGCTGGGCCATTGAAAAAGCAATAGGGTTCCAGAAAAACATCTACTTTGCTTTATTTACTACACCAAAGCCTTTGACTGTGTGGATCACAATAAACTGTGGAAACTTCTTCACAAGATGGGAATACCAGACCACCTGACCTGCCTCCTGATAAATATGTATGCAGATCAAGAAAGAGTAGTTAGAATTGGACACGAACAACAGACTCATTACAAACTGGACAAGGAGTATGTCAAGGCTATATATTGTGACGCTGCTTATTTAATTTATATGCAGAGTATATCATGTGAAATATTGTGTTTGGTGAAGCACAAGCTGGAATCAAGATTACAGGGAGAGAAATCAATAACCTTAGATATGCAAATGACACCACCCTAATGGCAGAAGGTGAAGAAGAACTAAAGAGCCTCTTGATGAAAGTGAAAGAGGAGAGTTAAAAAGTTGGCTTAACTCAACATTCAGAAAATTAAGATCATGGCATCTAGTCTCATCACTTCATGGCAAATAGATGGGGAAACAATGGAAACAGTGACAGACTTTATTTTTGGGGCTCCAAAATCACTGCAGATGGTGATTACAGCCATGAAATTAAAAGATGGTTGCTTCTTGGAAGAAAAACTATGACCAATCTAGACAGCATATTAAAAAGCAAGACATTACTTTACCAACAAAGGTCCATCTAGTTAAACTTATGGTTTTTCTGGTAGTCATGTTTGGATGTGAGAGTTGGACTATAAAGATAGCTGAGGAATGAAGAATTGATGCTTTTGAAATGTGGTGTTGGAGAAGACTCTTGAGAGTTCCTTGAACTGCAACGAGATCCAACCAGTCAATCCTAAAGGAAGTTAGTCCTGAACATTCATTGAAAGGACTGATGCTGAAGTTGAAACTCCAATACTTTGGCCATCTGATGCGAAGAACCGACTCATTGGAAAAGCTGCTGATGCCGGGAAAACTTGAAGGCGGGAGAAGGGAACAACAGAGGATGAGATGGTTGGATGGCATCAGTGATGCAATGGACATGAGTTTGAGTAGGCTCTGGGAGTTAGGGTTGGACAGGGAAGCCTGACATGCTTTAGCCCATGGGGTCACAAAGAGTCAGATATGACTGAGCGACTGAACTGAACTGAACTGATGGTATTCTATCTGTAAGTGTTTCTCAATTCTAAGTAGAGCATGACTGACTTTAAAAGAAAAAGAAATAATTATTGTGGAACCTATTCATTAACTTGAATTACCTTTATTTTAATTTTACTTGACTATCCATAACAAAAACTATGAATTTCTCATGCCTAGAATTTTTAGGTATTGATAAAGCCAAAACACATTTGCAAAATAAATGAAAATCCTTAAAATACTAGGAAAAAATATGAAATTTCAAGGAAAAAGAAGATATATATAAAATTTTGAATGTAAAAGGCAAAATTGTTATTAAAAGTAAATTATTTTAGCATTAACTTGAGAAAATCAACTAGCAAATTATTTAAAATAGTAAGAGTCTAAGCAGGGGGCAAGAAAAAGAAAACCTTGAAAAATGATGGCTTCCACCACAGATCAGAAATGGCTAGTTTGAAAATCTACCATAAGAAGAAAATCTTATATATAATTTAAACAAACATTATAACTTACCTGGG
Organism: Bos grunniens; assembly: GCF_055505025.1. Classification (NCBI taxonomy): domain Eukaryota; kingdom Metazoa; phylum Chordata; class Mammalia; order Artiodactyla; family Bovidae; genus Bos; species Bos grunniens. The sequence goes on from NC_141168.1 coordinate 119,399,365, forward strand.
TGTTAATTTTAAATACACCAGATTTTGTGGAGGGACATGTTTTAAAGGAAAAATATTCATAAGGGATCATCTGAATAAATATCTATTATTTCTGCACACATTCATCAATAGAAAACAGAATATGCAAAGACTCAATTCTGCCTGAATTAAACTACACATTCAATACAATTGTAATCATGACTAAAATAGTATTTTTAATGAAAGTTGCAAACTGATTCTAAATTTATAAAGAAGAGTATATACATAAAATAGCATGTACATGCATGTAGATAAAATGAGTGTGGTTATAGTTTAAGAAACAGAGAAACATAAATTAGTTATATAGTACATAAATATGAGGGGCTTGCCTAGTGGCTCAGGGGTAAAGAATCCTACTGCCAATACAGGAGACATGAGTTTAGTCCTGGGTGGGAAAGATCTCCTGGAGAAGGAAATGGCAACCCACTCCAGTATTCTTGCTTGGGAAATCCCATGGATAGAGGTGGCTCGGGTTGAAAAGAGTAAGATACAACTTATTGGCTAAGCAACAACAACAAAATAAATATAAGACCTCCAGTTTAGGGAAAATCATTGCTAAATAGCAAAAAAAAAAAAAAAGCCATAATGGAAAATTTAGCTAAATTAAGAAATTTCTGCAACAATGAACCTGACAAATTCAAAACAAGTTATAGATCTTGAGATGTATATTTAAAATACACAAAAGGTAAATGATAAATATTCAGATTTCCATAAATTAATACAAAACAAAGCTATAAAATTTGGGACATAGAAAATACAAATGGTTAATTTATATATAAATTAACTACTAAACCACTAAACCACTAGAAACCACTCTAGAAACAAAAGACAAAAAAATAAAAAGAACAATAAAATTTCATTTTTATAGATAAAAGCAAGACATCTTGAAGTTTAATAATAATTTTTTAAATGAAATAGTAAATTTTTGCAGCCGCTCTGAAAAGTAATTTGGAATGAAATTATAAATGAGTTTGCCCCATCATTTAACTTCTAAGCATCCATCCTTCAGATAGTCAAACAACCACACAAAGAAACACAAACAATAACATTCACTGAAGGGTTTTAATACCAAAAAACAAAACTTTTAACAAGATAATTGCCTCAGAAATTGTGTGATACTCATACTTTGAAATAATTTCCCACAGTTGAGAAAAAAAGAAAAGGCATGTAAAGTAGATACATATAAATTCTCTTGGATAACTTACTAAGATAATTTCATGAGACAAAGAAAATAATATAACACAAGCTATAACTTATGCTTTTATAAGAATCTTAAACACAATACATATATTGTATAAGTACTCAAAGGTGTAAAAAAAGGGTTAAAAATATCACATGACTGATTTATATGATCAACTCCAGAGCATAAACATGGGGCTGGGATTGTGTTGGAAGCCAAAAGAGATTTAACCAGCTGCTGCAGTGAGTTTAGTGTTTGCTTTTTGATGCTTTTTTACTTTTGTTTACACTTTAGTTATGTCATTAAAATTAATTTTTAACATTAAAATTTGTAACCTGAATATAACTTCACATACTATAGTTGGTGAAGTGAAAGTAGCTCAGTGGTGTCCGACTCTTTGTGAACCCATGGACTATACAATCCATGGAATTCTCCAGGCCAGAATATTGGAGTGGATAGCCTTTCCCTTCTTCAGGGGATCTTTCAACCCAGGGAGCAAACCTAGGTCTCCCATATTGCAGGCAGACTCTTTACCAGCTGTGTCACTGAGGAAGCCCAAGAATATTGAAGTGGGTAGCCCATTCCTTCTCCAGGGGATCTTTCTGACCCAGGAATCCAACTGGGGTCTCCTATATTGCAGGCGGATTCTTTATCAGCTGAGTTACCAGGGAAATCCACTGTATTTGGGACTGAAACCAAATTTAGGGCCTGTACTTTTCTATTTTTAGTATCTCCTCCAGGTTAAGTGTAAAACCCTTGTCTTAGAATTATATACAGTAGGCAGTGCAGAAATATATTGCTGATGACACATATCCTTGTTTAGGCAGCCAGGCAAGCCCTCCAACAAGGTACATGTGGAGTGAGTGGCAGGGCTTGCAGAGAGAAAGGAGCCAGATGCACAACCTTGCTGGGAAGAAAGTCTTCCATGGCTACTGGCCAGCCACCAGAATTATTTCCTGTCCCAGGCTGCTAGAAGAAGCTGAGTTGCCTTGTGTCTCTGCATCATGGACCACAGAAAAAAGCAAGACTGATGTTCTGTCACTGCTCAGTGATGGCTGGTCAAGCTTTTAAGCTGAATCTTCCATGCAGGAGAAGCCAGAAGCCTTCTCACAGACCCCATTCAGAGCATCTTTCTATCTGCTTTCTTTCAAACACAAGTAACAAGTTTACATTGCTTTACATAAATATAACAATAAAAAGCATATCATTCCCAATAACTAAACTGTAAAATAACTAAAGTTGAAAAAAAAATATGAGACTCTTATGTGTACCATTGAAATGCCCTGATAACTCAAAGACTATTTTGATTAATAGAGTTGCACCACACAGATTCGTTGGGGAAATCAATATTGAAAAGCTATAGATTATCTTCAAATATATATAAGTTAAAAATAGTTCTTATAAAAATTTCATTAATTTCTTCCATTTTTAAAAATATTTTTCCATCTTGTGCTTTTCGAAAGTTTTCCCCATGTTTCTCATTTCCAAAGCAGTTGGTTGGCTTGTATTACAGACGAAATTTCGTTTGCAGGTGCTTTCCAGTTTCAGAGAGGAAAGCCTTCTGATTCTGTGCTCAGTGTAGACGTGGTTAGCTTAGTGTAATTAGTTCTCTCCTGTTATTATTTGGACAGTTTATATTTTTATTAAACATAACCCATGTTTTTGTTTATATATATGTAAACAAAGACAAGAATTCTCCAGGCAAGAATACTGAAGTTGGTTGCCATTCCCCACCCAGGAATCAAACCCGCATCTCTTGCATCTCCTGCATTGGGAGGCAAGTTCATTACCACTAGTGTCACCTGGAAAGCACCATATGTACATATATATATATATATATATATATGCATATAACACTTCAGTTCAGTCACTCACTCATGTCTGACTCTTTGTGACCCCATGGACTGTAGCACGCCAAACCTCCCTGTCCATCACCAACTCCCAGAGTTTACTCAAACTCATGCCCATTGAGTCGGTGATGCCATCCAAATGTAGAAAAATAAATATATATATATATATGTGTGTGTGTGTGTGTAACATATGTTGCCTATATTACATGGGGAAATCAGAGAAACAATGTATTAAAAGATGGGTTCAAGAGGGAGAAGACATATGTATTTCTAATGCTGGTTCATGTTGATTTATGACAAAAACCACCACAATATTGTAAAGTATTGATCCTCTAATTTAAAAAAAAATTGCAACATTTTGGTAAAGATACTGTATCAATAACTGAAATCACTTGTCTGTTTTAAGCTGCACATATTCTATGTGTTAGGTAGACAAAAATAATCATCTAATCAAATGTAACTGTGGAATACAATATGTAGAGTATGATATTAAGTGAAAATTATGAAACAAAAGCAAACAGAAATATACTTGAATAATTCTGAATACCTAAATTCTTGTATGGACTATTTATAACTATGATTGACATGTTAATTTCTGAAATTTTTAGCCAAATTCTTTAAGGTAGTATAATTTGTATTACACATAATTTGTCATATAATTACATCACCTTTCTCTGTAAAAGACAAAATAATTCATTGACTCACAGTCACCAAATGTTATTGACTCTAACAATAAAAATAATAAAATGATTTTAAAAATAATAATAATAAAATGAAATTATTGCATACTGTAAGATCTTAACCGATTACCTCTTATGGGCATTGGTAGAACTTACTGATGACTAGAACTTCTTCAAATCAAGAACCATATACTCAGAGACTAAAATTTGCTGCTTACTGTAAACTTAGAGTGAATATGACCCCAAATCAATTTCTGCTTCTAAATGTAAAAGAAAAGATGAAATTAATATTATGATACAAATCTTAGAATCAGACTTGTTATGGGACATTCTTAATGTAATGGATAATGTGTGTACCGTAGGAAGTAACATCTCATAGTGCAATGAAGTATATGACATTAAAATAGGTAACTGAGTGCTGACAGTGAACAGAGAGAGCATTCCATCTTTCATCCTAGAGCTGAAATTTCTAGTGTTAACCTTAACTGAGAACCTTGGAATAACCAGAATTGTTAGGATCCAGGTAGATTGAATTTGGGCTTCCCAGGTGACTCAGTAGTAAAGAATCCGCCTGCCAATGTAGGAGATGTGGTTTCAATCCCTGAGTTGGGAAGATCCTCTGGAGAAGGAAATGACAATTCACTCCAATATTCTTGCTGGGGAATCCCATGGACAGAGTATCCTGGTGGGCTACAGTACATGAGGTCAAAAAGAGTCAGAAATGACTTACTGACTAAACAACACTATCTTGAATTTAAGGTTAATCTAAGCCTTGAGAAGATTTCCAGAGTAGGATCTTATTCTCAAGTAAAGCCCTTTCCTACTACACAGCACTTTGAACGTTGGATTTTCCCACCATCTCAATGAGTTCTTTCCTGGAATATAATGGTATCTTGAAGCCAGACCACAGTGATATATGGTTGTCACTCTATAAATAAGGTTAGATAGATTTGTAGGATTCTATGACTTTTTGAAATGTCTGTGATTCTTCTCTTGTTTTTCTTTTCTCTCGCTCTCTTTTTTTGTTTGTTTGTTTGTTTTTTATCATTCTCTTTTTTCCTTTAAATTTCAAGCTTTTTACTGGTATGTGGTCTCATTGGTGGTTCAGGAAATAAATACATTACAGACCTCTGCTTTATAATGAAGAGAGAAGATCACAGAAATCTGAGTTCTCTTGATGATTTCTTGCTTTTAATCTTAAAACGTATGCAGGCATGAATGTAAAAGAACTAATTTAGTTGATCCAATTAACTTCATAATGCAAGTGCAACATATCATTAATGCTATTTCTTCCCATTTGTTTAATGGATTATCTAATTCATTTTATATGAAAAAGTAAAACAGAGTTAGAGTCAGATGTTGAAGGATTTAACTGAGAATGTGGGACAGAAAAGAAGCTACACAGAATTGTGTAATAACAAAGCTAGGGCATAAAATAAGCTTAATGCATTTCATAAAGCTTAACATAATTTAATTTTATCAGAACTAAGTTCTTCTATGTAACTAAATGGCTTGCAATGCTGTTTATGATTTACCCATTGTGTTTCTCATCTGTAGCTTCCCTCGTAGCTCAGTTAGTAAAGAATCCTCCAGCAATGTGGGAGAAAGCCATTCGATTCCTGGGTCTGGAAGATATGCTGGAGAAAGGAGAGTCTACCCACTCTAGTATTCTTGGGCTTCCCTAGTGGCTCAGCTGGTAAAGAATCCGCCTGCAATGTGGGAGACCCTGGTTCAATCTCTGAGTTGGAAAGATCCCCTGGAGAAGAGAAAGGCTACCCACTCCAGTATTCTGGCCTGGAGAATTCCATGGTAGCAAAGAGTTTGACATGACTGAATGACTTTTCCTTCACTTGTCATCTGTGGGTTCATCTTAAACTCATCTTTTTCTAAAGCATAGGAATTTAAGAAAATCCAGCCCAAATTATGTGACTAAACTTTGTGTCAAATTGGAATATTTGTCCCATTTCTCTTGTTCCCTTGCCCCATCACTAGCGTGTGCCCTGGGTCCTGCCTGACTCTTTGCGGCCTCGTGCACAGCAGCCTGCCAGGCTCCTCTGTCCTTGGGGATTCTCCAGGCAAGAAGACTGGAGTGGGTTACCATGCCCTGCTCCAGGGGATCTTCCCAACCCAGGGAACAAACCCGGGTCTCCAGCATTGCAGGCAGATTCTTTACTATCTGAGCCACCAGGGAAGCCCAAGTCTACTGGAGTGGGTAGCCTATCCCTTCTCCAAGGGATCGTCCCAACTCAGGAACCAAACCAGGGTCTCCTGGTGGATTCTTTACCAGCTGAGCAACCAGGGAAGCCCCTATCACCAGATTAATGCTCAATTTTGAAAACTCAATTCTTGAGAATATTTCCCCCACACTTGCCAGTGCTGTTGAAAAAAATCTCACCTGCCCACCCTCCCGTTTTCTTTCCCTTTCTTCCTTAGTTTCTTCATTTTGAAAATAAAAATAGCTACTAATGCAGGTACGTTTTAAGCTTTTGGAGAATAAATATCATAAGTGGAAAGGAAAAAAACCATATTTCTGTATTCTGACAAACAGAGATAACTTCTCTTAAAACTTTGAAGCTAAAATATAATCTTTTTTGTTTGTTTGTTTCACTTTGTGGGGAACAAATACAGGGAGTGTGTTTTCTGGGTCCTTATGTACTGAATATGTCTTTTAACTCTCCCATATCATTCTTTGTATAATTTAAATATACCCATCATATAAAGCATGCGACTTTGGATTAAAAAAAAAATTCTTATTTCAAACAGAAATTCTTTGTCTTTAAACAAAATAGCTGTACACATCTTAATTTTGCTCTTATTTTAAATCTTGCATATATTTTGTACCTTTTCTTTCCTGCATCTCAGTTTTTGCTAGACTGCAATTTATTTTTAAGTTATTTTTTGCATTTTGCATATTATGTTATTTTCCTAATGAATACTTTTCATATTTTACAAATAGTTATCAATTTATATTTTTCTGACAATCTTAAGAATTATTCAGTGGCTACAAGATAGGAAAGTACAGAACTATTTTCTTCTCTGTGGTGTATAGTTTTTTTGAGATCATCTGAAATTGTGGTTCCACATGGTTGTTTGTGTTTATGTCAGTAATTTGTACATCATTTCTCTTTTACCTTACTTTTATTAACAACAAAAAAAGAAAGGTAAACAAACTGTAAATTATTTGCCAAGCTTATGTAGAAGCAAAATATTACATTCCCCCTATGATTTAGTTTTTATTTTCTTTTTATTCTTCAGATTCCACTGATTCACCCAGTGCTAACAAACAGGATTTTGCACAGAGCCCTGAGGCCAGAGGCTCTCCTAATTAGCAACTGCTTGTGAGAGACACTGGGAACTGAGAGAAGAGAAGAAACAGTGGTTGATTCTGAAGGATGAAATAGAATTTTAAATAATGAAAGCACGCTGCAGGAAATAATTCAATAGACTTAGAAAATGAAATGTTATACACAGAACTATAATCTTTTTTTGTTTTGTTTTGTTTTGTTTTCTGCATGTAGTAACTATAAAATACTTGTCCTTGAATTTTCTCTGAAAGGTAACCTTTAATCTCAAGGAATTTTTCCTCTAATTAATCATCATAAATGATATTTAATTCTGTTAATTTATGCATATAGTTTTGTAAGATATATAAATATCCATTCCTTTTTATTTAAATAATTTTATATTTTCTTATCTTCCTTTGTGTAAAAAGAGAAATATATTGATGCTATCTTGTTTTAAAATAATAGATTTCCATGATTATTTTCACATCCTCTGTGACACAGGGAATGAACATCTTCAGGCATAACTATTCACTTGGAACATTGCATGTGTCTGAAATAGTATTAATGGCTTTTTATTGGCCTTTGATTCCATAGAAAGTAATCCTATCTGCTGGTACTTATGGAATCTATATTTCATGGGACAAGCCAGTCACTGGACAAGCCAGGTAAACACTTCTGCTTGTTAACCACTTAAAAATCTTTTGAAAGCACTGATAGCCACCACAATGTTTAAAGGTAGAAATTGTATACAACTTTATATGCAAACAGTAGAGAAGGCCCAGGACAGGTGAGTCTAAGAATCTTACACAATTGCTCTGTTGTTCACAAGTTTTTTTTCCTATATTTGGCACTTTTTATTTAACAGTATTTTTTAAAAAGAAGATTCAAGTCCACTGAATATGAGGAAAAACAAATGACAAATTTGTTCTCTGGTTCTAGACCCCTAGGACACCTCTGTGTTAACTGCATTTCAGTCTAAGGTCAAAGTGCATTTATGCTTTAAAAATGTTCATTTCTGGTGTTTGTGTACATATAATTTCTTTGTGAATATGAAAAGGATAAAACTCAGGGATTCTGGAGTTGTAGATACTCTCTTAGTATCACTCTTCTCCTTAAGTTTGCACACACACACACACACACACACACAAACCCTATAAGCAAATTCGCTGTGTGATTCTTTTGGATATACAGTACATGACCTCCAACACACTATGTCTCATTATTTAATAAAATGTCAGTTGACATACATTTCTCAAAACTAAGTATTTTAAAGAAATATAGCCACCCCATCTGCACCTGTGCTATATCTTAAAATTTAATTTTACACATATTTTTCTTTAGAGACTAAAATCAAGTGAACAGTTTGAACAAATCAGGCTGACCCTCCATATAATTAACTTTATAGAAATGCATTTTGATTTGTTGCCAGCAACTTATATTCATGATTTTAAAAAGAAACTATGCAATAAATACATGCTTAAGCAAATAGTGCACATATTAATAATAGTAAATTATTTTATAATTTTTTAAATATAAATTTATTTATTTTAATTGGAGGTTAATTACTTTACAATATTGTATTGGTTCTGCCATACATCAACACGAATCCGCCACAGGTATACACGTGTTCCCCATCCCAAACCCCCCTCTCTCCTCCCTCCTCGTACCATCCCTCTGGGTCGTCCCAGTGCACCAGCCCCAAGCAACCAGTATCATGCATCAAACTTGGACTGGCGGTTGATTTCATATATGATATTGTACATGTTTCAGTGCCATTCTCCCTAATCATCCCACCCTATCCCTCTCCCACAGAGTCTAAAAGACTGTTCTATACATCTGTGTCTCTTTTGCTGTCTCGCATACAGGATTATTGTTACCATCTTTCTAAATTCCATACATCACTCATAATCAGAGAAATGCAAATCAAAACCACAATGAGGTACCATTTCATACCAGTCAGAATGGCTGCGATCCAAAAGTCTACAAGCAATAAATGCTGGAGAAGGTGTAGAGAAAAGGGAACCCTCTTACACTGTTGGTGGGGAATGCAAACTAGTACAGCCACTTTGGAGAACGGTGTGGAGATTTCTTAAAAAACTGGAAATAGTTTTTTAAGTCTGCCTTATGACCCAGAAATCCCACTGCTGGGCATACACACCGAGGAAACCAGAATTGAAAGAGACATGTGTACCCCAATGTAAATTATTTTATATGTTATAGAGTATTAATCCTCCCCCTTTAGGAGGACTGTCATATAAAGAAGTACTGTTGAATTTCTATCACTCACAATACAAATAACATCTCCACTAAAGTCACCTTTTGCCCTTTGCTTGCTAAAAAGTTCAGAAGCTAATTAACTCCCTGTATTTACCTAGTTGTGCAGATCAATGTGTTACACATTTTAACCCATTTAGGCCTCATTTCTAAATTCACTATGCCTTGTAATTTTTAGTATCTAGTAGAGAGTGTGACTAATTTATTGATAAAATTATGTCATTACATGTATATGTGCAGTACTTATAGCAATATTCTTAGATACATACACTTTGACTTGGTAATTTAATGTCTGAGAATATAGCTAAGGGCATAATCAAACATAGACATGATGATTTATGAGCCATGATTTACTATGCATTATTTAAAGAAGTTAACATTTATGAAATAATATCAGAATCTAATAATAGGATATGTGTTAATTAAATTATGTGCTAATACTAATAGTATGAAACATGCTATCATAATACATTTAAGGAGGAGGAAAAGTTCTCATGCTATGATGTTGAATGAACAAAGCAGAATGTAGATACAAAATTATAATGCTTTATAGTTTTAATTTTATGAGAACCATGTATATTTTAAAGGAAAGAAAAACTGAAAATACCTATACCAAAATGTTCTCAGAAGTTCTCTGAGTAAAGGTATTTTAGATAATGTCACTGAGTTATTATCTATTTCTTCATTTTCTAGATTTTCTAAAATATTTACCTAAAATACTAAGATTATCTTTTATAACTGGAAAAAAGCAGTGTATTATTATAAAATGATCATTTTTCAAAGCCAAAGCAAAACATTATATGGAACAACTAGAAGTAAGTTGGATTTTTTTGGTTTTATTTGCAATTTTCCTTCTTGTCAATAAAGAGTAAAAGAATAACAACAAAACATTTGACAATTGTCTCATGCATCAAATGATTACATCATTACAGAAGACACTATTTATGAATTTTGAGTATACAATATTTTATAAAATGATCACTTATTAAAGCACTTTCTGGGAACTGTACAAATTCAAAATATAAAGTCAATCATAATTAGGAAAATTACCAAGAAAAAAAGACATAAGATTCCAGTATTACAATTTGGAAAACTGATCAGGCAAAGCAAATGACGTTAAAATGTTATCTTTGAGGGATGGGAGATTAAAAACTGATATTTATGGTATCAGTAAGATAGTACGAATAAGAATCTCTTACCTTTGTATTGCTCAACTACAGAAAGGTGAGTTCCTGCATATAAATTTATTTCTTTTGAAGTAAGCAGGTATAAAGCTGTGTGATAGACTTTATCTTACATACTTGAAGCCATAGTCCCTCTGGGTTACTGAGCTTTGTTCATCTATTTCAGTCTGAAAAATACCTTCTCTCAACAAACAGGATGCTGCTCAAAAGAATATGTGGACAGTAAAATGATACAATATACCACAACCTATACTAGAGCCTTTTATGACTGAGAACAACAAGCAAGAAACATGAAATGTTTCTGGTAAAAACAAATAGGTAAAATAAATACATAAATTCAAAACATTTTGAAAATAAAGTATTTTCTTCAGTTTATATTTTCAAGTATTCTCCAAAGAAATAACCAAAGATGGCAATACAATAAAAGTTGTTGCTGTCCAGTTACTAAGTCATGTCCTAAGTCATAACTAATAATATGTTAGTTCAGTTCAGTTCAGTCCAGTTCAGTCACTCAGATGTGTCTGACTCTGTGACTCCATGGACTCCAGCATGCCAGGCTTCCCTGACCTTCACCATCTCCTGGAGTTTGCTCAAACTCATATCCATTGACTCAGTGATGCCATCTAATCATCTTATCCTCTGTCATCCTCTTCTCCTCTTGCCTTTAGTCTTTCCCAGCATCAGGGTCTTTTCCAATGCAAAACCTCATTGATTTTTGTATGGTATGGTATTGGCAACATAGTGGAGTAGGAAGCTTGGTCTTTATAGCTGGTATATGTTACCAAAATGTGGTTTAGAAAGCACGCCGGCTGCTACGGACCTCACAGAAGCATGGCCGAGAGGAGCTACCCCACGTCCGAGGTCAGGGGCTGTGGCAGAGAGGAGCTACCGCATGCCCGAGGTTCTGGGAGCTACCGCACGCCCAAGGTTAGGGGAGGCGGCCGAGAGGAGCAACCCCAAGTCCAAGGAGCAGCGGCTGCACAGGCAAAGGAGACCTGAGAGGAGCTACTCCACATTGAAGGTCAGGAGGGCGGCCGTGATAAGATACCCTTCGTCCAGGTAAGGAGCAGAATCTGCACTTTTCTGGAGCAGCCATGAAGAGATATGCCATGTCCAAGGTAAGAGAAACCTAAGTGAGACAGTAGGTGTTGCAAGAGGGCATCAGAGGGCAGACACACTGAAATCATAACCACAGAAAACTAGCCAATCTGATCACATGGACCACAGCCTGGTCTAACTCAATGAAACTAAGCCATGCCATGTGGGGCCACTCAAGATGGGAGGGTCATGGTGGAGAGGTCTGACAGAATGTTGTCCACTGGAGAAAGGAATGGTAAACCGCTTCAGTATCTTGCCTTGAAAACCCCATGAACAGTATGAAAAGGCAAAATGATAGGATACCAAAAGGGGAACTCCCCAGGTTGGTAGGTGCCCAATATGCTACTGGAGATCAGTGGGGAAATAACTCCAGAAAGAAGCAAAAACAATACCCAGTTGTGGATGTGACTGTTGATAGAAGCAAGATCCAATGCTGTAAAGAGCAATATTGCATACGAACCTGGAATGTCAGGTCCATGAATCAAGGCAAATTGGAAGTGGTCAAATAGGTGATGGCAAGAGTGAACATCAACATTCAAGGAATCAGTGAATTAAAATGGACTGGAATGGGTACATTCAACTCACATGACCATTATATCTACTCCTGTGGGCAGGAATCCCTTAGAATAAATGGATTAGCCATCATGGTCAACAAAAGAGTCCGAAATGCAGGGTTTTTTTTTGTTTTTTAATTCTGCTAAGTTGCTTCAGGTGTGTCCGAATCTCTGTGACCCCGTAGACGGCAGCCCACCAGGCTGCCCTGTCCCTGGGATTCTCCAGGCAAGAATACTGGAGTGGGTTGCCATTTCCTTCTGCAATGCATGAAGGTGAAACGTGAAAGTGAGTAGCTCAGTCCTGTCCGACTCTGAGCGACCCCATGGACTGCAGCCTACTGGGCTCCTCCATCCACGAGATTTTCCAGGCAAGAGTACTGGAGTGGGGTGCCATCGCCATCTCCGCCGACATGCAGTACTTGGATACAATTTCAAAATAATGGAATGATCTCTGTTTGTTTCCAAGGCAAATCATTCAATATCACAGTAATCCAAGCCTATGCCCCAACCAATAACACTAAAGAAGCTGAAGTTGAAGGGTTCTATGAAGACCTACAAGACCTTTTAGAACTAACACCCAAAAAAGATGTCCTTTCCATTATAGGGGACGGGAATGCAAAAGTAGGAAGTCAAGAAACACCTGGAGTAATAGGCAAATTTGGCCTTGGAATATGGAACAAAGCAGCGCAAAGGTTAATAGAGTTTTGCCAAGAGAACAAACTGGTCATAGCAAACACCCGCTTTCAACAACACAAGAGAAGACTCTACAGATGGACATCACAAGATGGCCAACACGGAAATCAGATTGATTATATTCTTTTCAGCCAAAGATGGAGAAGCTCTATACAGTCAGCAAAAACAAGACTGGGAGCTGACTGTGGCTCAGCTAATGAACTCCTTATTGCCAATTCAGATTTAAATTGAAGAAAGTGGGGGAAACTACTAGGCCATTCAGGTATGACCTAAATCAAATCCCTTACAATTATACAGTGGAAGTGAGAAATAGATTAAGGGATTAGATCTGATAGACAGAGTGCCTGATGAACTATGGATGGAGGTTCATGACATTTTACAGGAGACAAGGATCAAGACCATCCCCAAGGAAAAGAAATGCAAAAAAGCAAAATGGCTGTCTGAGGAAGCCTTACAAATAGCTGTGAAAAGAAGAGAAGCAAAAAGCAAAGGAGAAAAGGAAAGATATAAGCATCTGAATGCAGAGTTCCAAAGAATAGCAAGGAGAGATAAGAAAGCCTTCCTCAGCGATCAATGCAAAGAAATAGAGGAAAACAACAGAATGGGAAAGACTAGAGATCTCTTCAAGAAAATTAGAGATACCAAGGGAACATTTCACGAAAAGATGAGCTCGATAAAGGACAGAAATGGTATGGACCTCACAGAAGCAGAGGATATTAAGAAGAGGTGGCAAGAATACACAGAAGAACTGTACAAAAAAGATCTTCGTGACCAAGATAATCACGATGGTATGATCACTCACCTAGAGCCAGACATCTTGGAATGTAAAGTCAAGTGGGCCTTAGAAAGCATCACTAGGAACAAAGCTAGTGGAGGTGATGGAATTCCAGTTGAGCTATTTCAATTCCTGGAAGATAATGCTGTGAAGGTGCTGTACTCAATATGCCAGCAAATTTGGAAAACTCAGCAGTGGCCACAGGACTGGAAAAGGTCAGTTTTCATTCCAATCACAAAGAAAGGCAATGCCAAAAAATGCTCAAACTACTGCACAATTGCACTCACCTCACACGCTAGTAAAGTAATGCTCAAAATTCTCCAAGCCAGGCTTCAGCAATACATGAACCATGAACTTCCAGATGTTCAAGCTGGTTTTAGAAAAGGCAGAGGAACCAGAGATCAAATTGCCAACACCTGCTGGATCATAGAAAAACAAGAGAACTCCAGAAAAACATCTATTTCTTCTTTATTGACTATGCCAAAGGCTTTGACTGTGTGGATCACAATAAACTGTGGAAAATTCTGAAAGAGATGGGCATACCAGACCACCTGACCTGCCTCTTGAGAAACATATATGCAGGTCAGGAAGCAACAGTTAGAACTGGACATGGAACAACAGATTGGTTCCAAATAGGGAAAGGAGTACGTCAAGGCTGTATATTGTCACCCTGCTTATTTAACTTCTATGCAGAATACATCATGGGAAACGCTGGGGTTGGAAGAAGCACAAGCTGGAATCAAGATTGCCCAGAGAAATATCAATAATCTTAGATATGCAGATGACACCACCCTTATGGCAGAAAGTGAAGAGGAACTAAAAAGCCTCTTGATGAAAGTGAAAGAGGAGAGTGAAAACGTTGACTTAAAGCTCAACATTCAGAAAACTAAGATCAGGACGTCTGGTCCCATCACTTCATGGGAAATAGATGGGGAAACAGTGGAAACCATGTCAGAAAAACACTTTATTTTGGGGGACTCCTAAATCACTGCAGATGGTAATTGCAGCCATGAAATTAAAAGATGCTTATGCCTTGGAAGGAAATTTATGACCAACCTAGATAGCATATTGAAAAACAGAGAGATTACTTTACCAGCCAAGTTCCATCTAGTCAAGGCTATGGTTTTTCCAGTGTCATGTGTGGATGTGAGAGTTGGACTGTGAAGAAAGCTGAGCGGTGAAGAATTGATGCTTTTGAACTGTGTTGTTGGAGAAGACTTTTCAGAGTCCCTTGGACTGAAAGGAGATCCAACCAGTCCATCCTAAAGGAGACCAGTCCTGGGTGTTCATTGGAAGGACTGATGCTGAGGCTGAATCTCCAATACTTTGGCCATGTCACGCGAAGCATTGACTCATTGACTCATTGAACATGAGTTTGGGTGAACTCCGGGAGTTGGTGATGCACAGGGAGGCCTGGCGTGCTGTGGGGTCACAAAGAGCAACTGAGTGACTGAACTGACATACACATATATATTCACATGCAGAAAGGCATGCACACAAATCTACCTACATTTCAAAAATCTTTCTTAATTACAATATTCTAAGCATTAGAGTTTAACAGGTAGGAATATATAAAAATAATTTCTTCCACAAAAGTTTATCATTTTCCTGCTTAAAAAGCTTTCTTCAATTTTCTCTAAATCTTGCTAAGAAAAATTGCTGCTAAGTATTTTGAAAGCTTATTTGTAATGTTGAACAGACTTAGATGTTACTTTATAAAATCAGCTAAAGCTCTAATGAGCCTGACTACATTGTCGTTTTTGACTGATGATAGCTATTTGATCAAACAAACAAAGTCTCAAGGCACTACTAAGTAGATGCAGTAACCCATTAAATTATTTTAAGATAAAACCATAGTAAATGTCTCAGGCCTTAGATTATTGACATGAGGTTTTCCTTACTTTGTTTTCATCAGGAAAAAATTGCATATTTCAAATCTTTGTATTAAGAACATTAAGTTTTAGTTCTATTTTAGTAAGTTGTAAAGGTCTGTATAGACAAAGCTATGGTTTTTCCAGTAGTCATGTATGGATGTGTGAATTGAACCATAAAGAAGGCTGAGTGCTAAAGAATTGATGCTTTTGAATTGTGGTTTTGGAGAAGACTCTTTTTTTTTTTTTTGCCTCTTTTTTTTCTTTTCCAGGATACAGGAAGCTTGGGGCTGGTGCACTGGGATGACCCAGAGGGATGGTATGGGGAGGGAGGTGGGAGGGGGGTCCAGGATTGGGAACACATGTACACCTGTGGTGGGTTCATGTTGATGTACGGCAAAACCAATACAATATTGTAAAGTAAATAAATAAATAAAAGAGAAGACTCTTGAGAGTCCCTTGGACTGCAAGGATATCAAACCAGTCAATCCTAAAGGAAATCAGTTCTGAATATTCATTAGAAGGAATGAAGCCCCAATACTTTGGCCACCTGATGTGAGAAGCTAACTCATTAGAAAAGACCCTGATGCTGGGAAAGATTGAAGGCAGGAGGAGAAGGGGATGGCAGAGGATGAGATGGTTGTATGGCACCACTGACTCCACGGACATGAGTTGGAGCAAGCTCTGGGAGCTGGTGATGGACAGGGAAGTCTGGTGTGCTGCAGTCCATGGGGTTGCAAACAGTTGGAAATGACTGAGCAACTGAACCACAACAACAGCAAAGCAGAAAAAGGAGCTAAATACAGGTCACTGATAAATTAATATATACAAAAATGTAGAAATTATAAAACTACTATTGGGTTGGCCAAAGTGTTTGTTCAGATTTTTGTGTATGATATTATGGAAAAATCCAAATGAATTTTTTTTGACAACCCAAATTTGAGTTAGTAACATAAATTATACTTTGTGATTTTATAAGCATATCACATAGAAATAGATAAAATGTTGGGTCAAAAGTTGCATCATATAGTCAGCAAATGTTTTGGTAGCACGGAGAATCAATCTACTGTATCTCCCTTAGCAATTAAACAGCCATATGATACTGTTTAATAAAATCCTGAGCTCCTGTACCTTAATTACAGGTGAAAGAGCATACACTCAGTCCCTGTTCCACCTTAACCTACCTTGAAGCACACATATAAAGCCAAATGATTAGTTGGGACATTTTGAATTAAACTTATCTTTCTCAAGACTATGTCATTTACTACTCCATATCTCTAAAATCATTTTAGAAATTGTCTTCAGGGCAATAAGAATAAAAAAGGAATGAGGGTCCATAAGCTACAGATATTTAACATATAAATATGCTATTTATAAGCAACAGACTTTTGCACTCTGGAATTTCAAGGTAGATAATGGTTTATGATAAGAGATATACATTTAAGCTGAAGGACCCAAATGCTTTGAGGGACATAATATTCCAGAATGTTCTGATTCAAAGAGCACTGTTTCTGAAAATTACTTTCAAAGAAAGGGTCTATTTTCTCTCTGTGTTAAATAACTGCATTTCCAGGGCTGATACCCAGTGCATTCTGTCTAGTGTCAGAGACTAAGGCAAGATTCTGTGATTATCTTGGACAACACAGAAGAATGTGTGTGTCATTGAGCCTACTTAAATCTATGAATATGACCAAAATATGTGGAAATTGTCTATCAAGAAAGATAATAGCTTTCTAAAAGCAAAGAATTTAAATACTTAGAATACCAGGTGGAGGAAACAGAAAGAAGACATTTATCTTTGGTGACAGGACAAAGTCAATCTACTGAATTTGAATTTAAACTACTCTGCAAACCAAATTCTATGAGTAAAACCTTTATTTATTTTCACATTAAAAAATAAAAACTGCACTTGATTTTCAGAATATGAATAAATCATTGTAATACAGTAATGATATTGTGGAATGACTAAATATACTCCTTCAAATGACTTCTAGTTTTATTTTTTAGTTTAGTTTATGAATGATTTTTTTGGATCTTGTACCAAAAGCACAGGCAACTAAAGCAAAAATAAACAAGTAGGACTACCTCACACTGAAAATCTTCTGCACAATAAAGAAAAATCAACCAAATAGAAAGTTAGCTTATAGAATGGGAGAAAATATTTGCAAACCATATATCCAATAAGAGGTTAATATTCAAAATAAATCAGGAACTCACACAAACCAATAACAATAAACCAAATAACCCAACTTAAAATGGTCAATGAAGAAGGCAATGGCACTGCACTCCAATACTCTTGCCTGGAAAATCCCATGGACGGAGGAGCCTGGTAGGCTGCAGACCATGGGGTCGTGAAGAGTCAGATACGACTGAGCGACTGCACTTTCACTTTTCCCTTTCATGCATTGGAGAAGGACATGGCAACCCACTCCAGTGTTCTTGCCTGGAGAATCCCAGGGACGGGGGAGCCTGGTGGGCCGCCGTCTATGGGGTCGCACAGAGTCAGACACGACTGAAGTGACTTAGCAGCAAAATGGGCAAAGGACTTGAATAGACATTTAAACTTTTTTTTTTTTTTTCAAAAAACACATGTGAATAGCCAAGAATAAAAGAGTCAAACTCACAGAAATGCAAAGAAGAATGGTGGCTACCAGAGACTGGGGTTAGAAGAAATGGGGAATGTTGGTCAAGGTGTATGAACTTGCAGTAAAAAGATGATTAAATTCTGGGGATCTAACATGCAGCATGATTACTAAATTTAATTGCTGCTGTTGTTCAGTCACTCAGTCATGTCCAGCTGTTTGCATCCACATGAACTGCATCATGGCAGGCTTCCCTGTCCTTTACTATCTCCCTGAGTTTGTTCAAACTAGTGCCCATACTATATTTAATAATACTGACTATATATTTGAAACTAGACCAGGAGAGAAGATCCTATATGCTTTCACCAAAAAAAATAAAATAAAAAGCCATTATGTGAGGTCATGGTTGAGTTAATTTGATTGTTGTAATCATTTCACAATGACTGTTGAGCATGGGAAAGTGCTCAATATCACTAATCATCCGGGAAATGCAAATCAAAACCACAATTACTTCATACCTGTTAGAATGGCTGTAAACAAAAAGGCAATACTGTCATGTGTAGTATTATACACATGATGCTGCTGCTGCTGCTAAATCGCTTCAGTCGTGTCCGACTCTGTGCGACCCCAGAGACGGCAGCCCACCAGCATCCCCCATCCCTGGGATTCTCCAGGCAAGAACACTGTAGTGGGTTGCCATTTCCTTCTCCAATGCATGAAAGTGAAAAGTGAAAGTGAAGTCACTCAGTCGTGTCCAACTCTTTGCAATCCCATGGACTGCAGCCTACCAGGCTCCTCCATCCTTGGGATTTTCCAGGCAAGAGTACTAGAGTGGGGTGTACTTTGGAGTGGCCATCACCTTCTCCAATTACACACATGATAATAATTAGAATATTAGCATAAAACTAAGGTGAAAGGAACATGATCTTTCTCATTTTATTATCTCTCTCCTCCCTCTTGTCTGCCAAGAGGCAGTGATATAAAATTTAATAAAATCTCTCACTAATTTTAAGAACTGTGATTTAGCGACTGTTTACTGTAGCTTTGTTTTATATATATATATATATATGTATACTAACTATATGTATATAGTTATTTTCATCCTCACAGCAGTCCCTAGAGTGACTCTCTCCATTTGACAAAGGAGGAAGCTGAAATGAAGACAAAATAAATAGCTGGTGGAGAACTGTGCAACCAGTGAGAGGTGGTGTCACACCCAACCAACACCCCTGCTTTTTTCCAACCCACTCCACTCCCCCACTTCCCTGTATGTAGCTGCTATGTGAAGATGGTCATAGAGAGGAAAATTTTGAAACTAGAATTGCTTATCAATCATTCAAAATACGGTTGAGTCAGTCCAGTCGCTAAGACGTGTGCGACTCTTTGTGACCCCATGAATTGCAGCACGCCAGGCCTCCCTGTCCATCACCAACTCCCGGAATTCACCCAGATGCACGTCCATCGAGTCGGTGATGCAATCCAGCCATCTCATCCTCTGTCGTCCCCTTCTCCTCCTGCCCCCAATCCCTCCCAGAATCAGAGTCTTTTCCAATGAGTCAACTCTTCACATGAGGAGGCCAAAGTATGGGAGTTTCAGCTTTAGCATCATTCCTTCCAAAGAACACCCAGGACTGATCTCCTTTAGGATGTTCTGATTGGATCTCCTTGCAGTCCAAGGGACTCTCAAGAGTCTTCTCCAACACCACAGTTCAAAAACATCAGTTCTTCAGCACTCAGCTTTCTTCACAGCCCAACTCTCACATCCATACATGACCACTGGAAAAACCATAGCCTTGACTAGACGGACCTTTGCTGGCAAAGTAATGTCTCTACTTTTCAATATGCTATCAAGGTTGGTCATAATTTTTCTTCCAAGGAGTAAGCATATTTTAATTTCAAGGCTGCAGTCACCATCTGCAGTGATTTTGGAACCCAAAAAAATAAAGTCTAATACTGTTTCCACTGTTTCCCCATCTATTTCCCATGAAGTGATGAGACCAGACGCCATGATCTTCATTTTCTGAATGTTGAGCTTTAAGCCAAATTTTTCACTCTCTAATATCACTTTCATCAAGAGGCTCTTTAGTTCCTCTTCACTTTCTGCCATAAGGGTGGTGTCATCTGCATATCGGAGGTTATTGATATTTCTCCCGGCAATCTTGATTCCAGCTTGTGTTTCACCAGGCCAGTGTTTCTCATGATGTACTCTACATATAACTTAAATAAGCAGGATGACAATATACAGCCTTGATGTACTCATTTTCCTATTTGGACCATATCCAGTTGTTGTTGTTGTTGTTGTCTGTTGTTCCATATCCAGTTTTAACCGTTGCTTCCTGACCTGCATATTGGTTTCTTAGGAGGCAGGTCAGGTGGTCTGGTATTCCCGTCTGTTTCAGAAATTTCCACAGTTTATTGTGATCCACACAGTCAAAGCCTTTGGCATAGTCAATAAAGCAGAAACAGATGTTTTTTCTGGAACTCTCTTGCTTTTTCCATGATCCAGCAGATTTTGGCAATTTGATCTCTGGTTCCTCTGCCTTTTCTAAAACCAGCTTGAATATCTGGAAGTTCACAGTTCACATATTGCCAAAGCCTGGCTTGGAGAATTTTGAGCATTACTTTATTAGCGTGTGAGATGAGTGCAATTGTGCAGTAGTTTGAGAATTTTTTGGCATTGCCTTTCTTTGGGATTGGAATGAAAACTGACCTTTTCCAGTCCTGTGGCCACTGCTGAGTTTTCCAAATTTGCTGGCATATTGAGTGCAGCACCTTCACAGCATCATCTTTCAGGAATTGAAATAGCTCAACTGGAATTCCATCACCTCCACTAGCTTTGTTCCTAGTGATGCTTTCTAAAGCCCACTTGACTTCACATTCCAAGATGTCTGGCTCTAGGTGAGTGATCATACCATCGTGATTATCTTGGTCACAAAGATCTTTTTTGTACAGTTCTTCTGTGTATTCTTGCCACCTCTTCTTAATATCCTCTGCTTCTGTGAGGTCCATACCATTTCTGTCCTTTATCGAGCCCATCTTTGCATGAAATGATCCCTTGGTATGTTTAATTTTCTTGAAGAGATCTCTAGTCTTTCCCATTCTGTTATCTTCCTCCATTTCTTTACATTTTCTGCTGAGGAAGGTTTTCTTATCTCTCCTTGCAATTCTTTGGAACTCTGCATTCAGATGCTTATATCTTTCCTTATCTCCTTTGCTTTTCACTTCTCTTCTTTCCACAGCTATTTGTAACGCCTTCCTAGACAGCCATTTGCTTTTTTTTTTTAATTTTATTTTATTTTTAAACTTTACAATATTGTATTAGTTTTGCCAAATATCGAAATGAATCCGCCACAGATATACCTGTGTTCCCCATCCTGAGCCCTCCTCCCTCCTCCCTCCCCTTACCCCACCTCTGGGTCGTCCCAGTGCACCAGCCCCAAGCATCCAGTATCGTGCATGGAACCTGGACTGGCGACTCGTTTCATACACGATATTATACATCAACAGATGAATGGATAAGAAAGCCATTTGCTTTTTTGTATTTCTTTTCCTTGGGGATGGTCTTGATCCATGTCTCCTGTACAATGTCACGAACCTCAGCCCATTGTTCATCAGGCAGTCTATCTATCAAATCTAGTCCCTTAAATCTATTTCTCACTCCTGCTGTATAATCATAAGGGATTTGATTTAGGTCATACCTGAATGGTCTAGCGGTTTTCCCTACTTTCTTCAATTTAAGTCTGAATTTGGCAATAAGGAGCTCATTAGCTGAGCCACAGTCAGCTCCTGGTCTTGTTTTTGCTGACTGTATAGAGCAAAAGAAGCTCCATCGTTGGCTGCAAAGAATATAATCAGTCTGATTTTGGTGTTGGCCATCTGGTGATGTCCATGTGTAGAGTCTTCTCTTATGTTGTTGAAAGAGGGTGGTTGCTATGACCAGTGCGTTCTCTTGGCAAAACTCTGTTAGCCTTTGCCCTGCTTCATTTCGTATTTCAAGGCCAAATTTGCCTGTTACTCCAGGTGTTTCTTGACTTCCTCCTTTTGCATTCCAGTCCCCTATAATGGAAAGGACATCTTTTTTGTGTGTTAGTTCTAAAAGGTCTTGTTAGGTCTTCATAGAACCGTTCAACTTCATCTTCTTCAGCGTTACTGGTTGGGGCATAGACTTGGATTACCATGATATTGAATGATTTGCCTTGGAAATGAACAGAGATTATTCTGTAGTTTTTGAGATTGCATCCAAGTACTGCATTTCACACTCTTTTGTTGACCATGATGGCTAACCGTCTAAGGGATTCCTGCCCACAGTAATAGATATAATGGTCATCTGAGTTAAATGCACCCATTCCAGTGCATTTTAGTTCACTGATCCCTAGAATGTTGACGTTCATTCTTGCCATCTCCTGTTTGACCACTTCCAATTTGCCTTGATTCATGGACCTGACATTCCAGGTTCCTATGCAATATTGCTCTTTACAGCATTGGACCTTGCTTCTATCATCAGTCACATCCACAGCTGGGTATTGTTTTTGCTTTGGCTCTATCCCTTCATTCTTTCTGGAGTTATTTCTCCACTGATCTCCAGTAGCATATTGGGCACCTACTGACCTGTGGAATTCCTCTTTCAGTATCCTATCATTTTGCCTTTTCATACTGTTCATGGGGCTATCAAGGCAAGGATACTGAAGTGGTTTGCCATTCCCTTCTCCAGTGGACCACATTCTGTCAGACCTCTCCAGCATGACCTGTCCATCTTGGGTGGCCCGCACAGCATGGCTTAGTTTCATTAAGTTAGACACAGCTGTGGTCCTAGTGTGATTAGATTGACTAGTTTTCTGTGATTATGGTTTCAGTGTGTCTGCCCTCTGATACCCTCTTGCAACACCTACCGTCTTACTTGTGTTTCTCTTACCTTGGATGTGGGGTATCTCTTCATGGCTGCTCCAGTAAAGTGCAGCTGCTGCTCCTTACCTTCAATGAGGGGTATCTCCTCACCGCCACTCTTCCTGACCTTTTGCCCCTGACCTCAGACATGGGGTAGCTCCTCTCGGCCTCACTTGTGTGCCATCGCAGCTGCACAGGCTTGTGCGCCATTGCAGATTAGCACAAAACAACAAATAGTGAAATATTGCACATTGTTAAAAAAAAAAAAAAGTAAAATCTTATCTAGTATCATTTGCACTAATAATTGGTGAAGAAAATGGCAACCCTCTCCAGTATTCTTGTCTGGAGAATCCCATGGATAGAGAAGCCTGGCAGGCTATGGTTCATAGGTTTGCAAAGAGTTGGACACACCTAAAGCAACTTAGTATGCACACACAGGTAACTAGTGGATAAAATAGGTAACTAGTGGGAAGCTAAATAGGTAACTAGTAGTCAGGAAGCAACAGTTAAAACTGGACATGGAAAAACAGTCTGGTTCCAAATAAGAAAAGGAGTATGTCAAGGCATATATTGTCACCCTGCTTATTTAACTTATATGCAAAGTACATCATGAGAAATGCTGGGCTGGATGAAGCACAAGCTGGAATCAAGATTGCCAGGATAAGTATCAATAACCTCTGATATGCAGATGACACTACCTTTATGGCAGAAAGTGAAGAAAAACTAAAGAGCCTCTTGATGAAAGTGAAAGTGGAGAGTGAAAAAGTTGGCTTAAAGCTCAAAATTCAGAAAACTAAGATCATGGCATCCAGTTCCATCACTTCATGAGAAATAGATTGGGAAACAGTGGTAACAGTGGCTGACTTTATTTTTCTGGGCTCCAAAATCACTCCAGATGGTGATTGCAGTCATGAAATTAAAAAACACTTTCTCCTTGGAAGGAAAGTTATGACCAACCTAGACAGTGTTTTGAAAAGCAGAGACATTACTTTGTCAACAAAGATCCGTCTAGTCAAGGCTATGGTTTTTCCAGTGGTCATGTATGGATATGAGAGTTGGACTATAAAGAAAGCTGAGTGCTGAAGAATTGATTCTTTTGAACTGTGGTGTTGAAGAAGACTCTTGTGAGACCCTTGCACTGCAAGGAGATCCAACCAGTCCATCCTAAAGAAGACCAGTCCTGGGTGTTCATTGGAAGGACTGATGTTGACACTGAAACTCCAATACTTTGGCCACCTGATATGAAGAGCTGACTCATTGGAAAAGACCCTGATACTGGGAAAGATTGAGGGCAGGAGGAGGAAGGGACGACAGAGGATGAGATGGTTCAATGGCTTCATCGACTCAATGGACATGGGTTTGGGTAAACTCCAGGAGTTGGTGATGGACAGGGAGGCCTGGTGTGCTGTGGTTCATAGGGTCACAAATGGTCAAACACGACTGAGTGACTGAAGTGAAGTGAAGTAAAGTGGGAAGCTGCTGTATACACAGAGAGCTCAGCTCAGTGCTCTGTGATGACCTAGACAGGTAGGATGTGGTGGTGAGAAGGAGGTCCAAGAGGGAGGGGATATATGTATATTATAGCTGATTTATATTGTTGTACAGCAAACACTAACACAATGTTGTAACACAATTATACTCAAAAAATAAAATTTTAAAATGGGCAAGAGATAAGTGTATGAGGATATGGAGTAAAGGAAATGCTTTTGCACTTCTGGTGGCAATGTATATTGTTTCAGCCACTATGGAAAATATTTTGAAAGTTCTGAAAATACCATATGATCCAGAAATTCTAATTCTGGGTGTATATCCAAATGAAATAAATTGACTATTTCTAAGATACATCTGCATTATGGTGTTCATTGCAGCATTACTTATAATAACTGACTAAGCGCCCATCACAGAATGAATGAATAAGAAAATGTGCTACATGTATACAATGGAACATTATACAGCCATGAAAATGAAGGAATTCTTCATTTGTAACAACGTGAATGAAACTGGATGGCATTATAGTGAAATGTACACAGATACATACAGATAGTTCATGGTGTCCCTTATATGTGGAATATAAAAAAATAAAATAAAATAAAAAGAGTCAAATTCATAGAAACACAGAATAGAATGGTGGTTACCAGCAGCTGGGGTTGAAAGAACTGGGGAATGTTGGGCAAAGTGTATGAAATTTCATTAAAAAGATGAATAAATCCTGGCAGTCTAAATTATAGCATGGTTACTATATTTAACAATGCTGACTATATACTTGAAATTAGACTAAGAGAGCAGATCTTATGTGTTGACACCAAAAATAAAAATGGTAATTATGTGAGGTCATGGATATGCTAATTTGTTGTGATCATTTCATAATGTATAAATATATCAAATCATCATGTTTTGCACTTTAAATATGTTATAAGCTTATAAATTACACTTCAGTAATGCTGAAAAAGATATATCAAATATACAAAAGAGTATGTACAATTCTGTCCCAGATTGCAGCCTCTCCCCAACCCCCCATCCCACCAAGCAATTCTCTGACACCAACTGGGGTTCCTACAATTCAACTCACTCTAACACTGTCCGTCAGGAAGCAACATCAGACCCCACAGCCTAATTAGGGTCCTTAGCCATTAGTCCAACAAAGCTGTCCCCTTGCCTCACTTCAGAGGCCAACTGCAAGTACAACTTGATTTTTCCCCAGTATTCAGATGAGTAATTCCCAATTTAATTACATTCTATTCTGTTAATTGGCTTCCTGGATGATACTAGTGGTAAAGAACCCACCTGCCAAAGCGGGAGATGTCAGAAATGTGGGCTCAGTTCCTGGATAGGGAAGATCCCCTGGAGGAAGGCATGTCAACCCACTCCAGTATTCTTGCCTAGAGAATCCCATGGATAGAGGAGTTTGGCAGGTTATGGTCCATAGGGTCACAAAGAGTCAGACATGACTGAAGCGACTTAGCACACACTCTATTAGTAATTTACTTACTTAATTATCTTTTCTAAAGGTTAACAGCCAGCTAAACCATTCTTGGGGAAATCTGCGATTTCTAAATGAGATTGCTCTTTTGAGGGAATGACCTTTCCAAAAGTTATTGATCCACTTTCCATATAACTCCTTTCATCAAATATATTTTCTGTTTTCCAAGTTTCATTCTAAACTGAATATAGCTCTGCTAAATTAATCTTCACAGCATTCTTTTGAGACAGGTATTAACATCACCTCTTATAGAATATAAAACTAAGATTCGGATAGTTCAAAGAAAAGTTCTAAATTTCTTGTCAGTACGCTGGGATCAGAAGTCAAGAGCAAGACTGCTGAATCTAAATGCTAGCTCTCCCATTGGCCATAATGTAATGGTTCAGTGGGATGTGGTCTAGACATTCCTTCCCAAATGTGTGTGTGTGTGTGTGTGTGTGTGTGTGTTTCACTCATTAAATGTACAGCTTTTAAATTTATTTTTGTCTTCTGAGTGCTACCTTCACCAGTTTATTCCCCAATTTTCCATTAGAAGCAAAATCCTTTCCTCTGCATGTGAAAATCAAAATTCTATCAAGACTTCCCAGGTAGCATAGTGGTAAAGAATCTGCCTGTACTGCAGGAGACCTGGGTTGGGTCCCTGGGTCAGGAAGATCCCTGAGAGGAGGAAATGGCAACCCACTTCAGTATTCTTGCCTGGAGAATCCTATGGACAGAGAAGCCTTGTGGGCTACAGTCCATGGAGTTGCAAAGAGTTGGACACCACTGAGTGACGGAGTACAGCACATGTACATATGTGTGTGTGTGCATGCTGTCACTTCAATTATATATATATATATATATATATATATATATATATATATATATTTCAATTTTTTTCCCAAGCACATTCTTGCTTTCCATCCTTCAGGCCCAGTTGGGTTGGTTGGTCCCTATTTCTGATGCAAAGCTGTTAAAAGTTATACTTCATTGCACCCTGAGTTCCCACTGCCTCTCCCCAGTTTTGAATCACTGTGATCCATGTCTCCAATCAAACTTTAAGGAATTATTGAGAAGGGTATTGTATATAAATGCTTTGAGATCTTATATTGCTAAATATGTCCTTATGCTAATTTCACATTTGATCTACAGTCTGGCCATGAATGGGCTTTCCAGGTGGCACAGTGGTAAAGAATCTGCCTGTCAATGTAGGAAATGTGGTTCAATCCCTGAGCGGGGAAGACCCCCTGGAGAAGGAAAGGGCAATCCACTCCAGTATTCTTGCCTGGAGAATCTTAAGGAGAGAGGAGCCTGACAGGCTACAGTCCACAGGGTTGCAAAGAGTCAGACATGACTGAACGACTGAGCTGGCCTCCCCCTACTACACTGCCTGGGCATAAATGCCAGTTTGAAAATACCTTTTTTTCTCAGAATTTAGAGACAAGCATCCATTGCCCTCTATAGTTTTTCTGCTTCCTTGTATATTTCATTGTCTATGGGTTTCTTTGTTTTGGCCTGTGGCTTTCATGCCTGGTGCTACTGGACTATTCTGTATGTTAAAAGAGAGAATTTAACCATGCTAACTAGAAATTTTCATGTGGGCAGAGCTTAGGAACAGCCCTTCCTCCAAGGCCAAACCAATGCATAGCCTTATTTCAGTGTATCTGGAGGCCTTGCTTTGGGGCTGAGCAGCTCATAAGCTGACTGTCAGGTAGAGGAAGAGGAATACAGGTCTCACTGTCTTTGCTCTGAGTCAAGTCTCCCCACAGCCTTGGGACTGGCCCCTGCCCTCTCTGCTTTTTCACCCCCACATGCAAAGATACCCTCCTCTGCCAATTCCCTAGTTTCTAGAGCTCTGCAGTGTAGACCACCTATATTTTACTCTCCTTCACACTCAGACATGGGCTTCCTAGGTGGCTCAGTGGTACAGAGTCTGCTTGCAAATGCAGGAACGGAAGGAGACATGGGTTCAATCACTGGGCCAGGAAGATCCCCTGGAGGAGGGAATAGAAACCCACACCTCTATTCCTGCCAGGATAATCTCATGGACAGAGTAATCTGATAGGCTACAATCCATGGGATCACAGAGTCAAACATGACTGAGCAACTGAACACAGAGACACCCTCAAACATAAGATGGGTCCAGAGTGTTTTATTATGATTTAGTTTTCACTCACTTATTCACTCTATAGATTCCAAGATTTTGCCTGACATATCTTTTCTTATTGCTCTCTGACCTTAATGTTTTTGCCTTTTTATTTGGTACTGATTTTTCTAAATTGCCAATTGTGTTCTATGAAAAAGTAGGAATATATATGTATATTCAAACCACCACATTTCACCCACACTTTTCTCCCCCAAACCCTGTGTCTTTCCCCATCTTAATTGTAAGTGAAACCACAAAACAATTAGAGATATGTCAAATGTCATCTCTAATAGATCTTGGAAATAATGTAGCCACAAGAAGCCCCAGTGGTTGGGTTAAGAATCCTACAATATTCTGGAAACAAGTAGAGTCATTATCATGACAGTCCCTAGATGTTCCTCACCCCTGCACATTGTCCCATTATCATCACTCTCTGAGCACTCCAAGTCTGTTGCTACCTTTAGATATTTATGTTCACTCTTCCTTCATCTTCAAATGTTTCCCTTCATAGGCTCTCTCTCATATTAAGGTATTTGACAGTGTCCATTTACCATTAACCTTGGTACCCTACTTTACTTTCTTTGTAATATTGATACTCAACAATGAAGCAGCAATGAAACTGTTATCTACCTTCCAACCTGTGTATTTATGTTTTTGTCTGTTTCCTCTCTCTACTCTATAGAATTCAAGTTCCATGAGAATATGGACCTTTCCACTTTGTATTAGAAGACACAGTAAGTATTTCCCTTTTTTACTTATATTTGAGTGAAAATGAATGAAGCATGAAAGTAATACAAATTATGACATTTTACTTTTGGTATCTGTTTTTCTTCCTTCTTTCCATATATGCATGCTCTTGACATTCTTTATCTTTTAGATCTCAGGATCAACCATTAAAATTCTGAAAATGCCTGTATATGCTTCCTTCTGTCAGGATCAGCATCAGGACTATGTTTCTACCTACCTGTTACCATCAAAAGCATAATTTGGCCCTAGCACAACATTTTTACTTGAATACAAGCCTAAAATCCATTAAAAATCTACAATTAGAAATCAGTTCCTTTCAAATAAAATAAAGACTCATGCCCCTTTTCAGAATTTTGCCTTGCCTTATAATTGTGTTTAGCTATTCTGGACATGGATATAACTTTAGGTATTATGTTCTTCTTCCTTGGATTCTTTATTGACACTATACTATATTAAAACAATACTTTATTAATTTATTTATATTATTATTATTTTATTAGTTTATTTTTATCCTTAATTCATTAGTTTATTAATACTGTCTTACATTAACACTATTGTAAACAAACTACTAACTCCAAAAGTCAGTAAGAAAAGACCAGAGAATTTTGCAGAGAATAGAAACAATTTTCAAGAAGTTTTTAAACATGAGTAGAGTTTATTATACAAATTCCAAAAATGTAGTAGGCAAGATATACAGGCAAATTCTTCCAATTAAGAATACTTAAGGCAGTTCTATTTCCAACTGCCTTATGATCCAGCAATCCCACTGCTGGGCATACACACTGAGGAAACCAGAATTGAAAGAGACACGTGTACCCCAATGTTCATCGCAGCACTGTTTATAATAGCCAGGACATGGAAGCAACCTAGATGTCCATCAGCAGATGAATGGATAAGAAAGCTGTGGCACATATACACATGGAGTATTACTCAGCCATTAAAAAGAATACATTTGAATCAGTTCTAATGAGGTGGATGAAACTGGAGCCTATTATACAGAGTGAAGTAAGCCAGAAAGAAAAACACCAATACAGTATACTAACACATATATATGAAATTTAGAAAGATGGTAACAATAACCCTGTATACGAGACAGCAAAAGAGACACTGATGTATAGAACAGTCTTATGGACTCTGTGGGAGAGGGAGAGTGTGGGATGATTTGGGAGAATGGCATTGAAATATGTATAATATCATATATGAAATGAGTCGCCAGTCCAGGTTCGATGCACGATACTGGATGCTTGGGGCTGGTGCACTGGGACAACCCAGAGGGATGGTATGGGGAGGGAGGAGAGTTCAGGATGGGGAACACATGTATACCTGTGTCAGATTCATTTTGATATATGGCAAAACCAATACAATATTGTAAAGTTAAATAAAATAAAATTTAAAAGATAAAAATAAAAAAAAAGAATACTTAAAAATTCCAGATAAAATATTTTAACACATAATTTTAATTGTATAGTAATTAAGAAAACCTTGATGGCACCCCACTCCAGTACTCTTGCCTGGAAAATACCACAGATGGAGGAGCCTGGTAGGCTGCAGTCCATGGGGTCGCTAAGAGTCAGACACGACTGAGTGACTTTACTTTTCACTTTCATGCATTGGAGAAGGAAATGGAAACCCACTCCAGTGTTCTTGTCTGGAGAATCCCAGGGACGGGGGAGCCTGGTGGGCTTCCATCTATGGGGTCACACAGAATCGGACACGACTGAAGTGAAGTGACTTTGAAGCCAAAGTTGACAAAAGCCCACAAATTTTAAAAATTGAAAAATTATTGAAGCAAATGTGTGCTAGGGAGGAGAACTGTGGGGCATTGGCAGATAAAGGCACTCCTACACTCTACATGTGGACTATAGAAGAAAACAAGCAAACAAGGAAGCAGACAAAACCTAGCATCTCTATAAGTTCTGAACTGTAAACTGCCCTTGTCTGGGAAGTAGAATTAACACAGTGTGGACATAAAACAAACCTGGGTTCACCACAAAGAGAAAGAATTTCAAGTCTAGACCCTAAAGGATTTATACTGGTAGAATTAAAGAGATAGAATCTTAGAATCTGAAATTAACACAGAAGGAAATAAAGCACCATGAGTGAGACAGATGAATCAACACATTTCAGGATTAATTTTTCAATGATCTTTGAATGACCAATTACAGAGCACAAGATGCCTTTACATAGCTTTAAAAAGAAAATAGACTGACTAAATTGAAAAGGTAAATTGGGAATTGAGCTTAACAAAAAGTCTAGAAATATAATAAATGGGGAAATAACATGTAAGGCAAGCTTGGAGAGAGCATTACTGAATTGGAAGATATATTTGAAGAAACTACTTAGACAGCAGCCCAAAGACAAAATGGAAATATAAACTAGAGGCTAAAAGATATGTGAGAAAATGAAGAGTTCAAACATACTTCTGATCAGATTCAAAAGAAAACAGTGAGACAGTCAGTAGAACTGGGTAATATTCTGAGAGATAATAGATAAGAATTTCCTAGAATTAATGGACAGAATCACTTAGACTCAGGAATACTAATGTAACTCAAATTTGACAGGTAGAAAAAATAGAGTAAAGTTATAAAACAGGAAAGGCAAAAAAAAAAAAAAAAAAAAAGAGAGAGAGAGAAATAACAAAAAGAATATGAAACAGTCAAGAGAACAGAGAGATTTCCTACAAGAGAATGGCATTTAGACCAACAACAGGCTTATCAATAAATCAATGGAAACCACAGACAAGGGAATAATATTCTCCAAATTCCTGGAGCACTGGCCCTTGTTCAGTAAAATTTCCCAAGGTGCTTTGCACAAGTGCTTCAGGAAACACCTTCTAGAGTGTCTAATGCAGGGTGGATATAAGCTTGATACTGTATCATTACAAATACAATGAAGAAATGTGTTAACAGCTAACTGTAAAGACAAAAATGTATAGTCCAATTTGGGAGATAATAAATGGAGGAGATTCATAGATAACCCCAGGGCTTCAAGACTTTAGAATGATTGAACCTTTGGCAGAAAATAAGCTGTGTCATTGTTGGAGAAAATGGAGAGACTTGAAATAGAGCAGAAAAGAAGAGATATTCTTGATAAAAGTACAGGTAACTCCAGTTAGAATCTTTACTACTGAAATTGCTACCAAATCAACAGTTTTAGTAATTTTCCCATAGAAACAAACATTCTTTGTGATAAGAGTTGGATATCTTGGGATTCTCAAATTTGATCTTTGTTATGTGATTCTTTTATGCTGATTTTATAAGCAGATTAAACTAGCTATAAATGTCTAATCTTATAAGTAGAAGTTTTGCTGATTTTCTATCAAGTATGTATGTGTGTGTGTGTGTTTACTCACATTAACCATTTCATTTCTAACTATCTAGACCAACAGCCACCACTTCTCCCAGACAATACAGTATTTGTGTTTCCCATCTTTATTCTTGCAGGCAATCTATCCTATATATGAGGACTTCCCCAATCATCCAATTTAAATTATTACTTTCTATTTTACTATTTTATAATGCCCTTCACATTTTTTATAATAATGAAATATTTCTAGGTCCTTCCTTCTGTCCCATGTATCTCTGATATTACTCATTTTACTTATAATTAACTGTGATCATTGAATACATTGGTGCTGAATTAATTTAAATAATCCACTATCTGTTATATCAATTAGAAATTTAAAAAAAGTTATTCTATTTTGCCTGCATTAACTTATTCTCTAACTCTATTCCTTTATATGGATCCAAGTTTCTGAACTATATCATTTTCCTTTCCTCTGAAGAACTTCTAACATTTCATGTAAGCCAGGTCTTCTAGTAATGCATTTTCTCAATTTTCATTTTTCTGAGAAAGCAATTTTTCTTCAGTTTTGAAGGACATATTTGCAGGGCACAGGGCTAGGTTTCTGTTTTTTTTTTTTTTTTTTTCTCCAATGCTTTTAATTTTCACTCTACTCATTTTGGGCTTGTATAGTTTCTGAGGAGAAGTCAGATGTAATTCTTATCTTTGGCCTCCCATAGTAAGATATTTTTTCCTCTGTCTTCTTTCAAGACTCATTCTTTATCTTGGAATTTCTCCAATTTGAGTAGACTTTTTGCTATTATCCTGTTCTGGGCTCTCTGATCTTTATGATTCATGGTCTGATGTTTGATACTAATGTGGGAAATTCTAGGTCACTACTGCTTTAAATTTTTTTTTTTCTTTTCCTCTCATTTTTTCTCCTCCTGTCTTCCCATTACACTTATGCTACAACTTTTTTAGTTGCTGCACAGTTCTTGGATATTCTATTGTTTTTCAATCTTTTTTTCCTCTTTTCAGATTTTATTATTATTTTTTTCTTAGTTTTCTTTTTTTTAATTTTTTTTTATTTTTTATTTATTTTTTTTTACTTTTTTTTAAATTTTATTTTATTTTTAAACTTTACATAATTGTATTAGTTTTGCCAAATATCAAAATGAATCCACCACAGGCATACATGTGTTCCCCATCCTGAACCCTCCTCCCTCCTCCCTCCCCACACCATCCCTCTGGGTCGTCCCAGTGCACCAGCCCCAAGCATCCAGTATCGCGCATCGAACCTGGACTGGCAACTCGTTTCTTACATGATATTCTACATGTTTCAATGTCACTCTCCCAAATCTTCCCACCCTCTCCCTCTCCAGGATATTGACATATCCTCTACCTCAAAGATTCCTTCCTCAGCCACATCCAGTCTAGTAATGGGCCCATCAAAAGCATTCTTCAACTTCTGTTACAGTGTTTTTCATCTCTAGCATTTCTATATGGATCTTTTTTTATGATTTCCATCTCCCTGCTTACCAATTTAAGCATTTATTTTTGCATAGTGTCTACTTTATCCATAAGAGCCTTTATCATATTGATAATAGTTGCTTAATATTATCAGTCTTATAATTACAGCATTCCTGCCATATCTGAATCTGGCTGGTTTTGAGGTTTGCTCTGTCTCTTCAAATTGTACTTTTTTGTCTTTTAGTGTGCCTTGTAAATATTTGTTGAAAACTAGATATGAATACTTAGTACTGTATTCTGTGAAAATTTCTACTCATGGATTTCTGCTTCTGTAAGTTGTGATTTTTTATATCTGCCTGTCTGTCTCTAATTTAGGAGACTAGGGGACTGTACTTTGTCCTGTGACCTCACTTCTCTATATTTTAAAAGTTCTTTATTTTCAGTTGACCTAGTTTGTCACCTGTTATTAGGATGGAGTAACAATTTTCAGGCTCATGACATGCTTAACCAAAGCCTAAGACCACACAATTTTTGATGCACACAGATCTTTGTATAGTTTTGTTCATTAATAATTTCTTATGAAACTTGAAAAGATGGAAACTATGGCTCATGAGTTCAGTAACTTATTCCTAATATCAGTATCAGTTCTGAGTACATAGGAGGAAATATTAGTATTTCAAATGTAATGGAAAAAATGGATTTTGAGTCTAGTTCATCTCTCTAGCAGAAAATATGCTACTACTTTTGTGGTGATTATTTCTGCTTGAAAATTCTGTACTGAGCTGCAGCTTTTAAAGCACTACTAACTAAAATGGAGTATGTTTCATTTGTGCCTAGATACACTTTCATTACTGGTTTATACTCATGAATAATATAGTGAAACAGTTTTCGAAATGCTTGTGCAAAACTATTCTCTCATAGATGATGTTTACTTGTAACAGCTCCAGGCAATGTGTTGTGATCATTGCCTTAAGGTTTACAATGGGTTTGACTCCCATTAACATTAATGAGAATTGCTTGGCTGCCTCCGTGCATAAAGTATTAGAATCTTGTCCCCAGGTTATGTCCCCTTTGGGGTTGTTCGGCTAATATATGTCATTAAGCCATAAAGGTAAACATAACAACTTGGAAATTACATTTCACCTTTTCTGCCTGGAGATCTCAAATCAAATTGTAAACAATTAATTGTTCTTATAACACTGCTGCAAGGTAGTTTTGAAAAGCAGTACATGAAGATAGCCAGTACCATTTCTGAAGTGCAGTTTTGGCTGAGGAAAAGTGTCAGTCCTTAAAACAGCAATGTTTACAAATTTACAATCTACAATAGTAGAAAATAGAATATGATCTCCAAAATAATTGAACAAATAAAATGCCAGATCTATTTAACTTTTAAAAATTCTGCCAAGACACAAGACTTAACTGCAGAGTAATTTAAAGTACTCCAACATAGTATGGATTTCACTAAATAAGTTTCCTAAGTAAGTTAAGGGATAATATTTTTAGAATGCTAAAATACCATCTTCTCATCTCTCCTGGTTCTGGTAAGGTCTGTAGAAACTAGCAACCCAGAGAAGACAGAACGAATATCTGGGGAGCTTGAACTTGGCACAGGAAAATGGCAGAACTAACAGGTGGAGAGAAACCCCTGGGCCTATGGGCAAGCACTGAACAGGATATGGGACAGTGAAACCTGATTCGCAAGCATGAAAGGAGAGAACACATTTCCGGTGACATCTGCCAAGTACTAGTCCAGGCAGTGGGAACAAAAGTGGAGGCAAAGTCAGGCCTCCATTCTCATGATCCTCACATTCTAAGCAAAGAGACAGAGTGAGATAGAGAACACATGGGCACATGAGTAGTAATCTCTTTTTGTCTGAGGACCCATATATACTCTCAAAAATTGAGAACCCCAAAGCTTTTGTTTATATCAGTTACATTCAGATATTAACTATATTCAAAATTGACACTAAATGATTTTGAATACTTACTGATGAATAACAGTACTAAAACTATTGTTAATTTAGAAAATATATCTTCTGGTGAAAAATAACTGTTATTCAAAACCAAAAAAAAAAATAATGAGAATGTTGTTTTATAATTTTACAAATTGTAAATTAAAACAAAAAATTGTTTTACAATTTTACAAATGTCTGGAATATTTGTTTTGATGAAACATAGCTAGATTCTCAAGTCTACATCTGCAGTAAACATTGAGAATATGTTGTTTTAGATGAAGCACATGAAGAAAATCTACCTTGGGGGAAGGAAAAAAAAGAAAACAAGACTGCTTTATAGATATTCCTTTTTGATATTTCACTAAAACTCTACAAAAGGGAGCTTCATTAAGATTGATCACAATGTGGAGTCTGACATCATATTAATGAAATAGCCATAGGCTAACATCCTTTATCTATCTAGCTCTTTGCATGAATATTTTACACATTCATGATTCTGCAAAATAGTGCATAGATTATTCAGAAAATCATTCATGGATTTACGCAGGTCTTCCAAATGTTGGTATGTTGCTCTCTCTCTTTCTCCCATACATACTCAATGAACATGAACTTGAGAAAACTCTGGGAGATAGTGAAGGACAGGGAAGCCTGGAGTGCTACAGTCCATAGGGTTGCAAAGAGTTGGACACAACTTAGAAACAGAACAACAACAATAGTACCTTTTACTTTCTGTACATTTGAGACCTAAGCTAGCAATACAAAATCTATCAGAGCCGTGCTGAGTACATAACTCAGCAATGACATTATTTGTTCCAAGAAAAGAAAGAAACCAGTGTGACTGGAACTTAGTAAGAGGAGAGGAGAATGGTGAAGCTGGAAGGGTAGTCAGAGGTGAGGGAGTGCAGGGATTCATAAGCTCTGATAACTAATTTGAATTATATCTTACTGTCATAGGTGCTATTAGAGAATTTTAAAAAGAGAAGAAAATAATCTAATGTATATTTTTTTTAAGTACAGATCATAGGGAGCATAAGTAAAAATGATGAGGCCAGCTGAAGCATAAAAGATGAAAGCTCCAGCATGGCAAGAGTTTGGATGCAAAGAAGTAAACACA
Source organism: Bos grunniens (assembly GCF_055505025.1). NCBI lineage: Eukaryota > Metazoa > Chordata > Mammalia > Artiodactyla > Bovidae > Bos > Bos grunniens. The sequence goes on from NC_141168.1 coordinate 119,435,965, forward strand.
GTTGTGACTCATGCTTCTGGGATACATAGATTGAACCTGGGAGGTGAGAGCAAAAGAAAGGTTGAGTCCTAGGAAATTCATGGGATTTGGTGCTATTGATTAAAGAGAAATAGGTTTGGTGGGTGTTGGGAAAGTTGTGGGAGGACACATAAGGAAAACCAAGCACATAATGGACTTTGCAATAGAGCTGTCAATTATAGCTGGATATTTCAGGAGAGAGGTTAGAACTTGGAGAGATGTCTGAATGTGTACAGCTGGCATTCTGATGGTATTTAAAGTCATGGACTGGAAGGAGAGACTGGGGAGAGACTGTGTGCACATTTGGAGGAGAAGAGGACCCAAGACTCAGTCCTGAGCCTAGCAACACTTAAATGAATCTTTATGTTTTGTGAGTCATTCTCTTCAGTCTAGATATCCTGTTGACCCAGAATCACTTATTCACAAAATTTCCCTTTCCACACTGATCCACACTGCCATCTTTATCATAAGCATATACATACCTGTGAGGAAAATGACATATTTATAATACTGAGTACTCCAAATGTAAACATGGTATATCCCTCCACTAACTTAACACTTTTAAAAATCCTCTCAGTAGTATTTTAGAGCTTTATGCTTAGAGGTCTTGTAAATCTGTTGTTAAATTATTCCTAGGTATTTGATTTTGTGATGTTATAGCAAATGGTATTATTTTAAATTTGATTTTCCATTTGTTGCAGGATATATAAATAAGTTACTTTGTATATGTTGACCTTTAACTCCACGTTTGTTAAACTCATTTATTAAGACTCATAATCCGGCCAGTAAGTTTTTTATTTGTTTGTTTTCTATTTATACAATTATATCATCTGTGAAATATGACTTTTATATTTCTTCCTTTCCAATTCTTAAATGTTTTGTTTCATTGCAAAGGTTAGGAATCTAGCACTGTATTATGTATTATCTGCTTGCTGCAATCACTTATTAAAGAAAGAAAAGAAAAACAAGCTAAGGACTTCCCTGGTGGTACAGAGGATAAGAATACACCTGCCAATGCAGAGGACACAGGTTTGATCCCTGGTCCAGAAGGATTCCACATTTGTGGAGCAACTAACCTCATGTGCCACAACTACTGAGCCTGTACCCAAGAGCCTTTGGGCTGAAACTTCTGAGCCTGCATGCTACAGCTATAGAAGCTTGTGTGCCTAGAGCCTGTACTCTGCAACAAGAGACCATGCACCACAGCTAGAGAGTAGGGCTCCAATTTCTACAACTAGAGAAAGCCTGAAGGCAGCAATGAAGACCCAGTGCCACCAAATAAATTAATAATTATTATAAAATTCTAAATATATATATATATTCATTTTTATATTCCACACTAAATTGACATCTAGAATTATAATCATAAGTTTAGCTACAAAAGATGTAATTCCTGGTATATTCTCATTTAGAATAAAAATTTTTCACTTGTCTTTTAAATGTATTAAATGTTACCTAAATATTGTAACACTTTGATATCTTGCATCTTTTATAAAAAATTTGCTCTTCAGTCATCAATACTAACCACATCATTCCTTCTTCAGGGAAGTTGGGCTTCCCTGTTGCCTTGGTGGGTAAATAATCTGCCTGCAGTTCAGGAGACTCAAGAGACAAAGGTTCAGTTCTTGGATTGGGAAGATCCTTTGGAGCAGGAAATGGCAACCCACTCCAGTATTCTTGCTGAAAAATCCTATGGACAGAAGAGCCTGGTGGGCTACAGTCCAAAGGGTCACAAAGAGTTGGACATGACTGAGTGAATAAACACACAACAAATGACACTTCTATTTGAACCCATATTTCTGTTTTATTTTCTTCATAAAATTTTATTTTCATGAAATGTAATTTTATTTTGAAAATCTCATATCAGTCTTTATATAGCATCCTGAAACATTAATTTTTAATATTTTAAAAAAATTCCCATATCTGTAAGGCAGTATAAGTTAAAATGCTCTTCTCAGGTTTTATTGTAATTATTATTAGTCTAAAATTAATGAAACAAAAGAAATATATAGCAAACTTTAATGAGACAGAGATAGTATTAGGCCATTAGTAAATGCTTGAATCTTGACAAGCATATTAAATATTTACTTTAAGATATTAGGACACAATAAAACGTTGGAAAGGAGAGAAATTTTAAAGAATATAGAAGTATAATATCAACAGCATTTTAATAAGAAATCCAGAAACAGAGAAAAGGGTAAATGATACCAAAACAAACAAATCTTAGAACGATGACTAAAAATTTTCCAAGATTAAAAATACTTGCCAGCAGTGGCAGCCACTGGGGTGGCTGTGGGAGCATAGTGGTAGCTAGCTAGGTGCACTGGGGGATGCTGGCTGCTCTCAGAGGCAGGCGCTCTGCAATGAGAGAGTAAATGTGTCCCTCGCAAACTGCTGCAGGCTAACATCTGGACTGGGCTCTTGGATCCTTAGATGCTCAGATGCATGTTCCTGGATCAACTTGGAGAAAACAATATTGCTGCTGAAGGATTCTGAGATGCTTCTGGATATAGTCAGGGAATTTGACTCCACATAACTGAGAATTCAGAGATCAAGCCCTGAGCCTTTGGAGTAGGAGCACTGATTTCAAGACCCTAGACTATCAGAGAACTAACCCTAGGGAGTATCAAATACTGAGAACTCACACAAAGGAAATCACTTGAATACAGGACACAGCATCACCCAAGCACCATGTGTAGGACACCTAATCTAAACAACAAACAAAACTAAAATATAAATCCAGTCATCATCAGACAGGACTACCACTTCACTTAGCCTTGCCCATCAGAGGAAAACAAACAAACAAACAAGAAACCTCAGCACAAAACTAACCCTTTAGGAAGCTTACACAAACAACTGGACCAATCTTAGGAGGGCAGAAACCAAAAGGAAGAAAGAATCCAACCTTGAAGCCTGGGAAAAGGAGACCTCAAAACCAATAAGTTAAAAAAAATAAATAAACGACAGAGAAATACTACACAAGTGAAGGAACAAACTAGAAACACAGAAGTCCAAATAAATTAAGAGGAAATAGGCAAGCTACCTGAAAAAGAATTCAGAATAATGATAGTAAAGATGATAAAAACCATGAAAATAAAGTGAAGAAAATGCAAGAATCAATTAACAAAGACCTAGAAGAATTAAAGAATAAACATACAGAGACAACACAATAACTGAAATTAAAAATACTCTAGAAGGAATCAATAGCAGAATACCAGAAGCAGAAGAATGAATCAGTGAGCTGGAAGATAAATGGTGGAAATAGATTCTGAAGAGCAGAATAAAGTAAAAAGAATGAAAAGAACTGGAGATAGCCTTGGAGACCTTGGAGATAATATCAAGTCCACCAATATTCAAATTATAGGGGTCCCAGAAGAAGAAGAGAAAAACAAAGGGGGGGGGGGATGAGAAAATTTTTGAAGAGATTGTAGTTGAAAATTTCCCCCACATGGAAAAGGAAATAAAGACTTCAATCAAGTCCAAAAGGCACAGAGTCCCATACAGAATAAACTGATGGAGAAACATGCCAAGACGCACACTAATCAAACTAACAAAAACTAAACATAAAAAAAAAAAAAAAAAATTAAAAGCAGCAAGGGAAAAGCAACAAGTAGCATACAAGGGAAACCCCATATGTTTAACAGCTGATCTTTCAGCAGAAACTCTGCAGGCCAGAAGGGTATGGCAAGATATATTTAAAGTACTCAAAAGGAAAAATCTACAACCAAGATTACTGTAACTAGCAACAAACTCATTCAAAATTGATGGAGAAATAAAAAGCTTTTCTGACAAGCAAAAGTAAGAGAATTCAGGACCACCAAACCAGCTTTACAACAAATGTTCAAGGAACTTATGGAGTCAAGAATTACAAGAGAAGAAAAAGACCTACAGAATCAACCCCAAACAATTATGAAAATGGCAAGAGGAACATATATATCAATAATTACTTTATACATAAATGGATTCAATGCTCCAACCAAAAGACAGAGACTGGCTGAATGGATATAAAAACAAGAACCCATATATATGCTGTCTACAAGAAATCCACTTAAAACCTAAAGACACTTATAGACTGAAAGTGAAAGGGTGGAAAAATATATTCCATGACAATGGAAGCAAAAGAAAATTGGAGTAATAATACTCGTATCAGAAAAAAATAGACCTTAAAATACAGAATATTGCAAGAGATAAGGAAGGACACTACATAATGATCAATATTGTAAATATCTGGAAGTGGTCAAACAAGAGATGGCAATAGTGAATGTCAACATTCTAGGAATCAGCAAACTCAAATGGACTGGAATGGGTGAATTTAACTCAGATGACCATTATATCTACTACTGCGGGCAGGAATCCCTCAGAAGAAATGGAGTAGCCATCATGGTCAACAAAAGAGTCCAAAATGCAGTACTTGGATGCAATCTCAAAAACGACAGAATGATCTCTGTTCATTTCCAAGGCAAACCATTCAATATCACAGTAATCCAAGTCTATGCCCCAACCAGTAATGCTGAAGAAGCTGAAGTTGAATGGTTCTATGAAGACCTACAAGACCTTTGAGAACTAACACCCAAAAAAGATGTCCTTTTCATTATAGGGGACTGGAATGCAAAAGTAGTAAGTCAAGAAACACCTGGAGTAACAGGCAAATTTGGCCTTGGAATATGGAATGAAGCAGGACAAAGACTGATAGAGTTTTGCCAAGAAAATGCACTGATCATAGCAAACACCCTCTTCCAACAACACAAGAGAAAACTACACATGGACATCACCAGATGGTCAACACCGAAATCAGATTGATTATATTCTTTGCAGGCAAAGATGGAGAAGCTCTATACAGTCAGCAAAAACAAGACCAGGAGCTGACTGTAGCTCAGATCATGAACTCCTTATTGCCAAATTCAGACTTAAATTGAAGAAAGTAGGGAAAACCACTAGATCATTAAGGTATGACCTAAATCAAATCCCTTATGATTACACAGTGGAAGTGAGAAATAAGATTTAAGGGACTAGATCGGATAGACAGAGTGCCTAATAAACTATGGACTGAGGTTCATGACATTGCACAGGAGACAGGGATCAAGACCATCCCCATGGAAAAGAAATGCAAAAAAGCAAAATGGCTGTCTGGGGAGGCCTTACAAATAGCTGTGAAAAGAAGAGAAGCGAAAAGCAAAGGAGAAAACGAAAGATATAAGCATCTGAAAGCAGAGTTCCAAAGAATAGCAAGAAGAGATAAAAAAGCCTTCTTCAGTGATCAATGCAAAGAAATAGAGGAAAACAACAGAATGGGAAAGACTAGAGATCTCTTCAAGAAAATTAAAGATACCAAGGGAACATTTCATGCAAACATGGGCTCGATAAAGGACAGAAATGGTATGGACCTAACAGAAGCAGAAGATATTAAGAAGAGATGGCAAGACTACACAGAAGAACTGTACAAAAAAAGATCTTCACGACCCAGATAATCACAATGGTGTGATCACTGACCTAGAGCCACACATCCTGGAATGTGAAGTCATGTGGGCCATAGGAAGCATCACTATGAACAAAGCTAGTGGAGGTGATGGAATTCCAGCGGAACTATTTCAAATCCTGAAAGACGATGCTGTGTAAGTGCTGCACTCAATATGCCAGCAAATTTGGAAAACTCAGCAGTGGCCACAAGATTGGAAAAGGTCAGTTTTCATTCCAATCCCAAAGAAAGGCAATGCCAAAGAAGGCTCAAACTACCACACAATTGTACTCGTCTCACATGCTAGTAAAGTAATGCTCAAAATTCTCCAAGCCAGGCTTCAGCAATATGTGAACCATGAACTTCCTGATGTGCAAGCTGGTTTTAGAAAAGGCAGAGGAACCAGAGGTCAAATTGCCAACATCTGCTGGATCATCAAAAAAGCAAGAGTGTTCCAGAAAAACATCGATTTCTGCTTTATTGACTATGCCAAAGCCTTTGACTGTGTGGCTCACAATAAACTGTGGAAAATTCTCCAAGAGATGGGAATACCAGACCACCTGATCTGCTTCTTGAGAAATTTGTATGCAGGTCAGGAAACAACAGTTAGAACTGGACATGGAACAACAGACTGGTTCCAAATAGGAAAAGGAGTACGTCAAGGCTGTATATTGTCACCCTGCTTATTTAACTTATATGCAGAGTACATCATGAGAAACGCTGGACTGGAAGAAGCACAAGCTGGAATCAAGATTGCCGGGAGAAATATCAATAACCTCAGATATGCAGATGACACCACCCTTATGGCAGAAAGTGAAGAGGAATTCAAAAGCCTCTTGATGAACCTGAAAGTGGAGTGTGAAAGAGTTGGCTTAAAGCTCAACATTCAGAAAACGAAGATCATGGCATCTGGTCCCATCACTTCATGGGAAATAGATGGGGAAACAGTGGAAACAGTGTCAGACTTTATTTTGAGGGGCTCCAAAATCACTGCAGATGATGATTGCAGCCATGAAATTAAAAGGCGCTTACTCCTTGGAAGGAAAGTTATAACCAACCTAGATAGCATATTCAAAAGCAGACACATTACTTTGCCAACAAAGGTCCATCTAGTCAAGGCATGTCTTTTCCTGTGGTCATGTATGGATGTGAGAGTTGGACTGTGAAGAAGGCTGAGCACCGAAGAATTGATGCTTTTGAACTGTGGTGTTGGAGAAGACTCTTGAGAGTCCCTTGGACTACAAGGAGATCCAACCAGTCCATTCTGAAGAAGATCAGCCCTGGGATTTCTTTGGAAGGAATGATGCTAAAGCTGAAATTCCAACACTTTGGCCACCTCATGCGAAGCGTTGACTCAATGGAAAAGACTCTGATGCTGGGAGGGATTGGGGGCAGGAGTAGAAGGGGACGACTGGTGATGAGATGGCTGGATGGCATCACTGACTCGATGGACGTGAGTCTGGGTGAACTCTGGGAGTTGGTGATGGACAGGGAGGCCTGGCATGCTGCGATTCATGGGGTCGCAAATAATCGGACATGACTGAGGGACTGAACTGAACTGAATGCACCCAACATAGGAGCAAATCAATTCATGAAACAAACAGTAACAGACATAAAAGGTGAAATTCACAGTAACACAAAAATAGGAGACTTTAACACCCCACTGACACCAATGGACAGATCGTCAAAACAGAAAATTAATAAGGAAACACAAGTGTTACATGATACATTAGATGAGGTAGATTTCATTGATATTTTCAGGACATTCTATTCAAATGCAGAAGAATATACCTTCTTTTCAAGTGCATATGGAACATTCTCCAGGATAGACTGCATTTTGGCTCAGAAACCCAAGTAAATCTGTCGGTTTTAAATCAAATAAATCAAACCTTAGTAAATTTAAGACAATTGAATTGTATCAAGCATCTTCTCTGAGCACAACAGTATGAGACTATCAATTATAAGAAAAATCTTTAAGAAACACAAACATATGGAGACTAAAGAACATGTTTCTAAATAACCAACAGGTTACTGAAGAAATCAAAAGGGGAATCAAAATATTTCTAGAAACAAATGACAATGCAAACATGACGAATCAAAACCTATGGGATGCAACAAAAGCAGTTCTAAGAGGGAGGTTTATAATAATACAATTGTACCTCAAGAAACAAACAAGAAAAAAAAGCATTGAATAGACAACTTAACTTTACATCTAAAACAGCTGGTTAAAGAAGAAAAAAAAATTAGTAGAAGGAAAGAAATCATAAAGATCTGAGCAGAAATAAAAGAAAAAGAAATGAAAGAAACAATAGTAAAGTTTAATAAAACTAAAACCTGGTTCATTGAGAAGATAAACAAAATTGACAATCTTTTAGCCATACTCATCAAGAAAAAAGTGAGAAGAATCATATCAACAATATTAGAAATGAAAAAGGAGAGGTTATAACAGACAATGCAGAAATATAAAGAATTATAAGAGACTATTATGAACAATGGTATGGCAGGGAAATGGATAACCTGGGAGAAATGGACCAATTCTTATAAAAGTTCAATCTCCCAAGACTGACCCAGGAAGAAATAGAAATTATGAACAACCCAATCACAAGCACTGAAATTGAAACTGTGATAAAAAAAAAAAAAAATCTCCCAAAAAACAAAACCCCAGGACCAGATGGCTTCACAGAAGAATTCTATCAAACATTTAGAGAAGAACTAATGCCTATCCTTCTAAAATTCTTTCAAAAACTTGCAGAGGAAGGAACACTTCCAAAAACATTCTATGAGGCCACCATCACCCTGATATCAAAACCAGAGAAAGACAACACACAAAAAAAGAAAACTACAGGCCAATATCAATGATGAACATAATGCAAAAATCCTCAACAAAAATTTAGCAAACAGAATTCAGCAACACATCAAAAAGTTCATACACCATGATCAAGTTGGATATATTCCAGGGATGCAAGGATTCTTCAACATATGCAAGCCAATCAATGTGATACTCAATATTAACAAATGAAAATATAAAAAACATATGATAATCTCAATAGATGCAGTAAAAACTTTTGATAAAATTTGGCAGTCATTTATAATTAAGACTCTTCAAAAAATGGTAATAGAAGGAACTGACATAGTAAAGGTCATATATGATAAGCTTACAGAAAATATTGTTTTCAATGGTGAAAAACTGAAAGCATCCCCCCCTAAGGTCAAGAACAAGGCAAGGGTGTTCACTTTCACCACTATTATTCAACATAGTTCTGGAAGTCCTAGCTATAGCAATCAGAGAAGAAAAAGAAATAAAAGGAATCCAGATCAAGAAAGAAGAAGCAAAACTCTCTCTGTTTGCAGATGACATGATATTATACATAAAAAAGATAGTATCAGAAAATTACTAGAGCTAATCAGTGAATTTAACAGAATTGCAGGATATGAAATCAATACACAGAAATAATTTGCATTTCTATATATTAACAATGAAAATCAGAAAGCAAAGTTAAAGAATTGATCCCATTCACCATTGCAGGAAAAAGAATTAAATATCTAGTAGTAGGAGTCGGACACGTCTGAGCAACTGAACTGAAATGAACTGAACTGAACTGAAACTTATCTAAGTAGACCACAGAACTGTACACAGAAAATTGTAAAACACTATTGAAAGAAATAAGAGATGACAAAAAGCAGATGAAGAGATATTCCATGTTCCTGGGTAGGAAGAATCAATATTGTGAAAATGATTATACTACTGAATTCAATCTACAGATTCAGTGTGATCCCTATCAAAATACCAAAAACATTTTTCAAAGACCTAGGACAAAAAATTTCACAATTCATATGGAAACACAAAAGACCCTGATTAGCCAAAGCAGTCTTGAGAAATAAGAATGGAGCTGGAGGAATCAACCTTCCTGACTTCAGATTATACTACAGAGCTACAGTCATCAATACAGTATGGTACTGGCACACACACACACACACACACACACACACACACACACACACACAAATAAAACAGAAATACAGACCAATGGAACAAGATAGAAAGCCCAGAAATAAACTCATGCACCGACGGATACCTTATTTTTGACAAAGGAGGCAAGAATATACAATGGGGCAAAGACAGCCTCTTCAATAAATGGTGCTGGGAAAACTGGACAGTTACATGTAAAAGAATGAAATTAGAACACTTCCTAACACCATACACAAAGGTAAGCTCAAAATGGATTAAAGACCTAAATGTAAGACCAGAAACTATGAAACTCTTAGAGGAAAACAGACAGAACACTTGATGACATAAATCAAAACAAGATCTTCTGTTTCCCACCTCCTAGAGTAACATACATAAAAAGAAAAGTAAACAAGTGGGACCTGATTAAACTTAAAAGCTTTTGCATAACAAAGGAAACTAAACAAGATGAAAAGACAGCTCTCAGAATGGGAGAGAATAATAGCAAATGAAACAACTGACAAAGGATTAATTCCCAAAATATACAAGCAGCTCATGCAACACAATACCAAAAAAACAGGCAACCCGATCAGAAAGTGGGAAAAAGATCTAAACAGACATTTCTCCAAAGAAGACATACAGATGGCTAACAAACACATGAAAAAATGCTCAACATAGCTCATTATTAGAAAAATACAAATCAAAACTGCAATGAGATATCATCTCACACTGGTCACAATGGCCACCATTAAAATGTCTACAAACAATAAGTACTGTAGAAGGTATGTAGAAAAAGGAACACTCTTGCACTGGTGGTGGGAAGGTAAATTGATATAGCCATTATGGAAGATGGTATGGAGGTTTTTAAAAAAAACTAGGAACGAAATCACCATATGATCCAGAAATCCCACTCCTAAGCATATACCCTGAGGAAAGCAAAATTGAAAAAGACACATGTATTCCACTGTTCATTGCAGCACTATTTACAATAGCTAGAACTTGGGAGCAACCTAGATGTCTATTGACAGATGAATGGATAAAGAATCTGTGGTACATACACACAATGGAAAATTCAGTTCAGTTCAGTTCAGTCGCTCAGTCGTGTCCGACTCTTTGTGACCCCATGAATCGCAGCACGCCAGGCCTCCCTGTCAATCACCATCTCCCGGAGTTTACCCAAACTCAAGTCCATCACGTCGGTGATGCCATCCAGCCATCTCATCCTCTGTCATCCCCTTCTCCTCCTGCCCCCAATCCTTCCCAACATCAGAGTCTTTTCCAATGTGTCAACTCTTCGCATAGGTGGCCAAAGTATTGGGGTTTCAGCCTCAATATCAGTCCTTCCAATGAACACCCAGGACTGATCTCCTTTAGGATGGACTGGTTGGATCTCCTCGCAGTTCAAAGGACTCTCAAGAGCCTTCTCCAACACTACAGTTCAAAAGCATAAATTCTTCAGGCCCCAGCTTTCTTCACAGCCCATCTCTCACATCCATACGTGATCACTGGAAAAACCATAGCCTTGACTAGACAGACCTTTGTTGGCAAAGTAATGTCTCTGCTTTACTCAGCCATAAAAAGGAATCCATTTGAGTCAATTCTAATGAGGTGGATGAACCTAGAACCTATTATACAGAGTGAAGTAAATCAGAAAGAGAAAGATAAATACCATATTCTAACACATATATACAGAATGTAGAAAAATGGTACTGAAGAATTTATTTACAGGACAACAATGGAGAAACAGACTAGAAAATAAACTTATGGACATGGGGAGAGGGGAAGAGAGGGTGAGAGTATGGAAAGAGTAACATGGAAATTTATATTATCATATATAAAATATATAGCCAATGGGGATTTACTATATGGCTCAGGAAACTCTAACAGGGCTCTGTATCAACCTAGAGTGGTGGGATGGGGAGGAAGTTTCAAAAGGGAGGGGATATATGTATACCTATGGCTGATTCATGGTGAGGTTTGACAGAAAACAACAAAATTCTGTAAAGCAATTATCCTTCAGTAAAAATTAAGAAATAAAATAAAACACTACATATAAGACCTCAAACTTGAACTTTTGTTACTATGATTCTGTGCCTAACGGGTCCAGGCACACATCATTAAAGACATGCAGAATAAATGTAAAATAAGATTCCCTGTCCAATGTACAGGCAGAGGAGACAGTGGGAAACGTCAACCCTTCCCCTCACCACCTTGAATAAAGTACCTTGAGGGTGAGGGTGGGACAGGAGAGAGGGCCTGAGCACACATGGAAAGGAATTCTGGGGTAGAACATGGCCCTGGATCCCATATCTCTATGGGCATGATGGACTGGCTGGAATATCCAGGTAGCTGAAACAGTAAATCTTTCTGTTCAGTGTGAGCCTGGTGGAAAAATGAAGCCAATGGCTCTCAGGACTGGAAATAGCTGTTCTGTTGAGTTAATCTAGATGTTCAAGTCAGCTCTCTGTTGAGCTACCAAATAGAGAAAGAGGTAAGCATCTATGTGGTCCAGGTTCATCTGTCATCTTTATGATTGTGTTTATATTTGTCACTACTGATTTCCAAATTAAATGCAATGGTCAGAGACTGCTATTTCTATTACATTGATTCTTTGAAATTTCTTAATGAATTGGAAAATGGTGAATTTTTGTAAACGTTTTATGATTGCAAGTTTCTAAGATGTTTTGCTGACCACTTCAACCACCTTCTTTCCCCATAATGTTCTCTGACTCATTCTCCACCACCCAAACCCTCTTTATCCTTAGGACTCAAACTGACTGTGGCTTCATAAACAGTGTTTTTCTCACTTTCTGTTCAATCTACTCCCCAGTAATATACTTGCTTAAGAATCTGGACTATTATTTTTTGGCTTGGCTAAGGCTTTATTAAACCTCTCTTTAATTCAAATCAGTTAGAATAGTGGTTGGCAATCTTGATATGTGTGTCAATGAGTATAATAAATTTATAAGTTCCATAAATGCAGTCTGTCATGTTAAGCTTTTATTTCTAACACTTTCTGAATTTGACTTAAAATAGAGTTCCCTATATAAATATAAAGAATGAATGAATCGTTAAAATCACAGATGACATAAATCTGAGAGCAAGGATTAGGGATGATGAGTTCCATTTTCCACATAATGCTCATAAAATGTCCTAGAACATCCACTTTGCAGTAGTAGATATGAGAGTCTGGTCCTCAGAAGAGGAGTCTGGGCCAGAGGTGTAAATTTGGAGACTCTCAGTTTAAAGTTGGAATATCTTCTTTTTTTTTTTTTAATTTTATTTTATTTTTAAACTTTACATAATTGTATTAGTTTTGCCAAATATCAAAATGAATCCACCACAGGTATACATATGTTCCCCATCCTGAACCCTCCTCCCTCCTCCCTCCCCATACCATCCCTCTGGGTCGTCCCAGTGCACTAGCCCCAAGCATCCAGTATCGTGTATCGAACCTGGACTGGCAACTCCTTTCTTACATGATATTTTACATGTTTCAATGTCATTCTCCCAAATCTTCCCACCCTCTCCCTCTCCCACAGAGTCCATAAGACTGTTCTATACATCAGTGTCTCTTTTGCTGTCTCGTACACCGGGTTATTGTTACCATCTTCCTAAATTTCATATATATGCGTTAGTATACTGTATTTATGTTTTTCCTTCTGGCTTACTTCACTCTGTATAATAGGCTCCAGTTTCATCCACCTCATTGATAAGAAAATCATTGCTGCAGAAGTCTCCTTCTCCCACCAGACCTGACTACTGCGTCTGCTCTCTCCCCGACCCAGCTGTGGGTTAGATGTGCCTTCAGGCATCGCCAGCTGAACGACTTGGGCAAGATTTGCCAGCAACGGCAGACCACCCAGCACCCAGACCTGCAGTGTTTTGTTGAGGATCTCAGTGTTTCGTCACAAGGAGGAAGACGCTGAGACAATAAACTTGGTCCTCAAAGGCTCAGTCGGCACAGAACCATTTTTGGAGCAGGAGTGACAGGAGACACACACAGGTTTGATCCCTAGGTCAGCTAGGTCTCCTGGACAAGGGCATGGTAAACCCCTGCATTATTCTTGCCTGGCGAATCGCATGGACAGAGGTACTGGTGGCCTACAGTCATGGGGATGCATCAAGTCAGATGCGACTTAAGCTTGGAACCACGCTCGCACTAGAATGGAATCGCACTAGAATGGAAAAAACCTTGAATAGCCAAAGCAATCTTGAGAAAGAAGAATGGAACTGGAGGAATCAACCTACCTGACTTCAGGCTCTACTACAAAGCCACAGTTATCAAGACAGTATGGTACTGGCACAAAGACAGAAATATAGATCAACGAAATAAAATAGAAAGCCCAGAGATAAATTCACGCACATATGGACACCTTATCTTTGACAAAGGAGGCAAGAATATACAATGGATTAAAGACAATCTCTTTAACAAGTGGTGCTGGGAAATCTGGAATATCTTCTGAGACAGAATAGTCCAGGAAGGGAAAACGGCATGGGATAGAATTCTAATGCAAATTGACATGGGGAGAGAGTAAGAAGCCCAGAGAAGAAACTGAGAAGTATTTTTTCACTTCCCTGCCCCAATCCAAGGCAGTTACGGTTTTTTTGTTTGTTTGTTTTCTAACATATCTGTCTCTTCAAAAACCGTTCTTGAGTCATCTTTGTATCCCTAGCAACTTGTACCTAATACTTATCCAATTTAATCTACCATATAAATCAATATTTCAGTGAATAAAACTTGATCATTTAAAGTTACCTTTTTTAATTTACATTTTGTCTTTCATTTCTGTTAGGAAACAGATAAGATTCTTGTAAAAAAAAAAAAAAAAAAACTTATCTCTAATCTTTTTATTGCTTGAATGTTCTCTGTTTTCTAATTTTCTCTTTCCTGAAAAATATCCTTTCTTAAGATTGACTTTTTGATAAAGTACTTGTCTTAGGTGGTAGGCAACAGGAGTAGAAGAAATTAAATATATCATTGTTTGACATGAATCAATAGGATTTTGCTGCTTTTTCCCTAATTCCCTTAAAATTTTAGTCCTCAAAATTAATGGGAACAAGCCATTTAGTGAGTAAGTCACTAATCAAATCATTTAGAGATGCATATATCTAATCTTATGAAATGCTTTCAATCTTAGAAATGTATTCTTGATAAAATTCAGCTATGCTTTTCTGAAATTACTTTTTGATTCCAAAATCTCTCTAGGGCTTGTGATCAATATTTTATTTCAAAGTTATAGATAAAAGATTTACTGTATGAATTAAGAAAATAAAATCTAATCTTCAGTGATCTAAAATTAAGGAAAATGTTAAAATGTTAGAAGAATGTTTGTTAATTAAGTTTGCATAATATACATAAGGTTGTGACTCCATGCATTGTAGCCTGCCAGGCTAGTCTGTCCATGGAATTCTCTAGGCAAGAATAATGGAGTGAGTAGCTACTCTCTTCTCCAGGGGAACTTCCCAACCCAGGAATTGAACCCAGGTCTCCTGAATTTCAGGAGGATTCTTTACCACTGAGCTCCTGGGGAAGCCCAAAATGCATAGTATCAAATATCCAAGTTGCATTGTCATAAAGCTCAGATAAATGATTGTCAAAGCATATGAAAAATCACAATGTATTTTACTACCCATAAACATGATTATAATAATAATAATTATAATTACTATTACAGAGTGTCCTAGAATGCTCAAATCTACATTTCTATTGAAATAGGAAGTCTCTCATATCCATTACCTTGGTGATTCTCTGAAGAAATATTTACATGGCATAAGTGTTGCCCCAAACAGTTTGGCATTTCCTCAATAAGTTAAACATAGAATTATCAAGAGCAACTTATTAAAAATTAAAGAACAATGTGTTAAGCACTGAAGACTGGTATATTTTTATAATGTCCAAATACAGCAGTTTTCTGTGCTAGGTAATATACAAAAGTATATATAATCAATATAATCAAATATGCTCTTTAAAACATTAAAAAAATTTATTGGAGTATAGTGATTTGCAATGTTGTATTAGTTTCTGGACTGTAGTAAAGTAAAGCAGTTATAATATACATATGGAAATGTGAAAGTGAAAACTTGTTAGTTGCTCAATCGTTTCTGACTCTTTTCAACCCCGTGAACTATTATGTAGCCTATCAGGTTCCTCTGTCCATGGAACTCTCAAGGCAAAAATACTGGAGTGGGTAGGCATTCCCTTCTCCAGGGGACCTTCCTGATCCAGGGATGGAATCTTGTCTCCTGCACTGCACACAGATTCTTTACCATCTGAACCAATATATACTCTTTTTTAGATTCTTTTCCCATATGGTCATTACAGAGTAGAATTCCCTGTGTATAGTAGGTCCTTATTAGTTATTTATTAATATTTTATATATAGTAGTGTGTATTTGTCGATCCCAATCTCCCAGTTTATCCCTTCCCACCCCTGTTTCCTTCTTGGTAACCATAAGTTTGTTTTCTACATCTGTGACATTATTTCTGCTTTGTAAATAAATTCATTTGTATCATTTTTTCTAGATTCCACATATAAATGATACAATATGATGTAGGCCTTTCTCTATCTGACTTACCTCAGTATGACAATCTCTATGTTCATTCATGTTGCTGCAAAAGGAATTATTTTGTTCTTTTTTATGGTTGAATAATAGTCCATTGTGCATATGTACCACATCTTCTTTACCCATTCCTCTGTTGATGGACATTTAGGTTGCTTTCATGTCCCGGCTATTGTAAATACTGTTGCAATGGGCATTGGGATACATGTATCTAAAACATTTTAGAAAAGTCAATGGAACCCAAAGAAATAATGTTTCAAAAAAAGAAAAGAAAAAAAAATAAAATAAAAATTAAAAAAATAAATAAATAAAAAAAATTGGTAAATTAAAAAAAAAAAAAAAACAATGTTGTAATAAGAGATTACACAGTTTCATGATTTATTTTTCTAAGAATGACAACATCTGTAGCCTCCATGTACATCATCTTGGTTTTTCTCAATCTAGGAGTCAGCAAAATATGAATAAAAACTCCAATAATATTATTTTCTTGATGTTTCAGGAATAATATATATTACTGGCACAGTTTAACAACTTTAGCAAAAGATTGCCTATTTCAGGAGAGTAGAAATGTAGCTTGAAAAAAGAAGAAAGATAAGGGATAGGTGTAGAAAACATTTTCCATTTTTTTTTTTTTTTTTTTTTTTTCAGTTTAAAGCAGAGTTGCAAAGGTGGGGCTGAATGAGAGTCACATGGTTTTGAACTTCACATGTTGCCCCAAACCCCACAAGCTGGCTGCCCTTCAATCAAATTAAAATTATAGCCCTGAGCAGCATTTCTATCAGAGAAAAGCAAATGTTGTGATTTCTGCACTGAAATAAAATTTAACTGAAATGATTCAATAAAATGATGGTATCATTATAAATGTGGCACTTTTTCTTAAGGTTTGATTAGTCTAGACACCTGAGTTAAGAAATGACTGCTGTTTGTACTTCAAAGTACACTTGGCAACTTTGATTAAATATTTATGATAAATGTAAATGACTTAAAGTAAAATGTTTTCCAATCAAGTCTCTAGCAAACTGGATACACAGCCTCATCAGTTTCAGGTCTTGGTGTCAGTTCAGTTCAGTTCAATCGCTCAGTCGTGTCCGACTCTTTATGACCCCGTGAATCTCAGCACGCCAGGCCTCCCTGTCCATCACCAACGCCTAGAGTTCGCCTAGAGTTCACTGAGACTCACATTCATCGAGTCAGTGATGCCATCCAGCCATCTCATCCTCTGTCATCCCCTTCTTCTCCTGCCCCCAGTCCCTCCCAGCATCAGAGTCTTTTCCAATAAGTCAACCCTTTGCATGAGGTGGCCAAAGTACTGGAGTTTTGGTGTAAAGCCATGTAATTCAATGTTCAGCCAACTTGAGTTGTGCAGCCTTCACTTTCACTTCCTACAGAGGGTCACTGCAGCCTTTGTTTTCTGTGGCTGAGTCCAGGGGCCCAGAGATGTCCAAAAGAAAAGATAGTAAGTGGAGTGCTTACTATCTCTCTCTTTTCCCAACTTCTGTAACAACACTAGAGATCTTCCTATGCTCTCACAAAAACAAAATTTGCAAATATTTCCTAAACAAGTGTAACTCATGATCTTTCCCTTTAAAAATGTCCTTAGCTCTTATTTGAAAATATTTGAGAAATGAATTGTATTTCTTCAGTTCAAAATATTCCTGGGCATTTTCCTTTAAACTATACAAAATCCATAATGCATTTTAATTTACATTCTCACAGAGAACATTGATATCATTCTATTTCTTAAGGCAGGAACTTGGAAGCCATCTTGCTTTACATTTTCATTATTTCCAAACTCCATTGGGTACTAAGTGTTGTCAAATCACCCCAGAATGTTTGGATACATTGCCTTTTGCACAGCTTTCCCCATCTCTCCCATCCGGGGATGCCATGGACCATCTGCTGCTCCTGCCCTCTGTGTATCTCTAGTCTGCCCCAGTTTATCCCAGTGATTCCAGAGATCTTAAGTAAATCAAATCTGGTGTTATTTTTGGACTCACATTCAGGCCTTAATGATTCTAAAGATACTTTTTACATATTTATAAATTCAACTGTTTTTTGACTTTTTAATTTTGTATCTTAAACTGCAGAAATATGTAAATAGTTTTTACTTTCATTTTATTTACTGAAAACAAATAGATGCTTGCTTAAAAAAATTCAAACACTACATATTCCTAAATCTAAAACTGAAAAAAAGAATAATCAGTGTTGACAGTGCATTGTATCTTTTCCAAGAATTAAATTTCTCCAGTGGCTTCCCAGTGCTGCCAGAATGGATTATATGCTGCTTAGAGCTCCTTTTTGTGACTTCCCTTGCTTGTTCCTTGCATGTTGGAGCACAGACTGTGATGGAAAAAAACAGGCAGATGCATTTTAACTTGTGCCCCTGGTTTTCTGCTCTTATTAATTCCTCAAACTTCAGAGTAAACAACACTTCCCCTTAAAAAATGTATTGAATTCTCTTTTGTATAGGGCTTCTCATTTTACAAGACTCAAATTAACTCAAGTTGGGTAGGAGCAGTGACTTTTCAAGATACATTAGGTTCCTTAAAAAATAGGAACTTCAACTATGATAGATTTCATGAAAATTAGAATGAAGGCATCTTCATCATCTCCTTCTTACTGTTTCCATTTTTTATTTTATGTCACTTTCTGTGTTCTCAGAAACAAAAGTTTCTCAACACTTCTTATTTTCTTTGAATAATGCATCCACACTGTAGGTGTGGGCTTTTTTTTTTTTTAATTTTATTTTATTTTTAAACTTTACATAATTGTATTAGTTTTGCCAAATATCAAAATGAATCCACCACAGGTATACATGTGTTCCCCATCCTGAACCCTCCTCCCTCCTCCCTCCCCATACCATCCCTCTGGGTCTTCCCAGTGCACTAGCCCCAAGCATCCAGTATCATGCATTGAACCTGGACTGGCATCTCGTTTCATACATGATATTTTACATGTTTCAATGCCATTCTCCCAAATCTTCCCACCCTCTCCCTCTCCCACAGAGTCCATAAGACTGTTCCATACATCAGTGTCTCTTTTGCTGTCTCGTACACAGGGTTATTGTTATCATCTTTCTAAATTCCATATATATGCATTAGTATACATGATTTTAGCTTATAGGCAATTTTCATTGCCTTGACTGCTTAAAGTTATATAAAATTTTGCCATTTGCCTTTCTGGTTGTCTCTTAATTTTTGATATTTCCAACTGTATTCCTAGAATAAAAACTCTGGGTACATTATACTTTTTAATTGTAGATCATAAGACATAAATTGCATGCCAGATCCTACTTGAATTCTCCCAGGCTCAGGTGCCCACTCCTACATAGTGGGGCACAGGGTACTAAAGATGGCAACTGACACTCAGTAGGACTGTGAGGAATAAGGCAGTGAATTGCATGCATCAATTTGGTCAAGCGATGGTGCCCAGTTGCTTGGTCAAAGGCTAATCTAGATGTTACTGTAAAAACTTTTTTTAGAGAGATTAGTGTTTACAAATTTTAAATAAGATTTTAAGTACAAGATATTATCCTCAATGTTGAAAGTGTAGGGGGTGGTGGATAAGGGGCTTAATTCAATCAGCTGAAGACCTTAAAACCAAAAATAGATTTCCCAGAAAATAAGGAATTCTGTCTCAAAATTGTAGCACAGAAATCCTTCCTGAGTTTATGACCTACTGGTTCACCCATAGATTTAAGAAGCAATATTATTGAGTTATTTCAAATCTTAAAGATAATGCTGTGAAAGAACTGCAATCTATATGCCAGCAAATTTGGAAAACTCAGCAGTGGCCACAGGACTGGCAAAGTTCAGTTCTTATTCCAATCCCAAAGAAAGGCAATGCTCAAAACACCACACAATTGCACTCATCTCACATGCTAGTAAAGTGATGCTCAAAATTCTCCAATCAAGGCTCCAACAGTACATGAACCGTGAACTTCCAGATATTCAAGCTGGATTTAGAAAAGGCAGAGGAACCAGAGACCAAATTGTCAATATCTGTTGGATCATTGAAAAAGCAAGAGAGTCTCAGAAAAACATCTACTTCTGCTTTATTGACCATGCTAAAGCCTTTGACTATGTGGATCACAACGAAGTGAGTCAAGAGATGGGAATACAAGACTACCTGGCCTGCCTCCGGAGAAATCTGTATGCAGGTCAAGAAGCAACAATTAGAACTGGACATGGAACAACAGACTGGATCCAAATAGGGAAAGGAGTATGTCAAGTCTTTATATTGTCAACCTGCTTACTTAACTTCTATGCAGAGTACATCATGAGCAATGCTGGACTGGATGAAGCACAAGCTGGAATCAAGATTGCTGGGAGAAATATTAATAACCTCAATATGCAGATGACACCACCCTTATGGCAGAAAGTGAAGAGTAATTAAAGAGCTTCTTGAAGGTGAAAGAGGAGAGTGACAAATCTGGGTATACCTGTGGCAGATTCATTTCAATATTTGGCAAAACTAATACAATATTGTAAAGTTTAAAAATAAAATAAAATTAAAAAAATAAAAATAAAACTCAATATTCAAAAAACTAAGATCATGGCATCTGATCCCATCACTTCATGGCAAATAGATGGGGAAACAGTGACAGAGCTTATTTTTTGGGGCTCCAAAATCACTGCAGATGGTGACTGCAGCCATGAAATTAAAAGACACTTGCTCCTTGGAAGAAAAGTTATGACCAATCTAGACAGCATATTCAAAAGCAGACACATTACTTTGCCAATAAATGTCCATCTAGTCAAAGCTAGGGTTTTTTGTAGGTATGTATGGATGTGAGAGTTGGACTATAAAGAAAGCTGAGCACTGAAGAATTCATGCTTTTGAATTGTGGTGTTGGAGAAGACTCTTGAGAGTAACTTGGACTGCAAGGAAATCTAACCAGTCCATCCTAAAGGAAATCAGTCCTGAATATTCATTGGAAGGACAGATGCTGAAGCTGAAACTCCAATACTTTGGCCACCTGATGCAAAGAACTGACTCATTTGAAGAGACCCTGATTCTGGGAAAGACTGAAGGCAGGAGGAGAAGGGGACGATGGAGGATGAGATGGTTGGATGGCATCACCTACTCAATGGACATGAATTTGAGTAAAACCCAGGAGTTGGTGATGGACGAGGAAACCTGGTGGGCTGCAATCCATGGGGTCACAAAGATTCAGATATGACTGAGTGACTGAACTGAATTGAGTTTCCAGCCTATCAGTCTGCCCTAGGAATTTTGAACTTGCCAGGTCCTGTAATCATTTGAGCCATATTGTTAAAATAAATCCCTGTATGTACATCATAAGTATCCATGTTCATATCTATCAGTTTAGTCCAATTGCTCAGTGATGTCCAACTCTTTGTGACCCCACAGACTGCAAGAGACCAGGCCTCCCTGTCCAATAACAACTCCCAGAGCTTACTTAAACTCATGTCCATTGAGTCAGTGATGTCATCCAATCATCTCATCTTCTGTTGTCCCCTTCTCCTCCTGCCTTCAATCTTTCCCAGCATCAGGGGCTTTTCTAGTGAGTCAGTTCTTTGCATCAGGTGGCCAAAGTATTGGAGTTTCAGCTTCATTCCTCCCAATGAATATTCAGGATTCATTTTCCTTTAGGATGGACTGGTTGGATCTCCTTGCAGTCCAAGGGACTCTCAAGAGTCTTCTCCAACACCACAGTTCAAAAGCATCAATTTTTTGATGTGTCTTTCTTTCTGGTCCAACTCTCACATCCAAACATGACTACTAGAAAATCCATAGCTTTGACTAGATGGATCTTTGTTGGCAAAATAATGTCTCTGCTTTTTAATATGCTGTCTAGGTTGATCATAACTTCCTTTCCAAGGACCATGTGTCTTTTAATTTTATGGCTCCAGTCACTATCTGCGGTGATTTTTGAGTCCAAAAAATAAATAAATAAATAAATAAAGTCTCTCACTGTTTCTATCATTTCCCCTTCTATTTGCCATGAAGTAATGGGACCAGAAGCCATGGTCTTAGTTTTCCTAATGTTGAGTTTTAAGCCAACTTTTTCACTCTCGTCTCACTTTCATAAAGGGCCTCTTTATTTCTTCTTCACTTTCTGCTATAAGGGTGGTGTCATCTGCATATCTGAGATTATTGATATTTCCCCCAGTAATCTTGATTCCAGTTTGTGCTTCAGAAACTATGGCCCATTCTGTGTTGGGCCACCCAAGATGGACTGGTCATGGTGGAGAGCTCTGAAAAAACATGGTCCAGTGGAGAAAAGAATGGCAAACCACTTCAGTATTCTTACCTTGAGAATCCCATGAACAGTATGAAAAGGCAAAAAGACAGGGCACTCAAAGATGAATTGCCCAGGTCGTCAGGTGCCCAATATGCTACTGGAGATTGGTGGAGAAATAACTCCAGAAAGAATGAAGAGATGGAGCCAAAGCAAAAACAACACTCAGTTGTAGGTGTGACTGGTGATGGCAGTGAAGTCCGATGCTGTAAAGAGCAATAATGCATAGGAACCTGGAATGTTAGGTCCATGAATCAGTAAATTGGAAGTGGTCAAACAGGAGATCCCAAAAATGAACATCAATATTTTAGGAATCAGTGAACTAAAATGGACTAGAATGGGTGAATTTAACTGAGATGACTATTATACCTACTACTGCAGGCAAGAATCCCTTAGAAGAAATGGAGTAGCTGTCATAGTCAACAAAAGAGTCTGAAATGCAGTACTTGGATACAGTCTCAAAAATGGCAGATTTATATTTGTCCTTTTCCAAGGCAAACCATTCAGTATCACAGTAATCCAAGTCTATGCCCCAAACAGTAATGCTAAAGAAGCTGAAGTTGAATGGTTCTGTGAAGACCTACAAGACCTTCTAGAAACAACACCCAAAAAAGATGTCCTTTTCATTATTAGGGACTAGAGTGCAAAAGTTCATATCTATATCTAAAACATTATATACACTATTGCTTCTGCAGACAGCACTGACTGATACATATCATAATACTGAGTATGTTTCTAGATGAACAAAATCTTAAGGATGACTTTTGTGAATTGGTTCTTGGCCTCTGGAATTGGTTCTCTATTTTCATTTCATAAAACATAAGATGTTTCCACTATTAAAAAGAGCACTGATGGTCCATTACTGGAGCTGGTCAGGCTCCTCTGCCCATGGGGATTCTCTAGGCAAGAATACTGGAATGGCCTCCAATGCCCTTCTCCAGGATATGTTCCCAACCCAGGGATCAAACCCAGGTCTTCCACACTGCAGGCAGATTCTTTACCAACTGAGCCACCAGGGAAACCCCAGAATACTGGAGTGGGTACCCTATCCCTTCTCCAGAGGATCTTCCTGACCCACAAATTGAACCAGGGTCTCCTGCATTGCAGGAAGATTCTTTACCAGCTGAGCTACCAGGGAACAGATATATGCACAATAATACCTTTGGATATTGTTTGTTTTTTTTTTTTTTTTTTACCATAAAGTGGATATCTTTGTAATGCAAATAATATACACAGACATGCAGCCACAACAACGTCTTCTTATGGATTAAGATTTAATTTATAATTAATGAACTCAGATGAAATTTTGATATAAGTTTTAAAATACCCTAGTTGATTAATGAATTTCAGGTGACTTTCTATTCAAATTAAGTTTTAAATTAATCTGCTAGGGGCCCAAAATCCTGACCCTAATTGTTTGGAAGAATGATTTAGTAGAATTAAAACAAACAAACAAACAAACAAAACAAAACAAAACAAAAAAAACTTTAAAAATCTCTAGTGCCAAGAAAATATAACAAATTAGTTCTGACTTAGCTTTAATTTTTTGGTCATGGTTTGAGAAGGAATTATTATCGCAGGTATACAATCGTGTGATTCCAGACAGATCATCATGGGCATCCACAATAATAAAGAGATTCCTGGAAAACAGTTAGCATTCCTTGAGTTGGAGCACCAGGAGGGCTGAGTAGAATATTTTTAGTGACACTAGATATTTTTAATCAAGTACTTAACAAGAAGCAAATTTCTGGCTGACCATATATTGGATACTTTTCTATGTTTTTATCTAACTAAGGAGTATATTGAGTTCGGCAGTTTGCTCCTAATTGTGGCAGACAAATGGAGAAAGAAATGGAGGAGCTCAGAGCTTTGTAAGTGATTTTAGATTTTCTTTGTCTGCCCTGAAGAAAACCCTTATCTCTTTCAGAGAGAGAAGTGAAACTGCTAAAAACAGAACCTGAATTTCATCCAATGAGTGGCTGAACTATACACAAAGTGCAGGGTGTCTATTGGTGAAGTGAGGGCATTACTTTGGAAAGAATGGCATCCTAGGAATCAGCATGGGGATATGTGGGCAAATTCTGATGAAACTGAGGACATTGAATTAAATTTTACTAAATATTGCTGAATCTTCTTTGACAGTAGAGACTGCCCACCTACCCCTGCCTGAAAAGGGTAATTATGCTCTTCCTGTGGTACTTGCCTTACAAGGCAGTGCTGACTCTCCCCAGGACTCACTCCTCTTTGACTCTAGACTTATCAGCAGACTTAAGTCCTGGAAGGTCTCCCAAAATTGAGATACAGAATGTGACCCATGAGTAAATGCACTACACTCCAAAAGAACTGCATAAATTTTCCAGTTTATACAGAGTAAATCCAAGAAGTAGATATATGAATAAATAACAAGGATATAAGAAAATGGTAAAAAAGAACAGAAAACTGGGTGTGAGCCCACTAACCAGAGATTATGAATTTAATATATAATCAGAAGGGTTAAAAAGAGCTCTAACTGTTTAATTGGTTGATTGGCTGATTAGAACATGGACATAATTGTCCCTGCTACACTAGGTAAAGTTGAAATGCCAGACATGCCTTGGTTTTCTGTAAGAGGAAGAGTACAAAGATTGGGATGTTAGAGTGGATTTATCATGTCTGACCTGTTCACCTGCCCCAGGAGGGTCCAGTGGACACACCTTTCACTAAAACTGTGAGAAATACATTTTTGAGGGAAATGCCTGGATTTATGAAGAATTCTGTAGATGAAAAATTATAGTGGTAATTGCTGCCAATGATCTTAAATGCAATGAGGATAATCGGACCCATGGTGGCAGAGACCAATGGGCAGTAACTAATTGTGAAAAATGAGGTGGATGTGGTTACCATAACACACAGTGGAGGCAAAGCTGCAATAAGACTATGACTTGTAGAGACTTATGGTGTTGGCTATTTGATGACAATGCTTCTAGAAGAGAATTGGTTGGTCAGTCTTACTTGATCTCTGTAAGAGGAAGAATTTTAGATCACTTCTAAAGAGCCCCAACCCCTCATTCAGCTTCTAAACACCAAATCCACAATTCCTTGAATGAAATGGAGGTCATGTCACCTTGAGGAAGAATCCTGATGTATTGCCAAAATTGACACTATTAATCTTTATCCCAGCCTTCAAAGGAAGACATGGCCTTTCACCAGGATTACTGTGCATCACAGAAAAGAAAATAATCAGACTTTTGAAGGATTGCAGGATACTAGCTCAGAATTCATACTAATTCCAGGGAACTGAAAATGTTATTCTGGTCTACCCATTGGATTGGGGCTTATGAAGGAGATCAGGAGATCAATGGAATTTTAGTTCAGATCCATTTTACAGTGTGACCAATCCCATTCTATGATTATTTTCCCAGTTCCAAAATATGTAATTGGAATAGATTAAATCAGAAACTGGCAGAATCTTCACATCAGTTCCCTAAATAGTGGAGTGAGAGATATTATGGTAGAAAAAGCCAACTGGAAGCCACTAGAACTGCCTCTGTCTAAGAACATAGCAAACTGAAAGCAATCCTGTGCTCTTAGAGGACTTGCAGACATTAGTATCACCATCAAAAACCTGAAGAATTCAGGAGTGGCAATGATCACATCTCCAGGCAACTCACCTACTTGGCCTGTGCAGAAGACAGATGGATCTTGAAGAATGACTATGGGTTATTATTGTAAACTTAACTATGTGTAGCTCCAACTACAGCTACTGCTCTAGATATGGTTAGTTTGCTTAAGCAAATGACCATGTATACTCACACATGGTATGCAATTATTAGTCTAGCAAATGTTTTCTTCTTGATACCAAGAAGAAGTTTGCAGACAGCTGTCAAGGCCAGCAATATACCTTCCTGTGCTATCTCAGGGCTATACCCACTCTCCATCCCTACATAACTGTCTAGGATGCAGGGCTCTCCAACACCTTTCCCTGCAGAAGGTATCACACTGGTCCATTACCCTGATGGAATTACACTGATAAGCAAGATGTATCAATTGCACTAGGCTTACTCTTAGACATTTGTATGTCACAAGATGAGAAACAAATCCAGTGAAAACTCAGAGGCCTTCCGCCTCAGTAAAATTTCTAGGTGTCAGTAGTGTGGACATGTTGTGATAACCTTTCTAAGGCAAAGGAAAATCACTGTGCCAGGTCACCTCTGTAACAAAAAGGAGGTGCAATGCCAAATAGTCCTCTTAGTATTTTGGAAACAAAATTTTTCACTTGAGTGTGCTGCTCCAGCTCATTTTCCCTGTGACCTGAAAGTTGCTAGTTTTGGGTGAAGCCCAGAACAGGAGTGGGCTGGGCAGCTGGCTCACACTCCCCTAGGCTACACAATTCCACAGTGGCAGGTAGGGGTGCTCTTTGGAGCCTTGTGTGAGCTTCTGTAGGTAACTCGCAGTGCAGACCCTTAGGATTTTGGGGCAAAGCCCTGACATTTGATGCAAATAAGTGCTTTTGGAAGACAGTTTTTGATCAGCTACTGGGTCTTAGTAAAGACTGAACCTTTAGCATGAATCACCAAGATAGCATGCAAACTGAACCATTCTTTGTGAACTGGATGTGGTCTGACCCAAACTATAAAGTTGAGTGTGCTTGGCAACATTCCATCTTATAATAGAAAGAGCATGAAGGAAATGGGATTCAAGAAAGCCTTGAAGACACAAGCAAGTTGCATGAAGAGGTGGTCCAAATACCCACGGCCCACACTTATCTCACCTTTCTTTTTCCCTCCCAGTTCCCAGCTACACCCTCAAGAGGAATTTCTTATAATCAGTTGACTGAGGAAAGAGATAACCCATGCCTGGTTTACAGGTGGTCCTGCACAATATGCAGGCGTTACCTGATAGCACAGTTGGAGCCCTGAAGCCCCTCCCTGGGATACCCCTGCAGAACAGTGTGAAGGGAAATCTTCCCAGTGGCCTGGACTCTGAGCAGTGCACCAGGCTGTGCACTGTACTTAGTAGGAGAAATTACCAAGACTTGTGATTATTTACTGATTCATAGACTGTGGCCTATGATTTGACAGGAACTTGGAAAGAATGTAATTGGGAAATCAGTGAAAAGGAGGTCTAAAGAAGAAACATGTATGTAGGGTTCTCTGCATGAGTAAAAAGTATGAATATATTTATGTTCCACTTTAATATGTTTCACAGGGTGATCTAAGCAGAGGATCTAATAATCAGATGCATAGATTACCCATTCTGTAGAGAAAGAATTGGCAACCCACTCTGGTATTCTTCCATGGAAAATCTCATGGATGGAGGAGCCTGGCAGGCTACAGTCCATGGGGTCACAAAGGGTCAGAAATGACTGGGCAGCTTTACTTTCACTTCTGTGAGCATCACTCAGCATCTTTCCCTGGGGCACTCCTGTCCTCACCCACTGGGTTCAGCTGACAGGGACAGAGGTGTGTTCTCAGCAACACAGGCTATCACTCACAAAAGCCACTACTGAGCACCCGGTCTGCTACAGCAAACACTGAATTTCTGGTAGGACATCATACCCCAGTGTGACCAGTGAGTTACCTGATTGCAACTTGATTACACTGGGTCTCTTTCACACTGGACAGGGCAGCATTTTATTCTTACAGGAATACACAGAGTTTGGATATGAATTTGCTTTCCCCGTGCATAATACTTTTAACTAAACTATCATCTGTGGACTTACTGAATGCCTTAATATTACACATAAAATTGCTTCTGATCAGTGAACAAGCTTCACAGCAAATTAAGTGCAGCAGTTGTCCCATGCTTATGGAATTGGTTGATTTTTCCATGTTTCCCACCATCCTGAAGTATCATCCTGGTTTGATATCATGGTGGAACCATCTCTTGAAGCCTGAGTGGTAGTACCTCGGTGGTAGTGCCTTTCAGTTCTGGGGGTAAGCTTCTCTAGAAGGCTGTATATGCTCTGGGTCAGGTGAATAGAGACACTGATATATAGACAGACAATTCCTTTGCTGAGCTACATGGTTTTAAATGCCTGGAACAACAAATAATGACCTAAGGTCTACGATTTCAATATATTAAAGCATATTTCCAATTAAAACATTTTTATCATTTATTTTAGAGGCAAAATTATAAACATAATAGTTTTTCTGATCCTTTAAGCCAAGGAAAACTAATAACAATGTTTGAGATTCAATATGGATATTATGTCATGGAACAGGAAAATTACAGTATATTTTCAGACACTGCAATGTTCTGCTGACCTGGACCTGGAATACTCTGTTCTGTGCTGATGATTCAGATATAAGAATGATAAAGTGAACTGGCTGGAATTAGAGAACAAAGAAAAGAAGGACAGAGTCAATGAGACTGATTTAGGGAAGGGCAGAAGGAACTACATAATAACAGCCAAGTAGTAAAAATAGAATCAACTACATAGATCAGTTCTGACTACTACACTACTGATGATTTAACTTGATTTTATGTTTCAAACTTTTCATTTAATGCTGTATCCTTTATTACATGTGAACAGCACTCAGTATAGGAAATCATGAAATGTGAATGAAACCTGTAATTTTAATTAACATATTTTAAAATGTTTCTGATCTGTAAGCATTGGAAAAAATTTTCATTTATGGTGAGCTTTTTTTTTTTTTTCATTCTCACAAAATGTTTAACATAAGCATATCTTTCTTTAAAGTAATACTAATATATTTAATAAAATGTATCACTTGCCAGGATGATGTAATATGACTTGCCAGGATTTTTTTTCCTTAACAGATATTTGTATAAGGAAACTAAAACTCACAGGCAGATTCAATTTCCCTCAACAGGTAAAAGCAAGCATTTTTGTTCTTGTCTTATATTGCCTTTCAGTGTCCCCTTCCTCATGCCTCCCTGTGGCCACAGCAAATGATGACTGTCCCCCACCCTTCCTCCTGACTCCTCTGCCTTATCTGGGCTCTGGGTGAGCACAGATCCTCACACAGGCTCTTTTGAAGTACAAGCATAGTGCACTAGCAATACTTCAGTAAGGATCAGAAATACATTTACAACCTGAAGAGAGGCTATTTAAGTTTTTGTTTTTTTTTTTTCTTTTCCTTTGGTCAGATAGGTATCAATGTTATCTGTTGACTTCACCACAAATAGAGGTTCTAATTGATCTTGACTCCAGTGCCTGCTGCACAGTGAGTGATTCTGCATCTTCTGTTAGCCAAACTTACTATCCATTCACCTATTCATTCATCCATTCATTCTGCCCACATGTAAGCAATTAACCAAAGTAAAAACAAACAAACAAACAAACAAAAAAACAGTCCCACCATGAGATTTCTGAGAATGAGATCATGTTTAACTTGTACTCCCTGGACCTCTTACGCACTCAATAAATGCTTTTTACCTTATATGAGTGTTAATAAGTGGGTCTTAAAATTTATTACAAGTAAGAAAAACAATTATTATTAAGCCTGCAGGCATGAGCTTTCTCCTATCCATGTGCCCTTCACCACTGGTCTAAATTTCACAGAATCGGAAAGGCAAAAGGAATCAAATAATCACGGCATCCAAGTGTTTCCTCCATTTTCATTTCATAATTCTTCTGCAAAATTCATCAAATTTCTAATTTCCCTTTTTCCAGAAGCAGAATTGGGGAGGGGAAGGAAAGAAAGAGAGGGAGAAGAATAAGTAAGACCCATGCCTATGAGACTTAAATGCAAAATGCAGAGTAAGTCAGCCATGAGGGGCTTGGCATATAGGAATTTCTGCCAAAAGTACAGTCATACAATTATTCTGTGATTACTAAAGATGCTACAAACATTTAGCATCCTTGCCTTTATCCCTCTTGCAATGGTAAGCTTCCATGCTTTTTGCCATGCAGCTCTCAGTACTTGAGACGTGCTTTTGTTTACATTTTCACTTGTCAGAAAGATGCTTATCTTTAAAGAACAACTGAAATGTCACTTCCTGTGATCACTTCACCAATCCTCTTTATGGGGCAAATTACTGGTTCCTGCCCCTATTGTGTTGTTTTCAACAAAAGTAATGCTAAATCTGCAGCACAAGAAGTGAGGTGTAGAATAATACCTTGTCTTACCTTTCTCTCTCTGAGTTTTAATTCCGGGAGGGGCAAAGGATGGGAAGGAGCGGTACGGTGACAGGCTGGGTCTCCCAATTGCCAAAACACAGTGTTGGGCTAAAAATGCATTTTTTAAAAATTTAGTAAAGCCAAAATAAATCAGAATTTTGCATATTTTTCATATTACATAATGCTCTACGTTCAATGCATAAATAAGAAAAACACAAGAATATAATCTCTACATTTTCATCTCTTTAATTTTTAATCTCATCACAGTAAGCATATACACAAACAGCACATATTCTATGTACCTGCATGTGCTTTTGAAAAATATTATAACATATATCTGTTTCATATCATAGTATACTGTGAACATTTTCTCAAACCAGTGAATATCACTCTATTATGTACATTTTCATGACTTCATTGTGTGATATTCTGGGTTCTAGATGGACCACATGTATAGGACTGGACCAAATATTCAGATTGTGTTGGCTGGGGGGTTATCTTCATCCCTGGATGGATAGTAGCACTTTGCACTAGCAGTGAAAATTCATGTAAATATAGGAAAAAAGGAGATGATAAACACTTAAAATGGTATATTCTTCTTGGGTAGCAAACGGTCAGACACGACTGAGTGACTGAACTGAACTGCCTGTCTCTCAGAGATGCATAAATATACATTATTTTATATGCTAGCCATATAAAGTTGTTAACTTTCTGCTATTTTAAATAATGCTAAAGAAGATCATATATCTGTACAAAAATGATGGGAAATTACTGGAAGAGGAACTGTTTCATCAAAGCATCTGCAAAATTTTGAGACTGGTGTATGTATCTTCCCAAATGTGTCTATAAAATGTTTCTGCCCATTTTATACATGCAATACACTCCAATAACTACCTCACAGTCTAGCCAAGACTCTTTGCTTACTTGCCTAAACAGTGGTTTATTTTGCAGGTAAAGTGAGAATTCAGAGGAACATTCATTTTTCAATTAAATTTTCTTTAATTGCTATAGAGCACAAACATCTAACTTGCCATTTCACTGGAGAAAGGGATGTGTAATTTGTTACTAATTCTTGATAAATTTTTAAAATTGTGGTGGCTAATCATTTGTCTGCAGCATATGTGGCACATAATTTACTGAGTTCAGATCAGAAAGGTAAATGTGTGTTTATATAGCACAATTTTAACAGTACATGTCTTACCTCATATTAAATTAATTATTTAAATTGAATTTTATTCTCAACAAATTGTGTTACTTCTTCACATAGTGGTTTTCTTTCTTTTTTTTTTTTCAAGAACATTGTTTGATTGAACCAAAATGTGCTTTCAGAAGTAAACACCTGTTCAAATTATTTGCAGATCAAAAGAAAAAGGGGGAAGTTTCCATATATACATGGCTCCATATGAATCAGATTGTCAGAGAGGCGAGAGTTAAAACCAAAGGGACTCGCCAAAATGAGTGTCATATTTAGAAGCAAACTACATTTCCTGTGCTTTTTGTGGTCCTTGGCTTTAGCAAGAAAAGTGCTACCATTTTCTTCACTAGCAATCCAGGCTGCCACACTTTATCTGCTCCTCATGCATTCTTCTCTCAGTGAATAAGTGGTGTAATAGTTCCATTCATTTGCTTCCCAGCTGTTTGTATTTTCCCCCTGCCTCTTTTTTGCTGAGCCAGGAGAAGCTAGTACAATTTTGCTACGTGATCCTTTAAATCACATGGCCAACAGGATTCTCTTTTTCAAGAAGTGAATCTCAGTTCCTAGGCTCTTTCCGAATCTGTTTTTCTGTTTCTCCCATAAATTGACCAAAGTTTCAGTACATGGGTACAGCACCCCCCTCTCCTCCCCAGGGCAAGTACGGAAAGTCTCCACCCTGTCCTTCCTCTACTTATGTGTTGTTATTATCCTGTAGATGCCTATTATCTACACCAGCCACTACTGTTGCAGTCCAAGTTCTCGTTTGTTTTTATGCTTTGATTTCATTCTAGATTTCCTTGATTCTATGTAGGTTTTATGACTGAATCAAAAGCTGGATACTTGAATTCTTACCAGTATTTCTCATCTCTTTTGAGAGGTTATTATTAGACTCACCTATGCATTTTGAACCTGAGAGTCCCTTGGATGGCAAAGAAATCAAACCAGTCAATCCTCAATGAAATCAACCCTGAATATTAATTGGAAGGACTGTTGATGAAGCTGAAGTTCCAATACTTTGGCCACCTGATGAAAAGAGCCAAATCATTAAAAAAACACTCTGATGAGAAAGACTGAGGGCAAGAGGAGAAGAATGTGGCAGAGGATGAGATAGATAGCATCACTGATGCATTGGACATGAATTAGAAAAAATTCTGAGAGACATTGGAGAACAAAGGGGCCTGGCATGCTATAGTGCACGGGGTCACATAGAGTCAGATATGAACTGGCAACTGAGCAACAACAATATGCATGTTGAATCAGTGGGTTAGTGGGCCAGTAAACTGAGGAGAAGACAATAAAAAGGTTCCAGTAACCTTTCCAAGGAAATTTATCCTTTCATGACTTTCCAGAAAAAGTCAGTATATTTTTAGTTAATCTTCTATTGATCCACTTGTACCTATTTGTGAGCTTTGTTCTTGGTACAGGAACATTAGTGTTCATAAGACAGAGGACGTCCCTTCCTCAGGGGATTTATTTTTAAGAAGGTGTAGAGCACAGACTATCAGGTTTTAATTCAGCTGCTCAGTCCTGTCCAACTCTTTGCATCCCCATGGACTGTAGCTTGCTAGGCGTCCCTTGTCCTTCACGATCTCCCAGAGTTTGTTCAAACTCATGTCCATTTAATCATGTCCATTTAGAGGATAGGATCCAACCATCCTATCTTCTATCACCCCATTCTCCTCTTGCCCTCAATCTTTTCCATCAGAATCTTTTCCAAGGAGTTTTCTCTTTGCATCAGGGAGCCAAAGTATTGGAGATTCTGCTTCAGCGTCAGTCTTAATGAATATTCAAGACTGATTTCCATTAGAATTGACTGGTTTGTTCTCCTTTCTGTCCAAGGGACTCTCAAGAGTCTTCAATATCACAGTTTGAAAGCATCAGTTCTTCAGTGCTCAGCTTTCTTTATGGTCCAATTCTCACATCCACACATGACTAATGGAAAAACCATAGCTTTGACTAGACAGACCTTTGTCAGCAAAGTGATGTTTCTGCTTTTAGGTTTGTCATGCTTTTATTCCAAGGAACAAGTGATGTTGTTCAGTCATCACTCTGCAACACCGTGGACTGTAGCCTTCCAGGCTTCTCTGTCCATGGGATTTTCCAGGCAAGAATACTGGAGTGGGTTGCCATTTCCTTCTCCAGTGGATCTTCCCAACCCAGGGATCGAATCCTGGTCTCCTGCACTGCAGGCAGACTTCTTGCCATCTGAGCCACTAGGGAAGTAATCACAAGTGGTAGTTTAGTCGCTAAGTCATGTCTGACTCTTGTAACCCCATGGACTATAACTCACCAGACTCCTCTTCGCATGGGATTTCCCAGGCAAGAATACTGGAGTAGGTTGCCATTCCCTTCTCCAGGGTATCTTCCAACCAAGGGATTGAACCCAGGTCTCCCTCATTGCAGGCAGATTACTTACCATCTGAACCACCAGGGAAGCCTCAAGGAGCAAAAAGTTCATAAAAAAACAAGCAACATAATTTTAGATAGAAGCAAAGGTCATGAAGAAACAATTTCAAAAAAAAAAAAAAGAAATAATTTCAGAGATACATAATGATAAGGTGAAGAATAAAATATGTTGAGAGATTATGTTTTTAATTTTTTTTTAAGATAACTCTACCTGTTAGGTTATGGCTTGCATTGAAAACTGGATGCAGAAAGCAGAAGATAACTCAAAGAACATCAATAATCTACATGCTCAGAAAAACAGAAAAGGTTCTGCATTGATTACACAAAAAAACAAAGAGGAGTAGTAGTAGGAGGATAAGAAAAAGGAAGAGAAAGGGAAGGGAAAGAGGAACATTTTGAGAACTTTTGAGTTCATTAATATTCAAGAGTTTTTAAAATATAAATAAAACTTTAGAGTGATATAGGGATAATCAGGTAAATGCCAATCAAAAACCATAGTGAGGACTTCCCTTGTGGCCCGTTGGTTAAAACTTTGTACTTCCAATGCAGGGGGTGTGGTTTTGACCCCTGATCAGAAACTAAGATGCTGCAGGCTGTGGGGTGCAGGGTGGGGGAAACACCACAGTAAGATATCACCTCATACCTACTAGAATTACTATTACCAGGAAAATAAGAAATAAGTGTTGATGAGGATGTGGAGAAAAGGGAAGTTTCGCTCATGTAGAGAGGAATGTAAATTGTTGCAGTCACTATGGAAACCAGTATCGAGGTTCCTCAAAAAACTAAAAATACAACTACCATATGATCCAACAATCCTACTTCTAGGTAAATATCTGAAGGAAGTAAAATCACTGTCTTGAAGAGATCTATGAATCCCCATGTTCACTGCATTATTCATTATGTATAATATATATAGAGAGAGATGGTAAAGAGTCTTCCTGCAATGCACGAGACCTGGGTTCAAGCCTTGGGTCAGGAAGATCCCCTGAAGAAGGGAACAGCAACCCACTCCAGTATTCTTACCTGGAGAATTCCAAGGGTAGATGAAATTGGCAGTCTATAGTCCATAAAGTTGCAAAGAGTCAGATACAACTGAGCAACTAGCAAAATAACAATACTCAGTGCAGCATTTTTTAATCTATTCATCTATTGACAAACACTAAGTCTATGTCTTACAACTAACACTATTTTAATGTAATATTAATAATAATATTGTGAATATAATTGGGGTCAGGAGTGGGGAGAGTACAAAGAAGAAGTGATGTTGGTCAAAGGGAACAAACTTTCCATTATACAATGAGTACATTCTAGGGATATAATGTACAGCATGGTGACTATAGTTACAGTAGTGTATTATTATACACTTGAAAGTGGCCACGAGTAGCTTGATATGAGTATCTTGAATGTTCTCACCACACACACACCAAAAAACATGGTTAACTATGTGAAGTGATGGCTATGTTAACTCAATGGGGTGATCGTTTTACAATATATACATATATCAAGTTATCATGTTGTACACTTTAAATTACACAGTGTTACTTGGCAGTTATATCTCAATAAAGCTAAAGGCAAAAAGTGTTTAAACTTTTTAAACCAAATTTTGAAGACTTTTTTTACAAATATGAATGCAAAGTATTTCAATGAATTTTATCTTGATTACATGTTTAAAAATATATACCTTTATAACTTAGATAATACTTCATTTAAATACTAATAGAAAATTGTGTTGAACTTCCATGTTGAAAGTCCCATTTCTTCCCTGTGAATCCTATGTTCAGTTTTCCTTCATCACTCAGGTTCTCAGGAAAGTGAGTCTTCTTGGGAAAAACTCAGGGCAAAGGGGAATGTGAGACAAAGGGGAATAGAAAGAAGGACTTGGCTTCTACAGATAGAATCACAGTCTCTTCCTGCCCCTTCTAGTTAAATACTGAATAAGTTAGAGAGAGTGTCAAATTATCTGTCTCTTGAGACATTCAAGAACCAACAGAGTTTCTTTCTTTCTTTCTTTGACTGTGTCAGGTCTGAGTTGCAGCGCTTGGGATCTTCCTTGTATCGGGTGGGATTTTTCACTGTGGCACACTTGACCCTGTAGTTGTGATGTGCCCACTTAGCTGTTCCATGTCATGTGAGATCATAGTTCCACAACCAAGGATCAAACCTGTGTCCCCTGCATTGGAAGGTAGATTCTTAACCACTGGACCACCAGGGAAGTCCAAAAGCCCCAACAGAGATTCAAGGAGAAAGACACAAACTCTTTTAATGTATCATTTTAAACCAGGTGTTCAAACCCTCATTAATTGAAAAAAAAAAAAAAGGAATTGACCAGGCTTATTTTTAATAAACCTACAAAAAGATTAACATTTTAGAATGAGAGGGAATTTTATTTGAATGACTCATGATGTATTATAGATACTTGAGGCAATTAACTACATTACTGCCATTCATTCTCCATTTGCCAAGGTGGTTCATGCACTCCCCTCCCCATCACCTGCCTGTGTCCTCTGCTGCATGTACCTGTTTGGATGCTCTCTTGATTCAGAACACTGCCTCCTCCCTTTCAGTCTTTCTTCTTCCTCTTCTTTTTTCCTCTCTCTCTTTTTCTGCCTCTTTTAACCTTAATAAAGTATCAGTGTAAGTGTTATGAGTTTTATTAGTTGTCAGTTCAGAGGAAATGAAAGTTGTGGATGACCATGTCATGGTTTTATCTCAGTTTAATCATATGAATCAGTGGAGAGAGATCTTCTTCAGGGCCATTTGATTATGAGGAAAGGTAATGATATGTTTTTATCTATTCTGTATTCAGGGCCACATTTATCTCACTTCACCACTTGCAATTGTTATGTTTGTGAAAGATTGACAGCTTTACACTATTCCTTGCATTGGAAAAAGACTGTTGCTGTTGTTCAGTCACCCAGTCATGTCCAACTCTTTGCAAACCCATGGACTACAGCACACCAGGCCTCCCTCACCATCTTCTGGAGTTTGCTCAAGTTAATATTCAGCATCAGTTATGCCGTCCGGCTATCTCATCCTCTGATGTCCTTTTCTCCTTCTGCCCACAATCTTTTCCAACATCAGGGACTTTTTGAATGAGTGGTATGTTCACATCAGATGACCAAAATACTGTAGTTTCAGTATCAGTCCTTTCAGTGAATATTCAGGATTTATCTCCCTTCAGATTGACTGGTTTGATCTCCTTGCTCTCCAAGGAACTTTCAGGAGTCTTCTCCAGTACCACAGTTTGAAGGCATCCATTCTTTGGCATTCTGCTTCTATATGGTCTAGCTCTCACAACTGTACATGACCACTGGGAAGACTATATGGACTTGCCTGGACTATATGGACACTGGCCTTGACTATATGGACATTTTTTGGCAGAGTAATGTCTCTGGTTTTCGACAAACTGTCTAGGCTTGTCATTCACTTTCCTGCCAAGAAGCAACCGTCTAGCTGCAGTCACCACCTACAGTGATTTTGGAGCCCAAGAAGAGGAAATCTGTCACTATATCCACATTTTCCCTTTCTATTTGCCATGCAGTAATGGGGCCAGATGCCATGATCTTAGTTTTTTTTTTTTGTTGTTGTTGTTAATATTTTGCCTTAATCCAACTCTTTCACTTTCTTCCTTTATTCTCATCAAGAGACTCTTTAGTTCCTCTTCACTTTCTGCCATTAGAGTGGTATCATCTACATGTCTGAGGCTGTTGATGTTTCTCCTGCCTATCTTGATTCCAGCTTGAAACTCATCTAGCCTGGCATTTCTCATGAGGTGGTCAGTGTACAGGTTAAACAAACAGGGTGAACAGCAGACAGTCCTGTCTTACTCCTTTCTCAATCTTAAGCCAATCAGTTATTCCATACAGGGTTCTAACTGTTGCTTCTTGACCTGCATACAGGTTTCTTAGGAGATCAGTAAGATGTTCTGGTATTCCCATCTGTCTAAGAGCTTTCCACAGTTTGTCATGATTCGCACAGTCAAAGGCTTTAGCATAGTCAATGAAACAGAGGTAGATGTATTTCTGGAATTCCCTTGCTTTCTTAACAATCCAGGGAATGTTGGCAATTTGATTTCTAGTTTCTCTTCCTTTTCTAAACTCAGCTTGGACATCTATAAGTTCTTGGTTCACATAATGCTGAAGCCTAGGATGTAAGATTTTAAGTATGACCTTACTAGCATGGGAGGTGAATGTGATTGTCTGATGGTTGGCACATTCTTTGGTACTCTCCTTCTTGGGAATTGGGATAAGGATTGAACTTTTCCAATCCTGTGGCCACAGCTGGGTCTTCCAGATTTTCAGACATAATGAATGCAAAACCTTGATGGCATCATCCTTTAGGGATTTGAATAGTTCTGCTGGAATTTAATGTCATCCATAATAATTAGCTTTATTAACAGCACTGCTTCTTAAGGCCCACTTGACTTCACACTCCAGAATATCTGACTCTGGGTGATTAACCACACCATCATAATAATCTCGTTCATTAAGATCTTTCTTATACAGTTCTTCTATGTATTCTTTCCATCTCATCTTGATCTCTTCATTGTCTATTAGGTCTCTACCATTTTTATCATTTATTGTGCCCATCTTTGTGTGGAATGCACCCTTGATGTTTCCAATTTTTCTAAAGCAATCTCTAGTCTTTCCCTTTTTGTTATTTTCTTCTATTATTAAGCATTCATCATTGAAGAAGCCCTTCTTGTCTTGCCAAACTATTCTTTACAATTCTGTATTTAATTGGATGTATATTTCCCTCTGTACCCTGCTTTTTGCATCACTTTGTTCTGCTATTTGTAAAGCTTTCTCAGATAACCGCTTTTCCTTCTTGCTTTTCTTTTTCTTTAGAATAGTTTTATTCACCACCTCCTGTACACTATTATGGACCTCTGTTCATAGTTCTTCAGGCACACTGTTAACTTTATCTAGTCCCTTAAATCTATTCATTATCTCTACTGCGAATTCATACAGGATTTGATTTAAGTCATTCTTGGCTGACCTAGTATTTTTCCCAGTTTTCTTTAGTTGAAGCCTGCATTTTGCTATGAGAAGCTGATGATCCGAGCCACAGTCAGCTCCATGTCTTATTTTTGCTAATTTTATATAGTTTCTACATCTTCAACTACAAGGGATGGAATCAATTTGATTTTGGTATTGACCATTCGGTGATGTCCATGTGTAAAGATGTCTTTCATATTGTTGAAAAATGGTATTTGCTATGACTAGTGCTTTCTCTTGGCAGAATTCAGTTAGTCTTTGCCCTGCTTCATTTTGTTCTCCAAGACCAAACTTGCCTGTTACTCCAGGTATATCTTGACTTCCAACTTTTGCATTCCAATCCCTGATGATGAATAGACCATCTTTTTTAGGTGTTAGTTCTAGGAGACCGTCTAGGTCTTTATAGAAATTATCAACTTCAGCTTCTTTGGCATTGGTGGCAGAGGCATAAATTTGGATTGTTGTGATGTTGAATGACTTGCCTTGAAAATGAAACAAGATCTTTCTGTCAGTTTTGATGTTGCACCCAAGTACTGTATTTCAGATTTATTTTTGTTGTTGTTGATTATGAGAGCTACTCCATTTCTTCTTTGGGAGTCTTGCCCACAGTACTTATCTGAATTAAATTCACCCATTCCCATCCATTTCAGTTTGCTGATTCCTAGGATGTCAATGTTCATTATCATCTCTCACTTGACCATATCCAATTTTCTTTGATTCATGGACCTAACATTCCAGTTTCCTGTATAATACTGTTCTTTGTGGCACTGGATTTTACTCTAATCACCAGACACATCCACAACTGAGCATCATATCTGTTTTGGCCCAGCTGCTTCATTCATTCTGGGGCTAGCGGTAGTTCTCCTCTCCTCTTCCCCAGGAGCATGTTGGACACCTTCAGACCTGGGGTACTCATCGTTTGATGTCATATCTTTTTTGCCTTTTATACAGTTCATGTGGTTCTCACAGGAAGTAGGGTGGTTTGCCATTTCCTCCTCCAGTGGATCACATTTTGTCAGAACTCTCTGCTATCACCCATCCATCTTTGGTGGTCCCGCATGGCTTGGTTCATAGCTTCATTGAGTTATACAAGCCCCTTCACCACAAGAAGGCAGTGATCTTTGAAGGGGGGGAAAGATTAATAACATATATTTGATCTACTCAGTAAGCAACATGTAATTTTTCATATAGCCAGAAAAACAAGAGACAGTTACATGAAAATAAACAACTGAAAGGGTAAAGGGCTATATTGTCAGTGATCCTAGACAGAGTACCCATGTATCCACTGATATACCACCTTACAGCATACAAAGTACTATACATCTTCATTAAAAATTATGGCAAATGTGTCCACAAAACTTTGAAAAACCTAGTGGAACATACCAATATTTCTTAGTTTGTTATGTAAGAGGCCAAACAGAACTTAAAATTTAAAGATATGTTAATGTTTATGTTAGTGCAAGGGAGGGGTCAAAGAAAACAATCCACTCAATATAGTTGCAATATAGTTAATGCAAATGAAGTAGCCTGAAGAAAATCCAATAACTCCTGGAATTTACATATTGCCTACCTATTAAGGAGTGAAAGAATTCTGATATTCAAAAAAATTAATACAATTATTAGCATTTGGTGATATCTGCAATTGAGTAATTAAAAAATAAATCTATTCAGAATAAGAAATAATTCAAATATTTCTGGATAAGTGGGAAATATTTCAAGACAAGATATTTTTGAAAATACATGTAAATGAATACTGCAGTCTCTAAAGTCTATAAGAAGACATTTGACTACTGAGTCATTTGTTATTTACTAGGCACTAAAACAGCTGTGATAAACATAGCAGAGAAGTCTCAGATTTATAATAGAGACAGTAATGAAAAATAATATACTTTAAACAGTAATGCTGCAAAGGAGAAGTATATGGTGCTACAGAAATGTATAGATAACTTCCTACTCAGGGAAATAAGGTTTTCAGACACCACAAACTTAGCTCCAGGAGTCAATCTATATGCTTCATATTGAAAAGCATAGATCCATTGCAATATCTGTCACTAATACTCCCAGGTTGAGCCACATTGTAATAGTCCATCGCAGGGAGCAGGAGTATTGCCAGGAGAAATGCAACAAGTCGGGAACCTTGACTGTCAACTGAGAGTTAATGGCAATTGGAGTTTTCAGCCACAGTTCTGGCCGTGATTACCTGGACTCTAAGGATTTATGAATTGAATCATTTATCCATTAATATTGGGAAAGCCTCCAGATGAATCTGAAATATGACTGATCTAAATCACCCCGAATGCCACAAGAGTACACAAATTTGAAGAGTCCCAGCTGAGACTATAAAATTCTGTGAAATTGATACTACTAAATGATTTAAGAGAAAAGAGGACTTACAGTACCTCTGAGAGATAGACACAGTGACTGTTATGAAGGCCCATACCCAAGAAAAAGAGGAGAGCTGATGGCCACCAGGGTGACTTCAGAAAGAAACTCTGGACCAGGGGTCTTTAATGGTTTCCAATAAAACTCACTGAGATTCTACTTGAGCATCCTTATCAAGTGCCCCCACCAGAAAATGCTATTCCATTCTACCATGCCATCCGCAATCATTTTTCTTTATGGAAGACATCTGCCAAAAGTGGACCTTGTCAGGGTTTACATTCTAAAACGTTTTAGATAAAGAAAGTTTCACCCAGTGATACACAGAAACAGCAAGTAAGAAGCTCCTCCTGAAAATCTGATTAATTGTTGATTTCTTCTCCTAGTGAGTTAGACCATTAGTTTATTTACCACCAATATTTTTTACCATTTATCAAATTGTGTGTATGTATACCTGTTTGTGTGTGTATGTTTGTGTAATACCTTGTCCGTCAGCAATTTTGCTCTCAAACTCAGGTGAGTTCCAAACATTGTACAGACTCAGAAGAGCAAATTGGATTCCTGCCCCCGCAGACTCCCAGTGCTGTGGCTTATGAGCAGGGGTGAGGCAAGTTCATGGCTACCCACTAGTTGGAGATTAAAAGGCCACTTCTGTAATGCAAACTCAAGTAAGGAGCTTCCTAGACCGGCAAGGAGCTTCTGAATAAGTTCATTTTCAAAAGTTCCTCTGGATTAAAAGTCATCACAGACCATAAATTCCCTGAATCAATTTGATATAATGTAATTTATTAGAAATGGCCATTGGACCTTTAATGTTTATATGTGACGTATTAATTAGGAAGACACACCTTGGGAGGAAGATTAAAACATATTTTATCTTTCTTCAGATTATTACTAAAACAAAGTTTTCAAAAATATTATAATATTTATGTTAATCATTGAATACCTGATAAAACCAAATTTGAAAAAGAAATATTTGACAAAAATTAAAACAGACAAATTTTAAGTGTAAAATGCCAAAACTTTTTGTTTCTTACCTGGAAATATAAATTTTTAAAAAGAACATTAAAATTTTTAGGCAGGTAAGAAATATATCACTTTTTAGGCATGACCTAAAGAATTAGATTAAAGCAACAAACAACACAGGAACCATAAGAAAGAATAACTAGGTATTATATTTAGTTTTGTTTAGATTACTGAATAGATATTTCAGTATTAAGAAATTCAATGATATCATGAAATAACAGTTTAATTGTGTGTGCTTTGTATAGCATTTCAAATAATATAAACTTTGACAGAGTTAATGCATGTATTTATTAAACTATGTTTACTAGAGATAGAGTAATAGGGGGAAAATCATTTCTTACAATACTCATGAGATCAAATTCTTCATGGCCTAAACCTACCGCAAAAAGCCCTGTGTATAGTTCAAATGAATTAAATTAGTGGATAAATAATTAATGCTTCCTGTAAATAATTGAAAGAAACTTATTTAGCTAGTTTCACATTTCCTTTATGTGAATGATTCTCTATGTTGGATATGTAACCTATTACCTTGCATCTTAAAACAAGAAAACACTGCCAAAGATGTACCTTTAAAACTAATACCAAGGTTATTTTGTCAAATATGTATATGTTTTATGCATTAATAAAATTAATTAAACACACAGGCATATACACATTTGTATGAACAAATCTAAAGATAAATGCCTATCTTTAGGAAGGTAATTGTAATTAATTTATTTCAAAAATAGTAAATAATTCTGTAGAAGTGGTTATATATATATACGTTTTTATGACCAAAATAATCTAACCTCATATATCCTCCCATCAATTCTTTTACATATTAATTTTATCATATTAAAACTCTAAAAATATTTGACAAACTATGTAAATCAAATATATACTTGGTTTTAGGGAGGGGGAATGTAAACAGCTATAGTCAGGGAGAGAAACAGTATAAACAACGACATAAGAGAGAAACAAAGGTAGATACATTCAGGAATTATTAAGTACTAAGTATTATGGACTTTGTCCATTGACTCTAGGGGTACAATAGTATAGGAAGGGCCAAACTTGCTCCCCCTCATGACTGAATGTGTGCTTTTGGCTCACTGGAAAGTACCCAGAAAAGGACCCTTTCCAGGATCAGCCATAAGTGACTTCATAAGTAAGTTTTTACCTTGTAAAAGTGGCACAGAAGTTAGGGTCTATGAAGGAGACCAAAAAGTCCTAAGTAGAGATAAATGGACTCATAATTCAAGGTCTAGTCTGTGAACCTGACTTAAGAACTACAGTATACATTATATAGTACACATATGTGCTGCTGCTGCTGCTGCTGCTAAGTCGCTTCAGTCTTGTCCGACCCTGTGCTACGCCATAGACTGCAGCCCACCAGGCTCTGCCGTCCCTGGGATTCTCCAGGCAAGAACACTGGGTGGGTTGTCGTTTCCTTCTCCAATGCATGAAAGTGAAAAGTGAAAGGCAAGTCACTCAGTCGTGTTCGACTCTTCGTGACCCCATGGACTGCAGCCTACCAGGCTCCTCTGTCCATGGGATTTTCCAGGCAAGAGTACCGGAGCGAGATGCCATTGCCTTCTCCGACAGTATGTGCTATACAATATATATCACACAGTATATACTATACAGTACATATCACACAACATATACTATACAGTATACACTATATATGTTATAAAGGCTTTTCAGGGGTGAGTGTTGCTGCATGCCATTCAGTGTAATTGTGACCAAACAGGTTTTTATATTTAGTCTCCATTTTAAAATGAACAGCTTAGTTAATGAGCAAGATAGTTGGTTGTCTACATCATAGCCATTTCTTCCTTTCCTTAGCAGCTGAACCCTGATCTCCTGCACTGTCCTCTCAACAATCATGACCTTCTTTTGTGGGAAGCTGGACTCCTCCCTGAGCCATGAATGGCATATTCACCATCCAGACAGTGTGAGGGCCTCAGTCCCCTCACTAGGTGTGTGGTT
Source organism: Bos grunniens (assembly GCF_055505025.1). Classification (NCBI taxonomy): domain Eukaryota; kingdom Metazoa; phylum Chordata; class Mammalia; order Artiodactyla; family Bovidae; genus Bos; species Bos grunniens. The sequence continues at coordinate 119,480,248 of NC_141168.1, forward strand.
TCAGTGCGATGTGAAAGAAACCCAGCCCAGCAGAGGTGAAGGGAAGTTTGCTGGAAGACCTTGGGAAGGATTTTCTCATTCTTGATGACAGATGGGGATTTTCTCTCTTCTTTTTGTGCAATGTGACAATTTAACTGGAAATGCTCATGCTAGAGGTACCAGGGGAATATGGAGATTGCTGCATAGAAGGTGAGCCAGCCCATGATGATAAGACTTTCAATTAAACCACCACTGTCCCTCACCTTCTTAATTATTTTTTTATGAGAGAATATTTTTTGTTGTTTATGCCACTTTAATGTATCATTCTGTTGTTGGTAGGCAAAGCATTCTCAGACCATGTTAGTGTAATAGGGGAGAACTTTTGTATTCCACTACAAATTAATCACTAAAGGGTTGTTGTCTGTAAGTTTAAATTATACATAATGGCCCATCTCTGGGAACCCTGCTTTCCAGGTGATAAGCATTAAGCTAAAATAACTTTCTTTGGCTCACAGGACCAGGCCCACCTGTAAATGGCTACAAGAAGGAAGAAATTAACCTCTCCAAGGCTGACCAGAATCAGGAAATGTTTGACTTTACTCCCTCATTTTTAACTATAAAAGAAGCCTTAATTATAATTTAAGCAAGATAGTTCTTCAGGTCACTAGTTCACTATCTTCTCAATCTGCTGGTTTTTTGAATAAAGTTTTTATTCCTTGCCCCAGCAACTGGTTTCTCAATTTATTGGCCTGTCCCACAGGGAGTAGTACAAGCTTGGTCTTGGTAACATCAGGAAGTTAGATATAATGTAATAAGGCTGTAAAAACACATCAAGGAAGCAGAAATCAGACCAAGAAGTGAGTTTTGCTTGGTAAATAGCCAGAAGTCATTGATGATTTTTGAGCAGGGGAGTGACAGGATCAGAGCTGTACTTCAAAGGATTAATTCAGAAGTTGTATGTTGGAAGGATTTAAGAGAAGGCTCAGAACATTTCACCACTTAGGAAGCATTGTTGAATATTCATAAAAACTAGTTTATTGCTCAGCATAAATAATTTATAAACAAAGTAAAATACAGTGTGTGTTGCCATGGAAGTGACAAAGCCTAGGAAAGATAATGACAAGCACAAACTATGGTGCCATTGTAATTTAAATTAGTATAAAGCTTTCTAGAATTTAAGTACATTTTCAGGCAGACTATTTAGAATACATGAGGAAAAGATTATGGCTATTTTATAGTTGTTACTAAGAAAGAAAATAACAAAAGAGTCTTTTTGCACATGAGACTTATAAAACTAAACAAGATCAAGTTCACACAGTCAGAGGCCAGCTAGTGTTGAAGGAATGCCTGAACTTATCAAATAAATAGATCTAGCATAGCCCAGATCTCATGAGCTAATCCTGATTAGCAATGTCATAATTGTAGTAATTCTGATAATGGTAGTCCAATTACAAAAAAGATTTTCATGACCCAGATAATCATGATGGTGTGATCACTCATCAAGATCCAGACATCCTGGAATTCACAGTGAAGTCAAGTGGGCCTTAGAAAGCATCACTACGAACAAAGCTAGTGGAGGTGATGGAATTCCAGTTGAGCTATTTCAAATCCTGAAAGATGACGCTGTGAAAGTGCTGCACTCAATATGCCAGCAAATTTGGAAAACTCAGCAGTGGCCACAGGACTGGAAAAGGTCAGTTTGCATTCCAATCCCAAAGAAAGGCAATGCCAAAGAATGCTCAAACTACCACACAATTGCACTCATCTCACTAGTAAAGTAATGCTGAAAATTCTCCAAGCCAGGCTTCAGCAATATGTGAATCGTGAACTTCCTGATGTTCAAGCTGGTTTTAGAAAAGGCAGAGGAACAAGAGACCAAATTGCCAACATCCACTGGATCATGGAAAAAGCAAGAGAGTTCCAGAGTTTTTTTCTGATTTATTGACTATGCCAAAGCCTTTGAGTGTGTAGATCACAATCTGAAAGAGATGGGAATACCAGACCACCTGATCTGCCTCTTGAGAAATCTGTATGCAGGTCAGGAAGCCACAGTTAGAACTGGACATAGAACAAAAGACTGGTTCCAAATAGGAAAAGGAGTACCTCAAGGCTGTATATTGTCACCCTGCTTATTTAACTTCTATGCAGAGTACATCATGAGAAACGCTGGGCTGGAAGAAGCACAAGCTGGAATCAAGATTGCTGGGAGAAATATCAATAACCTCAGATATGCAGATGACACCACCCTTATGGCAGAAAGTGAAGAGGAACTAAAAAGCCTCTTGATTAAAGTGAAAGTGGAGAGTGAAAAAGTTGGCTTAAAACTCAACATTCAGAAAACGAAGATCATGGCATCTGGTCCCATCACTTCATGGGAAATAGATAGGGAAACAGTGTCAGACTTTATTTTGTGGGGCTCCAAAATCACTGCAGATGGTGACTGTAGCCATGAAATTAAAATATGCTTACTCCTTGGAAGAGAAGTTATGACCAACCTAGACAGCATATTGAAAAGCAGAGACATTACTTTGCTAACAAAAGTCCGTCTAGCCAAGGCTATGGTTTTTCCTGTGGTCATGTATGGATGTGAGAGTTGGACTGTGAAGAAAGCTGAGTGCCAAAGAATTGATGCTTTTGAACTGTCGTGTTGGAGAAGACTCTTGAGAGTCCCTTGGACTGCAAGGAGATCTAACCAGTCCATTCTGAAGAAGATCAGCCTGGGGATTTCTTTGGAAGGACTGATGCTAAAGCTGAAACTCCAGTACTTTGGCCACCTCATGCGAAGAGTTGACTGATTGGAAAAGACTCTAATGCTGAGAGGGATTGGGGGCAGGAGAAGGAGATGACAGAGGATGAGACGGCTGGATGGCATCACTGACTCGATGGACGTGAGTCTGAGTGAAATCCGGGGGTTGGTGATGGACAGGGAGGCCTGGCGTGCTGTGATTCATGGGATCGCAAAGAGTCAGACACGACTGAGCGACTGAACTGAACTGAATTGACTAAATGCTAAGCCCTGTATGTAACATTCAGGAGAATGTGGTCTTCAATTTTTATTACCATCCACATTTGCAAGTGATAATAAAGGGTAATATAAAGAAGACATCATTGTTAAATTCAGAGGCATGAGAAACACCGCTAAGTAAAAGCCAAAGCTGTATAATTGGTGAAATCATAATTATGCCATAATTTTCAAAAGTATGAATTAATAAATACTTTGCAAATGATGATGGGTATATGGAGGTCAATCTAAAGGAGACAACTTGATTTCAGAGTTTAAAACTGCAAATATTTGAATAATCATATAACAGGGAGGTTACTATAGAAAGAAGTTACTAATTTTTTTTTTAATTCTCAAATAAACTGAGTGCACAAATAAATGTTACAAAAAATCTACATGGGGCATGGCATGTGTTGGGAATGGATGGAGAGAAATAAACACATCAAAAATCAATCATCTTTGAACATGTAACTTAATAAACAACATCATAAAACTTGGCCATGATGTCCTGGCTGGACATTTCTCAGATTTATTCATTACTCCCCTGTTATAGACTGCAGTGCATCCATCCCCACCTCTTAGATCATATTCCAGTAGGTGGTTCTCTGCCTCCCAACCAGAGCTTCTGATTCAGTAGCTTGGGGGGGGGGGGGGGCTGAGAATTTCCATTTCTCAAAGTTCCCAGGTGCTGCTGCTATTTTCTCACAATGAGAAGCACTGTGGACAGTTAAAAGGATCTAAGTTGAAGGAATATACAAATCCATCTCTCCAAATGGCCACTATCTCCCAGTCAAATTCCCTCCAGACTTTCTCTGCCTAATTTCTTAGAGAAGCTGTCTAAAAACACTGTATCCAGCTCCTCACCTCCCAACCCTCCCCAGACCCCTTTAATTTGCAGAAGCAGCCAGTTAAGGCTGTCAAGCCCCACCCAACCCCCAGCTTCCCAGCCTCTCAGCAGACCTGGCATTCTCCAGGTACCTGTGGACCACACTAAGATCTGGCTGTTAGCAATAGCTTACTTTCTGTATTTTGCCCTCAGACATGAAGGCATTTGTTCTCTGTCTACTTTGTGGATTCAAGCTCCTCATTTTTGTCCACATTGTAGCTAGGTTTATCTAATAGAAAGTCAAAAGACATCCTATGAGTTTCCTGTTTAAATTCCTTAATTCTCTTCCCACTTCCCCGGGGGTTTCTTCTCTACTGCATATTCAGGGCTATTCACTAGTCTTTCTCCTAGCAGAAGTTCAGGTGTCTCTCCCTGTGGAAAGCAATCCTTACTCATCAGAGTTTCTAAGAGCATCTTGAACTTAGGTTAGTTTGCTAGGACTTCCCTCGTGGCTCAGCAGTAAAGAATATGCAGGAGCCATTAGAGAAGAGGTTCAATCCCCGGGTTGAGAAGATCCTCTGGAGGAGTGCATGGCAGCTACTCCACTATTCTTGCCTGGAGAATCCCAAGGACAGAGGAGCCTGGTGGGCACTAGTCTATAGTGTCACAGAGAGTCAGACACAACTGGAGCAACTTAGCATATACACACACTAGGCCTGACATATGGCCACAGACTAGGAGGACTTAACCAGCAGATGTTTTTTGTCTCACAACTCTGGAGGCTGGAGTCCAAGTTCAATGCATCCACAAGTTTAATTCCTTTCCAAGCCTTTCTCCTCATCTGTGGTCTTCCCTCTGTGTGAGTGCATCCCAGATATCCATCTATGTGTTCTGAGAATGTCCACAAGTATAAGCTGGATTTAGAAAAGGCAGAAGAATGAGAGGTCAAATTTCTATCATTTGTGGAAAATTCTCCCTCTTGAGAAATCTGTATGTGGGTCAAGAAACAACAGTTAGAACTGGACATGGAACAACAGACTGGTTCCAAATTGGGAAAGGAGTACATCAAGGCTGTCATCCTACTTATTTAACTTATATGCAGAGTACATCATGTGAAATGCCGTGCTGCATGAATCTCACACTGGAATCAAGATTGCCGGGAGAAATATCAATAACTTCAGATATGCAGATGACACCAGCCTAATATTAGGCAGAAAGTAAAGAGGAACTAAAACGCCTCTTGGTGAAGGTGAAAGAGGAGAGTAAATAAGCTGGCTTAAAATTCAACATTCAAAAAACTAAAATCATGCCATTTGGTACCATCACTTCATGGTAAATAGATGAGGAAAAAATGGAAACAGTGATAGAGTTTATATTCTTGGGCTCCAGAATCACTGTGGATGGTGCTGCAGCCATGAAATTAAAACACACTTGCTCCTTGGAATAAAAGCTATGACAAACCTAGAAAGAGTATTAAAAAGCAGAGACATCAATTTGCTGACAAAGGTCTGTATAATCAGTTATAATGTTTCCAGGAGTCATGTATGGATGTGAGAGTTGGACCATAAAGGAGGCTGAACACCAAAGAATTGATGCTTTCTAAGTGTGGTGCTGGAGAAGCCTCTTGAGATTCCCTTGGACAGCAAGGAGATCATATCAGTCAATCCTAAAGGAAATCAACCATAAATAATCATTAGAAGGACTGATACTGATACTGAAGCTGAAGCTCCAATCCTCTGGCCTCCTAATGCAAAGAGCCAACTCATTGGGAAAGACCCTGATGCTGGAAAAGATCAAGGCTGGAAGAGAAGGGGGTGACAGAGAATGAGATGGTCAGGTGGCATCATTAACTCAGTGGACATGATTTTGAGAAAACTCTGGGAGATAGTAAAGCAGAAGGAAGCCTGTTGTGCCACAGTCCATGGGGTCTCAAAGAGACAGACATGACTGAGTTCCTGAACAACAAAAAAGGGTCTGTCTACAAATACAGCCTTGGTTTGAGATACTGGCAGGGTTAGAGCTTCAACAAATTAATTTTGAATGAACACAATCAGCCCGTAACCTTGAAGCTCTTATTTTTGACTTGTAATCAAGTTATCCACTTACTGCCTTCCCCATAATGCTACTCATGTGAAATCTGAAGACCTGCCACAACAACCACTCCATAGAAGCATCAGGTTACCCTATTTACTATTGAATGAAGGGTATGGTCGGGAGAAACTGGAGTACAAGGAACTTGGAGCAGCTTTCCCTGCACTTGACTGGAGGCTCTCAAACACAGACTCACCAAACAAAATGCCTCAGAGCCACATGATTTTGTGGTGACCTGGCCTCTCCCCATGAACTGGGGCCCAGTCAACACAAAGGCAGCACCCTCCCCTCCATTGGGAAGATGCACTTCCGAGGAAGAAGAGTCAAAGGATTCAAAATGGGAAGAATTCAGAATCTAAAAGCCCACTTAGTTTCTGTGTAAGGCTGATGGATGACCCAGCTACAGTTTACTCCCGTGTTCAAGCTGCTAAGAACAAAGAATGAAAATAATCAATATCCAGTCTCCTAGTTCAGGTTCTCATTATTGAATCTAGTAATGACAAAGTAAACATGGGTACAAAATTCAGTGCCAATCTACTTGCTGTTTGGGTGTTTGGCTGTACATTTGCTCTGTTGTTGGCTATGGAAGATTCTTAATCCTTACAAAATAGCTATATAAAATAAATTTGATACAATATTCCACTTTATTATAAAACACAATCACTGCTCTTTAGAAAAAAAAATATTACAGAAATATGTAAAAGTAGAAAATGCTGTCATTTAAGAAACAGTCACCATTACTGCATTTTTCCATGTATCTAATTTTCTTTGCATATGTTAAAATATGCAAGTATACTTTATGCAAATGTATATATTAAGCAAAAACACTCTTCTCGATGTTTTCCAGTGTTTTAACTTTATTGTGAAACTTCTAATTTTGAAATAGCCTTTAGATCTTTCAAGGCTTCCCTCATAGCTCAGTTGGTAAAAAATCCGCCTGCAATTCAGGAGACCCTGGTTCAATTCCTGGGTCAGGAAAATCCCCTGGAGAAGGGAACGGCTACCCAGTGCAGCATTCTTAGGCTTCCCTTGTGGCTCAGCTGGTAAAGAATCCACATGCTATGCAGGAAACCTGGGTTTTATCCCTGGGTTGGGAAGATCCCTGGAGAAGGGAATGGCTACCCACTCCAGTATGCTGGCATGGAGAATTTCATGGACTATAGAGTCCATTGGGTCACAAAGAGTCAGACACGACTGAGCGAATTTTACTTTCACTTTCACTTAGATCATTTAGGTTTCACTTCTTATATATGTCTTTTAATTATGTGGAATTACTTTTGGTATAAAAATGTTTCTCTTTTAAAATTAGAAAAAATCATTAAAAAGTTTATGTGATGCAATGAACCTTTCTTTAACCAACCAAACTTGGGGTCCTCTCACCCATGCAGAGTAAAGCCACTCTACTGCACCGTATTGTGGTGAAGAAATGTGCAGTATTTATTGCAGGCATCAAGCAAGAAGTCCAGGCAGTTAGTGTTCAAAGTCTTGAACTCCCTATTGGCTTTAAGGGAAAGGTCTTTAAAGACAGGGTAAGACATAGAGGTTTTGGTTTGTGTGCTCAGCTCATGGTCATTCTTCTGATTGGTTGGTGGTGCAGTAACTGAGAGTCAGTATCATTGACCTTCTGGTTCCAACTGGTCTGGGGTCTACATGCTTATGGGCAGCATACAGTTAAATTATTCCACCTGGTGGGGATTTCAGTGTCTGCAAAACAGCTCAAAGGGCATAACTCAGGATATTATGTATAGCCCTTGAGAAGGAACTAAATGTCTTTGATTTTATTTAATGGGTAAAATATTATTATTTTGTCATGCCTGACTGTTTGCCTTTCTGTTTGCCTTTGATTAAATGTATTCTTTAGAAATCGGGGAATGCCTAGGAGGCTTAAGTTTTCTATAGAGAAGAGGCAGGCAGAAGATATGGGGGGGAGTCCTGTCTGGGAAGGCCTCATAGGGTCCTGCTTGGTTATACTGTGAGTAACTGTGATATTGATCCATTATTGCTTCTCTCCCACACGAAAATCCCATAACTCAGATATTACCACATTCACATTTTTCATGTAGATGTCCAGATATTTTTAAAAGTATCATTACATCTAAATGTGTAATATTTAATTATTTGTTATCAGATTGGGTTAATAAATTATACCACAATTTGCTTTATCATACTTAACACGTGGGGGTCATTTCATGTTACTAAAGTAACTTAATATTTTTTTCTTTAAAATTGCATAATATTCCAGAGTATGACTGCTCCACAATGCATTTAACAGGCCAGCCAAGCATTGGTATTTAATATTTCCAGTTTTTTATTCTATTGCAAATAATGTTACAACAAACATTCCTGTGCATACCTTATTTTACATGAGTTATACATGCAGAAATAAATCACAAAATTTAAATATCAAATTTTGCAAAGACTTCCAAACCAATACCAGAAAAACTTTTATCAATCTACATTTCTAGAAATGATGTGTGGGAGTAACTTTTTTTTTCTCACATCATGCCCAAGGTAGAAAATTTTAAATTGTCTTAATTTTTATTAACTTAATGGGCAAGAATGGCATTTTATTTTATTAATTTGTATTCCCATATGTCCTATGTATGAGATTTTTCTTTTTATATTTGTAATACTTATTTGTACTTTGTTTACTTTAAACTGTGTTTTCAAATTGTTTGAAGCTTTTATATTTATTTGTTTGAATTTTGTTGAAAATTGAAATCTTTTCCCTACTTTATTGAGGGCAAATACTTTCACTAGCCTTTTGTTGCTTTTAAACTTTTGATTACAATTATATTCACTTTTCCTCTAGTTCAATTTCTCAATTTCATGACCTGCTTAAGTTGGTCCCACTAAGTATAAGATATAGTATACCCCTACATACTTTTGGGGCTTCCCAGGTGGTACTTGTGGTAAAGAACCCCCTTGCCAGTGCAGGAGATGTAATAGACAGTGGTTCAATCCCTCCGGAAGATTCCCTGGAGGAGGGCACAGCAACCCACCCCAGTATTCTTGCCTGAAGAATTCCATGGACAGAGGAGCCTAGCAGGGTACAGTCCATAGGATTGTGAAGAGTTGGACACAACTGAAGCAACTTAGCATGCTTGAACATTACATACCTTTATCCAGCATTCTAAAATTCTGTACTTATAGTTTAGATATTTCATCAAGGTCTGGTTTTATGCCATGTGTGAACAATGGTCATGTATGGACGTGTAATCAGGTAAGGTTTCTACTTCTTGTCCCATTACTTCATGAATCTGCACTAGTCAGATTTTTACTCTCCACCAGCTTCTCTGGTGGTCTCCACATTATCAAATCCAGTAGCTATGCTTAGCTTCTGGGGCTTCCCAGGTGGTGTTAGTGTAAAGAACCCACCTACCAATGCAGGAGACATTAAGAGAATTGATCCCTGGGTCTGGAAGATACCTTAAAAGAGAGCATAGCAACCCACTCCAGTATTCTTGTCTGGAGTATCCCATGGACAGAGGAACTGATGGGCTATAGTACATAGGATCACAAATAGTCAGGACTGAAGTGACTTAGCACACACACACATGTTTAGCTTCTCCACATTCAGATAGCTGCATTTGATACTGCAGTCCAATCCTTTTTCTTGGAACATCTTCACTCAGGGTATGGAACTCCACTCTCCTAACCTCCACTCACTTGATTCTCTTAATGTTCCAACAACATCTATATGCTGGAATTTTCAGACCTGATGCTTGGATTTTTTCTCTATGCAGTTATTCTCTTCCTATGCAATTTTATCAAGCAAGCTGTCTCAGTCTTGGCCTATCTAAAATATATACTTATTTTGCCCTCACATTTAGATGACTTTTTCTCTTCATAAATCCTTTTCTCTGAAGCCAGGCCACAGTATGTGAGAGAGTCAATTCCTAGGCAGATTGATAAGAAGTCCAGGGTCCCTGAGGAGGAGAAAGAAGTCTGGGGTTCTGGAGGAGGATGAAAGGACAAACACTTTTTTTTCCCCCTTTGCATTCGTTACTCTTAGTCACAGAAAACATTTTTTTCTTTGAGCCCCAAACTGATGATTACACAAAAAGCAACTAAGTTTAAACTCTGTACTAGGGATTACATAACAACAGTATATCCTGCTTGAGGACAGTTTCTCCTTTTGACTAATCCTGATATCTTAAAATGCATATTACTGGAGCAAGACTGGTAGGATCTTTCTATTGTTAAATTCTAATCATGATACTATTCTGCATCTTGTTATTTTAAAACCCTCCCAAGAGTTTCCACTCTGAAGAGTTTTGGGATCTTCTCTTGAAGCCTGGAAACTTCACTAGGAAACTCCAGATGTGGATCTTATTTCTCCCTCAGCTCTTGTTTATCCTTTGATGGAAAAGCATATGTCTCCTCAGTTCTCAAAATATCTCAACAGTCAATTGTTTGATTTTTGCATTTTTTCCATTCTATGGCTATTCAAAAGCAGAGACATTACTTTGCCAACAAAGGTCCATCTAGTCAAGGCTATGGTTTTTCCAGTGGTCATGTATGGATGTGACAGTTGGACTGTGAAGAAGGCTGAGCGCCGAAGAATTGATGCTTTTGAACTGTGGTGTTGGAGAAGACTCTTGGGAGTCCCTTGGACTGCAGGGAGATCCAACCAGTCCATTCTGAAGGAGATCAGCCCTGGGATTTCTTTGGAAGAAATGATGCTAAAGCTGAAACTCCAGTACTTTGGCCACCTCATGTGAAGAGTTGACTCATTGGAAAAGACTCTGATGCTGGGAGGGATTGGGGGCAGGAGGAGAAGGGGACGACAGAGGATGAGATGGCTGGATGGCATCACCAACTTGATGGACGTGAGTTTGAGTGAACTCCGGGAGTTGGTAATGGTCAGGGAGGCCTGGCGTGCTGCGATTCATAGGGTCGCAAAGAGTCGGACATGACTGAGCAACTGAACTGAACTGATGGCTCTTCCTGGGCTTTCCTGGATGAAGAATCTGCCTGCAATGTGGGAGAACTGAGTTCAATCTCTGGGTCAGGAAGATCTCCTGCAGAAGGGAATGGTTACCCACTCCAGTATTCTTGCCTGGAGAATTCCATGGACAGAGAAGTTTGGCGGGCTACAGTCCATGGGATCACCAAGAGTTGGACACTCCTGAGCGACTAACACTTCCACTTCCATAGCTTTTCCTACCGAGCTCTTACTATATAGAAATTGAAACTTCATGATCAATGTTCCATGTCATTTATGTCAATTTTCAGTTTCTAGCCTTTGTCTTTTTAAACTATATTCTTAAAAGTTATTCAGCTAAATCATCCAAATCACTAGTTCCTTATTAGTGTATAATGCTGCCTTTGAATTGTGTCTTTTGGACATTTGTAATTTTCTAAATAACTTAGGTTGTTTATTTGCATATCAGCATGCTCATCTGTCATATAGAATAATATGATTCAAGCACGCAAATTATAGTTTCATTAAAGTTTTCTCTTTTCTGTTGTCAAAGATAAAATGCACCAGGCAATTAAGGAGATGACTTTCTTCAGGCTATGTTCATTAATGTTCGGACTTCCTTGGTGGCAAGTTACCATGTTAACTGAAGTCACTCAGTCGTGTCCGACTCTTTGAAACCCCATGGACTCTAGCCTACTAGGCTCCTCCGTCCATGGGATTTTCCAGGCAAGAGTACTGGAGTGGGTTGCCAGTTCCTTCTCCAGGGGATCTTCCTGACCCATGGATCGAACCTGGGTCTACCACATTGCAGGCTGATGCTTTACCCTCTGAGCCACCAGGGAAGCCCATCAAGTTACCATAAATGTAAGGTATTTCTTTGTTTTATGTCCATATATATTTATGTGTGAAATGAGAGAATGCTTATAATATTATATCCTTCAGCTATTTTCATTAGTCACATAAATCATTATAGATTCTCCATACATTTTAACACAAATGATCCAGAAATCTAAAATTTAGGAACAAATACATACATCAATATTATCACCTACTTAGAGATTTCTTAACTTTGCTACAGTTCCTCTTGCAGAACCCATTCTGGTGTTTCTGTAACCGACACTACTAATGAAAGCACTGTCAAGAACTAGCTCACCAACTGATTATACAAACAGTGAGGATTCCTCCCTTGTTCTTTCTTTTAATTTTAGTGGTTATATGTTACTGGAAAACTGTACCAATTCCAGCAAAAATTAAAAAAGGGCAACTTTCAATGTATGTTTTAAAAATGCAATAGAAGCCATCCACACAGATTCATTAGTAGTAATTCATCAAGCTAGTTGCAGAAACTCAGCTATGAAAATAATGGTCCAGTTTGGCTTCCAGATCATTTTCATAGACAAATAAAGAGTACTCAGAACTTCCCAGGGATGTATCCTGCCTCATTCCCCCACCTGCCCTTGTTGTCAGAATCTCTGTGTTGCAGAGATCCCAGAGAAGCTTATTTTATCACAATTTTAAGACACAGACTTGTCTAAAAGCATGATGACCATAAACAAGCACACTGTACATTCATGTTCACAGATGGCTATCTTAATAACTAGTCTATGCAAGTGAGTTTTAGAAATTATACCATTTCTCACAGGCCAAAAATCCATCTGAGAACCCCCTGGATCAGGACACCAAAATTTATTTTTAGATGTGTTAGCCTGACAATCCTGTTAAAAGCAACTTAAAAATACAAAGAAAACACAGAGAGAAAGCCTGTTTGAAGGAATTGGAGAGTTTCCCAAGCAACTAGCTAAAGGTACAAAACCCCAGAGAAGGTGACCTCCTCAGAGGTGAGCAGATGTTCCCTTAGATAATTTTCCAACTATAGGCAAACAGCAAAAAACTGAGACCAAACTGAAAACAAGTACAAGAATCAAAGAAACCTGAAATTTTGTTTTGTTTTTTACAATCTTACAGAACTCCAGAGAGAGAGAGGGGAGAATAAGACCAAAAGTCAGAGAAATCTAAACTCAATACTAGAATCTCACAATATCCTTCCCAAGTCATATATCAAATTCTCAAGATAACTAAAAGTCAGACATTTTTTTTTATTTTAATTTATTTTTAAACTTTACAATATTGTATTGATTTTGCCAAATATTGAAATGAATCCACCACAGGTATACATGTGTTCCCCATCCTGAACCTTCCTCCCTTCTCCCTCCCCATACCATCCCTCTGGGTCATCCCAGTGCACCAGCCCCAAGCATCCAGTATCGTGCATCGAACCTGGACTGGTGACTCGTTTCATACATGATATTATACATGTTTCAATGTCATTCTCCCAAATCATCCCACCCCTCTCCCTCTCCTACAGAGTCCATAAGACTGTTTTATATATCAGTGTCTCTTTTGCTGTCTCGTATACAGGGTTATTGTTACCATCTTTCTAAATTCCAAATATATGCGTTAGTATAATGTATTGATGTTTTTCTTTCTGGCTTACTTCACTCTGTATAATAGGCTCCAGTTTCATCCACCTCATTAGAACTGATTCAAATGTATTCTTTTTAATGGCTGAGTAATACTCCACTGTGTATATGTACCACAGCTTTCTTATCCATTCATCTGCTGATGGACATCTAGATTGCTTCCATGTCCTGGCTATTATAAACAGTGCTGCGATGAACATTGGGGTACACGTGTCTCTTTCAATTCTGGTTTCCTCAGTGTGTATGCCCAGCAGTGGGATTGCTGGATCATAAGGCAGTTCTATTTCCAGTTTTTTAAGGAATCTCCACGCTGTTCTCCATAGTGGCTGTACTAGTTTGCATTCCCACCAACAGTGTAAGAGGGTTCCCTTTTCTCCACACCCTCTCCAGCATTTATTGCTTGTAGACTTTTGGATCGCAGCCATTCTGACTGGCGGGAAATGGTACCTCATAGTGGTTTTGATTTGCATTTCTCTGATAATGAGTGATGTTGAGCATCTTTTTATGTGTTTGTTAGCCATCTGTATGTCTTCTTTGGAGAAATGTCTATTTAGTTCTTTGGCCCATTTTTTGATTGGGTTGTTTATTTTTCTGGAGTTGAGCTGGAGGAGTTGCTTGTATATTTTTGAGATTAGTTGTTTGTCAGTTGCTTCATTTGCTATTATTTTCTCCCATTCTGAAGGCTGTCTTTTCACCTTGCTAATAGTTTCCTTTGTTGTGCAGAAGCTTTTAAGTTTAATTAGGTCCCATTTGTTTATTTTTGCTTTTATTTCCAATATTCTGGGAGGTGGGTCATAGAGGATCCTGCTGTGATGTATGTCGGAGAGTGTTTTGCCTATGTTCTCCTCTAGGAGTTTTATAGTTTCTGGTCTTACGTTTAGATCTTTAATCCATTTTGAATTTATTTTTGTGTATGGTGTTAGAAAGTGTTCTAGTTTCATTCTTTTACAAGTGGTTGACCAGTTTTCCCAGCACCACTTGTTAAAGAGATTGTCTTTAATCCATTGTATATTCTTGCCTCCTTTGTCAAAGATAAGGTGTCCATATGTGCGTGGATTTATCTCTGGGCTTTCTATTTTGTTCCATTGATCTATATTTCTGTCTTTGTGCCAGTACCATACTGTCTTGATAACTGTGGCTTTGTAGTAGAGCCTGAAGTCAGGTAGGTTGATTCCTCTAGACATTTTTAAGATTTAAGAAAACAAGGCTCCAGTTTACTGTCTATGAGAAAACAATCCAGGCATCATCTTAATATCCCTGAACACCTGGATGGGGGGGTGGGCAGGTAAACTCTAGGAACTGGGTGGGGAGGGGTATATTTGGGATTACTGGGTCATTGGGAATCTTGAGTTAATTCAGTCTCTATTTGAATTATGGTAATTAGCTCCATCCTATCTTTGTAAGAAAATTCCTCATAACTCCCTACAATTTTTCTATCACAATGTATTGCATTTAGTGAAAGAAATTACAAGCCATTCCAAGAAACTGGAACAAGTGAATAAAAAAGAAGTACAAAAAGAACAATTTTAGAGGTAGACTAGTTTTCAGAGTTTTAAAACAAGGATTTTAAAAAGCAGTATAAATATACTTTTGAAACAAAAGAAAATAGCTTTGAATACATTGAAAATGTATATAGCTAACAAGCTGTGGCAAAAAAAAAAAATGCTGTGTAAAAAAGTGTAAAAAATCTTTTAATTAGTCCAATAGAAAGAAAGAAGAATAAGAAAAAAAAAGAAACATAAGTGGTTAGAACAGGAAACAAATATAAGAAAAAAATACATATTTGACTAAGATGTTGTGAACAAGAGACAAACTTCATAAAGATGAAAGTTTAAGTACAAGTAAATTTAATAAGGAAAATACTCTCATGTGAAGACTAACCAAAAGAAAGCTTATATTGTTCTAGCAGTGTCAGTAAATATACATATACATATAAAGTGAGATGATGACATTAAACTTGTAGAATACAGTTAAGCATTTCCTTAGATCAAAGTTTATAGTCTTTAATGCAGTATTAGTAACTAAAGAAAGGTAAGAGTGAATTATCTAAGTTAACTAAGGATCCATCTCAGGAAATTAGAAAAAGAATGGTAAATTCAACCCAATTAAATACACATACACACACAAGGAAGAGAATTTATAGAACTTTATTAATTAAAAAAATACAGTACAGAAAATTCATGGAACTAAACTTATTCTTTAAATAGGACTAAAAAAATAACAAGCTCATAGTGAACATGTTCAAGAAAAAGAGAGAAAAGGCAGAAATTATGAATAGCAAAAATAAAAACATCATACAAGATATATAGACATCACATTTTTAATAAGAGGTTACTGTGAACAATTTTATTTAAAAATGTACCAAAACTGAAACTAGGAGGTATGGGAAACATATATACCCGTCCCTTTAAAAAAAATTAAGTAAATCTATAGTTTAAAACCTATCCATCAAATGAAGAAATCTACAGACCAGATGAGTTCATTTGATGGAACATGTTTTCAACTATAGTTGTTGTTGTTGTTTTTTAATTGCACAAAATCTATGAAAATTAAACTGAGGGAGAGTTCTGTATTCTATGAAGATGAAATCAACTTGACATCAAAAATTAGCAAGGACATAAAATAAAAAGTACAAATCAATCTCTGTTATGAACATAGAAACAAAACTAATATGTATTTAAAAAATTGTCAGAAGTCAAATTCAAGATAACATATCATGAATACGTTGGGTTTAGTCCAGAAATTCCAGGTTGGCCAACAATTAAATCTGAATAAGTTAGTTCCACATCTACAATACAATAAGCTCTTTTGGATTTACAATAATTCTTATTTTGATTTCCAAGTTCTCAAATATTCTTCATTGTTGTGGGTTTCTAATGGTCTCCCTAATGGCTTTTCAATTGTTACATATTCTTCTTAGTCTTTTCCTCGAAAAAATTATTTGCAAAATTTTGCTGCTAGTTAAAAACATTTAGTCATTTGAAATATTTTCACATCTCCAAAAATATTTCTTATTTTAGGTAATACTTCAATTTTTCATAGTATGACTCAGAATTCAGCTGGACTAGTGAATGCTTAAGAATAACCAAAGCAGTTTTAGAAAACACTAATTTGAAACATGCATGAATGCTGGGAAAGGAAGCTTGGCCTACCATGTATCAAAGTAGGTTATAGAGGATAATAAAAAAAAAACAGCATAAAACTGGCACAGATATAGGCAAGTACATTGATTGAATGGAAGAAAAGCTCCTATAAATTAAAGCCAAAAAGAGGGGGGAAATGATATTAATGTATTAGGACAATGGGCTTATCAATTTGAGAAGGAAACGTTCTTAAACATAATTCCAAAGACCAAAGTACAAAACTAAATGATTGGATGTAAAATGGGCTGCAAGGATATATTGTACAACATAGAGAATATAGTCAATATTTTGTAATAACTGTAAATAGAATGTAACACTTAAAAATTATATTTAAAATATATCTGGAGGAAAATGTTTTGCATAAAATGAATAAATAGACCTAAAAAATAAAAGTAGCTAAACTTACTAATATAAGAAGATAGCATGGATAAAGGAAAAGTAAAATGCAATCAACAGTTTGAAAAACTACCTGCAATATGGATATGGAGACAAATCTATGTGTATATATATGTGTGTTTACAGATTCATATAATACTTATACATACACACATAATATATATTTAAATATACACATAAGTCATGGAAAAAGATATGTGCTTGGAATATACAGAACAATACCTCCAAAAATCAAATTAAATACCATGTTTTCCTTCTCATCTCTTAATCTAAACCCCTCAAGACACCCATTTGTCTTATGTATCCATTTGTACTCCTTCCTTCCAACTCTGCCAAGCTCCTGAATCCTTCCAATATTCTCTATGGAATTTATGATTCATTATCAGCAAAAGTACATATGTCTATGGGATATATATATATATATATATGTATATATATATATATATGTATATATATATATATATATTGGGTTGGCCAAAATGTTCATTCGGTATTTTCCCATAAAATGACTCTAGCAGCACTTAGTTGTCTTTTTTATAATTTTTTTTGGTTGTTTTTAATTTCATTCAAAACCATCTTGTTAGATTTTATTGTGACAGCTGTCACATTAAAAATTTATCAAAACTGGTAAATTTTTGTGTAACCATTTTAATATTGAAGATGTAAGAAAAAAGAAATATTTTCAGCATATCAGAATATTATGCTTTATTACTTCAACAAAGGTAAAAATGAAAGTGAAATGCAAAAAAAAAAAATCTGTGCAGTGTATGGAGAAGATACTGTGGCTGATTAAACATGTCAAAAGTGCTTTGCAAGGATTTGTGCTGGAGATCTCTCACTGGATGATGCTCCATGGTTAGGTAGACCAGTTGAAGTTGATAACAATCAAATCAAGACATTAACTGAGAGTAATCAATGTTATGCCATGTGGGAGATAGCTGTCATACTCAAAATATCCAAACCAAGGGTTGAAAATCATTTGCACCAGCTTGGTTATGTGAATCAGTTTGATGTTTGAGTTTCACATAAATGAAGGGAAAAAAAAAAACTTATTTCCGCATGCAATTTTCTACTTAAATGTAATGAAAATACTATGTTTTTATCTTTTTAAAAACACCAATACAGTATACTAACCCCACTCCAGTACTCTTGCCTGGAAAATCCCATCGATGGAGGAGCCTGGTAGGCTGCAGTCCATGGGGTCGCTATGAGTCAGACAAGACTGAGTGACTTCACTTTCACTTTTCACTTTCATGCATTGGAAAAGGAAATGGTAACCCACTCCAGTATTCTTGTCTAGAGAATCCCAGGGATGGGGGAGACTGGTGGGCTGCCGTCTATGGGGCTGCACAGAGTCGGACACAACTGAAGCAACTTAGCAGCAGCAGCAGCAACGCATATATATGGAATTTAGAAAGATAGTAACGATAACCCTGTATGCAAGACAGCAAAAGAGACACAGATGTATAGAACAGTCTGTGGGACATTCTGTGGGAGACGGAGAGGGTGGGATGATTTGGGAGAATGACATTGAAACATGTATAATATTATATATGAAATGAATTGCCAGTCCAGATTCGAGGCATTATATAGGATGCTTGGGGCTGGTGCACTGGGATGACCTAGAGGGCCGGTATGGGGAGGGAGGTGGGAGGGGGGTTCAGGATGGGGAACACGTGTATACCCATGGCAGATTCATGTTGATGTATGGCAAAACTAATACAATATTGTAAAGTAATTAGCCTCCAATTAAAATAAATAAATTTGTAATAAAAAATAAATTAAAAAAAAATAAACTTTGACAGGGATGAAAAATGGATATGTACAATAATGTGGAATGGAAGAGATCATGGAACACGTGAAATGAACCACGACCAACCACACCGAAAGACGGTCTTCATCCAAAGAAGGTGGCATGGTGTATATGGTAGGATTGGAAGGGAGTCTTCTATTATGAGCTCCTTCTGGAAAATCAAAAGGTTAATTCCAACAAGTACTGCTCCTAATCAGACCTACTGAAAGCAGCACTTGATGAGAAATGTCCAGAATTAGTCAACAGAAAACTTAATCTTCCATCAGGATAATGTATGGCCATGTGCTTCTTTGATGCTTTGATGACCAGGCAAAGACTATTACAGCTTAGTTGAGAAGTTCTGATTCATCCACAATATTCATCAGACATTGTACCTTTAGATTTTCATTGATTTTGCTCTTGACAAAACTATCTTTTTTTTTTTTTTTTAGGGAGATGAAGTAATTTTTTATTTTTTTATTTTATTTTTTTTTAAATTTTATTTTATTTTTAAGCTTTACATAATTGTATTAGTTTTGCCAAATATCAAAATGAATCCATCACAGGTATACATGTGCTCCCCATCCTGAATCCTCCTCCCTCCTCCCTCCCCATACCATCCCTCTGGGTCAAAACTTTCTTAATAGAAAAAAACTTCAGTTCTCTGGAGGACTGTAAAGTTGCCTGTAAAATGACAGAAGGTAGTAGAACAAAACAGTGAATACATTTTTTCAGTAAAGTTTTTGGTGAAAATGAAAAATGTGTCTTTTATTTTTATGTAAAAAAATCATAGGAAATTTTTGGTCAATCCAATATGTAATTATACAAAATCATCCATTCCCCTCCTTGACTTAATAAAACCATGTGTCTTCCCTATTTACTTTTCTAATATTGGCTCTCCTTTTTGTTTCTTCTTAGAAACTTTATGCCATTAAGCCTGCAGGGGGAGAAGGTGTCTTTGATGCCTGGTTTCATTTTAGACCACTTCTTTTCCTGCTCCAAAAATTAGACACAAGAAAACAAAAACAAGACTGAATATGCCATCATGTATGACTATGCCTTCACAATCTTCCACTGTGACTTTCCTACAGCAACGCCAGTGGCTCCTTATCCTTTATCTGGATCATTGATCCTATTTAATTTTTGGAGATTTTAATACTAACACCTAGGCTTCCCATTTCCTCATCAAATTCCTATCCTCAAATGATCTTTCTCTTCTCTTTACTTCAGTCATCATCCTTGTGCTTATCTTATTCGCTTCATTACTACAACTCATTCTTAGCTTTAATTTTATCCATCTACTCTATGAACTCCACCTCCTATTTTTCCAACAACTTCTTCTATATCACAGATCTTTCAACTTAAAGGAATCACCACTGGAATGATTCAAACAACACTTTTCTCTGACCACTACTCTTTTAATGGACTCACTACCCTCCTCATCTGTCTTAATTCTACAGTCAATCATTATAACTATTCTTTGTCATAACTGCTTTGCAAAACCACAACGTGGTTTAATCCAGCTATATGACAGCTTCCTTGAGCCCGTGTGCTGAGTGAGTGACCAATGAGGTTGATCATCAACCTCAAGTACCATGCTATGTCCTTAATCCATTTCCTCTCCTTTTTGGATCATGTTAAACAAATGTATATTGGATTTTGCCAAATGCTTTTAAAAAATCTGTTGATTCTATCATGTGGGTTTTCTTTTTTACTTTTTCAATGGTTACCTTAGAGTTGCAATGTGCATTCAGAGCTAATTCAAGTTTTCGCTTTCAAATAAGATTGTACCACTTCACAGGAACAGCAAGTCTCTTATAGTAACAAAATAATACTAGTTCCTCCCTCTACCTGTTATATTATTGCTATAATTCACTATACTTACTCATCAACATATATATACATATTATATAATGTGTAATTATATACATACATAAGTAATTAAAAGCTTTTTTGGTATTATCATTTTCAAGAAACTATAACCTGTTATATCAATTATGAGTAGGAAGAATAAATGCCAGTATCCTGAACTCCCACAGACAGGGGACTTAGAATCCAGGCCCCCAGATTTTGGGCTTACTTTCACTTGTTCCTCCACTGAAAATTTCCTTCTTTACATAGGTATAAGTTTGTGACCTGTATTTTTTCCCTTCTTTCTAAAGGATTTTTAAGACTTTTTGTAAGACAGGTCTACTGACAACAAATTTCTTCAACTTTTGTTTGTTTGAGAAGGTTTCTATTTCTCCTTCACTTTTGAAGGGTAATATCACAGTATACAGAATTCTAGGGCTTTCCTGGTGGCTCAGACAGTAAAGAATCTGCCTGCAATGAGGGAGACCTGTGTTGGTGAGATAACCTGGAGGAAGGTATAACAACCCACTCCAGTATTCTTGACTGGAGAATCCCCATGGATGGAGGAGTCTGGTGTGTTACACTGTGTGGGATCACAAACACTCAGACACAACTGAGAGACTAAGCACAGCACAGCACAGAATTCTAGGTTGATGGATTTTTTTCTCTCAACACTTAAAATATTTCACTCCACTCCCTTCTTATTTGCATGGGTTTTCATGAGAAGTGAGGTATATTTCTTATCTTTGCTTTTCTATAGGTATTTTTTTAAACTGACTTCTTTTAAGATTCTTTCTTTATCCTTGACTTTCCATAGGTTGAAGATTAGATGCTTCAGGTGTAATATTTTTACTTTATTTATTTTTAATTGGAGGATAATTTCTTTACAATATTGTGTTGGTTTGTGTCATATATTAAGATGAATCAGCCATAGGTACACATATGTCCCATCCCTCTTGAGCCTCCCTCCCATCTCTCACTTCATCCCACCCCTCTAGGTTGTCACAGAGCACTGGCTTGAGCTCCAGGCATCATACAGTAATTTCCCACTGGCTATCTATTTTACATATGGCAATGTATATACTTCCATGCTACTCTCTCAATTTGTCCTACCTTCTCCTTCCCGCACTGTGTCCAAAAGTGGGTTCTCTATGTATGCCTCTCCATTGCTGCCATGCAAATAGGTTCATAAGTACTATCTTTCTAGATTCCATATACATATATATATGTTAATATATGATTTTTTTTTTCCTTTCTGACTTACTTCACTCTGTATTCATCCACCTCATTAGGACTGATTTAAATGCATTGATTTTATGGCTGAGTAATATTCCATTGTATATATTTATCACGACTAATTTACCATAAATCTGTCAATGGACATCTAAGTGTAGTATTTTTGACAGGCTTCCCAGGTGGCACAGTGGTAAAGCATCCGCCTGCCAATGCAGAAGATGAAGGAGATGTATATTCTATCCCTAAGTTGGGACAACCCTCAGGAGGAGGAAAAGACAACCTACTCCATTATTCTTGCCTGGGAAATTCCATGGACAGAGAAGCCTGATGGCTACAGTCCATGGGGTGCCAGAGAGTCAGACATGACTGAGTGATTAAGCACACACACACAATATTTTTGATACTTTTCCTACTCGGTTTTCTTTGAGCTTCATAGACCTGTGGCTTGATGTCTAACATTAATTTGGAGGAAGATTATCAGTCATTATAATTTTAAACACTTTTTCCATTTCTTTTTCTCTTTCTTTTCCATATAGTACTAATAACACTGTTATGTCTTTTGCAATTGTCTCACTGTTCATGGATATTCTGTCCTATTTCTTGTCTTTTTCCTTTTTAGTTTGAAGTTTCTATTGAGATATCTTCTAGCTCAACATTCTTTCCTCAGCTATGGCTCTGTACTAGCGTACTAGCAGGCCCACCAATGGAATTCTTCAATTTATGTTTCAGTATTTTTGATCCTCCACATTTCTTCTTGGTTATTTTTTTTAGAATTTCCATCTTTCCTCTTCATTGTCTGTCTATTCTTGCATGCTGTCTATTTTTTTTCATCAGAACCCTACCAGGTTAATCATAGTTGTTTTAGATACCTAATCTGATCATCCTGACATCCCAGCCATGACTAAGTCTGGTTCTGAGTATGAATCTGATTTTTGCTCTGTCTCTTCAAACTGCGTTTTTTACCTTTCAGTGTACCTTGTAATTTTTTTCTTGAGAGTTAGACATAATGTAATAGGTAAAAAAGAGTGATGTAAAAGGGCCTTTGGTGATCTGGTGGTGAGGTATGGGGTAGGGGAAACACTCTATATTCTATAATTAGGTCTCATATTTTCTGGACTTCACCTCTTGACTCAGATTTTCCTCCCTTAGGTGGGACAGGATGACTAAGATTGGTTGGAGTTGTCTGTCTTTCTCCCCAAGTCAGTTAGGCACAAATAAAACCCCATCATATTGGGCTCTGGCTAAACAGTTTCTCCTGAGGGTAGATGGTTAAGAACAGGATGTTTGCGGGGGGGGGGGTTTCAACATGGCTCTAAGCCTGCTTCTGCCAGAAGCACTTTAAGATTTTTCTCTGATATTCCCCTGAGAACCTGGTCCAACTCCTGGAGGGAAAACTCATAAAAGAGTGCATGCCTCTGGAGTTTTTAAGGCTCAGACTAGTTCACCTCAAGCCTCCAGCAATTTGTCAAAAAAAGAAAAAGTTTAGCAGTGCTTCCAGTGGAAGTTTCTGCTTGTGGTTTTCTACTCTGTTAAGCTGTGATTCTCCATATCTGACTGTCTCTCCAATTTAGGGGATGATTTGCCGTGAAACGTTGCTTCTCTTATGGATCTAAGAAAAATGTTAATTTTTCTGTGTGTTCCACTTTCTACTTGTTAGGACAGAGTGATGACTATCTCCTTACATGCCAGACAGAGAACTGGAAGTTATTCACTTTTTATTTTTAAACTTATTCTGCTTTACAAAGAAAGAAGAGTAATACAAACTGAATATCATGATTACTATTTTTGTAGGGCATTTTCAATTCTCATGCAGATTAAAGCTAGAAGATTTTATTCCCCTTAATGTTTTTTCTCAAGCCTTAGTTCACACTTTATTTTCTGGGCACTATTATTATAGGTCAGCTTCATTCTTTTGAAAACAGGAAAGGACGACTGGACTAGTCTATGCAATTAATTACATTATACACTTATTTTGCTTAAAAACTTTACCAGGAAGATTAAATCAAGTATTCTTGGGTGCTCCATAATTATAGTTATATCCAGAAACCAATTGCTTGTCCATCAGATAAATGTACTTCTAATTAGATATGTAGTAGAAAAAACTGAAAATGCACAATAATATTTTTTGCATTTACTGAAAATTTCTTATGTCTATTTGGAGCACATCATTGTTCTGCCAGTGAGCATCCATCTGTTATAGTGTGGAGAAAATGTAATCCTTTGCTCTTTAGTTCCCATTTTCCCATTAGGCTATACACAGAAAGGAAATGAATTCTAGGCTATACTTTAGATTTATTGCATAACTGAACACATTTGCACAGAGAAAAGTGTTATTTTAATTTTACACACTTCAATAAACACATATATGTATGTTCAACTTTTAAATGCAATCATAAAAGTAACTAACTGTGAGGATTCTGGAAATAGGGTGAAAACATATACAAAAGTTTCACATTTAATAGTATTGTTCAGAATCCTATTATCTAAAATTAAAGATAAATTTCTAGTCTTTTTTAAATGTACATTTTAAAATTTAGTCTTCCAAAAATTTTTATCTATTACATTGTATTACCTTTTCTCCATCAGAATGTGTTCAAGCTCATCATGCTGGAATAATATGTATGGGTTTTTAAAATTTATTAGTGGCCCTGCAATGCTGCATCATGTCTGCAACATTTTTTTTTCTTGTAGTCTTATCTTTGATGTCATTATCACTAAGTTCTCAGAATAGATGAAACAATTTTTTCATGGGTGCTTTATTTCGGGGAATTCTGATTCTTAGCATCACAGATTTTTTACAGTATATTATCACACAATTTGTATCTCATATTTATCACTTTCTTACTGTTTTAGCTAAGGCATACATTTTGAATGATAATTTCCTTATCAGTTTCTCCTAAAGCCCCTCATCAAAATATCAAGATGTATATCCAGGTCCCTGTCTCCTTAATGTACTAAGGATTTCCTTAAACTTTTGGAATCATGCTAATTTCTTAGTGTTGTTCTCTTCTCTTATTTCCTCAATTTCTGATTATCTTAAACTGGATTATTATCTTTCTATCCCTGGAACATCTACTATGGCTATTGTGGAGATTTTGTATTTTGCCAATGACTTGTCTATTCCTATATTAACTTCTTTAATTTTATAGATTACCTTTACAGACAAATTTCTTAATCTAATATCTATTATATTTGTTTTCCATTGCACCCAGCATATATTTAAAAATGCCTTCATTACACTTGTTATTTATCTGAAAATAATATTCCCTAATTTCAGGTTATTCTCTTTAAACTAATGAAAATTCATTTTGGATGTGATTTTAAAGGAATGTTTTGTACACTCAAGACTCTGTTTATTTGCATTGCAGTCTCAGAAACAGTTAAAGGGAAATCACTTCCGGAATCAGTCAGTTCAGTCGCTCAATTGTGTCTGACTCTTTCCAATCCCGTATACTTCAGCACATCAGGCTTCCCTGTCCATCATCAACTCCGCTTGTTCAAACTCGTGTCCATTGAGTTGGTGATGCCATCCAACCATCTCATCTTCTGTCATTCCCTTTTCCTCCTGCCTTCCCTCTTTTCCAGCATCAGGGTCTTTTCCAATGAGTCATTTCTTCACGTCAGGTGGCCAAAATACTGGAGTTTCAGCTTCAGCCTCAGTCCTTCCAACGAATACTCAGGACTGATTACCTTTAGGATTGACAGATTTGATCTTCTTTCAGTCTAAAGAACTCTCAAGAATCTTCTCCAACACCACAGTTTAAAAGTATCAGTTCTTCAGTGCTCAGCTTTCTTTATGGTCCAACTCTCACATTCATACATGACTACTGGAAAAACCATAGCTTTGACTAGACAGACCCTTGTTGGCAAAGAAATGTCTCAGTGATTTTGTAACCCAAGAAAAGAAAGTCTGTCACTGATTTCATTGTTTCTCCATCCATTTGCCTTGAAGTGATGGAACTGGATGCCATGATCATTTTTTGATTGTTCAGTTTGAAGCCAGCTTTTTTACTGTCCTCTTTCACTTTATTTTTTTTTAATTGGGGAATACAATTTTTTTAAATTTTTAATAAGAATTTGATATTTATTTTTTCCAGTTTTATTTGTTCATTTACTTTACAATATTCTATTGGTTTTGCCATACATTGATATGAATCCTCCATGGGTGTACATGTGTTCCCCATTCTGAACCCCTCTCCCGCCTCCCTCCCCATCCTATCCCTCTGAGTCATCCCAGTGCACCAGCCCTGAGCACCCTGTCTCATGCCTCGAACCTGGACTGGCAACTCATTTCACATATGATAATTTACATGTTTCAATGCCATTCTCCCATATTATCCCGCCCTCGCCCTCTCCCACAGAGTCCATAAGACTGTTCCATACATCTGTGTCTTTTTTTGTTGTCTCACATACAGGGTTATTGTTACCATCTTTCTAAATTCCATATAGATGCATTAGTATACTGTATTGGTGTTTTTCTTTCTGGCTTACTTCATGCTGTATAATAGACTCCAGTTTAATCCACTTCATTAAACTGATTCAAATGTATTCTTTCTAATAGCTGAGTAATATTCCATTGTGTATATATACCAGCTTTCTTATCCATTCGTCTACTGATGGACATCTAGGTTGCTTCCATGTCCTGGCTATTATAAACAGTGCTGCGATGAACATTGGGGTACACGTGTCTCTTTCAATTCTGGTTTCCTCAGTGTGTATGCCCAGCAGTGGGATTGCTGGATCATAAGGCAGTTCTATTTCCAGTTTTTTAAGGAATCTCCACACTGTTCTCCATAGTGCCTGCACTAGTTTGCATTCCCACAAACAGTGTAAGAGGGTTCCCTTTTCTCCACACCCTCTCCAGCATTTATTGCTTGTAGACTTTTGGATAGCAGTCATTCTGACTGGCATGAAATGGTACCTCATAGTGGTTTTGATTTGCATTTCTCTGATAATGAGTGATGTTGAGCATCTTTTCATGTGTTTGTTAGCCATCTGTATGTCTTCTTTGGAGAAATGTCTGTTTAGTTCTTTGGCCCACTTGTTGATTAGGTCGTCAATTTTTCTGGAATTGAGTTGCAGATGTTGCTTGTAAATTTTTGAGATTAATTCTTTGTCCATTGTTTCATTTGCTATTATTTTCTCCCATTCTGAAGGCTGTCTTTTCACCTTGCTTATGGTTTCCTTTGTTGTGCAGAAGCTTTTAAGTTTATTTAGGTCCCATTTGTTTATTTTTGCTTTTATTTCCAATATTCTGAGAGGTGGGTCATAGAGGATCCTGCAGTGGTTTATGTCAGAGAGTGTTTTGCCTATGTTCTCCTCTAAGAGTTTCTTTAATTCCTCTTCACTTTCCGCCATAAGGGTTGTGTCATCTGCATATCAGAAGTTATTGATACTTATCCTGGCAATCTTGATTCCAGCTTGTGCTTCAACCACCCTGGAATTTCACATGATGTACTCTGCATATATGTTAAATAAGCAGGGTGACAATATACAGCCTTGACGTACTTCTTTCTCAATTTGGAACCAGTCCATTGTTCCATGTCTGATTCTAACTGTTGCTTCTTGATCTGCAAACAGAGTTCTCAGGAGGCAGATAAGGTCGTCCTGTATTCTTATCCCTTGAAGAATTTTCCACAGTTTGCTGTGATCCACACAGTCAAAGGCTTCGGTGCAGTCAATAAAGAAGTAGATTTTTTTTTTTTTCCTTGATTTCTTTTGCTTTTCCTATGATCCAACGGATCTTGGCAACTTGATCTCTGGTTCAAATTTAGGCCTTTTCTAAACCCATCTTTAACATCTGGAAGTTCACAGTTCACGTACTGTTGAAGCCTGGCTTGGAGAATTTTTAGCATTATTTTGCTAGCATATGAAATGAGTGCAATAGTGTGGTAGTTTGTGCATTCTTTGGCATTGCCTTTCTTTGGCACTGAAATGAAATCTGACCTTTTTTCAGTCCTATGGCCACTACTGCGTTTTCCAAATTTGCTGGCATATTGAGTGCAATACTTTAACAGCATCAGCTTATAGGATTTGAAATAGCTCAACTGGAATCCCATATTCCTCTAGCTTTGTTTGTAGTGATTTAGAAAAGGCAGAGAATCAGAGATCCAATTGCCAACATCTGTTGGATCTCATAGAAAAAGCAAGAGAATCCCAGGAAAACATCTACTTCTGCTTTATTGACTGTGCCAAAGCCTTTGACTGTGTTGATCACAACAAACTGTGGACAGGCCCACTTAACTGCACACTCCAGGATGTCTGGCTCTAGGTGAGTGATCACACCATCACAGCTTTCTGGGTTATTAAGATCTTTTTGAATAGTTCTGTATATTCTTGCCATGTTCTTAATATTGTCTGCTTCTGTTAGG
This sequence comes from Bos grunniens, assembly GCF_055505025.1. Lineage (NCBI taxonomy): Eukaryota > Metazoa > Chordata > Mammalia > Artiodactyla > Bovidae > Bos > Bos grunniens. The sequence continues at coordinate 119,508,341 of NC_141168.1, forward strand.
TCCATACCATTACTTCTGGAATAGTGCATGTTGAAAGTGAAGTGAGAGTGACAGTCACTTAGTCACATCTGACTCTTTGTGGGTCGACCCCATGGACTGTAGCCCAGCAGGCTCCTCTGTCCATGGAATTCTCCAGGCTTGAAATTCTCCAAGAATACTGGAGTGGGTAGCTATTCCTTTCTCCAGGGAATCTTCCTGACCCAGGGTTCGAACCCAGATCTCCTGCATTGCAGGATTCTGTGTCATCTGAGCCACTAGGGAATCATAGTATATGCTAAACCAATGCATATATCACCTTTCATTTCTACTCATTTCCTTGTAAAGTGGTCAGTCTAGCCTCTGTGTAGAGAATGAATGGGAGGTAAGAAGCAATCTTATCGTTGTCAGTGTCATTAAGGCAGGAGGAAATGCAAACTGAAGCTGCGGATGTACAATGACTTCACTAGAACCATGCAAATAAAACTGGCAAGGCTTAGTGATAGTCTATACTAGAGATTAAAGAAAAAGTGAAGAATCTCTTGGATTTTTTTTTTTTTTTTAATTTATGGGTGCACACAATTTCTCTAGTGTGGCAAATGAGAATGTTACTGAATCCAAGCTCTCTTTGCTTGCCACAGGACAGGCCAATTAATTGAGGGACAAGCTGTTGAGGCAGGGAATATGACTTTATTTGGAAAGACAGCAGACTAATGTCTCAAAATAATCATTTTATGAGGATCAGGATGTCATATTGTTTTACAGAACAGAGATGAGTGGAGGTGAGACAATAAAGTTAAAAGGTCATTAATCTTCCAAATATCTCCTAGAATGGCAGCTACAGGTAGGAGGTTTATTAATTTCTTCCTTCCTGTCATCCACAAGTGGACAAGGTCTTGAAGGCATTTCAACAGGCAATCATATGGGCAGGGTTTTCTGAGGCAGGCCATTATGAATGATTAAATAACAAAAGCAATGGAAACCACGTCAAATGAATAGTTCCAACATGGAGTCAGAAATGGCTTTTCCCTGCCACATGGACTAGTCTCTAGTTGTGTGCACAGGCTTCTCATTGCTGTGGCTTCCCTTGTTGTGGAGCATGGGCTATAAAGCATGCAGTCTTAGTAGGTGCATGAGCTTAGTTGCCTTGAGGCGTGTGAAATCTTCCCAAACCAGGAATGGAACCCGTGTCCCCTGCATTGGCAGGCAGATTCTTAAACACTGGACCATTAGGAAAGTTCCTCTTTTTAATTTTAACACTGGTAACCCTTTACTAAAATGTAGAAAAGCGATGGGGAGCACACAATGAGAGATCAGGGGCTCAATTTTTGTCACCATATGTTTGAGGTACATATTACAGAACCAGTTGCATACGTCAAGTTGCAAGTGAGATAGAAGGAATTATAGATTATGATACATCCAGATTTATAATTTCTTCTATCTCACTTCCAACTTGATATATGCAATTGGTTCTGTAATATGTACCTCAAACATATGGCGACAAGAATTGATCCCCCGATCTCTCGCCCATGTGCTAAATAGACAGCACAGGATAACAGAACTAATTTCTAAGATGCATTGAGTACCAAACCACAGTGCTAAGTGTTTTGGATGTTTTATATCAATTAATAGTCAAAACACAATTTAACCTAAACATTATCAACTCCATTTTACAGGTGATGAATCTGGGACACAAGAAGTTAAACACCTGCCAAGCAAAGATCATAAAACTTTCAAATGAATTCAAAACTTTGCATTCTTCCTGAAGATTCTGCACTCATAACCACCATGCTATACTCATGATAGACCATGAGAGACAGGAAAATATGGCACAGTACTTAATGCTAAGTAATTTGGTTTTAGAAGACAGGTAAACAAAAATAATAGGTAAATACAACTAAAAAAATTCCTAACCAGAAAGGTAAGCTGAAAATCAGAATATTACATCACATAAACCAAGGGAAAATAACTTCAAGAAGGAGGGAATAGTTTAGCTATTTCAAATAGTGCTATGTAAGGTGAGGACTGAAAATACCCAACAGTTAGGTGACCCATAATATTCTTGCAAAGTTCTTGCTAGGACTTTGATGTGCATATAGAAATCAGACTAAAATGGATCTCAATAAAGTTAAGAGTGATCACACCTTGGACATATCTTGTATTTCAAACAACAAAATAATAATAATGGGACCAAAAAAAAATGTGCATGCTCAAGAATAGAACAGAAATGGAAACCTCATGCTAAAATTGTGACCCTTCTGGTTTCTCAGTTCAGAGAGCCGAAACTATCTATGTGGGATGGAGAAAACACTAGGGATACAACCTGAAACCAAAGCTTGTGGTGTGCTCCTTGCTTCCTCCTTGCCTGCTCTCAGAGAGAAAAAGTTCTATACCCCATCTACAGCAGAAGGTAAAGATTATAGAAACTGTGCCTGAGGAAGAGGGTATCTTCTCAAGAGGAATTCAGTGGAGTGACAAGCTGGCTCCGGGGTTGGATCTGTACAGGGCAGACACAGACACAGTTAGGGTGGGACCTGGTAGAAGAGGCTGTGAACTCATAGTCAGGGAGAGAGAAGAATGCAGTGAACCAAAAGAGAGAGAATAAATGAAACACATTTTCTATGAATAATAAATGCTAGAGAGGGTGTGGAAAAAATGAAACCTTCCTACATTGCAGATGGAAATGTAAATTGGTTGCAACCACTATAGAGAACAGTATGGAGACTACTTAAAAAACAAAAAGTAGAGTTGTCATATGATCTTGCAACTTCACTCCTGGATGTATATCCAGAGAAACATATGGTCCAAAAGGATACATGCACTCTGTGTTCATTGGAGCATTGTTTACAATAGTCAAGACATAGAAGCTTAAATATCCATCAACAGATGAATGGATAAAGAAATTGTGAGATATATATATATATATATCGGAGAAGACAATGGCACCCCACTCCAGTACTTTTGCCTAGAAAATCCCATGGACGGAGGAGCCTGGTAGGCTGCAGTCCATGGGGTCGCTAGAGTGGGACACGACTGAGCGACTTCACTTTCATTTTTCCCTTTCATGCATTGGAGAAGGAAATGGCAACCCACTCCAGTGTTCTTGCCTGGAGAATACCAGGGACAGGGAAGCCTGGTGGGCTGCCGTCTATGGGTCGCACAGAGTCGGACATGACTGAAGCGATTTAGCAGTGTATATATATATATATATATATATATATATATATATATACAGTAGAAAATTACTCAACTGTAAAAAGAGAACAAAATGACATTTCCAGCAACATGGATGCATGGATGGACTTAAAGATTATAATGCTAAGTGAGGAAAGTCAGACAGAGAAAAACAAATATTATATGATATTACCTATACATGGAACCTAAAATACCATACAAATGAACGTATTTACAAACAGAAACAGACTTACAAACATAGAAACAAACTTATGGTTACCAAAGAGAAAAAGATTGTGGGGATAAATTGGGAGTTTTGTATTAGCCTACAGAAACCACCATATATAAAGTAGATAAAAAATAAGGTCCTACTGTATAGCACAGGTAACTATATTCAATATCTTCTAATAAACCATAACAGAAAAATATGAAATATATATATAGATATAAAACTGAGTCACTTTGTTGTACACCAGAAACTAACATAACATTGTAAATCAGCTTTCCTTCAATTATTAAAAAAAAAATGAAATTAAAGACATTTTAAAAACATACATTCAAAATAGGTCTGTAAGACACAATAAAATATGTTTGACAATCTAATGCTAAGAAAGGCAACCAATAGGATGAATCACTGAAACATTAATGCATTTTTAATGAAATTAATTTTATGAAGCACTATGACTTTAGAATGAGTATATTTTGAATGAGATAAATGAAGACAGACAGCCCATTAAAATAAAACACAAATAGGTATATGAATAACTGAATCACTTCACTGTACACTTAAAATTAAACATTGTAAAACAATTATACTCCAACACAAAATAAAATGCAGGTCAGGAAACAACAGTTAGAACTGGACATGGAACAACAGACTGGTTCAAAATAGGAAAAGGAGTATGTCAAGGCTGTATATTGTCACCCTGCTTATTTAACTTATGTACAGATTACATCATGAGAAACGCTGGGCTGGAAGAAGCACAAGCTGGAATCAAGATTGCCAGGAGAAATATCAATAATCTCAGATATGCAGACGACACCACGCTTATGGCACAAAGTGAAGAGGAACTACAAAGGCTCTTGATGAAAGTGAAAGAGGAGAGTGAAAAAGTTGGCTTAAAGCTCAACATTCAGAAAACAAAGATCATGGCATCTGTCTGATGACTTCATGCCAAATAGATGGGGAAACAGCGGAAACAGTGTCAGACTTTTTTGGGGGGCGGCTCCAAAACACTGCAGATGGTGATTGCAGCCACAAAATTAAAAGACGCTTACTCCTTGGCAGGAAAGTCATGACCAACCTAGGTAGCACATTAAATAGCAGAGACATTACTTTGCCAACAAAGGTCCATCTAGTCAAGGCTATGGTTTTTCCAGTGGTCATGTATGGATGTGAGAGTTGAACTGTGAAGAAAGCTGAGCGCTGAAGAATTGATGCTTTTGAACTGTGGTGTTGGAGAAGACTCTTGAGAGTCCCTTGGACTGCAAGGAGATCCAAGCAGTCCATTCTAAAAGAGATCAGTCCTGGGTGTTCTTTTGGAAGGAATGATGCTAAAGCTGAAACTCCAGTACTTTGGCCACCTCATGCAAAGAGTTGACTCATTGGAAAAAACTCTGATGCTGGGAGGGATTGGGGGCAGGAGAAGAAGGGGACGACAGAGGATGAGATGGCTGGATGGCATCACCTTCTCAATGGATGTGAGTTTGGGTGGACTCCAGGAGTTGGAATGGACAGGGAGGTCTGGTGTGCTGCAATTCATGGGGTCGCAAAGAGTCAGACACGACAAAAAGAGATATAACAACACTACAAGCTATCAAATAACAAACTATCATCTTCTATATGATATACATACATGTACATTTATATCAGAATATTACTTCTATTAATTCATCTACATAACATTTCAGAAGTCAGGTACCTTTTTATCAGTTCATTGAAAAGTCCAGAAAACAGGTAACAACATGATCTGTCTCCTGCCCAAGGTCACACACATAGTAAGTAACAAAATAGCATTTGTACCCATGCAGTTTGTTTGTGTGATCCATCCTCTTAACAACTGCTTTTATTTTTTTCTTGTTTCTCCATGGTTTCCCTCCTCACTCCATCCTTCTAATTATTATGTTATTCATTCAAGTTTACTGTTTATTACTGCCTGATCAACTTATCAAGGAATAAAAATCAATTCAGTTCAGTCGCTCAGTCATGTCCGACTCTTTGTGACGCCATCGAAATGTTGTGCTGAACAAAAAGACACTGGGATTCTTGGCCTCCGGAGGAGAATTCAATCCAGGGCCAGAGACAAAGCTTGATCACTCAGAGCTTTAGTGTAATAAAGTTTTATTAAAGTATATAGGAGATAGAGAAAGCTTCTGACATAGGCATCAGAAGGGGACAGAAAGAGTGCCCCCCTGCTAGTCTTCAGCTGGATGTTATATAGTCACCAGCAGTCTGTTAATGAAAGAAAGGACTGTCTTAAAACTCAAAATGGCACCAGGCCCCTCACCCATAAGATGCATTTTGGGATAATCTTGACACCAGATGATTCATCCCGGGCCATAAAATGATTAACTTGAATCTTGTAGAAGGGCAGATTACCACAAATAATTACCACAAATAGCTTCATTTACATAGATTAGGGGAACAATATCTGAGTATAACACATTGGTTTGTCAAGTAGGTTCTGAGCCATTATGCAGACCGACTTGAAGACAGAGTTTGGGGTAAATGCATAGTACATTAACATAGCCTAAGACAAACATTTCCATAAGAAATAAGCATTGGTTATCCGAGGTTTGAGAATAGTTAACTTCAGGTGAAACCAGGTGTCATTATGGCAACACAGTATTTTAAGAGAAACCTTCTTTTAGATTTATATAGAGAAGAAAAAAATATCGCTAGTTTCCTCCTGCCACTTAAGAGAGATAAAAATGTCTGACACTTGCAGGGTATTTCCTCCATTTGGAGACCCTTGGGCTTCCCATCTCTTGAAGAATGTTCCACAGTTTATTGTGATTCACATGGTCAAATGTTTTGGTATAGTCAATAAAGCAGAAATCGATGTTTTTCTGGAACTCTCTTGCTTTTTCGATGATCCAGCGGATGTTGGTAATTTGATCTCTGGTTCCTCTGCCTTTTCTAAAACCAGCTTAAACATCAGGAAGTTCACGATTCACATATTGCTGAAGCCTGGCTTGGAGAATTTTGAGCATTATTTTACTAGCATGTGAGATGAGTGCAATTGTGCGGTAGTTTGAGCATTCTTTGGCATTGCCTTTCTTTGGGATTGGAATGAAAACTGACCTTTTCCAGTCCTGTGGCCACTGCTGAGTTTTCCAAATTTGCTGGCATATTGAGTGCAGCACTTTCACAGCATCATCTTTCAGGATTTGAAATAGCTCCACTGCAATTCCATCACCTCCACTAGCTTTGTTCATAGTGATGCTTTCTAAGGCCCACTTGACTTCACATTCCAGGATGTCTGGCTCTAGGTGAGTGATCACACCATCATGATTATCTTGGTCGTGAAGATCTTTTTTGTACAGTTCTTCTATGTATTCTTGCCACCTCTTCTTAATATCTTCTGCTTCTGTTAGGTCCGTACCATTTCTGTCCTTTATCGAGCCCATCTTTGCATGAAATATTCCCTTGGTATCTCTAAATTTCTTGAAGAGATCTCTAGTCTTTCCCATTCTGTTGTTTTCCTCTATTTCTTTGTATTGATGGCTGAGGAAGGCTTTTTTTTTTTTTTTTAATCTCTCCTTGCTATTCTTTGGAACTCTGCATTCAGATGCTTATATCCTTCCTTTTCTCCTTTGCTTTTCACTTGTCTTCTTTTCACAGCTCTTTGTAAGGCCTCCTCAAGCAGCCATTTTGCTTTTTTGCCTTTCTTTTCCACAGGGATGGTCTTGATCCCTGTCTCCTGTACAATGTCACAAACTTCCGTCCATAGTTCATCATGCACTCTGTCTATCAGATCTAGTCCCTTAAATCTATTTTTCACTCCATTGTATAATAATAAGGGATTTGATTTAGGTCATACCTGAATGGTCTAGTGGTTTTCCCCATTTTTCAATTGAAGTCTGAATTTAGCAATAAGGAGTTCATGAAAATAATATTAAGAATTTCATATCTATTATTTTTCCCTGAAGTTCTTTGTATATTATAAATTTTTAACTTATGCACTTTGCAATGTTATGCATGTAAATCATTAATGATTTTGTAGAAGATTAAAAATATTTTTTTAAAAATATAGAACAAGCAGAAAGATTCTCTTCAAATATCCAAAAAACATTTCTCTTCTCTGAAGTGATCACCATTCAGGATTGTATGTATTGCTTTGAGATTCCTTCTTCACTATATATTTCTTTGCTACATATTTACACACATATATGTCTAAATATGAAGATATATTTTTAAATATATTTTATTTAATTTTATTCCAGGGCTCCTGGAATAAGGGCTCCTTTCATGTTATAACTACTAGCTGTATGTTGCTCTTAAATCATTATGTCCCCCAATACAGATATACTAAAGCTTTATTAACAATTTTCCTATTAATATTTATAAAAGTTATTCTGATATTTTTGCTATCACAATATATCCATAAAGGAAGATTCTAATTCATACTTCCAATAAAATATCTATGCATAATATTATTTCTATGAAGCAGCAACCAAAAATTAGAAATGTTATTACTAATAAGACTGAATATTTATTCATGTAAATATTACTCCTTGTACTTCTAATTCTATGCATCATGGTTTATTTATATAACAACAATATTGGCTTATTTTGTTTTGTCTTACTAATCCTCAGAAGTTCTCAATACATTCTGCAACGTTAACCTTGTCTAAAAGAAGCTACAATTTCTTCTACTCTGTAACAACTTTTTGATTTATTAATTATATATTTTTTCCTATTGAAATGACAATTTTCTTATGATTTCTGAGTTTTGTTGTATCTACAATAAGCAGTCCCTCTATATTCTCTTGTGTTTTTTTATAATATTATGTTCCTCTATAATAAGGAAATTTAATCACTTTCCCTTGGTTATTTTCACTAATGTGCTTGGACTCTCTGTTGTCATTTATCTCTTGTCCTTATAATGCTTTATTCTTGTTGGCTGTCTATTACTCAATTGGATTTTTATTTAGTTCATTAGGGGTCTGCAGTTACTCTTCCCAGGAATTAAATAGACAACTGTGCCACCATGTTATACACACACACACACACACACACGCACACACACACACACACACTAGGTCCTAGCTGTGACTCCAGAAGAGATTCTAGTGATTCCCTCTGCAGTAATATCTGAACTTAATGCTAGTTTCTCTTAGGTTTCTGCTTCCAAATGAGATCTGTGTGTATTCTTATCAGAATCTTATTCTATAAATTAAGGAACACTGTGAAATATGCCTCTACTCTTTTACTATAGATGCTTGCTTCTTCAAGAGGAAGACTTTGCCAGCCTACCTCTCCTATTCACCATCTGTTTGGTGCTGGTGACATTTCAACTCTCAAAAGTTCATCAACACAGTTGTTGGTGAGACTCCCTAGTCATCAGAGATGAGGAGGATTTGTTTTCTTTTTGCCCTATTAGTATCAGCAGCTGATTCTTTCAATGTGAAATATCTATCTTCACCCTGCCACTTACTTCAGAGATCTTGATTATTCTTTGAAATATTGCCTATATGTGTGTGTTTAATATAGATTAATCATCATATAGTCTATATAGACATATAATCTCTTCCCTCAGACTTTTGCACATATTAGTCTCAATATTTCACTACTGTATTTTATTCTGGAGAACATAAGTATAATCACTGATGTTTGACTCTTCCATTTATGCCATTTTATACATGGGAAGTTGAACTATGCTCAAGAATAACTAAATAGTTTTAAAAGATTCATCCATCTACAAAAAAGGATACGGAAATATCTTCTTCTAAGACAATTTCAGAAAATCATCAATTTCTTAACATGGAAAAAAGAAACAGGAAACAATCATAGGAAGTATTGCTGAAAAATGGAAGTTGCTAAAGTTTTTACTTTATGTTTGTTGTCTTATTTGTTGTTTCACATTCCAATTGTCTTTTAAATGATGTACTAAATGTCAACAGTTTGAAAATAAATGAAGGATCAGAACACACAATTGGTGTGCTGAGGTAGAAAAGAAAGGATTAGAAATATAATACTAGCTAATTGAGCAAGAGAGAAGCTGAGAGCACATGTTCTAATGATGAAAGAGGCAGATGGACCAGCCCCTGGAAAACGGATTCAGGACTTCCATGTCTGTGAAGTGATAGACATGTAAAAAGTTGGGGTTTTCCTGACTTAACTTCAATTCCCACATATAATATGTGAGACTTGTGTAACAGTCTATTAGAGTTTTAATGACACGGCAGCATTTGTATTCTTTATTCCCCTTTTTGTAATTTTGTCTTGAGATGGTGCTAGTAGGAAGAATGTGTGTTTTTAACATAGTGTGTATTCCCATCTGCACTGTTCATCTATGAAAAATTACCCAGCCTCATTACAGGGCATTATTGCCATAAAAGCTTATTGTGATTCAAATATTCAAATTTACTGTTTACCTACTTATGCTGGGCAGTGACAGAAATAAGTGAAAGAGATCTGAGCTGGTATTCAAGACTAGAGTTGTGAGTAGTAACATTGCATTTGTTATTTTTAAACTATTAAATATGCATGTGGAATTGACAAGAGATATTTTAATATCATGAGAAACAAAGATTTTTAAGGGCAAGAGAAAAGTGGTTAAAATATAAATCATATTAAAAAGATAAATTCAAAGCAATTAAGTAAATTTCTTGTAATCTTAGAGTCAAAATATTGGTACAAGCTCAAGTTTATTTCATTTTCAAAGCAATACATTTATTTAGCTCTATACCCTGAAAAGTCTTAGAAGAAATTACACCTTATAGCACTAAACAACCTTCATACCCTAATATGATCTTCAAACACTAACCTCAATAAAAAGAAATCTGAAGGTTATATCAGCATTATGATGATGTAGTTGTTCTTGTTTTCTCTCTCCTTCAGCTTACAACTAACTGGACATTGATAACTGAAAAAAAGCATCTCAATATAGCCTCCCAGATCACCCAAGAGATATACCCATCAGTACCCACAGAAATGGATAGATTGGACCCTGAAGCCTGCAGAGTAAGGGAGTGACAGCAGAAGTGGTACCAGGTCAGACATCATGTGGGACAGCACTACTTTCCTGGCAGAGCAAGTGATGATGAAGGTGGTGAGTGGGGTATGTCCTGCCATGTGTCCTGCAGCTAGAGACACCTGCTATCTGAAGAGAGACTCGGTGATGGGGGAGGGAAAGGAAGGAGACTGACATAGAGCTCTGAAGGGAAATTCTCCTGTGGTCTCCCTGGATTCTGACCTAGACCTCTGGGACGCCATATCCAAGGATCCCTTATCAGTCATGGATGCCTCCATCAAAGCTCTAAATGCTAAGTGCACACTTGCCCTCACTGTGCCACTAACCTTTCTTTTTACCATGTCTGATCTTAGCTTCCTCAGCCCCAATAAGAGGAATAAAAAAGAAACTTGCATATAATATAGTCTTCTGAAAAACAAGTGGAAGGCACCCAACTACCAGCCTGTTAGAATCAAAATAAACAAAGCTTTGCCTAAGTAAGAAAGGCTTTCACTACATCAAATGAAGAGGCATAGGAACAACTCATCAAACACATGAAAAATCATGGTAATATGGTATCATACAAAGGAAATGGCAATTTTCCAGCAACCAAACACAAAGACATGGAATAGGGTGTTCTAACATAAAGATTTTAAAAGAACTGTATGACCCAGAGGGATGGTATGGGGAGGGAGGAGGGAGGAGGGTTCAGGATGGGGAACACATGTATACCTGTGGCAGATTCATTTTGATATTTGGCAAAACTAATACAATTATGTAAAGTTTAAAAATAAAATAAAATTAAAAGCTTTGGAAAAAAAAAAAAAAAGAAAGAAATGCAATGATCTCAGGAATAAAATTAACAAAGAGAAAGAGTACTTTACCAAAGCAATTAAAACTCTAAAAAAGAACCAAAAAATATTCTGGAGCTGAAAGTGTGAGTTAAAGTTGCTCAGTAGTGTCCGACTCTTTGCAACCCCATGGAATTCTCCAGGCCAGAATACTGGAGTGGTAGCCTTTCCCTTCTCCACGGGATCTTCCCAACCCAGGGATTGAACCCAGGCCTCCCATATTGCAGGCTGAAGAACTCAATAAATGAGATGAAGAATACCTTAGATCACACTGGAAACAATCAGATCAGATGGAAGAGAGAGTTAGCAAGTTGGAAGATAGAATCTGGGAACGTTTCAGATATAAGATTTTTCTTTTTAAAATGAAGAAATTATACTAAACTAATTTCATTAGAAAAGCCAAAATAAAAATAGTGGATATTCCAAAAGGAGAAGAGAGTGACAAGGGAACAAAGAGTATGTTTAAAGAAATAATGGCTGAGAATTTCCCAAACCAGGAGAAGAAACTGTATATATAAACAAACTGTATATATAAACCCATGAAGCCAATCAAAAACCTTATTATTTCAATGCAAAAGACCTTCTTCAAGACACATTATGTTAAAACTGTTGAAGGTCAATGATAAAGACATAAGCTTCCCTTATTGACTTTCAGGGAGAAGAGATGGTAATCTACAAGGAACCTTCATTAGACTATCAGCAAATTTCCAGCCAAAACTCTAGAGGTCAGGAGAGATTAGAAGGACATATTCAAAGTATTAAAAAAAAAAAAAAAATCAGCCAAAAATACTCTATCCAGCAAAGTTGTCCTTCAGACATGACAGAGATACGAAAGATTTCCCAGACAAATAAATGCTGAGGAAGTTCATCCCCACTAGCCTTGCTTTAGAACTGTTGAAAGGAACTCCAAGATGAAACAAAACTCTGATCAAGGTGATAAGTAGACAGTCAGAATTAGAAAAAAAAAAAAAATGTTAGAATAGCATATTAAACTCTTAACTATAGCAAAAAGGTTACAGGAAAAAGATCATTACCTATAACTATAGCTACTACAACTTAGTTAGGAAATCACAACATAAAAAAGATCATCTGAGACAAGGAAGAGTAAGATGAGGGAACTTTTATAGGTGAATGAAGATAAACTGCTATCAGCAAACTTTATCTATGAGAGATTTTATGTAAAATGAATGGTGATAACAAAGCAAAAATCAAAAGCAGAGATATGTAACATTAACAAAGTTTGATTGAGCAAAATCATCATGGAAAAACTACCAACTCACAAAGTTAGACAGAAACAGAAGGAAAAAGAAACAAAGGAGGGAAAAATAATGAGAAGATAAAAAATAAAATGGCAGCAGGATTCCTCATCTGTCAATAATTGCCCTAAATATCAATGGATTGAACTCAGCAATCAAAAGCACAGAGTGGCAGTGTTAGGGGAAGCACACTGATTGAAACCGCCCACCCTGGCCAGATACCATAGTAACCATTTGCATGAGTTATTTTATGACAGGAGATCCTGATAAGGAATATGGAACTAATAAGCCACCACCAACCTGAAGAGTTCCAGAAATGTCTAAAGGAGACACTGCATGTCCGTCCAGTTCCCAGAATCCCTCTCGCTAGCATCCATCTTGGCTGAGTGATGCATGCACCACCAGGAAAGACTCTGAATTAGAATGATTGGCCAAAGACCACCCGGAAACTAATCCCATCACCAAAGAACCAGAGACTATGAGCCATGCGGCAGAGAAGTTCTCCTGGGTTCCCTTACCCTACTGCTCTCCACCCGGGTGCCCTTTCCCAATAAAATCTCTTGCTTTGTCAGCACATGTGTCTCCTCGGACAATTCATTTCTGAGTGTTAGACAAGAGCCCAGTTTCGGGCCCTGGAAGGGGTCTGCCTTCCTGCAACAGCTGGACAGATTAAAAGAAAATAAGACCCAACTCTATGCTGCCTACAGGAGACTCAACTCTAAAAACACATATACATTTGAAGTGAAGAGATGGAAAAAGATATTTCAAGCAAGTGGAAAGCAAAAAAGAGCAGGTATGGGCTTTAAGCTAAACAGAATAGTAAGAGACAGTCTGCTATGTAGTGATAAAGATATCAGTATATCAAGAAGATATAACAACCATAGATATGTATGCACCCAACCCCTGAACAGCAAACTATGATAATGTTGGTTAAGAGTACAAACTTGTAATGAATATTAAATAAACCATGGAGAGTGAATGCACAGTATACTGAATATAGATGATAATATTGTACTAGAGTTGTATAATATGATATAGTTATATCAGAATCTCTATTACAGCATATTAAAATAACACGGTATACAACTTAAACTTACACAATGTTATATGTCAAATTTATTCAATAAAAATAAAGTTTCATAGTACTTATAGGGAGAGAAGCACTGAGTAAAAACCTTTCATTGAATTATTTTTCCCAATTTAGCCCAGCTACTATACATTTGATGGTAGGTCTTTTGAAACGAACAAAAGTAGAGAACACCAAGACAGTTTTTTCCCCTAAAAAGAATTAAAAGAAATCTTGGATAATGTTTGATTCTAAGACTAAGGAAGTGTACAAGACCATGGGAAATCAAGGAGATGATCAAACCGGGTCACATGAAGAGTCACAACAGACTTCTACTTTCTGGTTCAAACTAAAAAGAGATTGGAAGTTGTCAGAACTGGGAAAAGACTGTACAAACTGAAAAACAACAACTCTTTTTAGACTGTCAGAATTGAGGTCACAAATTAGATTGCTGCTCTGAAAACCAGAAAGTAAGATGAGTACTGAGAAGCACAGCTTATTGAGGGCAGATACCTGTTGATGGAGGCCCATAGGTGGGAACTTGCTCGCATATAATGAGGAACTGCTAGAGGCTCATTGTGAACTGGGCTTCTCTGGTGGCTCACATAGTTAAGAATCTACCTGCAATACAGGAGTCCTGAGTTTGATCCCCGGGTAGGGAAGATCCCTTGGAGAAGGGAAAGACTGACCACTCCAGTATTCTTGCCTAGAAAATCAATGGACAGAGGAGCCTGGCAGACTATAGTTCACGGGGTCACAAAGAGTCAGACATGACTGAGCAACTAACACTTTAACTTTCATTGTGAACTAGATTCAGAGTTAAAAACACCAGAGTGCTTGGTCTTCAGGGCCTTCACACTTTTGTGTGTTTTAATACCAGGAGCACCCTCCCCACCAGATTCTTGGGGTAAAAATTGCAGAAAGGTCCCCAGTAGAGGATCCCATTGTGACTTCCAGTAGGAAAAATTGAAATTAAATATTTGAAAGGTGTCCATAGGACTCTGTTCTCCTAAATAAGTGAGGCCTTTAAGAAGCTGTCTTACCAGTTTCTTTTATAGAAAAAGGAAATAGCCAAGTTTAATCCCTTGTAGCCTTTAACGTGGACAGGGTACATACCCACCTGGCCCCTGGCCTTATTGCTCACACTGAGGACAGATACTGACAAGCACTTGCAGAGGGCACAGCCTGTGGGCACAGCTTCACTAAAACACCGAAACCAGTTAAAAAAGAAACTGTGTCATATTTAATATTTTAAGAATTTATTTGAGCAAAAATCAACTAAATTGGGCAGGGTCAAACCAGAAGTGGTTAGAAGTTCAGGAAGGAACTTTTTATAGAAAAAAAGGCAGGAGGAAAGCAGTGAAATTATCAGTTGGCTGATGTTTAAAGCCTCTTTGGTCATCTGTGATTGGTGTCCTCCCCGCAACTTGGATTTTGGTTTCCCACCTTAGGTCCCCTAGCATTAGAAGTACTTCCATCCAAGGGCCTTAATGTTTAATGAAGTTAACAAATCTAATAATTGCAATAGTGTGTGCGTGCAAACTCAGTTGCTTCAGTCATGTCTGATTCTTTGTGACTGTAGGCTTCTCTGTCCACAGTTTTTTTCCAGGAAAAAATATCGGAGTGGGTTGCCATGCCCTCTTCCAGGGGATCTTCCCAGCCCAGGAATAAAATCTGCATCACCTGTATCTCCTGCATTGCAGGTGGATTCTCTACCCACTGATCCAGCTTGGGAGCCTACAACTGTGCATAAATACACACAAGCTCATAGTTGGCAAAAAAAAAAAAAAATTGTTAAGCTATCAGTTTTCTCAAGATGTTCAGCTAGAATATTCATTCTATTTATTAATTATTTTGTTTCTATGTCTAAAGTGAAGTGACAGCTTAAAGTTGTGTTGCTAGATTAAGTTGGAGAGGAAGGAACCATCAGCATTTCAGCATTGACTCTGCAGAGTTACTTGGGTTAAATATCATATACTGATAGGAGCGGATTTTATTGTTTGTAATGAAGATACAATTCCAACTTCTTGGTGGAATTTTTATTAGTTTCCTCTGGCTACTATATAAAGGTACTACAAGCTTGGTGGATTCTTTTCTTCCTTTGAAACAGCTACACAGGTTGAGGGACTTTAGTTCCCTGACCAGGGATTGAACCCACAAACTTGATGGCTTAAAACAACACAAATCTATTACCTTACAGTTTTGGAGGTCAGAAATTCAAAATGTATCTCAATGGACTAAAAACCTATTGAGTGACTTCCCTTGTGGTCTAACAGTTAAGAATCTACCTGCTATAGTGCAGGAGATGGGGGTTTGATCCTGCTTTGGTAAGATTCCACATATCTCAAGGCAACTAAGCCTGTGCACCACAGCTACTGAGTCCGAACTCTGCATCCCATGCTCCACACAAGAGCAGTCACTGCAGTGAGAAGCCCACATACCAAAACTAGAGAAACACACCGCAACAACAGACCCAGCACATGGAAAGGTCAAATAAAAAAAAGTAGAAATCTAATTTTTAAAATAAATAAATAAAAACTCATTCAGCATCTGCAGGACTGCACTCCTCCTTGCCTTTTCAAGCTTCTGGAGGCTTCCTGCACCCCTTGGCTGCAGGCACCCTCTTCCACCCTCAAGCAACAATGGTTGGTCAAGCCCTTCTCATGCTGACACAGACTCTTCCTCGGTGATTCACTTGTAAGGACATTTGTGATTCCATTGGGTCCATTTAGATAATCCAACATAATCTTTCTATCTCAGGAATCCTAGCTCAATTATATCTGTAAATCCCATTTACCATGTAATCTAACATAAATTCACATACCTAGAATTAGAATGTAGTCATCTTGGGGATCAATATTCTATTCTACCTGCTACAATATTATTAGACAGCTTATAAAAGGAAACGCATGTAAAACGTTTAAAATAGTGTGATGACAAAGTGATTCCATGTGTGTTTTTTTTTTTTTTAATTCCCTTCACCTCCTCTTCTTGTCCACCTCCTCTTTTTCTTCCTTTTTCTACTCTCTCCCCTTTCATGAGACTATGTATTTTTAAATTAATTTTTTTATCTTTCATTTGAGGATCTAATCTTAGTTTTATTTACTGCATTTTTCTCCTTTTCATGTTTTTTTCTACAGTCTCCTTTTCAACATTTATTTTGATATCCTTGAATCTCACACAAAGTAATCCTATTTGACAGCTGATTCCTGCCTCCTGTCCCCTTACGGCTGACTATTTATGTCTCTTGCTATATTCTCACATCATCCACATGCTCTCTATTCACCTTTGCTCTGTCACCTCTTAGGATGCATCATTTATGAATCATATTCTCAAATGTCTTGACAGTTATCTCCAGATGAGCATTTTTTTCTCATGAGGTACTAATTACATTAATATTTTATGTTTGAGCAAAACTCAGGATGTGTCCTCATTTTTCTATTTCAAGGGAAATGTTTCATGGTAGGTTTTCATATTCTAGTTTTCCTCACACGTTTGAAAAGCTGTTACTGGAGAAAGAATTTAATCACTGCATCAGTTCAGTGAAATAGAACTTTATCAGGCATCTAGTCAGCAAAATTAAAGCAGACAACTAACATAATACCCAGCACACAAAATAGCACTAAGGCAAGACTTAATTTTAGAAGTGCATGAAAGATACAGTGGAATAAGTCTTTTGATCAATCTAGGATGCTAGAGTGGATCATTTGAAGTTGAAAACATGTTTTTGAGGTAAGAATTGTCCTGATGTGTACTCTTTTATATTCAATTTATTAAATATATATATACTTTGAATCACTTAATTTAGTATTATTTTCATGGATGCAAAATGAAGAGGATTCTGTGTATGTAATTGAATGTGTCCAACTAACTCAACCAGCCTTCTTAATAATTATTGACATTAATAGTAATAATTGGGCTATGCTAGGTCTAAACATAGGGCTTCCCTGGTGGTTCAGAGGTAAAGAATCTGCCTGCCAACACAGGAGATGTAGGTCCAATCCCTGGGTCAGGAAGATCCCCTGGAGAGGGAAATGGCAACCCACTCTAGTCTTATTGCCTGGAAAACCCCTTGGGTAGAAAAGCCTGGTGGGTGTAGTCCATGGGATGGCAAAGAGTCAAACGTGACTTAGTGACTAAACAATAACAACAGGTCTAAATCTAAACATATTCCATAAATATATATTAATTATGAAAATGTTTTAAGTGACCAATAATATAATGTCAATGTTGTAACATAAACACATTCTATATCTAAATAATGCCAAGAGTCCAGAGGAAATCAGGAAATGTGCAACAAGTACCTAGCAACTGATTAACAGTTTGAAAATGCCTAGCTAATATACTGAATTTTTCCACTTTATCACAATATTTGTCATTATATTATAGAAACACACTTTCAGAAAATTATTTTAGTCCTTTTGCATTTGCTACTTGCTGTCTAGACAGTTATCTACCCAGACAGAATACTGTAGTTACCTCATCGTAATGTATATTTTCTTAATAAAGACAGGAGTCAACAACCCTCCATGAGCAGTGTAGGAATATCAATGACAGTCAAAATTATATATGTTTTCCATGTTATTATAAATGAATAGAATTCAGATAAAACGTGTTTGATCAGAACCCATTCATCTATTAGACCCTGAATTCAGTTTCATGGCATGGACCAAAAATAATTTTGGTAATATGGTACTAAATTTCAGGTGTTACATTTGACATTTGAGTGTTATTGACTGCAACTTCTTTCACTTAGACCAGGTTGAGCTATTGAAGACTGGGTCAAACAAGATATATTGACAACAGCAATCTATGATTCTAATATCTAGTTCATTGTAAAAATAAATGAAATAAAAATTTTAAATATAAGACTTGACCTGAGTTAGCACATCCGGCTGAAATTTAGGACATATGGCTTGCCAAAATGTGAGAAAACATTGATTTATGTTATGCTAAGGACTGCTCGGAGAAGGCAATGGCACCCCACTCCAGTACTTTTGCCTGGAAAATCCTATGGATGGAGAAGCCTGGTAGGCTGCAGTCCATGGGGTCGCTAAGAGTCGGATAGGACTGAGCGACTTGACTTTCACTTTTTACTTTCATTCATTGGAGAAGGAAATGGCAACCCACTCCAGTGTTCTTGCCTGGAGAATCCCAGGGACAGGAGAGCCTTGTGGGCTGCCGTCTATGGGGTCGCACAGAGCGGGACACGACTGAAGTGACTTAGCAGTAAGGACTGCTAGGAGTAGCTAGAAAAATGGAGACAATTAGGTACCCTGAAGTCACAGAAAAGGTGAGGCAGGAAAGGTGAACTGACTTCCTTAGCTGTGGCAAGGTTCATGGGAGGAATGTGGTAATGACCTCAATGTTACCTGGGTTCAAGGCAGTAAAAATGACTCATGAATATACAAAGGAACAAGGCTGTGCAGGAAGTGACAATGGACTGGTTATACCTCAGTGGCCTATGAGACCAAGAATCAAATAGAAAGTATAGAGAAAAATGATTGTCAGTGAAATACATTAGGAATCCCCTTGACTTTGGAGACACACCCACACAGGAAACCCTCCCAGTGAGCCCTGCTGTGAGTCTAGTCAAAGTACAAATGCAACAAACACTTTGCAAAACACATTATGTCCTTGCATGGTGCAAATAGCTTGATGTTTTCTAATTTAATACAATAATCATACAAAAAGAATACTCAACTCTACAGCTGAAAAAACAAGCTTGAAGAGGTTTTTTGTGCAAACTTACTAAACCAATAGCTAAGCAGGCATTCAAGCCAAAGACACTCAATTCCGTCCCTTTTCTACGAAACATACCAATTCAAAAACATAGGTCTAGCTGAGAGATAAATATATAGTAGAATTTTTTCACAAGACCTCCAGTCTTTACGATTACATATCACTAATAAATAAATGTGTAATAACTCTTAGTTTCAATAAAAGTATTGAGAGTCAATTCCTAGGTAGGCTGATAAGAAGTCCAGGGTTCCCAAGGAGGAGAAAGGGGTCCAGAGCCCTTGAGAAGGAGAAAGGGATCTGGAGCTCTCAAGGAGAAGAGGACAAACATTCTTTTCTACATTGCTTTGCCTTAGTCAATGTAACAATGTATCTTGCTCAAGGACACGTTTCTTCTTAACAACAACATTCTGACTAATCCCGTCATCTTAAAATGTATATTATGGGGTAAGATCTTTCTATTGTTTATTCTAATCTTGTTAATTTAAGATGTATGTTGTGGGAGTGGATCTGAAAAAGTACATAAGGCCTTGATAAGACTAGTGAGCGGGATACTCTCTGCCCCACTTCTGCTGTCTATGCCAGAAGCTTTCTCTGTGCCTTTTTATAATTTAATAAAACTCTGCTACACAAAGGCTCTCGAGTGATCAAGCCTGGTCCCCGGTCCCAAAGCTAAATCTTCTTCGGAGATCATGAAGCCAACATCGTTCACTGAAAGCTATTAGTAATAGACTGCCATTTCCATCTCTAATCATGGTTAACATTTTCTATAGCTCTTTGGGAAGAGAAAAAAATATAACATATTCTGTTTGTTTTATCTGCTTTTGGCAAAACTTAATCTCAATAAGATGTAAAATGATATATTACATAGGTATGGATTTTCACATGAATTCTATTCATGTAAAATTATGTAAAAGAGGACTTGAGTCATAAAGAATATGTGTGTGTGTGTGTGTATATATATATATAAAACTATAATTGGAAGATTGAAGGAGACAGGAGTATAGAATCGAAGAGTATCCTATCCTTTTCTCTTTTTGTATGTGAATTTATCCTTCTTCTTCTGATTGCATATGAATCAGTCATAAGTTTCCTTCAAATTTGTCTCTCACTCCTCTTTTTTCCCCGATTTCTCTAAATTTAACTTATCTATCTTCACCCTCCCATTTTCCCTCCCTTGTTTCCCCAGGAGAGGAAGGATATGAGCATTAGGTGAGCTGGAGGAGAATGTATATATGGCAGTTCTTTATTTTTCCTCTTCAGGCCTTGGTGGAGGCAAATAATGATTTATTTGAATTGCAAATTACCACATACAGTGTAAATAGCTCTTTAAAATGTTGAGAGTTATTACTGTAATTTATTCTTTATTTCATTCTTTTATATTTTTGGATGAAATACCAAATACTGAACTATGTGAATATTCTATCATTTGTCAACTTTATGGTTTATAGAAAGAATTCTTTATTTTAATAATTTTGTCAGTTGATTTAATTTCATTAAAGTAGCAGTCCCAAGACATCCAAGTAAATGTATTGACTTAGAGTTTTATAAATTAAAGAACAATTGTCAATTGACATAAAATTGACTAATTGGTTAATTCATGGAAATTAACTATTTAAGTTAATGAATTGTGAAACTGTAATATAGCTATCTTGGTTTATCTAAATGGATTCTTCTGGCATCTGTTAAGCCCTAAGAAGAAAGCAATGATAAAACTCTCCCAAACCCTATTTAGTAAACCAAGGATTGCTTTTCCTTCGTAGTCCACTTAATTTGTATGTTTTTTAAAAACCATTTATAGAAAGGCTTAAGTGTATGGGAAGATCAATACTGTGTCAAGATTAGTATTTTCAGCATTTTCTTTAATTGGTGATTTATAAGGTGCCAGAGCACTAATGGAATCTTTAATTCTTTGTCAGGTTTCTATTTTCTCTAATTATCTACATTTTAATTATGGCCAAGTCTTATACAAATTAAATAGTGCTTCTGGAAATTTTGTAGACATTCTAAACTGAACTATGGTATCAGGGAGCTCACTAGAATGGAGATGGTGGGAAAATAATCACTAAATTGAACGGCTATTCACATTTAAATCATTAAAATATCTCACAGAACTTACTGAAAACTACAGTATAACATAAAATTTCGAAAGTAAAAAGCCTACTAATCAATGTTCACTTAAATTATTTAATAATTAATAAGAATAACGCTGAAACAAGATAAAATCATTTTTTACAGCTGAACAAATACAAGTCCTATATAATGTCAATATTTAAACTAAATAATAGGACACATCAGTCAAAAAATCCTAACAGCAATGTAAAAGCAGGTATAATGTATCAAGTTGCCCAACTATGCAAATTAAATGCACTGCTGCTGCTGCTGCTAAGTTGCTTCAGTCGTGTCCAACTCTGTGTGACCCCATAGACAGCAGCCCACCAGGCTCCCCCATCCCTGGGATTCTCCAGGCAAAAACACTGGAGTGGGTTGCCATTTCCTTCTCCATTAAATGTGATATTATACTTTAAAATGTTGTAAATATCAAGATAAATTCAGAGTCAAAAATTTTTCCCTGGCAAGGGGTAATGAATTTGATTCTGAACTCACTCCATTCAATAGAACACTAAGTATAAAATGATATTTTGAGCAATGAAAGGCTTAATTAACAAATGTTTAATATTTCATTATAATTAATTTATGTGACACAGTTTGGAAATAAAAGAAGATAATGATTAAAATACACCATTAACCCCATATAGTATACCTGTTTTCAGAAATTAAATGGATAGTTATAGCTCTGGGGGGGGGGGATGATTTGGTTAAACAGAAAAAAGAATAAGACATCCATGGGGACCCCTATTCTGACACTTGCTCTTGACTCAAGTGAGCATCCATGTTCTAAAAGGAAAAAGGAACACTCTGTAATCAGAAAGAGGTGTGTAACAGCCTTATACATCATCTTTTGATAACTTTCATTTTACATTTTTACTTTTGTAATATGACCAAAAAATTTCAGACTGGTAATAAGAAAATATAAATGACAATGGTGATTGTGATAATGATAGCACAAACTTCTCTAAACATTATCATGTAAAGTAAAGATCACTTAACAACTGTTAAAAATATTCATATTAATGTATAATTGTAAGATTGGTATGTCTCCATTTAATTTACAAGTCACACACACTTAATAAGGTTAAATAATTTGTCCAAAGTAACATTGAACAGAGATGGCAAGACCTGGTAATATTCAACTGTCAGATGCCAATCCTAAAGTGTACACATTCATTATGTCACAGCTGCCTTTTTTAGTTTTGATTTCACCATAAAGTAACTTCTGTGATCAAAGATTGTTCAAAAATCTCACAGCACCCATCGCACAACCAGGGTGCTGGGTCATATCATAAGCATATATTTAATGTGTTAGGAAACTGCAAACTCTTTTCCAGGGTTTGTACCATTTTGTATACCTACAAGCAACACATAAGAGTACTTCCAGTTCCTCAGATCCTCACTAGCAGCTGATATTATCATTGTTGTTGTTCGATTGCTTAGTCGTGTCTGCTTCTTTGCAACCCCATAGACTGCAGCACACCAGGTTTCCCAGTCCTTCAGCATCACCTGGAGCTTGCTCAAACTCATGTCCATTGAATCAGTTATGCCAACCAACCCATCTCATCCTCTGTCATCCTCTTCTCCTCTTGCCTTCAATCTTTCCCAGCATCGGGGTCTTTTCTAATGAGTCAACTCTTTGCACCAGGTAGCCAAGTATTAGAGCTTCATCTTCAGAATCAGTCCTTCCAGTGAATATTCAGGATGGATTTCCTTTAGGATTGATCGGTTAGATCTCTTTGCATTCCAAGGGACCCTCGAGCATCTTCTCCAATACCTCAATTCAAAAGCATTAGTCTTTCAATGTCCATCCTTCTTTATTGTCCATCTCTCACTTCCATACATGATTACTGGAAAAATCACATAGTTGACTAGATGGACTTTTGTTGGCAAAGTAATGTCTCTGCTTTTGAATATACTGTCTGGGTTTGTCTTGGCTGTCTAGGCTTCCCTGGTGGCTCATATGGTGAAGAATCCACCTGCCATGTGGATGACCTGAATTTTATCCCTGGGTTGGGAAGATCTCCTGGAAGAGGGCATGGCAACCCACTCCAGTATTTTTGATTGGAGAATCCCCATGGCCAGAGGAGCCTGGCAGGCTACAGTCCATGGGGTTGCAAAGAGTCAGACATAACTGAGTGACTCAGCACACAGGTTTGTCATAGCTTTTCTTCCAAGGAGTAAACATCTTTTAATTTCATGGCTGCAGTCACCATATGCAGTGATTTTGGAGCCCAAGAAAATCGAGTCTTTCACTGTTTCCACTGTTTCCCCATCTATTTGATTCAAGTGATGGGACTGGATGCCATGATCTTAGTTTTAAATGTTAAAGCATTTCCTCTCTTCTCTGTCGCTTTCATCAAGAGGGTCTTTAGTTCTTTTTCACTTTCTGCCATTAGGGTGGTGTCATCTGCATATCTGAGATTACTGACATTTCTCCTAGAAATCTTGATTCCAAATTGTGCTTCAGCCAGTCCAGCATTTTGCATGATGTATTTCAGCATATAAGTTAAATAAACTGCTGCTGCTATTGCTGCTAAGCCACTTCAGTCATGTCCAACTCTGTGCAACCCCATAGACGGTAGCTCACCAGGCTCCCCCGTCCCTGGGGTTCTCCAGGCAAGAATACTGGAGCGGGTTCCTATTTCCTTCTCCAATGCATGAAAGTGAAAGTGAAGTCGCTCCGTCGTGTCTGACTCTTAGCAACCCCATGGACCCCAGCCTACCAGGCTCCTCTGTCCATGGAATTTTCCAGGTAAGAGTACTGGAGTGGGTTGCCATTGCCTTCTTTGAGTTAAATAAGCAGGATGGCAATATACAGCCTTGACCTACTCCTTTCCCAATTTGGAACCAGTCCATTGTTCTATGTCCAATTCTAATTGTACTTCTTGACCTCCATATGGGTTTCTCAGGAGTCAGGTAAGGTGGTCTGGTATTCTTATCTCTAGAAGAATTTTCCACAGTTTGTTGTGATCAACACAGTCAAAGACTTTAACATAGTCAATGAAGTAGAAGTAGATGTTTTTTCTGGAATTCTCTTGCTTTTTCTATGATCCAACGGATGTTGGCAATTTAATCTCTGGTTCCTCTGTCTTTTCTAAAACCAGCTTGAACATCTGTGAACATCTCAGTTTACATGCTGTCGAAGCCTAGCTTGGAGAATTTTGAGCATTATTTTGCTAGCGTGTGAAATGAGTGCAATTGTGCAGTAGTTTGAACATTCTTTGGCATTGCCTTTCTTTGGGATTGGGATTGAAACTGACCTTTTCCAGTCCTGTGGCCACCACTAAGTTTTCCAAATTTGCTGGCATTTTGAGTGCAGCACTCAAACAGAATCATTACCATTACTTTTATTGATAAGATATTATCATTACTTTATAAAAATTTAGCCATTGTATTAGCTTTGTTATATATCACTTTGTGGTTTAATTTAAATTTTTCTAAGGAATAAAGCGGAGAAGGCAATGGCAATCCACTCCACTACTCTTGGCTGGAAAATCCTGTGGATGGAGGAGCCTGGTAGGCTACAGCCCATGGGGTCGAGAAGAGTCAGACACGACTGAGCGGCTTCACTTTCACTTTTCACTTTCACGTATTAGAGAAGGAAATGGCAACCTACTCCAGTGTTCTTGCCTGGAGAATCTCAGGGACAGCGGGGCCTGGTGGGCTGCCATCTTTGGGGTTGCACAGAGTCAGACATGACTGAAGCGACAGCAACAGCAGTGGCAGCAGCAGCAAGGAACAAAGATGTTGAATATATTTAAATAAACTAAATTTCCATTTGTTGATCTTGGGAAAGTATCTGTTTAGATCATGTTCCCAGTATAAAAATTAAGGATTTTTTCTTTTCTTTTCTTCTTGAGTTTTAATACTTCTGTAAATATTCTGGAGGCAAGTACTTTGGCAAAAATTTGACTTACAAATGTTTTCTTCTAACCTGAAGTTTGTCTTTTCATTCTCTTAATGCTGTCTTTAGCAGGGGAAATATCTTAAATTTTGACAAATTCTAATTTAACACTTTTTTTTTTTTTTCTTTTATGGGCTGTGCTTCTGGTCTTATATCTAAAATCTCTTTGTGTCACTCAAGGCCATGAAGATTTTTTTCTTGTGATCCTTAAAATATTCTATGGTTTTGCATTTACTTTTAGGTGTATAATTTATTTTTACTTAATTTTTTAATATATGTTGTGAAGTTTTGTTCAATTTTTGTGTGTAAGGATATAAAACTATTTAACTCCAAAACTATCCTTTTTATACTGAATTGTCTTTGTAACTTTCATCAGAATATCAGTTGACTATATTTTCACTGGTCTATCTCTAGATTTCTTATTCTCTTCAATTCTTTTATACTTTTTAACTACTTCAGCTTTATAGTAAATTTTGAAACAAGTAGTATTATTTCCTCCAAATTTGTTCTTTTTCAAAATTCTTTTGACTTCTCTTGCCCTCTTATATATCTCCCTTCCTTTTTGAATACATTAAAGTGTCTCTTGCCTATCTGCCCTTCTTCCCCTGCTAAGCACACAGCTATTCTTGGAGTGGTTTGGGTTTGTTTCAAAAAGTGACTGTCATTGGGAGGTGTTAAGGACTGAAGATGTGGTCCACAGTTTCTACCTGGTGAACCTGCCCCTTATTCTTTCAGTTAGTGCAGTTTTGTTTGTTTGTTTTTTTAATGACAAGTTCTCATTTTAGATTATAAATTTGCATTGTTATTTTTCTTCAAAATTTTGAACAAAATTCAAGGTGGTTGATCAATGAGGAAAAATACAAGATGGCAACTCCTGTCTTCCATTTCCTGATCAGTCCTTCAAAGAGAAGTCATGTCTGTGTCAAACTGCTGAAGGTCCCCTCAGTACACCCTTGCAAACGTTCTTCTTTTCAAGGAGTTATCTTTTTTTAAGATACTCTTTAAAAACAGCTCGGAAAATGACAGAACAGCCACTGTTTCAAAGAAAAGATCTGGCCAATGTCAAGAAATGGATTGGCCTTTAAAAATGAGCTATTATAGTGCAAATTACATTAAAGAATAAACAGTCAATAATATAAAGATTATTTGGTGGAAAACCATAATTGTCCTTTATATCACATGTTCAATACTGAACATGTCAATTCTTCACAAATCTGTTTATACAAATTTTTTGAAGCAATTAAAAACCCAAAGATATTTTAAAGATCTGTTAACATATGTTTGTGAAATATCCGGAAGAATACATATGTAGGAATAGTAATGAAATATTGAAGAAAAAAAAGGAGAGTTTGTATTTCCAAATATAAAATTAGGAAGAAAATATAGCAATTGAAAGAGCCCAGAAAATGTGATTGAAGAAACAGGGTAGTTAATCCTGTTTTTTTTGCAAGAATTTTATATATGAAAATGGAGCTATTCTGTATTAGTGAAGAAAGAATACCTTATTTAACAGAGAGATCTAAAAATTTAAAAGAAAAAACAAGCAGGAACAGGAGGAGAGAGAAGGAGAGGAGAGGAGGAAATTGAGGGGTGGAGTAGGAGATAAGAAGGTGAGAAAGGGAAACAGAGGGTGGAGGAATGGAGATGAAGAGATAATGTTAGCACAATGCTAGGGGTCCACAACACTTTTAAAGACCTCCAAAATACTTTAGCTTCTTTTAAGAATAAATAAATTCAGTAAAGTTGGCTTAAAGCTCAACATTCAGAAAACGAAGATCATGGCATTTGGTCCCATCACTTCATGGGAAATAGATGGGGAAACAGTGGAAACAGTGTCAGACTTTATTTTTCTGGGCTCCAAAATCACTGTAGATGGTGACTGCAGCCATTAAATTAAAAGATGCTTACTCCTTGGAAGGAAAGTTATGACCAACCTAGATAGCATATTCAAAAGCAGAGGCATTACTTTGCCAACAAAGGTTCATCTAGTCAAGGCTATGGTTTTTCTTGTGGTCATGTATGGATGTGAGAGTTGGACTGTGAAGAAAGCTGAGCGCCGAAAAATTGATGCTTTTGAACCGTGGTGTTGGAGAAGACTCTTGAGAGTCCCTTGGACTGCAAGGAGATCCAACCAGTCCATTCTGAAGGAGATCAGCCCTGGGATTTCTTTGGAAGGAATGATGCTGAAGCTGAAACTCCAGTACTTTGGCCACCTCATGCAAAGAGTTGACTCATTGGAAAGGACTCTGCTGCTGGGAGGGATTGGGGGCAGGAGGAGAAGGGGATGACAGAGGATGAGATGGCTGGATGGCATCACTGACTCTATGGACATGAGTCTGGGTGAAGTCCGGGAGTTGGTGACGGACAGCGAGGCCTGGCATGCTGTGATTCATGGGGTCGCAAAGAGTCGGACACGACTGAGCAACTGATCTGATCTGATCTGAAAGTTGCAAAATACAATACATAGAAATCTATTGCTTTTCTATACACAATGAGCTATCAGAAAGAGAAAGCAAGAAAACAATCACCTTTAAAATTGCACCGAAAAGAATAAAATACTCAGGAATAAACTTAATCACTGAGGTGAAAGACTTATACTTTGAAATCTTAAAACATTGATGAAGATATTTAAAAATGACACAAAGAAGTGGAAAGATATCCCAAACTCTTGGATTGGAAGAATTAATATTCCTAAATTGCCCATAGTACCCAAATCAATCTACAGATTTAGTGTAATCTGTCAAAACACCTATGACATTTTTCACAGAACTAGAACAAATAATCTTCAAATCTGTATGAAAACACAAAAGACCCAGGATTGTCAAAATTATCTTGAGAAAGAAGAACAGAGCCTGAGATGTCAAGGTCCCTGACTTCACACTCTATGACAAGCATACAGTAATCAAAATACCATGGTAGTGGCATGAAAACAGACACAAATCAGTGGAATAGGATAGAAAGCCTAGATATAAACCAATGTACTTATGGCCAATCAAACTATGACAAAGGAGGCAAGAATATACAATGGAGAAGGGACAATCTTTTCAGTAAGTGGTGCTAGGAAAACCAGAAAGGTACTTGCAAAAGAATAAAATTAGAACTTTCTCTAACATTTTATACAAAAATAAACTCCAAATGGATTAAAGACCTAAATGTCAGACCAGAAACCATAAAACTCTGTAAAAGAACATAGGTAGAACACTCTGCCATTAATTTAACCCTCCGCTTGTATTCTGCCTGGCCAGGCTTGCTCTCCTTAAGAAGTTTTTCAAATGTGTGCTGACTGCCTATGTGTCAGGCCCTGGATAGAATGCTGAGTCCATATGCTCGTGGATGTTGCATCTGAGTAGACATAAGATATAACCCAATCAGTAAGCATGACACCAGCAAGATCCCTCCTCACAGAGTAGGTCACCTCTCACTTTTATTCATAATGACAATGGCAGGTAGAATTCTATACCAAAGCAAGAAATTTGATTAGTGAATTATTTATATAAAAGTGTAAAACTTTTGTATATCCAAAATTACATGAATAATATTAAACTGCACACAACAAACAAGAAAATGAAATTTAAATGCATCAAAATGTCAACGTAAAAAAAGGAACTACTCTATAATGAACTATGGCATAAAAGTATGCCATAACCAGTATGCCAAACTATGGCATAAAAAGTAAAAAAAAAAAAAAAAAAAAAAAACCTCAGATGAATAAATTCTATTCTTCAAAAAAATCACCTACAAAGTGCCCAATTGAAAGAAAAATATTTGTCCCATACATGAAAGATAAAATATATAACTCTAAAATATAAAGCTAAATGAATAGCTTAAAAATATGTATCTCCTTTCCAAAATAGGCAAAAGAATTAACAAAGCAACTCATTCTCACACATAGAATTCATTAAAGAAGTAAAAGGGACAGTGGCCATAGGTGATAAAAGTGGAAGTGAAAGTCATTCAATTGTGTCTGCCTCTGTGAATTCTCCAGGCCAGGATACTGGAGTAGGTAGCCTTTCCCTTCTCCAGGGGATCTTCCCAACTTAGGGATTGAACTCAGGTCTCTGGCATTGTGGGCATATTCTTTACCAGCTGAGCCACAAAGAGAAGCCCAACAATGTTGGAGTGAGTAGCCTATCCCTTCTCCAGGGGATCTTTCTGACCCAGTAATCGAACTGGCGTCTCCTGCAATGCAGGCAGATTGTTTACCAACCGAGCTATGAGGGAAGCCCACAGGTATTCAAGGATGTAAAATATAAAGAAAGATGAGGTATGATTAGCAGGAGAGAAGAAAGTTTTATGCATGGGATCCGCACTCTTCAAATATACTTAAGGGAAATTTGCACACAGTTCCATAATACAAATTTAGCATTAAAAACTTCAGCCTTAAATTAAGGCTGAGTAAATATAGACTTAAAAAAAAAAAAAAAAAAGTACCCTTTGAACTAGCGATTGTTCTTCCACGAATGTAGGTAAAGGAACAGGCATACAGGTACATCCGCGAACATGTTCACCCATGAGCCACTTGTATGTATGTGTATCTAATTCTGCAGCAGAGGGGGGAAAAAAAAAAAAAAATTCTAAGTAAATCTCAGAGCAACTAAAGAGTTAAATTCAAGGCTCTGAGTTATAGAAAGACAGACATTTATAGACATGAAAGGACTGAAAGCATTTTTGAGAAATATTCACTAGAAAATATACAATGAGTACAAAACATAAAAAGGTAAAGAATTCCTTCATCTTCTTCCTCATTTTTCTCCTCTCCATTCTCTCTATTCTCTTCCTTCAGCAGTCCATTCCTCTTTTCTTGATTATTAAATTTTCTTTTTTACAGTCAGTAATTTGTATAAACTCATATAATAAAGACAAGGAACATTTAATGTATAAGAACTTACCTAAGGAGTTGTCTTTACTTCTTGTATGGTTTAGATCATTTTGATAAATATAGACCTAGCTAAATATATTAGTGGATGTAGATCTAGATGAAGACTTAGCTTCAGCTATAAACATGAAATGTTTAAAAAGAAAGCTATCTGCTAAAATGCTAATATATGGTACAGAGGACCTATTTACATTTTTGTGCAATTTATCTCACATAGCTCTTACATAGTCCTAACAATCACTTACATGTTATTTTGAATTTGGTTACCTGCTTAAAAATTTATCTATAGTGTTTTCACAACTTTCACTTTCAATGACTACACTATAAAATTTATTAAATAAGTCCCTCAATACATATATTTAGACTTGGTAACAGTTCTCTGATCCATCCAATACATCAATGTTAAATAATTTTTCCACATAAATACTTTATTTCTTCTAAATTTAGTGCTTATTTACATTTAGCTCATAAGTGATATTTATTTTGATATTAAAGATGTAAGCAAAATTTTTTCTCCATTTATTCCCATGTTGTCAGTCATTTTGTTCCTTAGTCTCTCCTTATGAAAATATCAATTTATCCTATAAAGGTATAGCAAGTATTACCTTTCAGAATCATGAAAATATTATGCCATATAGTAAATCAAATTTCCCCAAATGTTAAGAAAATTTTTATAATAATTTAAAATTTATTATTGATTGTACCCTAAATAAGTATAACTTTTTTCTTATCCTTCCTATAATATGTATGCTGAATTTGGTTTTATATATAATGCCTATATTATATTGTGGATATACCCTTATTTTTTCCTATTTAACTAGATTTTATATTAAAATATATATTAAATGTTACCACCCCATAAACAAACACTTTATACTTTATATAATATTTGTAAAAGCCCTTATGATTTTATTGTACATAGGTGTCAAATCTGGGAAACCTGCCACCACCCTTTGCAAAGAAACTTTTTGCCCTTTAATGAAAAACTGAACTTCTGATTTCTCATTCTACATGTAAGGAACCTAGAAATTGCCAGTATATTCTACCAGTAAGTAAAAAACTGAACAAATAAAATAATCAACAACCCTTCTTAGATCTATAAGAGAAATAAAATCACAAGACAAACAGATGTCCCTAAGATTGGAGGAACCAAAATTCATGAACTGAAACTTCTATTGGAAACAGTGCTGGGTATGGAAACCAGAAGTGCAATTAAATAATTGCTGGTGGCTCAGAGCAGGCAAGCCTGAGAGAGAAAAATTCCAGGGAGACCCAGTCATGGGAGACGACACATTTTTGTGAGTTTTACCTCCAGAAGTTGAATCAGGGTTTCAGAGATCACCTCATGCTGCCAGCAGTGCTCAAGGAAGAGGATCATTTCAAAACAGACCAGACATTTTCTCTTTTCATCAAAGGTACCCTAAGAATAAACTGTTAAACCTGCTCGGGTTTTATCAGAACCTAACTGATCTGGGGAAAGAGACATACCCAACATACCAGTTTCCAGGCTTCCACATGGGGAAGGGGAAATCAACCTCTAGCCCACTTAAAGCCATCTTGTGACTTTTAAGGACAAAGAAGAAAACTGAGAAATACTTCTGAAGTTCACAGTCAGGAGGTGTAGGCTCACTGAAAAACTGAGGACCGAAAGGAACAACTATAAGAAGCTTTCCTTCCCCCCATACCTCACCACCATGTTACTAATGTCCTTGTACACCAGTTCATCTTACACAGCACATCAGGTCTAGATAATGAAAAAAAAAATTATCAGGCATATTACAAGGTGCAAAGCACAGTCTGAAGAGACAGAGCAAGCATCAGAGCTAGACATGACAGGGATGTTAGAATTATCAGACTGAGAATTTAAAACAACTCTAATTGATGTGCTAAGGGCTCCAGTGATTGAAGTGAAGTGAAAGTCACTCAGTCGTGTCCGACTTTTTATGACCCCATGGACTACACAGCCCATGGAACTCTCCAGGCCAGAATACTGGAGTGGGTAGCCTTTCCCTTCTCCAGGGGATCTTCCCAACCCAGGGATCAAAGCCAGGTCTCCCACATTGCAGGCGTATTCTTTACCAGCTGAGCCAAAAGGGAAGTCCAATGATTGAAGTAGACAGTATATAAGCAAAGATGGGCAATGTAGCAAACAGATGGAACTTAGAAAGAATCCAAAAGAAATGGTAGAGATAAAAAAATATATATATACTATTGAGAGAAATGAATATATCTTTTATGGATTTAGTAGGTTGTTTACAACAAAGGTAAGAATCTCTGAGCTTGAGCATACCTCAGTAGAAATTTCTAAAACAAAAAAGGAAAAAGGCTGAAAGAATAATATCTAAGAACTGCAAACAGTATAATATATGCATATTGGGAATATCAGAAGGAGAAGAAAGAGACAATAAGCAGAAGAAATATTTAAAATAGTAATGACTGAGAGTTATTGCAAACTAATGTCAGATACCAAACCACAGATCCACAAAGCTCAGAGCCCATCAAGAAGGATAAATGTCTCCAAAACTACACCTAGCACAGAGTCTTCAAGCTACATAAAATCAAAGATAAAAAAAATTCTGAAAGAAACCAGGGAGGAATAAACATGTTATCTATACAGAAGCATAAATAAGAGTTATGTCTGACTTTGCCTCAGAAACTACATAAGCAAGAAGAGAGTAGAGTGACATATTTAGTGTTGAGAGAAAACACACACACACACCAAAAAAAAAAAGAAACAAGAATTCTATACCTTGTGAAATAATCCTTCAAAAGTGAAAAAGAAATGAAGACTTCTCAAACAAACAAAAATTGAGGGAATTTGTTTCCATTACACTTACTTTGCAAAAAATGTTTTAAAAAAAGTTCTTTAGTGACAGGAAAATGACAGATCAGAAACTCGGATCTGTATAAAGATACAATAAGCAAAGAAAGGATAAATGAAGATAAAATTAAAATGCTTTTGTCTTATTCTTAAATAATCTAATACAAGTTTCTTCAAAATAGTAATATCAAGAATATATTTGATTATGTATGTATATATACACATGTATATTTGTATATATGTGTGACATAAATAAAAACAATGAAATGGGGGACTAGAGAAAGGAGTTAGGAGTATTTATTATTATAAGGTACTCACACTACCCATAAAACAGTACACTGTTATTTGAAAGTGATCTTAGATTAGCTGTAAATATATATTGCAAACTCTAGGGTAACCACTAAAGAAGTTTAAAAAGTAGCACAACAAATATGTTCAGAAAGGAAAGTAAATAAAATCAAATGAAAAGGTCAATTAAAACCATGAAAGGCAGAAAAAGAGTAGAAGAGAAAGTAGGAACAATGGATAAAGGTAAAAAATAGAGCACAGTAACAAATATAGTCAATATTATTCCAACTGTATCAATAATCACTTTTAATTCATTTATAAATCAAAAGGCAGAGATTATCAAAGTGGGTCAAAATACAAAACCTAATTCATTTTAAATATAAAACACATGCAGATTAAAAGCAAAAGAAGACAGGAATAGCTATATCATATTCATTTCACATAGTGCAGACTTCAAAACAAGAAATATTTCAGGGATAAAGTACAGCATTACATAATGATAAATTAGTCAATTCTCCAAGAGTGTTTAAAATCTTAAAAATATCTGGCCCAACAACTTAATAAATAAGGTAAAACCTAATAGGCCTACAAAGAGAAATAGATGAATCCACTATTACAGTTGGAAATTTCAACACTCCCATATCAGAAATCAGTAAGGACATGGTTTAACTCTACAATTCCATCCACCAACTGGATATAACTGATATCATCCAACAATAGCAGAGTGCACATTCTTCTCAAGATCATATGAATCATTCAGCAAGATAGATCACATTCTGGGCAATAAATATGCCTTATCAATTTAAAAGGGAACAAAATAATATATGTGCCATGTTCCCAAATCTACTCATTCTCTTATTATATGTATATATGTACTTTTTTTTTTTTTTTTTTTTTAGGAATTTCTCTCTCTCCAATATATAGTCTATTCCACATTTTTTGGATTCTTCTCATAGACTTTCCTTTCATAGTGTCAATGTCGTGAGAGAAAAACCAAAGCAGTAATATTTTGAAAGTTAAGTGAAAATAATTTTTAGGGAGGAAGGTATGTCAACTATGCCTATTGCTGACAACTAAGATTTGATCTTCAATTTGGCATTGGAGGAGGCTCTCCTAACCTGAACCAGACCAGTGCCCATGGAGATAACTTGGCTCCTAGAAGAGAGTATGAGAATCATTGAAAGCAAGTACAGGCAGTTCTTTCTACAAGCTCGTTGTAAAAGAGAGACCAGTGATGGGAATATATTTGAAGGGGGATTTAGGCAGATATTTATATATTATAAATGGATAATTCTATCTAGATAGGCACCAGCCACACAATGTCATAAAATACATCTCAGGATTTATCCTTGGCTGTTATCTTCTCCCCATGATCCACTTAATCAACAAGTACTGTTGACCTGAAGACACATTATCAACTTATCCATTCTCACCATCCCCATGACTCTGTGAGGAAACTGTCTATGTTTTGAAGTCAGAGAGACAAATCCTGGAATATTTCCCCTAGGGGTGGGTATCTTCAGATCCCTCTGTCTTGCCCACTGGAAACAATCCCAGTTTCTAGCACATAGCAGAGTGGTAGCTCCTGTCATAGCACCTCTGTAATACAGCACATCTGAGGGTTTTCCAGCAGGTTTTACAAGACTTCTGGCTTGTTTGTTAGCTGTGATTTTGTTGTCTTATTGCAAGAGAACTCAAACCTATGAATCCAGGGCCATTGCCCATCTTCTCAATCGTGGTGTCCACTGTACCTAGTGAAGTGAGTGACACACAGAATGCGATCAATAAATATTTATTGGATAAATTGGTGAATAAAAACAATGTACATGTGCAAGCATAAGCAATAAATAATATTAGAATTACAGTTTTATTGAACTAGCATATAACTGAAAGATTTATATGGGTTCAATTGGCTTTTCATTATAGAGTTTTCCTATATATAGAGTGGCCCATCTCTCTTTTTTTTTTTTAAATTCTTGTGTGTCCTTCATACAGATGAATATAATTTTCATCAATTTTTAATTATCCCTATTTTATAAATTTATTTTTGTTACTGAGAATTTTAATCTACCATTTATTAGTAATAATATATATTAATAGAAACATATTTTTAAAACACCTGTTACCACTAAAACACTATGGCTAGTCTTAACACACTTTTGTTTATATTCCATTAAATTTTTCCTTATGGGGAATTATTTTGTAAATAGTTGTGCTATTTCTTCCTCTATTATTCTTATTTTGCTTAAATTTTTTCCTGGTATTTTTCCATTACCTAATACTTTCAATGATTCACATATTTTTATAAAGTCAGTTGATTATATAAATGACATGAAATAGATGATATATTAAAATCATTAATAATAGCTTAAAAGGGAACCCAGGGGGACCCTGCAAGCCTCAGCCCTCCTTTCACTATTAGTTTGCTCTAATTCCCCCCATTAATACAAGTAAAAAGAGTTGAGATAGAATTTATTTCATCTAATTAGAGTAGCTAATGATTTTGATTTATTTTAGTTTCTCCATGATAACATATAAGTGTGCTGCTAAGTCACTTCAGTTGTGTCCGACTCTGTGCAACCCCATAGACAGCAGCCCACCAGGCTCCTCCATCCGTGGGATTTTCCAGGCGAGAGTACTGGAGTGTTGCCATTGCCTTCTCCAAACATATAAGTGTAAATGTATATTTATTGTAAATAAAGGCTATTTTTTTCCCATTTTACCTGATTTTTAAAATTCTATATCATTGTGCTTGGCACATCACCTGATGTGAGACTCTATAATCCAACTGATACAAAGACTGAATTACACATACACTTAAATGAACAGATGTATCATCTCTCTACATGAAGAGAAGTATAAATTTTAGAATATTTAAAAAAGGAGCCTTTAAATACATAAAGAAGGTATAATGAACTGTAATCATAAAGTATGGCAGAGCAGAGAACCTAATGGATCTTCAGTAATATTCAGGTAAAAATCTTTCTGAATTAACTTAGCAAAGTGATGCTGTTAATGTACTGAAAATTCTTTCTCTTAGAATAGCAAATACCCCCTATAAAATATTGTTTATGCTTAACTTACTTGTGAAAATTGTTTAACCATAAATTGCATAAATAGCACTCTTGCTTTTCAAGTTACCTCAAATTTGAAATACTCAAATAGAGTATTCAGTTCATTCAGTTCAGTCGCTCAGTCATGTCTGACTCTTTGTGACCCCATGAACCGCAGCACCATAGGCCTCCCTGTCAATCACCAACTCCTGGAGTTCACCCAAATTCATGTCCATAAAGCCAGTGATGCCATCCAACCATCTCATCCTCTGTCGTCCCCTTCTCCTCCTGCCCTCAATCTTTCCCAGCATCAGGATTGTTATAGATGAGTCAGCTCTTCGCATCAGGTAGCCAAAGTATTGCAGTTTCAGCTTCAACATCAGTCCTTCCGATGAACACCCAGAACTGATTTCCTTTAGGGAGGACAGATTGGATCTCCTTGCAGTACAAGAGACTCTCAAGAGTCCTCTCCAACCCCACAGTTCAAAAGCATCAATTTTTCAGCACTCAGACCTCTTAATA
Organism: Bos grunniens; assembly: GCF_055505025.1. NCBI lineage: Eukaryota > Metazoa > Chordata > Mammalia > Artiodactyla > Bovidae > Bos > Bos grunniens. Next base: position 119,545,160 of record NC_141168.1, read on the forward strand.
GTCCAACTCTCACATCCAGTCCATGGGGTCACAAGGAGTCAGACATGACTGAGTGACTTGACTCACTCACTCACATCCATACATGACCACTGGAAAAACCATAGCCTTGACTAGACAGTCCTTTGTTTGTTTCTGCTTCTCAACACGTTATCTAGGATGGTCTTAACTTTCCTTCCAAGGAGTAAGCGTCTTTTAATTTCATGGCTGCAATCATCATCTGCAGCGATTTTGGAATCCCCCCCAAAAATAAAGTCAGCCACTGTTTCCACTGTTTCCCATCTATTTCCCATGAAGTGATGGGACTGGTGCCATGATATCGTTTTCTGAATGTTGAGCTTTAAGCCAACTTTTTCACTCTCCTCTTTCACTTTCATCAAGAGGCTCTTTAGTTCTTCTTCACTTTCTGCCAGAAGGGTGGTTTCATCTGCATATCTGAGGTTATTGATATTTCTCCCAGCAGTCTTGATTCCAGCTTGTGCTTCTTCCAGTCCAGTGTTTCTCATGATGTACTCTGCATATAAGTTAAATAAGCAAGGTGACAATATACAGCCTTGACACAATCCTTTTCGTATTTGGAACCAGTCTGTTGTCCCATGTCCAGTTCTAACTGTTGCTTCCTGACCTGCATACAGGTTTCTCAAGAGTCAGGTCAGGTGGTCTGGTATTCCCATCTCTCTCAGAATTTTCCACAGTTTATTGTGATCCACACAGTCAAAGGATTCAGCATTTTCAATAAAGCAGAAGTAGATGTTTTCTGGAACTCTTGCTTTTTTGATGATCCAGTGGATGCTGGCAATTTTATCTCTGGTTCCTCTGCCTTTTCTAAAACCAGCTTGAATATCTGGAAGTTCACGGTTCATGTATTGCTTAAGCCTGGGTTAGATAATTTTTTTTTAATCAAATAATAATATTTTTATTTTTTAATTTATTTTTATTATTTTTTAAATTTATTTATTTTAATTAGGGGCTAATTACTTTACAATAGTGTATTGGTTTTGCCATACATCAACGTGAATCCACCACCGGTATACATGTGTTCCAATTTTGAGCATTAGTATACTAGAGGGTGCTACTACTACTGCTGCCAAGTCGCTTCAGTTGTGTCCGACTGTGCAACACCATAGATGGCAGCCCATCAGGCTCCCCCTTCCCTGGGATTCCCCAGGTAAAAACACTGGAGTGGGTTGCCATTTCCTTCTCCAATGCACAAAAGTGAAAAGTGAAAGTGAAGTCGCTCAGTCATGTCCGAATCTTAGCGACCCCATGGACTGCAGACCACCAGGCTCCTCTGTCCATGGGATTTTCCAGGCATGAGTGGGGTGCCATTGCCTTGTCCACAAGTGTGTGAGATGAATGAAATTGTGCAGTAGTTTGAGCATTCTTTGGCATTGCCTTTCTTTGGTATCGGAATGAAAACTGACCTTTCCAGTCCTATGGCCACTGCTGAGTTTTCCAAATTTGCTGACATACTGAGTGCAGCACTTTCACAGCATCATTTTCAGGATTAGAAAGAGCTCCATTGGAATTCCATCACTTCCATTAGCTTTGTTCATAGTGATGCTTCCTAAGGCCCACTTGACTTCACATCCCAGGATGTCTGGCTCTAAGTGAGTGACCACACCATCGTGATTATCTGGGTCATGAAGATTTCTTTTCTACAGTTACTCTGTGTATTCTTGCCACCTCTTCTTAATATCTTCTGCTTCTGTGAGGTCCATACCATTTCTGTCGTTTATTGCGCCCATCTTTGCATGAAATGTGCCATTGGTATCTCCAGTTTTCTTAAAGAGATCTCTAGTCTTTCTCATTCTATTATTTTCTTCTATTTCTTTGCATTGACCTCTAAGGAAGTCTTTCTTATCTCTCCTTGCTATTCTTTGGAACTCTGCATTCAAATGGGTATATTTGTACTTTTCTCCTTTGCCTTTCTCTTCTCTTCTATTTACAGCAATTTATAAGGTCTCCTCAGAGAACCATTTTGGTTGTGGAGGTGATGGAATTCCAATTGAGCTATTTCTAATCCTAAAATATGTTGCTGTGAAAGTGCTGCACTCAATAGGCCAACAAATTTGGAAGATGCAGTAGTGTCCACAGGACTGGAAAAGGTCAGTTTTAATTCTAATCCCAAAGAAAGGCAATGCCAAATAATGTGCAAACTACCACACAATTGCATTCAACTCACTCGCTTGTAAAGTAATGCTGAAAATTCTCCAAGCCAGACTTTAACAGTGCATGAACCGTGAACTTCCTGATGTTTAAGCTGGATTTAGAAAAAGCAGAGGAACCAGAGATCCAATTGCCAACATCCGCTGGATCATAGAAAAAAAACAAGAGAGTTCCAGAAAAACATCTACTTCTGCTTTATTGACTATGACAAAGCCTTTGACTGTGTGGACCACAACAAACTCTGAAAAATTCTGAAAGAGATGGGAATAACAGACCATCTGACCTGCCTCTTGAAAAATCTGCATGCAGGTCAGGAAGCAACAGTTAGAACTGGGCGTGGAACAGCAGACTGATTCCAAATAGGGAAAGGAGTACGGCAGGAGTGTATATTATCACCCTGCTTATTTAACTTCTATGCAGAGTACATCATGAGAAATGTTGGACTGGATGAAGCACAAACTGGAATCAAGATTGCTGGGAGAAATATCAATAACCTCAGATATGCAGATGAAACCACCCTTCTGGCAGAAAGTGAAGAAGAACTAAAGAGTCTCTTGATGAAAGTGAAAGAGGAGAGTGAAAAAGTTGGCTTAAAACTCAGCATTCAGAAAACTAAGGTCATGGCATCTGGTCCCATCACTTCAATCAAATAGATTGGGAAACAGTGGAAACAGTGACAGATTTTATTTATTTATTTTTTTTTTGGGGGGGGAGCCTCCAAAATCACCACAGATGGTGACTGCAGCCATGAAATTAAAAGACCCTTGCTCCTTGGAAGAAAAGCTGTGACCAACCTAGACAGCATATTCAAAAGCAGAGACATTACTTTGCCAACAAAAGTCCCTCTGCTGCTGCTGCTGCTGCTGCTAAGTCGCTTCCGTCATGTCCGATTCTATGCGGCTCCATGGACTGCAGCCTACCAGGCTTCGTCCATGGGATTCTCCAGGCAAGAACACTGGAGTGGATTGCCATTTCCTTCTCCAAGGTCCCTCTAGTCAAAGATATTTTTTCCCCCAGTGATCACATATGGATAAGAGAGTTGGACGATAAAGAAAGCTGAGTGTTGAAGAATTGATGCTTTTTAACTGTGATGTTGGAGAAGACTCCTGAGAGTCCCTTGGAGTGCAAGGAAATCGAACAAGTTCATCCTAAAGGAAATCAGTCCTGAATATTCATTGGAAGGACTGATGCTGAATTGAACTTCAATACTTGGATCATTTGATGCCAAGAACTGACTCATTTGAAAAGAAAAAGAAATTAAGGAAACAATTCTATTCACCATGGCAATGAAAAGAATAAAATACTTAGGAATATATATACCTAAAGAAACAAAAGAACTATAAATAGAAAACTATAAAACACTGGTGAAAGAAATCAAAGAGGACACAAATAGATGAAGAAATATACCATGTTCATGGATTGGAAGAATCGATATAGTGAAAATGAGTATACTACCCAAAGCAATCTATAGATTCAATGCAATCCCTATCAAGCTACCAACGGTATTTTTCACAGAGCTAGAACAAATAATTTCACAATTTGTATGGAAATACAAAAAACCTCGAATAGCCAAAGCTATCTTGAGAAAGAAGAATGGAACTGGAGGAATCAACCTGCCTGACTTCAGGCTCTACTACAAAGCCACAGTCATCAAGACAGTATGGTACTGGTACAAAGACAGAAATATAGATCAATGGAACAGAATAGAAAGCCCAGAGATAAATCCATGCACATATGGATACCTTATCTTTGACAAAGGAGGCAAGAATACACAATGGAGAAAAGACAATCTCTTTAACAAGTGGTGCTGGGAAAACTGGTCAACGACTTGTAAAAGCATGAAACTAGAACACTTTCTAACATCATACACAAAAATAAACTCAAAATGGATTAAAGATCTAAATGTAAGACCAGAAACTATAAAACCCCTAGAGGAAAACATAGGCAAAACACTCTCCGACATACATCACAGCAGGATCCTCTATCACCCACCTCCCAGAATATTGGAAATAAAAGCAAAAATAAACAAATAAGACCTAATTAAAATTAAAAGCTTTTGCACAACAAAGGAAACTATAAGCAAGGTGAAAAGACAGATTTCAGAATGGGAAACAATAATAGCAAAGGAAGCAACTGACAAATAATTAATCTCAAAAATATACAAGCAACTCCTGGAGCTCAATTCCAGAAAAATAAATGACCCAATCAAAAAATGGGCCAAAGAATTAAATTGACATTTCTCCAAAGAAGACATACCGATGGCTAACAAACACATGAAAAGATGGTCAACACCACTCATTATTAGAGAAATGCAAATCAAAACCACTATGAGGTACCATTTCATGCCAGTTGGAATGGCTGCAATCCAAAAGTCTACAAGCAATAAATGCTAGAGAGGGTGTGGATAAAAGGGAACCAGGAACCCTCTTACACTGTTGGTGGGAATGCAAACTAGTACAGCCACTATGGAGAACAGTGTGGAAAGGCCTTAAAAAACTGGAAATAGAACTGCCTTATGACCCAGCAATCCCACTGCCAGGCCTACACACTGAAGAAAGCAGAATTGAAAGAGACATGTGTACCCCAATATTCATCACAACACTGTTTATAATAGCTAGGACACGGAAGCAACCTAGATGTCCATCATCAGATGAATGGATAAGAAAGCTGTGGTACATATACACAATGGAATATTACTCAGCCATAAAAAGAATGCATTTGAATCAGTTATAATGAGGTGGATGAAACTGGAGCCTATTATATAGAATGAAGTAAGCCAGAAAGAAAAACACCAATACAGTATACTAATGCATATATATGGAATTTAGAAAGATGATAACAATAGCCCTGTATTTGAGACAGCAAAAGAGACACAGATGTATAGAACAGTCTTTTGGACTCTGTCGAAAAGGGCGAGGGTGGACTGGTTTGGGAGAATGGCATTGAAACATGTATATTATCATATGCGATATGAATCACCAGTCCAGGTTCAGTGCATGAGACAGGGTGCTTGGGGCTGGTGCACTGGGATGACGCAGAGGGATTGGATGGGGAGGGAGATGGGAAGGGGGTTCATGATGGGGAGCACATGTACACCCGTGGTGGATTCCTGTCAGTGTATGGCAAAAACCGTACAATACTGTAAATTAATTAGCCTCCAAAACATAAGTAAATAAATAAAAATTAAAATAAAAATCCTGCAGTATAAAATATATGTACTTCTTAAAATTTTACTTACAAGGTCGACAATTACAGCTCAAGGATATAATAAAGAGAATACCTGTAAAAAGAAAAAGAAAAAGAAAAGACTCAGATGCTGGGAAAGATTGAAGGCAGGAAGAGAAGGGAAGGACAGAGGATGAGATGGCTGGATGGCATCACCGACTCAGTGGACATGAGTTTGAGTAAACTCCAGGAGTTGGTGATGGACAGGGAGGACTGGTTGCTGCAGTTCATGGGGTCACAAAGAGTCAGACATAACTGAACTGAACTGACTGATTTTGCCCTCATATATGATTTCATTTGTTTGTTTACAAAAGTGGGTTTCTTAGTACCTAATTTCAGATCAGTTGGTCAATTTACAGCAGCGAAGTGAAAGAAATTCAAGCAATGTTTTTCATAAAAGTATGTAGGTGTATACATTCACAGTTGGATTCTCCCAAAGAAACAAATAAAAATATTTGAAGAATTTGGATGAAAATGGAATTTTTCCAGAAAATTCAAACCTGGTCAAGAATTTTAACCCAGGGTCCATGAGTAGGCCATATCCTCCAATTCTCAAAAACTATACTTGAATTTGTGGGTATCTATTTCTCTCTTTTTTTTCTTATTTAAAGAGATACAGAGCTTTCACCAGAATCTGAGTGGCATCTATGACAAAGCACTTCTCAATGAGATTTTTAAAATAAAGCTATATCTAAGCAACAACTTCTGAGTTTTTTGAAAGTCCACTTTCTCTGTGGTCTGGGAAAATATATGTAGGTTTTATTCAAACAGAAAAGGCAAGCATCTGTCCATATTCCCTCAAACCCTATGTCACCTTAAAAGAGATTAATATTCAACAGTGTTAAACTTGTTTGTTCTGTATTTTTTGGCAGATGGCAGGAATTCACCAATAAGAAACATTAGATGATGGCTTTTCTTGACTGACAAGTTTAATCATGGAGATGATATACACCCTTCATTATACAAATGTCCAGGCTGAAAATTCCTTTACTATTTAAATCTATGCATATTTTAAATGTCTAAAAAAAAAAAACTTATAATCTCATTTAACTCTTGCAATAAAAATTATGGCAAAAACTCTTCTCAAAATGAAATAGAAGAGGATCTGCTTCTTGTATTAACAGAACAGGGCATTTGAACAGGTCTCACCGAAAGAATAACTGGAAAAGCAAAAGAAAATATTGTAAATGAAAACAAACTAAAGTTAAAAAAGGTTAATAATTATATAATTGAGACTCTGAAGAAGAAGCTAATTTGGAGAGATAAGCCTTGATTCTCAGGGTGTTCCTTGAGAAATCTGCTCATCACAGAGGAGGCTGCAGAGAAGCTGGGAAGATAATCACATGTTCGAAAGACTCAGAGGGCTTGACAAAAAACAATCAGGATTCAGAGACCACTGAGAAGGGAGAACTGGCTGGGATTCTGAAGGGCTGCACCAAAGGGAACAGTTTTCAAAGTGTGACTCCAGGCTTCTAGGGTTATTTTTCCTCACCTAAGTCTCAGAATGAAATACAGAGAAACAAATGATGAAAAATGCAGAAGACCTCTAATACACATACGTTGGAGTCCTGGTGTCTAAAAAATGAGACTGGAGCAAAAACAGTATCTGTAAAGATAACTAAGTGCGGGGAGCGAGCTCCGCCCATGGCAAAGGTCATGAGGAAGGAGGCTTGGCACACACAAAGGCGGGATCGAGCCTCAGGAGTCCCCCTGGAAATTCTCGAGCATCTACCCACAAAACCAGAGTCTGCCTACTTTCTGCTTTGTGCTCTCACCTACACCTCTGACTTTATGGGGGGCTGTCCCCCACTACCTCTCTCTAAAAAAAGGAGTTAACTTACAGCTCCAGTTAATAATTCTTGGGTGTGACAATGTTTCAACCTACAAACTCATTTGGAAATCCTCTAGCCTGCCTGAATAGGTTTTTCCGGCCACATGTGATTGTTCGGAGCCTCCCAACTGTGAGAGGCAGGAGATGTTCTAAACTGTCTAAACACAGATTCTTTTGAGTAGTTAAAAGATTGATTAGAAATTGTATTGGTGAAGGGTTTTTCACTTGTTGGGCCAATGTTTGCTGCTAAGTCTCCATACCCCTTACCTACTGTGTCCTTGGCAGTGTATTGATTGATATAATGGGTGTATAGAAATGTAAGTAGTAGCCTCAATGTTCGTAACCTTGGACGCTTGAGTTAATTCTTTTCTTGATTGAGCCCACCTCACCTTTGCCCTATAGGAATGCAACTCTATCCAATGCTTTTTGGAGGCTGGCGCCTGACTTTAGAATAATCGCCTGACTTTGGAATAATCACCTTTAGAGAAAAATAAGTTTCTTAAAATGTTAACAGGCCTCCTGGCCAGAAGATGATGTAAATCACCTGAACTTTTGCATATGATAAGTTTGAAAGCCTGGCTTTGATTAGAACCAGGAACTGCTGTCCTTGCATGACTCCACCCCTTCCCCCATTATCCTCTATGCACAACTTAAGGTATAAACTACTTTGAAAAATAAAGTACACCCCTTTTTGTTCACCGAAATTTGGTCTCCCCATGTCGTTCTTTCTTTCACCTTCTGGCTGAATTTTTCCTCTGAGGCGGGGAAGCTCGTCAAGCCTACTAATTTTGCCTGGGCTTCAAAGATCCGACCGGGGAGGCCTTAGTGTCTCCTCTCCTTTGGGAGAACAGGAGGACGCCTGCGGCCTTTGTAGGTGACATTAATTCCCTGCTTTGGAATTTTATTCAGCCTCTTTTCTTCACTGAATTTTCCTACTGAGCTATCCTTATTTCAGCCGCTTTTCTCCACTAAATTTCCTCACTGAGCTATCCTCATTCTATTACTCTTTATATCCTTAATTAACCTTTAATTAAGCAATTGCTTCCTGATCTTCGCCTACGCCGTCTCTCCTTTGAATACCCTGGATCAGCCGGGGCTGGTCCCCGGCAACTAAGGATATTGTATTATGGATTTAACAAGTACAACAGACCACATGTAGGATAAATAAAAAGAAAAGCATACCTAATGCTGAAAAGCAAAGTCAAAAGGAAAATTGTGAAAGCCGACAGATAAAAAGAAAAGACATGTTACTTCAAAGGAGCGACTGAGACTAACAACGTAACTACTAGGATAGTCAAAAGAGAAAACAGAATAATAGAAAACTATTTAAAAATACAAGTGAAGATAAAAGGAAGAAATGGGAAGACAGAACAAGTGATAAATACAGCAAACCATAGTAACATGGTAAGTTCAGTTCAGTTCAATTCAGTCCCTCAGTCGTGTCCGACTCTTTGCGACCCCATGAATCGCGGCACACCAGGCCTCCCAGTCCATCACCATCTCCCGGAGTTCACTCAACCTCACGTCCATCGACTCGGTGATGCCATCCAGCCATCTCATCCTCTGTTGTCCCCTTCTCCTCCTGCCCTCAATCCCTCCCAGCATCAGAGTCTTTTCCAATGAGTCAACTCTTCGCATGAGGTGGCCAAAGTACTGGAGTTTCAGCTTTAGCATCATTGCTTCCCAAGTACACCCAGGGCTGATCTCCTTTAGAATGGACTGGTTGGATTGCCTTGCAGTCCAAGGGACTCTCAAGAGTCTTCTCCAACACCACAGTTCAAAGCATCCATTCTTCAGCACTCAGCTTTCTTCACAGTCCAACTCTCACATCCATACATGACCACTGGAAAGACCATAGCCTTGACTAGATGGACCTTTGTTGGCAAAGTAATGTCTCTGCTTTTCAATATGCTATCTAGGTTGGTCATAACTTTTCTTCCAAGGAGTAAGCGTCTTTTAATTTCATGGCTGCAATCACCATCTGCAGTGATTTTGGAGCCCAAAAAATAAAGTCTGACACTGTTTCCACTGTTTCCCCATCTATTTCCCACGAAGTGATGGGACTGGATGCCGTGATCTTCGTTTTCTGAATGTTGAGCTTTAAGCCAATTTTTTCACTCTCCTCTTTCACTTTCATCAAGAGGCTTTTTAGTTCCTCTTCACTTTCTGCCATAAGGGTGGTGTCATCTGCATATCTGAGGTTATTGAGATTTCTCCCAGCAGTCTTGATTACAGCTTGTGTTTTTTCCAGCCCAGCATTTCTCATGAGGTACTCTGTATATAAGTTAAATAAGCAGGGTGACAATATGCAGCCTTGATATACTCCTTTTCCTATTTGGAACCAGTTGAAACCCAAATATATGAGTAAACATATTGACTGGAAATGCTTTCTATACTCCAATTAAAAGCCAAAGAAATTCAGACTGAAATCATAGCTTTCAGAAAGCAAAGCTTTGCTTTGTAAAAACACACCTAAAAGAATGGAGAAATTAAAAGGACAAAAGAAGATATATCAAAAAGGTCTTTAAGGGAAAACCAAATAAGCACTAGATAGAAAGAAGTTTGTCATAAGACAGGGCTGGGAGTAAGGTGAGGCAATTGAGTCACCAGGAATATTTAAGGAGGGACTCACTCTTGGCTTCCAACCCTGCATTTACTGAATCTGAGCTTGAGGGCTTCCTTAAATTTCCTACCCAAAGTGCCTCAACTGATTCATCCTAGTTCCAGCTCTGTCAGAAGATAAAACAGTTCTAAATTTTTGTGCATCTAATAACTTAGCTTTAAAATAGTAAAGCAAAATTTGATAAAATTAAAGGAGAAAACAATATCTACAATTATGCTGCTAAGTCACTTCAGTCGTGTCCGACTCTGTGCGACCCCATAGACAGCAGCCCATCAGGCTCCCCCATCCCTGGGATTTTCCAGGCAAGAATACTGGAGTGGGTTGCCATTTCCTTCTCCAATGCATGAAAGTAGAAAGTGAAAGTGAAGTTGCTCAGTTGTGTCTGACTCTTAGCGACCCCGTGGACTGCAGCCTACGAGGCTCCTCTGTCCATGGGATTTTCCAGGCAAGAGTACTGGAGTGGTTGCCATTGCCTTCTCCAATCTACAATTATAATTAGGAATATTAGTGTACTTTCTATAATCAATTGAACAGCAAAAACAATCAATAAAAAAAATAATGTGTGAAAAATATAACTAATAAGCTTAATCTAAGTAGTGTATATACAAACTACACTAATTCATATGTATTCGTTTAAATATATACATGGAATTTAAAAATTCACCATGTACTGAGCCATCAAGTAATTCTCAACAAATTTAAAGAATTTAAAATATCCAAAGTATGTTTTCTAACAACAGTGCAATCAAGCTAATAATCAATAAGTAAAATTTAACTAAAAATGTTTACATGCTTGAAAATAAAAACTGGACTTCAAATCATTCATGAGTAAAATAAGAAGTCAAAAGGGAAGTTAAAAAGTACTCTGATGTGAATAATAAGACAGTTATATTAAAACACGTGGGGATGTATGCCTTTTCTTCCTTTTCTAAATCTAGCTTGTACATCTGGAAATTCTCTTTTCTTGTACTGTTGAAACCTACCTTGAAGGATTTTGAGCATTACCTTGTTAGCTTGTGAAATTGGTTCAATTGTATGGTAATTTTGGGCAAGGCCAAAGAACATTCTTTGGCATTGCCTTCTTTGGGATTGGAATCAAAAGTGGCCTTTTTCAGTCCTGCGGCCACTGCTGAGTTTTCCAAATTTGTTGGTATGTTGAATGCAATACTTTAACAGCATCATCTTTTAGGATTTGAAATAGCTCAGGTGGAATTCCATCATCTCCACTAGCTTTGTTTATAGCAATGTTTCCTAAGGCCCACTTGACATCACACTCCTGGATTTCTGGTTCTAGGTGAGTGACAACACTATCGTGGTTATCTGGGAAATCAAGACCTTTTTTGTACAATACTTTTCTGTATTCTTGCCACTTTTTCTTAATCTCTTCTGCTTCTGTTAGGTCCTTGCTATTACTGTTCTTTTTTGTATGTCCATCTTTGCATGAAATATTCTCTTGGTAGCTCCAATTTTCTTGAAGAGATCTCTGGTGTTTCTTTTTCTTGTTTTCCTCTATTTTGTGTAATCTCAACTATCATGTGTATGTTACAAAAATGTTAATTATGTTTTATCTCAAAAGTCTTAATTAAGGTTAAGGGGTTAATGATAATTTTCTGTTTTTTTTTCTAGGTTTTTCAAACAACTTTTTTAAATCAGATAAAACAAGAAGTTACTTGTAAAAACTTGAGTATTTTGGATTCTAGCTAACAGAGAGTGGGGTTTCCCTGGTGGCTCAGAGATAAAGAATCCACCAATGAAGGAGACACAGGAGATACAAATTTGATCCCTGCGTCAGGAAGATTTCTCTGGAGAAGCAAATGTAATCCACTCCAATATTCTTGCCTAGAGAATCTCATGGACAGAGGGGCCTGGTGGGCTGCATTCCATGGGGCTGCAAAGAGTTGGACACAATTGAGTGAAGAGCTTGTGTTATAAGCTGGCTTTGAAGCTCCCTGTGCACTGACTTTGGACAACAGGATTGTTATATGTGATGGGCCCCATGGGCAGACCGCTTTGGGATGCACTAGTGTGCACTCAGATTCTCTACTTCTATGCTGGAAATAGTGCCTGCCTTTGCTTCCCTCTAGAACTCCTGAAAAGGCAAAACCAGACACACATACTGGGAACCATGATCCCTGACAGGTATAAATATATGCAGTCCATCACCCAGATAGAACCTGGCAGAACTGAGGGCAAAACTAACAGCTGGGATTATGTATCTGCTCTCAGAGATATCTAGGAGGCTGACATGGAAGACAGAATGGGCTCCTTCCAAACCCACTGTCTTCAGCTTGATGTGTCATCCCTTCCCTCAGACAGAAGAGGGGAGCACACTCCATCACTCAGGGCTCTGTTCCCACCCCAAATCCACTCCTCTGTGATTTCCCAGTAACACATCAGCATTCAGGATTTGGCAGCCTGAGAACTAAATTCACTTTAATGTGCTGGGCTTTCATGTCCACTTGACCACTATTTTTAGAACACCATTAGGTGCTGATTTGCACACAAGGGAACAAAAACACAAAAATTCCTTGCATTTCAGAGCTTAAAATCTGGTGGGAAATACAGAGGATCAATAATATGTATAAAAATAAGAAAATTATACACTGTTATGTTCTTCAGAAGGAATAATGCTAAAGCTGAAACTCCAGTACTTTGGCCACCTCATGTGAAGTTTTGACTCATTGGAAAAGACTCTGATGCTGGGAGGGATTGGGAGCAGGAGGAGAAGGGGACGACAGAGGATGAGATGGCTGGATGGTATCATCGACTTGGTGGACGTGAGTTTGAGTGAACTCCAGGAGATGGTGATGGACAGGGAGGCCTGGCGTGCTGCAATTCAAGGGGTCGCAAAGAGTCGGACATGACTGAGTGACTGAACTGAACTGAAATGAACTGAACAGTGTTATGAGGAAATAAGAAGTATGAGAGGAAATTTTTATAAGAGGGATGGGATGAGTCAGTGGGAGGAGAAGTTGAAATAGAAATAATTTAAATGGGGATATCAGGATAGAACTTACTTAGAAGATGACTAGAACCATTTGACTTTTCAAAAGCCTGAAAGTCTTAAGTTCCCTCCCCAACTTATAGGATTTCTGGGAGCATAAAACAGCCTAGACATTTCAAATGCCCTTTGTTTAAGCTATTCTTTCAAGTTTTTAGTGTAGATATTAGTGCCAGGTAAGTAAACCCCCGGAAATATTTTACCTTAGTCAAACAAACCAGCTATTCTTCCACCAATCCTCTGGCAACTCCACATTGCCATTTGTAAGAGGTTCATGCAAACTGCAATTATACCCAGCACTAGCACTAGAAGCCCAAGGGTACTCCAATCATTGACAAATTTCACAGAATAAAGTTTCTGGATCAGGAAATAAATTTAGGTGAATGAAAAATTACTTATCAGAAAGTCTAGTTACATATTTTACCTCATCAGCTAAATTGTTCCAAAACCTAACAAAAATGAAATGGCATCAACTTTTAGCATCTCTAATATATTCCTTTATTGCAGACAGTTTTTTGAACCACATTTAAACCACATTTAAGGTTGGAGTTGCCATGAGTTGCATTTTATCAGCTCAAATGAGGGTGCCTTTTTTGTCATACAAATTAGAGCAATTATTTCAACTCCAGCTGTGATAGTTCTGGGAGAATGATTGTATATATATTATTCAAAAAATAAAAAGAAGAAGAAGAAAAAAGAGAAAGAAAGAAAAGAAAAAAGAACAAATCACAGTGGGATTTTGAAATGCAGTGCTTAGTCTTTGTGTGTGTGTGTTTAATCCAGCTATTTAGTAGTAATTTATTGCCCTACTACTTTCACACTTTGCTGAATTCAGAAAGTCTATACTTGTCATGTTTACAACTAAAAATACTTTAAATCCTTTTTTCTGTACTGAAACTTTAAAAATGTCATAAAGCAAGATGTTGTGCTGCGCTTAGTCGCTCAGTCGTGTTTGACTCTTTGTGACCCTATGGACTGTAGCCTGCCAGACTCCTCTTCCCATGGGGATTCTCCAGGCAAGAATACTGGAGTGGGTTGCCATTCCCTCCTCCAGGGGATCTTCCCAACCCAGGGATCAAACATAGGTCTCCTGCACTGCACATGGGATAAATCATGATAGACATCAGTTAAAAGCTGCTGACTGCAAACTATTAAATGAAAAAAAAAAAAAAATTAAACTATCCTCCTGCAAAGAAATAGAGGAAAACCATAGAATGGGAAAGTCCAGATATATCTTCAAGAAAATTAGATATACCAAGGGAACATTTCATGCAAAGATGGACACAACAAAGGAAAGAAATGGTATGGACCTAGAAGAGGTGGCAAGAGTACACAGAACTATACAAAAAAGATCTTCAAGTCTTAGATAATCACAGTGGTGTGATTCATTAACCTGGAGCCTGACATTCTGGACTGTGAAGTCAAGTGGGCCTTAGGAAGCAGCACTATGAACAAAGCTAGTGAAGATGATAGAATTCCAGTTGAGCTATTTCAAATCCTAAAAGATGATGCTGTGAAAGTGCTTCACTCAATAGGCCAGCAAATTTGGAAGATGCAGCAGTGTCCACAGGACTGGAAAAGGTCAGTTTTCATTCCAATCCCAAAGAAAGGCAATGTCAAAAAATGTACAAACTACCACATAATTGCATTCATCTCAAAGTCTTGACGTACTCCTATGCAGGTCAGGAAGAAACAGTTAGAACTGGGCATGGAACAACAGACTGGTTCCAAATAGGAAAAAGAGTATATCAGGACTGTATATTGTCACCCTGCTTATTTAACTTATATACAAAGAATATCATGAGAAACGCTGGGCTGGAAAAAAACACAAGCTGGAATCAAGATTGCCAGGAGAAATATCAATAACCTCAGATATGCAGATGACACCACTCTTCTGGCAGAAAGCGAAGAACTAAAGAGCCTCTTGATCAAAGTGAAAGAGGAGAGTGAAAAAGTTGGCTTAAAGCTCAACATTCAGAAAACTAAGATCATGGCATCTGGTCCCATCACTTCAAACAAATAGATTGGGAAACAGTGGAAACAGTGACAGACTTTATTTTGTCAGGGGCTCCAAAATCACTGCAGATGGTGATTGTAGCCATGAAATTAAAAGACGCTTACTCCTTGGAAGAAAAGCTATGATGAACAAACACAGCATAATAAAAAGCAGAGACATTACTTTTGCCAACAAAGGTCCATCTAGTCAAAGTTATGGTTTTTCCAGTTGTCATGTATGGATATGAGAGTTGGACTATAAAGAAAGCTGAGCACTGAAGAATTGATGCTTTTGAAAGGTAATCCAACCAGTCCATCCTAAAGGAAATCAGCCCTGAATATTCATTAGAAGGACTGATGCTGAAGCTCAAACTCCAATACTTTAGCCACCTGATGCAAAAAACTGATTCATTTGTAAATGACTCTGATACTGGGAAAGATTGAAGGCAGGAGGAGAAGAGGAGGATAGAGAATGAGATGGCTGGAGGGCACCACCGACTCGATGGACATGAGTTTGAGTAAACTCTGGGACTTGGCGATGGACAGGGAGGCCTCACATGCTGTGGTCCATGGGGTCACAAAGATTTGGACATAACTGAGCCGACTGCACTGAACTGAACTAAGGTTCCATATAGTTTAATATCATATATACAATAAATACTTCAGGCCTTGGCCATCTATGTTGCATGTCCTAAAGAGTGTCCCAAAATATGGATACAGTGTCTCTTGCTAAGTGCCTTTCCTCACCAACTTCCCTCTAGTACTTATCTACATGCAGGCTCAGTTGCTCAGTTGTATCTGACTCTGCAACCCCATGGATTATAAATGTATAGGGTTATCATTTCAACATTCCTTCAGGGGATCTTCCCAACCCAGGAATCAAACCCACATATCCTGTGGCTTCAGCATAATAGCAGGTGGATTTTTTACCACTGAGCTATCTGGGAAGCCCCATTTTTTCCACACAAAACCAGATTAAAGGAAAGTTCAAGAAGGCCTGCAGCCTGCACTGAAATATTTCAAGTAAGATAGAATGTAGAAAATGAAATTCCTTTTTAACTGTCATGTATAAAAATGAATTTCAATTTTACATGACTCTATAATTAGAAACAATTTTACTTTCAAAATTTTGAAATTCACCTTTCTCTTTATATTAAAATAAAAATTCAAATTAAAGTAATGAAAATTACATCCATTCACATGTCACTTCTACTTTTACTTCAGGTTCTGTCACAAAATTGAGGCTGAACCAAATCCAACAGATTAGTGCAAAGTCATGGTCAGTGAAACAGGGGCTGCTTGGTGAGACAGGAGAGACAAAGCATGGTGGCAACCCGCAAGGGAAGGGATCCAGCTCCCCCACCCCCATTTTTGTTTCAAAGAGCAGCAGAAGTACACAGAGGTGACAACTAACTCAGTAAAAGAGAGAATTTTTGAGTCTTCCAAAAGCAGTGCTTTTTCTGTGCACTGCTGGAGCTTCACTTCTGAGGTAAACCCACAGTTGTACGTGTCCAGGGACAAAAAGAAGAAAAAGAAAAACATCTTCTAGTTCCTGGTGAAATGAATAGAATCTGTATACAAATGTCATTTACAAATCATCGATTTATGCATCAATATGTGTGGTTAACTATGAGTCGATACCAATTGATTACAACCTAGTAGAAGATCAGTTCTACATTGTGTGACCAGCAGTGATTATAAAGGAAGCATGCTGCCACCAATCAACAACCCTGCAAAACAATTCCTACAGGGATGAATGAAAATTTCAAGATTGAGTTTCCCCAGGTGTGATTCTGTTAAAATTCAGAGTCATTTTTCTAGGAGCTTGTGGTTTTTCACAGGCAGTTTTTAAAATCACACTGCATTCTGCAACACTTGATCATGCTGCCATGTTGAAGAATTCCTTAAGCCTGATAGAAATTTGTCAAGTGTAGGCATTAAAAAAAAAAAAAAAAAAAAAAAAACAACACTCATATGAGATTCTCTCTTATTTAAGAAGAATATCAGAGGTATCAGAGATGGATATTTTATTTCTCCCTCTCCAATCTCAGTCTGTTTCATTCAATTTGGGTGTATCAACGCACTCGTAGAAAAAAGAAAAAAAAAAAGCTAAACCTTGAGAACAAAGCATTAAGTATCAGTGACCTTTATAATGGGGCAGAAAAATATATCAAAATTATCAGTTACACTTTCTTGATATCCCTTGTACAATCAACTAAACAATTATCTTTTATAAAAAAGTGAGATATTTGAATTTGACCTTTCTATTTGAATATCAGAAGTGGCTCAACTCAGGGGAAAAGTAGCAAACATCAAGATTATTTTACCTGAGACGTAACTATAAAAGGTGCCCTTCAATCAGTTGACATAAATTACATCTTGAGTATCATAAGGAAATTGCAATATGAATATTTATAAATCATTAAAAATGCAATCTGTCTTCTCAAGCTATGTATGAAAAGGAATGAGATAAACTATATGGCCATATCTCATACTGGAAGGAAACCTAGAATAATTTTCACTGGATGGAGAGTGGTGGCATGTTATTATGATAAAAATTTTCCCAAACTACCATTAATGTCTAATACAGAGAAAAGATAGCAAGCACTATTATTAGATTAAATAACAGAAACAAAAAAAGAACTGATTATGTGATAAAGGGTAGTTTAAATATAGGAATTAAATGTAATTATAAAGCTAATTATCAGTGAAGCAGCTGGCAAGGGAAATTTACTTTCATCACTATCAAAACTGTCTTCAGCCCTTTTAAGACATTCTTTTATAAAAATACTTAATTACATTGTTTATTAACTTGCCAATTTTGGTATTAAAAAAGAAAGCAAACAGCCTTTGAGTGTTCCTTCTACTATAACAAAAAATATCACTATCTTATTAAATATGATTGATATTAAAATTAGCTAATCTCAAGGTTTTTTCCAACTTACTTCTAATTTTTAGCATATTAATAGCTCTAGAAACCAAAAGTTTATTGAGAAAAAATGAATAGCTGTGTGAAATAACACTTTGGTACAGAGAAAACATGATACACATGTAAATATTATAGCAGAGGGTGTGAGAATTCTTCTCCATTAACCCAGAACAAAAAAATATAATAAGACATCCCTGTGAGTCAGTGGTAAAGAATCCACCTGCCAATGCAAGAGACACAGGAGATGCAGATTCGATCCTTGGGTCAGGAAGACCCCTGAAGGAGGAAATGGCAGCTCACTTAAGTATTCTTGTCTGAGAAATCCAATGGACAGAGGAGCCTGGCAGGTTACAGTCCATAGGGTCCTAAAAGAGTTAGCAACTAAACAACAGCAACAAAAAAAATATAACAACAAAATTGCCTGCACAGGGAGAATTAATAAATAAGCTCATTTCAATCTGTTGCTAAAATAAAGGATGCTTTATGTGTAAAATAGTCTTATGTGAAGACAAAGGTATATTTGGTCATTATGTAACTATAGAGAAGAAAAGAATTAATACTATAGGAAAGATGCACATTTTCAACCTGTGTGAGCTGGGATCCTTCCTGTTGAAACTTTCAAAGATTTTTTTTGCCTCTATTTCAATTTTCTTCTGTCATTTCAAGTTGTAATTATAAAGAAAGATCATTTCTTAGTGGTTAGCATAATGGAATGTCATGATACAATAATTAACAGAAGAATTTGAGGCCTTGAGATGGAAAGAAATCTAAGGCACAGTCTTTAGTAATAAATCTCGTAACTTAGATTGGGCCCATACCAGCTTAAAGTTTCAGAGACAGGACACACACAAAAATTATCTATGACCTGCATTTATTGAATGCTTCTAGGTGCAAAATCCTCCACTAATTACTGCAAATTAAAGGCCAAGAAACACACAGTGCCTCTTAGTGCCTGTCGAGACAATTGCAGCAAGTAAGGAGATCACTAGTGGCCTAAGTGGAACACTAGTGATCCAAAGCAGTGTCTCCCTGAACAGCAAAACTGGGGAAGTTTTAAGCTAAGGGCACCTGAATATTCACAAAGATATTTGAGTGGAGAATTCAGCCTAGAAAAGGGGCAAAGTTTCACAGAGACCAAGGTTTAGTGATTCAAGTCAGGAGGGTTTGCATCATTATTCCATCCTTCACCTGATGAGGGCCATGGTTCCTGCAGAACTCAAAGATATATTATTACGTATATCCCTTGAGGAGGAACTAAGACTCTGCTTTATGGCTGCATTGTTGTTTGACTGCCTTTGCTCTGTTCCTGCATTCCTTTGTTCTCTTAAGATTATTAATTACTGAGACCTGTTTAAGGACAAGCACTGTGACCAGGCTTGGATCCCAAACTGACTTCTCTTCTGTCAAAAAAGCCATTCCTGGTTCTGTCTCTCTCTCTGGGGACCCCCACCCTGTCTGCTTACAGGAAGAAGATTGGTCAAGAGGAGGAAGGCTTGGGCTGAGGTCTGGGGCAGTGCTCTTGGCCTAAGAGAGAACAAGGGCACAAACTGGGACTTGAGATATCTCTCTCCCATCCCGAAAGAGGCAATTGAGAGTTTGTTTGTTCTTATTGATCTTCAGATATTATTTATGGTCTAGATATGGTATTAGGTTTATATTGTTGCTGTAACAAATTACTGAGTATTTTGTGACTCAAAACAATAAAAATTTATTATCCTACAGTCTGAAAGTCAGAAGTCTGTGAAGGGTTCCACTAAATTGAAATCAAGATGTGCTTATCAGGGTTGAATTCCCTTTGGAGGTTGAGGAGAATGTACTTTCTCTTGCCTTCGTCATTGTCTAGAAGCTTCCACGTTCCTGGTCTCAGCCCCTCCCTCAGGTCATTCCTATTTCTGCTTCTTTGACTCCAACTCTCCTGCTTCCCTTTTCCATGTAAGGACCCTTATGATTACATTGAGCCCACCTACATATCCCAGAATAATTTCTCCTTCTCAAGATCCTTAATTTGCTCACATCTTAAAATTCATTTTGCATGTCATGAAAATAATAATAAATGGTTTTTGTCCTCAGTTCTTGACACACAGCTCCTAAAACCCTTGGAATCTCTACAATGAAGAATATCTCCTTATATCAATAAAATGACTATTGAATGGAGGGCCTAAAGAACTTCAAGATGGGGGCTGGGTATCAGAAAGATCAAACCACTTGTATTAGTCAGAGTTCTTCAGAAAAACAGAACCAATAGGATACATAGAGATATATCAATACATAGGACAGATTTGTTATAGGAACTGTTTGGCACACTTATAGATGGCAAAAGTTCCCTAGTTTGCTTCTTATGTAAGTTGGAGAATCAGAAAAGCTGGTGGTACAATTCGGTCTGATTCTGAAGGCATGAGAACAAGGAACTCTGTTGTTCCAGGTCAGGAGAAGATGGACATCCCACCTGGAGGAGAGGGAAGGAATTCACTGTTCTTTCACCTTTGTGTTCTATTCTGACCATCGGTAGATTGGATTATACTCATTCACCTCGTCTGGTGAGAGTTGATCTCTTTACTCAGTCTGCTGAATCAAGTGCTAATCTCTTCCAACATCCCAACAGACATACCCAGGAAGAAAGTTTTACCAACTATCTTGAGATCCCTTAGATCAGTCAAGATGACAGGAAAAAAAAAAAAAAAAAAACAAGTACCATGATTAGAGAACTGAAATTTTTAGGTCCTGCCACAAACCTTCAGGAAGAGATGAGGGGCTGGAAGTTTGGTTAATTGCCAGTGGCCAATGATTTAATCAATCATGTGTGTATATAATGGAACCTCCATAAAAACTCTTAGACAACAGGGTTCAGAGAGCTCCAGAGAGGCATGGAGACTCTGGGTCCCTGCACTATTCATCTCTTCCATTTGGCGGTTCCTGAGCTGTAGACTTTATAATAAGACAGTAAACATGAGTGAAGAGAATTCCTGATTTCTGTGAGCAAATTATAAAACCTCAAAAGGGGAGAGCTTTTGTGGAAAACTCTGACTTTTAGGCCAACTCAGAGAAAATCCAATACTTGTGACTTGTATCTTATGAGACTGAACCCTGAAATCTGTGGATCAGATGTAATTCTAGGTAGTTAAGTATCAGAGTTGGTTTGAATTGTGGGATACCAAGTTGGTCTCTGGAGAGTTAATGAATTGGTTATTATTGTGGAAAAACAAAAACATACAGTTGGTGTCAGAAGTATTATGAGTAAAAGCAGTTCACATGTAAAGTCACAATTTCATAAGTCTGGTGATTAAAACATATGTACCTTTGAGGGTCTGTTATTCTGCATACCACAGTCCTCTCTTTAGGCTCCCTAAAATTCATGCCACCATACATCAAAATGCATTCATCTCATTCCAACATCCCCAAATAATTCAAGCCATAAAGCAGTCAATCTCAACAACTCAAAAATCCCCAATCTCATCACTTGCATCATTTAAATCTGGGATGGCTGAGGATCTCAGTAAAAATTCATCCTGAGACACATTCCTTGCCTCTGTGATCATCTATAATTCTGGAAATAAGTTGTATGTTCCCAAAGTAATATTCTGAACTAGGCATAGGATAATAGTTACAGACATTCCCATTCAGAAAAGAACACTGAGAGAAAAAAAAAAAAAAGCAGTAACCAGTCTCACGTAATTTTGAAATCCACATTGGTTCACAATAGTATTTAGAGCCTGGAAATAATTCTCTGTAATCTGTGGCTTCATGTGTTTATAGTGAAGAAGTTTTATCAGCATATTTCCTGCCTATGGAGTTTGGGAAGTCTGACACTCCTCATTTTGTCCTCTCTGCTGTCCCTTTCAGACAAAATAGTCAGTGATTCTGCTGTATAAAATACTCAAAACCTTATGAATTTCTTTTGTGTGTCACAGGGCTACCCTTCATTACATAAGCAGCTCTACTACAGGTCTTTCTCAGATAATCACATCTCTGCCTTGGCTTCTGCAGAGATGGCTGAAGCGACCTGTGAACAAATGCCTAGCTCTTCAAGGAGCCCTCTGTATGACTAAATACTACCATTTCCTTTGTTCTTTCTGAGGAACTAGCAAAAGAAAGAACACAAGCCACACCTTTGACTTTCTCTCATATAAGAAAGTATACTTTCCTGGTATAGAATTTCCCAATCTTAGCTTTTTTTTTTTTTTTTTTTTGAAATCTAGATAGGCTGGGAATTTCCAAAATCATCAAACTTGGTTTCTTTTTGTTGACAGTTTTCTCCTCAATAGTCTTTTTTCCTTTTATGTTTAATTATAAGTGAAAAGGGGTTTCCCTGGTGGCTCAGATGGTAAAGAATCTGCCTGCAATATGGAAGACCTGGGTTCAATTCCTGGGTGGGGAAGATCCCTTGGAGAAGGAAATGGCAACCCACTCCAGTATTCTTGCCTGGAGAATTCCATGAACAGAGGAGGCTGGTGGGCTACAGTCAACAGGGTCACGAAGAGTCAGACATGACTGAGCAACTAACACACGTAAGTGATAACAAAACAAGCCATACATTCAGCACTTTGCTTGGAAATCTTCAAACCAAATGTCCAAGTTCATCATTTACCGGTTTTACTTTCTATGCAGTTATAGAATTCTAAACTTACTGCCCCTATAAAGCAAGGTCTGCTTTCTATTGGTTTCCAATAACACATCCCTCATCAGTAGTATCTTCAATTCCAAATTTCCACCAACGGTCTATTTGTGAAGATTTATGTATCGTCTAAGAAAAGATAGGTTTTCTCTATAATGCCCTTCGCTTCCATCTGAGTCTTCCCAAGCAGAAAAGTTTTTAAGATTCATATTACTGCTAATAGGCTTATTGAAGGCAATTCAGGCTGTTTTCATCATGCTCCTCAAAATATTTCAGCCTCCACTCACAGCCTTATTCCAAAGTTGCTCCACCCAAGTTTTAGGTATTTCTTACATCAGTACCCCATTTCTGATAACAAAATCTGCATTAATTTCCTATTAGTGCTGTAACAAATTATTGTAAACTTTATGACTTAAAATAAATTTATCTTACAGTTCTGCAGGCCAAATGGATTTCACTGGAAAAATCAAAGTGTGGGTAATATTGTGTTCCTTCTGGAGGGAGGGGGTGGGGGTGGTGGGGGCGGGGGAGGGGGAAGGAATCCACTGCCTTGCCTTTGCAGTTTCTGGAGGATGCCTGCTTCCTAGGCTTCTTTCTTGAATCACTTCAGCCTCCCCTTCTATTGTCATGTACCATTCCCTGATTATCATTTTCCTGACTCCTTCTTTACTTTACTCCTTCCTTACTTTGTGACTGTTAGGCCTACCAGATAATATACGGTTATCTCCCCATCTCAAGATCCTTCATTGCACCTGTTGCCACATCAGGTAATATAGTCATGAGTTCTATGTATTAGGACACAGCTGTCCCTGTGTTGTGTGCTCAGTTATTCAGTCATATCCAACTCTTTGAGACCCTATGGACTGAAGTCTGCCAGGCTCCTCTGTCCATGGGATTCTCCAGAGAAGAATATTGGAGTGGTTGCCATTTTCTTCTCCAAGGGATTTTCCCAGCCCAGGAATTGAATCTGTGTCTCCTTCACTGAAGGTGGAGTCTTTACTGTTGTGCCACCAGGGAAGCCTGGCCATCACTGGGGGACCATTCTTCTGACCACCATAATGATGTGGCCAAATTTCTGGGAATAATGCAAATATTTTCCTAACCCATCCTAACCTCCCTTTGCAGAAACTGACTGAAGTGAAAAATCTTCAGCAATAGAAATCAGGAATATGTATCAATTGTACTTTCGATCAAATAAAATAGGAAGGAATAGACTGGGAAGAGGATTCAGAGTCAAAACAGATTTCATCTTCTAGATAAAGAACAGATTTGTTTCAAGGAATCAATAGAAAGATCTAGGCAGAATACCCCTAACACAGCCTGAATTAGAAGAGCAGAGATGACAAGAAAGGCTTTAGCCTGGGAGAGGAGGGAAATATCTATCAATACATGAAATCTCATTTCTTGCTACAGGTCAGTATGTAGCCAGGCTTACATGCTACCAGAGGGAAACAGAGCACCCTGAATTGAAAGCTTCTCCCTAACTTGTAATTGACCTAATGCATCGAAAATTTTTCTACTATTCATTCATACATTCAGTCAATGAATATTTAATGAGTACTTTTACACCTATTACAGGTTTCTGGTGTTCAACAATGAATAAAAGAATGTCCTTCCTCTCATAAAACTCACATTCTAGATGGAAGAGAAAATCAATTAGAAAACAAATAAATTGTACAAGTATCAGCACTAACTTCTAAGAAGGAAATAATGTAGGATGAGGTAATAGGGAAGGGAAGAAGGGAATAGGGGATATTTGAGCGTGGACATTTGAGCAGAGAACTAAGGGAGAAAGGTAATTATCTGAATGGATATTTAGACGGTAGGCAGAGGGGAGAGCAATAACCAAAAGCATATTCTTGGATAAAAATAGTCAGGAGCCAGTGTGAATGAAGAGGAAGAAGCAAGGGGTCTTTGGAGGACAGGGAAGTTGTAAAGATGGCCTAGGGTCTGATGTATAGGTCAAGGTTCTTCTGGAATTTAATCTGAGGCTATTCACACACAGAAATGCAGAGATCTAATTTACATTTTAAAAGGTAGGCAGCAGCTTTACCAGCTACCTGGGAGGCATAAGAGCCAGTACAGATAATAAGGGTAGTCTTTGTTATTGCAGTGAGTAAATAGGGAAGATTTAATTAGAACTCCTCTTGAGCACAGCAGTATGGAAAGGGTAAAGGAAGAAATGATCCTGAGCTGCTAGAGAGAGTGTGGTCTCCTCTCCCATTCTGTTCACCACTTGAAGAACTCTGTGCATCAGCAATGAGCATCCCAAACAGTCCCAAAGGGATCAGCGATCACACTTGCACAGAATCAGGCTTCTCCATGGCAGTGATTCTCCATCTGCTGGAGAAGCTCTTCCCCAAAAGAAGAGAGAAAGACTTGAAAACAGGATACTGGGAGTAGAAGCACCTGCCTGTAGAAAGCGAGCCAGTATCAAGGTGACCACAACAAATTCAGTAAAGAAGGCCTAGTGTCAAGATCCTTTCCTTGACAGTTACTGACTCATGTGCTTCCTGGTCTTCCTGGAGCATCTGGATAAATAAACAGGCAACAGAAACAGACCCTTTCTAACAATTACACTGAAAACTAGGAAAAAGACCCTGACAGTGTCCAGATGTACAGTATCAGTACCAGGTATGAGAAACTGGCATTTATTTGTGTTGACCTTACAAATAAAGGTAGATCTCTTCTCTTCCATAGATGAGTTGAAAGAAAGACAGAAAAGCATATAGATCCCATAACTTAATTTTCATCAGGAAAGAACAAAAATAACACTCAAAAGTGGCATTTGAACATGGCTGAATTTAAGGGGGCATCTAGCAACTCTTTGAGAACATGTGGATAGTTTCCCAGAAAACATGTACAGAAATATTCAACTTGCATTTCAAATAGAAGGTGATTTATTTTCATATATAGACATAAACCATTGTGATAGTCACATATAAAGCAGTAACCTCTTACTTGAAAAGTTCGTGGAAACACTAAACTTCACTGAATTTTGCTAGAGCTGAACGAAAATTAAAAAAAGATTTCAATTTCTTTAACTTAATGGGGAAGATAGACATAAATTAATACTGTGTTAACAATGATGACTGAAAAATAACTGAAAAATGTATGGTCAGTAGAAGAAATAACTTGATAAAGAGGCCAGAAATTTAAAAATTAAAAAACAGAAAGTACAAACATTTTGAAAATATGTATTTATCATGACTTTCTAACTTGCTTTCTAAAAATATGTTTCAGGAATATATCACAATAATAATGACCATTATACCTGAGAAATAAACTCATTAGAATTTATTTTTATTCATATTTTTCATTTTAGTTCTGTATTTTGTTTTTTATATAATGGGTATTCAATGTACATAGGATTGAAGAATACATGATAGTTTCCATTTATGGAAAGAAAGATGGATAAAATGAAGAAAACTCCTACTCTTATAATAACAATAAAATAATGTTAGAAAATCTTCAAATTCACAACTTTTCTTGAAACACCAGAAAGTTGAGGTCATTGGGTTACCAATTTAACCTGAACCCTAAAGAAATATAAGCTTTTCTGAGTACAGATTATATGTAAACATTGGTTTACCTGGATCAGATTCTGGGGGATGCTGGTAAGAACAATTCACCTCAAATATGTGATGAATTGCAAAAAATTGATTGTAACTAGCAAGGAAGTATAGAATTTCTGGAAACTACAAAAAACTAAGAAAATTCAACTCCACTTGCAAGCTCTGCTCCACACACCTCACAGGGCACTCACAAAAGTATAAACGGCTGACAAAAGGCCTGAAAAGGAGTTCCTCACAATGTAAGCCTAGGGGAGAGAAACACAGACCCTGCTGCAAAGGCACACAGTTTCAACTAAACCTGTCTCCTCAGTCCTACAGGGGAACAAGTAGCATCTTAGACTGCTGGGTAAGGGACAAGAAACCCTCTTGCCCACAATGCACTGGGAAAGCTTGCTTCAGGTAAGCTGGGTAAGGGTTGGAGAACTAACTTCTACTGGGTCACAAGAAAGGATATACACAGAGCTTATATCCATGAGGGGAGTTGGGCAGAATGACCTAGAAGGCCACACTCAAAGCTTTAGGAAGACAGAGGAGGAAAGAATGAATGAACTTAAAGATGAATCAGTAGAAATTACCCCAAATAAACACAAAGATGAAGACTAAATAGAGATGTAGGGAAATACATAAATTGCAAAAAAGTATATAACTGCCATCTCAGGATCCCAGGAAAAGAAGAGAAGAGAACATTGCAAAAAAAAAAAAAATATATATATATATATATGTTCAATATATATATATTTGAACAGTAATAGTTGAGAAATTTGCAAAATTAACAGACAACAAACCAACAAATGCAAGTTCATAGACCATCAAATAGGACAAGCACCAAATGCATACCTGCATGATGATCTCAATAGAAACAGAGTGTTAAAAAAGATATAATATCCATTTATTATAACAATTTTCTAAAATACAAAACTAGGAGAAGAAAGTAGCATTCTCATCTAATAATGTCCTCTATAGAAAACTTACATCAAGTATATTAATGGTGAAAGATTGAGTACTTTTGTCCCAAGATTAGGAATTAGGCAGCTGCTCTCATCACTCTTATTCAGCATAGTACTGCCAATCTTATAGTAATAAGACAAAACATAAAAAGTAAAGGTATAAAGATTGGAAAGAAAATAATAAAAATAAAACAGTCTTTTTTCCCAGACATTTTGATTGTTACATAGAAAATTCCAAAGCATCTACCAAAAAACTACTAGAACTAATCTATGAGTTGAGCAGGGTATGGAATACACACACACACACACACACACACATGTATATACATATATGGTATTTCTACATATTTTGAATGAAAAGTTGGAAAATGTAATTTTTAAAAATATCATTGAAAATAGTCAACAAAACATGAAGTTTAGCTATAAATATTACAAAATATATCTAGAGTATGTAGATTGAAAAGTGCAAAGCCTTGATGAAAGAAATATATAGAGAGAATATAACATATTCATGGCCTAGGAAAGTCAATATTGTTAAGATGTCAGTTCACTTGAAATTGCCTCACAAAGTAAACACAATTGCAAGCAAAATTCAAGCCATTTTTTAAATTAAATTCAAAGATCTTATTTTAAAATTAAAATAGAGAAATTAATAAATGTTAATAAACATAGAGGGAGAAAATGACAGTAATAGAAAGGGGTTTTAACACCTGATTTATATCAATGGACAGATGACAGTGAAAAAATCAATAAGTAAACACAGGCTTTAGATAACACACTAGATCAAGTGGAATAACTGTGTTGATAAATATACACTCCATCAGTGGTATATGAAAATACTTGAAAATTTTGTACTATTTTAGTAAGATCTTCTAACTTGAGGATATATAACAATTTCATGTTTAACCTTTCCCTTTGCAAAGACATCTAGAAGAAGTTTCTAGTAAAGAAAGTTTAAGATTTACACTTACAACCTAACTTCAAGGAGCATTCCTTGTGTTATTAAGAGATTGGTGAGGTCATAATACTTTCACTGCAGGATATTCAAGAAAACAGCACCGCTGCAGGGCAACCAAGAACTTCTCTACCCAAATAAAAATCCTTACTACACTTTGAACCAAAGAATAGTCTCAGTTTGTTCCACTGTGACTAATCTGTTACAAGCAGAAATATTTTTGTTGTTTTTTAACTAAAATTAAATCAGACAAAATAGTTTAAAGGTAGCTGGAACAGAATGTACCTGGCACACAATAGGATTGGGGGCTAGCAGGTTGACCTCAATTCAATTGCCAGCTTCACCACACCTTAACCTTTAAATCCCCAAGAAGTCACATGACCTTCTCAAGTTTTTTGTTTTCTGATTTAAGAAGTGAAGAATTGAAGAAGAAATGAATGGAAATTCTTCATTTATTCCCTCTCTCGACAATTACTTTTTGAGTATCTACTGTGACATGCCCTGAGCTAGAAAGGTCAGCAAGAGAATACTCTGAAGCTTACTATAGCTGTTCAGAAAACATATCAATCAGCTAATAATATGTCTAAGCATATAAAATCTTTAAAGAAGCTCAAAATATTCAATAAGTGTCACAGAAAAGAGAGACATGACCTAGAAGGGGCTGGAAACTTTGAGATGAGGGCAGGAAAGGATTTTTCCAAGAAATATTTTTTGCTGAGATTGTGAGCAAAGAAGAAAGCCTGGGAAATAACATGCTACTTGCCATTAGTTAAGTGCTCAATGAAAATGTCTTATTTTATGCAAGAAAATAAAAACAATCAGCCTATAGCACTTATGAAATGCCGTGAAGTTCAGATGGAGTAGAGGAGCTGACTGGAGAATGCAGCAGCCCCTGTTAGAATTATCCTTGCAGGGGGAACCTCAGGCTCTAAGAAGCAATGGCAGAGCTTCACAGAAACGTCTTTTCCAGAATACTGAGACTTAATGCTTGCCTGTCTCTCTCCTCTTTCAAGCCCCACAAAGCTTTTAGTAAAGGAAATTTCTCAGTGTCTAACTAGCTACAATCAATACCATCCACATCACTGTCCACTGTGAAGACTATAAAAATAGAACCTGAAATTTAGGCCTAAGACTCTGGGGAATAGAAACACACATAAGGAAGGGAAAGTGTTTTACTTTGAATCCTGATACTTGACATTTGGACTTGAAATGACAGGGAAGTAAAGTAACATAAGAAATGAGAGGCTCATAGGGAAATGATGCCACTAAGATGTTTCCTATTTATTTCTCTTCTTTGTAAACTCTGACTTTAAGGTTATAAGAAGACTTCTCAGAGCTCTCTAATACAATTTTCTGTGGGTGAAGAACTTACAGGAAATGTTTGTCTTTGGAACTGCTCCTCTCCGGAATGCTTTGAACAAACTAGGACTGGAAGAATTATTTCTTCTCTTTATCTGCCATAGTTTGTGCTCTGCAAAAGGGGACCCTCGCAGAATCAGGGCAAGAAGACAAAACAGAAAGGCGGTCCTGAGCAGTTTGGTGTATTTGTTTCTTTCTCTACGGTTTTCTTCAAAATGAGTAACCTTCATTATCCCCTTCTTTGTGACCTTCATTCTTAGGTGTTTTTCATCTTAGTTATAAAAATATATAGCTTTAGATAAGTTGGAAGAAATCTTATAGAGAATCTAGTTCACTGCCCATTTTTAAAGTATGAGATAATGGGAGACCTACATAGATACTATCTGACTTTCTCAATATACTGCTTTCAATATCATGGATTTAAAACCTATTCAGATGCTGGAGGGAGGTGGGGGGTGATTGCAACAATACCTTGGTTGTTGCAAGTGTTTTAAACAGTGATCTCTCAAATGATCTAGACCATATCAATCACTTCTTCAGGGGATATTCTTCCAAATATGTTTATTCCTCTCTAAACAGATGCCTGTTTCTCCAAGCATTCTTCATATGCTCGCTCTATCTCATTAGACGCCATGGCAGTGTATCACCCAAAGACCTCTCATTCTACATGTTATACAATGCAAATTTGCCAGCTTCAAACCTAGGCTTGTGTCTATATTCTCTTCCTTTCACACTTCTGATGGCTTCATCACAGATGTGACACTGTGTGACTTTCGAGTCTGAGTCATAAAAAGCAGAGGAGATATGCAGATAGCAAATAAGCATAGGAAAAGATGCTCCATGCCATTTGTCATCAGGGAAATGCAAATTAAAGCAACAATGAGATACCACTGCTGTTTTTCAAATTGGCCAAAATCCAGAACATTGACAACATCAAGTGCTGAGGAGGACGTGGAGCAATGCTGCTGCTGCTAAGTCGCTTCAGTCGTGTCTGACTCTATGCGACCCCATAGACGGCAGCCCACCAGGCTCCCCCGTCCCTGGGATTCTCCAGGCAAGAACACTGGAGTGGGTTGCCATTTCCTTCTCCAATTCATGAAAGTGAAAAGTGAAAGGGAAGTCGCTCAGTCATGCCTGATTCTTACAACCCCATGGACTGCAGCCTGCCAGGCTCCTCCATCCATGGGATTTTCCAGGCAATAGGACTCTCTTTAATACCTGACTTCCCTGGTGGGTCAGACGGTAAAGCGTCTACCTACAGTGCAGGAGACCTGGATTCGATCCTTGGGTCAGGAAGATCCTCTGGAGAAGGAAATGGCAACCCACTCCAGTACTGTTGCCTGGAAAATCCTGTGGACGGAAGAGCATGGTAGGCTACAGTCCACTGGGTCGCAAAGAGTTCAACACGACTGAACGACTTCACTTTCACTTTCTTTCACTTAACAGCTGACAGGAATACAAAATGATATAGCCACTGTGGCAGACAATTTAAAAATATTAAACATGCTTGTACCATATGATTCAGCAATCACACTCCTTGGTATTTACCCAGACGAGCTGAAAATTTATATCCACATAAGAACCTAAATAGAAATGCTTACAGCAGCATTATTCATAATTGCCAAAACTTAAAGGCAAGCAATCTGTACCTCATTAGGTAAATGTATAAATAAATTGTGGTCCATCAATACAATAAGGAATATTGTTCAGTGGGAGAAAAAAAGAGAAAGAAATCCACTATCATGCTATGAAAAGATGTAAAGAAAAGATAAATGCAAAGTGAAAGAACCCAGTGAAATGTAAAATACTATGATTTTAACTCCATGACATTCTGCAAAAGGCAAAACTATAGAAACTAAAAAGATCAATGGTTGCTGGAGGTTGGGAAAGAGGGACAACAGGTGGAACACAGATGATTTTTAGGGCAGTGAAACTGTTCTGTGTGGGACTATAATGGTGAATATATGTCATATGTGGGACTATAATGGTGAATATATGTCAAAACCCATGGAATGTATAACATCAAGAGCAAACTGTAATATAAACTATGGTCTTTGGGTGATAATGGCATGCTGGTGTAAGTTCAACAATTGTAATAGATATACCACACTGGCAGGGATGTGGATAGTGTGGTTAGAGAGAGCAATGGGATTGTGGGAACTCTCTATATATCCTGCTCAATTTTGTTGTGAACCTAAACTTCTCTAAAAAATAATGCATATGTTTGTGTGTGTGTGTGTGTGTGTGTGCGTGCACACACACGTGAGCATGCAAAGGCATGCTGTCACATCTGACTCTTTGGACTGTAGACCACCAGGCTACTCTGTCCATGGAATTTTTCAGGAAATGATACTAGAGCAGGTTGCCATATCCTTCTCTAAGGGGTCTTATCGACTCAGGAATCAAATGTGCATCTTTTGTGCCTCCTGCATTGGAAAGCAGATATTTTACCACTGTGCCACCTGGGATGCCCCACCTAGGCATCAGGAGTCAGGAACCAAAGAGAGGAGATGAGGTTGGATCCTGGTGGTGACAAACACAATACCTGTAGTTTTTCCACACTAAGCAATGTTTCTCCCTGACTGAAAACACACTGAAAGTTTCCTTACAATCTGTCTTCTTATTTGGTAGCACAGAGCTTCAAAAACAATGTCCCATTCAGAGAGGATAACTATTAAAAATAAAATAGCACATTAAAGAAATGCATTATATATAGGTATGTATAATAATACATTATATATGTATATACATTCTTATATACTGTATCAGTTCAGTTCAGTTCAATTGCTCAGTCATGTCCTACTCTTTGCGACCCCATGAACTGCAGCACACCAGGCCTCCCTGTCCATCACCAACTCACGGAGTCTACCCAAACCCATGTTCATCGAGTCAATGATACCATCCAACCATCTCATCCTCTGTCATCCACTTCTCCTCCTGCCCTCAATCTTTCCCAGCATCAGGGTCTTTTCAAATGAGTCAGCTCCTCACATCAGGTGACCAAAGTATTGGAGTTTCGCTTCAACATCAGTCCTTCCAATAAACACCCAAGACTGCTCCTTTAAGATGGACTGTTTGGATCTCTTTGCAGTCCAAGGGACTCTCAAGAGTCTTCTCCAACACCACAGTTCAAAAGCATCAATTCTTCGGCACTCAACTTTCTTTAGAGTCCAACTCTCACATCCATAGATGACCACTGGAAAAACCATAGCCTTAACTAGACGGACCTTTGTTGACAAAGTAATGTCTCTGCTTTTTAATATACTGTCTAGGTTGGTCATAACTTTCCTTCCAAGGAGTAAGCATCTTTTAATTTCATGGCTGTGGTCACCATCTGCAGTGATTTTGGAGCCCAGAATAAAAATTCAGCCACTGTTTCCCAATCTATTTGCCATGAAGTGATGGGACTGGATGCCATGATATTAGTTTTCTGAATGTTGAGCTTTAAGCCAAATTTTTCACTGTCCTCTTTCACTTTCATTAAGAGGCTCTTTAGTTCCTCTTCACTTTCTTCCATAATGGTGGTGTCATCTGCATATCTGAGGTTATTGGTATTTCTCCCCACAATCTTGATTCCAGCTTGTGCTTCTTCCAGCCCAGTGTTTCTCATGATGTACTCTACATATACGGAGAAGGCAATGGCACCCCACTCCAGTACTCTTGCCAGGAAAATCCCATGAACTGAGGAGCCTGGTGGGCTGCAGTCCATGGGGTCGCTAAGAGTCGGACACGACTGAGGAACTTCACTTTCACTTTTCCCTTTCATGCATTGGAGAAGGAAATGGCAACCCACTCCAGTGTTCTTGCCTGGAGAATCCTAGGGACAGGGGAGCCTGGTCGGCTGCCATCTATGGGGTTGCACAGAGTCGGACTCGACTGAGGTGACTTAGCGGCAACACTCTGCATATAAGTTAAATAAGCATGGTGACAATATACAGCCTTGACGTACTCCTTTTCCTATTTGGATCCAGTCTGTTGTTCCATGTCCAGTTCTAACTGTTGCTTCCTGACCTGCATACAGGTTTCTCAAGAGGCAGGTCAGGTGGTCTGGTATCCCACTTCTTTCAGAATTTTCCAGTTTATTGTGATCCATGCAGTCAAAAGCTTTGGCATAGTCAACAAAGAAGAAATAGATATTTTTCTGAAACTCTCTTGCTTTTTTGATGATCCAGCAGATGTTGACAATTTGATCTCTGGTTCCTCTGCCTTTTCTAAAACCAGCTTGAACATCTAGAAGTTCACAGTTCATGTATTGCTTATATAATCCATTTATTCTATATATATATATATATATATATATATATATATATCAGTATATGATATATTAAAGCAATGCATATATTCATTTGAAGTCATCTCCACATCTTCACCAGGTTTTAGTACTATCATTTCATTTTATTTTAGCTATTCTGATAGGTGCAAAGTTAGGCACAAACATGATAGGTTCAAAGCTATTCTGATAGCTGCAAAGTGATGGTTCATCGAGGTCTTAATCTTCATTTCTCTGATCTCTAAAGATGTTGAACATTTCAATGTTCATTGGCTAGTCATATGTCTGCTGCTGCTGCTTAGTTGCTTCAGTTGTGTCTGACTCTTTGTAACCCTATGGACTGTAGCCTGCCAGGATCCTCTGTCTGTGGGATTCTCTAGGCAAGAGTACTAGAGTGGATTGCTATGCCCTCCTCCAGAGGATCTTCCCAACTCAGGGATTGAACCCTGGTTTTTTGCATTGCAGGCATATTCTTTATCACTGAGCCACCAGGGAAGGCCCAGGCATATGTCACCTTTTGTCAAATGTCTCTTAATGTCTTTTATTCATTTTCTAATTGGATTGTCTGCTTATATACTTTTGAGTTTTGAGATTTCCTTATAAATCTTAGATATGAATAATTTTTTCTCTTTGTTGGTTTTGATAGAAATGTATAGGCTTAGATGTTTCATGTAAATTCTTTTTTTCATTCTCTTTCTCCTTGTTCTGCATTAGCATGGCTCTTGGTACTTTTACCTATCCTCCTTCTGATCTCTTTGACTTTCCCAAGATATGCAGAGATCCTACCCTTCTTTAACTAATATTAGGTATTTTACTTCTCTCACATTTAATTTCTCTGGGACAGGAAAGGACCAGAGCATAACTTTTCAAAGAATGACACAGCCATTGAGGACACAGCATAAACTCTTTAGAACCAACCAGATCCAAGATAGTTGACAAGTTGACTTGCACTAGATACTAGATCTTGAGCCTCATTACATGCTCAGTGTAGTATATCAGCACACTAAATGACACACCCACAAGTACCATGACAGTTTTGAGGCTGACCTTAGAAGGTCAAAAAGGGGGCAGTGGCCCAACTCTCGGAAATCCCCAGCCATTCTCCAAAATAGTTGAAATAATCTTCTCATTCATTGGACTATGAGATTATCCATCCCTATAAAGCCTAAGAACCCTGTAACATGGGGCCTCTCACCTTCTGAGAGGGCCCACACTCTGTGGAGTGTCTCCCTGAGTCAACCTGCTTTCACTTTCTGTGGCTTGTTCTTAAATTCTTTCCTGCCAAAGCCAAGAACTTACACTTGGCACCATTCCAGGGACATGGCTTGGGATGTGACTATCCTCTTGCGTCCCACTTTTCTTTCCTGAAACACCTTCATGTAACCCAAATTCCATCTGAAATTATTTAACATCGTAATTTCATTTCTATGAAGTAAAACTAAATTATGGAATTCAAATAAAAGTTTAATGAACATTGACCCTAATAAAATAATAATGATAACAAACTTGGAAATAAATATGTTAAAAAAATGAAAATAACTCAGTTATAGCCATAGTCTAGAATACAAGTTGGAACAACTGATGGGTCCAAAATTGGGAAAAGAGTACAAGGCTGTATCTTGGCATCCTGCTTATTTAACTTATATGCAGAGTACATCATGTAAAATGCTAGGCTGGATGAATCACAAACTGGATTCAAGACTGTCAGAAGAAAAATCAACAACCACAGATATGCAGATGATACCATTCTAAAAGCAGAAAGTGAAGAGGAACTAAAGAGTCTCTTGATGAGGGTGGAAGAGGAGAGTGAAAAAAAAAAAAATGGCTTAAAACTCAGCATTAAGAAAACAGAGCATAGAATCTGGTCCCATCATTTCTTGGCAAATAGATGGAAGAAAAAATGGAAACAGTGACAGACTTTATTTTCTTAGGCTCCAAAATCACTGCGGAAAGTGATTGCAATCATGAAATTAAAAGATGCTTGCTCCTTGGAAGGAAAGCTATGATAAACCTAGCCAGCATATTAAAAAGCAGAGAAATTACTTTGTTGACAAAGGTCTGTATAGTTGAAGATATGGTTTATCCAGTAGTGCTAGCTGCCTCCAAATAGGAATGGGATACCTTCCAAGGCAGTTTCTGGCCTTCCCTGATGAGGAATAAAGAGCCCAAGTCTCCTAAGTTCCAAGCCTCTGAGTTTACACCATAACATCAACTGCCCATCCCAGTCACTGGAATCTTGACCTTACCTGTAGATAAGAAGAGTCAGCTTTCACTCCCTCTTTGGCAAGTGGCTCTTCCTGTCCCTTCCCAGTGGAGGAATACCACAGAAGTCTTCCTTGTATGCCTATTAGGTAGTCAGAATAAGAAAAAGGAGTCCAGAATGGTCGTGACTAAAAGACAAGAAAGGGAAAAGCCCACTAAAATAGAACAAAGAAAGGTACGAGGACCAGAGTGAGGATCTCAGGTAGAACAAACAGCCCTCTTGGATAGCCCAATTTACATAGGGCAGGTCCAGGGGGAGGAGGAAAAAAAAAAAAAAAAACATATAAAAACAGGACCCAAAGGGCCAGGGCTCTATCTCTCTCTTTCTCTTTCACTCGCTCTCCCTCCCACTCTCTCTCTCTCTTCTCTTCATGTCTTTTGGGTCGTCATGC
Source organism: Bos grunniens (assembly GCF_055505025.1). Lineage (NCBI taxonomy): Eukaryota > Metazoa > Chordata > Mammalia > Artiodactyla > Bovidae > Bos > Bos grunniens. The sequence goes on from NC_141168.1 coordinate 119,581,302, forward strand.
TCTTATGCCTTGAGGGTGTATTTTCCTTTATTTTCTAAATAAAACTGAGCTGTAACACAGAGCTGTGACTCTGGTTTGTCTGAGAGCTGTAACGCCGGCCTATCTAAGGGTGGTAATGCTGGTCCATCGCTTCAAATTTTTATTGTGATGAGACAGAACAGAGAAAATTACACACTCCCCCGACATCTATGGTGCCATGACTCGGATTTAACCTGGCTGAAACAACCTCAGCATGGCTCTCACAAGGAGGAAGCCAAGAACAACAGGAGCACAACTTGGTGAAAGCTCCCATAGTAGAAGTGGAATGCAAAGAAAACCCAGCACAGGGGAAGTGACAAGAAGCCCAGTGTGCTGAAAACAAGGACAGTGAAAAACGAACTCAGCAGAAAGCTCACACAGCTCAGTCTCAGATTCCAGAAGACCTTTAACTAAGGTAGGAGATCCTTGCTCCTATAGCTGGAAGAACATATGCCTAGCAAAATCTGAATTCCTTTACAATCTCTGTTTCTTGTTTCCTCAAACTCCCTGTGAACAGGTGAGTGGCAGTGGGTGCAATTGAGGCACTCTGGCAAGGCCTACTCCTCAACATGTCCCAAAGGCTCCATTATCTGCTGGGCCTCAGTAGCTGTTACCCAAGCCAGTGGGGGTTCTTCTGTCCTTAATCTTCTTTGTGCCGAGGATCAGGCCAATGAAAACTGTGAGCATAGGTCAGGTATTTAACAGACTTTCCAGCAGGTTATGAAGGGGATTCCTTGGCACATTTTCCCACTGCTTTTTCCTCCCATCCTTCAGCTCGTCTCTCCTGGGACTTGAGTCTGGCTTCAGGACCTACCTAATGAAGCTCTGGCTCTGATGTCTCACTGCAAAAATTCAGTTAGAGACACAGCGATAGGTAAGAGGTGGATTTGTTAGGATTCAGAGAGAAGCACACTCTAAAGGATATGGGCCATTACAGAGGGCAAGTGCTTAGGCCATGGAATGTGGTGTGGCTAGTTTTTGCAAGCTGGGTGAATTCATATGTTAATGAGTGGGAAGATCATCCCAACTATTGGGGAACCCCCCACTCCTCTGACTTTAGGCAGTGCCTTGGAACTGTCCCGCCACCTAGGTGTGTCATTTAGCTTGCAGATTGGGGATCAAGGTTTAGTTGAATTTGACTCATCATCTTGGACCCAATTGGTTTTAATTGGTTTATGTTATGTCTTTGTGCTATGTCATTCTTTCAAAAGTTGTGCCCTGCCCCCTCCCCTCCTATTTCATGCTCTTTTCCTGAGCCCTGTCCAGGCCCAAAGTGTTGCCTCTACAATCTTCTGGAGGGACATCCAGAAAACCACTGGCTCCTGGGAGGTTTTCATACATCAACCTACTCAGGAATCCACCAGTGTGGGGGGGTCGCAGGAGCTCAACCTGCCTTGACCTGCCTAGGGATCTGTACCTCGAAAGCTTGTCACTCCTCAACCTGCTCTGGGATCTGCCAGTCCAGGGGTCCTAGGAGGTCGAATTAGGCCTAGGGACCTAATTCTCCGGAGGCTGACATGCCTCGACCTGCCTGGGGATTAGACCCCCAGGAGCTGTCATGCCTCAGCCTTCCTGGGGATCTGCACCCTGATCTGGGGACACCTGGCTCTCAGGTTGCAACAGTTCTGGGTAGGATAAGTTTCAGAAAGACTCACCCCTAAGGAAGTCCACCCATGGAAATAGAAGGAAGCCTATTACTTGTGGGACTGTGCCCAGTCTCAGCAATAACTTAGGAACCCAATGAGAACCCATTTGCCTCTGGAAAGTCTAAGAGGCTATACAAAAGTTTACCAATAAGGATTTAGACTCTTACAAGGGACAGGTGATTTTAAAGGACAAATTCCTGTCCCAATGTGCATCTAATATCAGGATAAAGTTACAACAGCTATAGAAGCAGGACCCCGCTGCCTCTTTAGATGAGATGGTCCAGACTGCCACCAATACCTTTTATAACAGAGAACAGGAGAGGGAAGCCAAGGCCCAGGAGAGGGAGAAAAGGAAAGAGACCAGGCATGCCCAGATGCTGGCTGCCCTCCAGAGAAGCCCTGTGGCAAACCCCGAGTCCAGGCCTTGAAGCACAAGACACAGGGTAAAATGCTTAATCTGTATACAGGCGGGGCATTGGGCCAAACAGTGTCCAAACTGTGACAAGTCTTCTAAAATGGCTTGCTACAAATGCCATCAATTGGGACATTGGGCAGCACTCTGCCCTCAGGACCCAAGAGTCTCAAGGTCAAGCGCCAAGCCCTCCCTCACTATGGTTCAACAGGACTGAAGTGGCCTGCTCCAGCCAGCCCACCTGTCACAGTTAACTGTCACTGGGCTGGAGCCAAGGGTACAACTGGATGTGGTAGGTAGGTCCGAGAATTTCTCTGTTGACACAGGGGTTACCTACTCTGTCCTGACCTCTTGCTCCAGAGTCTTCTCCTCCCAAACTTGTACCATTTTGGGTGGTACAGGGGAAAAAAAAATTACAAAAGATTCACCTGAGTACTTCTTCATTGCTGGGATGGACAAATATTTTCCCACCAGTTTCTAGTGATCTCTGACTGTCCTACTCCCTACTTGGGAAGAAATCTCTCCCTGCCTTCAAAACCTTGCAGCTATTGATGTCCTGATAGAAAATGCTTTCAAACTCTCTTTTTGGGGGCAAACTAACTATTTTTACCAGCCACTAAGTGAAACAACTCCTTAATGGGAGAGGACATTTATGGATGTCTGATCAAATAATCCTCAGATATCAAGTATTACTGATGGAAAATCCAGGCCTCACTATATCCCCTTGTGAGGTTCTTAACCCAGCCACCTTCCTGTCTACCCCCGAGGGCTCTCTCCCCTTTCACTCTTGCCTAGAAACCTTGGACCACTGGACAAAACCCTGAGAGGGATTGTCATAAGATCCTCTGACCAATCCTGAGGAAATCAGGTACACTGATGGAAGGAGCTTTGTCTTAGATGGAAAAAGAAGAGCTGGGTATTCAGTAGTCCCCAGTTTTGAGACCAGAGAGGCTAAACCTTTGCCACCAGGTATTTCGGCCCAATTAGCTGAGCTCATGGCCCTGACTCGAGCTTTAAAGTTGGGAAAAGGAAAAAGAATAGCCATTTACATTGACTCCAAGTATGCCTTTCTGGTGCTACATGCACATGCTGCTATATGGAAAGAAAGAGGCCACTTGACCACCCATGGATCCCCAATCAAATGTGGTGATCAAATCCTTAGGCTTTTGCAGGCAGTCCATCTGCCCACTGAGGTTTCAGTCTCCCACTGTAAAGGACACCAAAAAGGGAGCACGGGAGTGGCACAAGGGAACAAAACAGCTGATCAGGAAGCTAAGAGAGCAGCATTACAGAACAATGACCTAATAGGGGTTGCCACCTTAGTTCCACAGACTAATTTGCCAGAAACTCCTTCAAACACTGAAGGTGAGACTCTTAAAGCTAAGCATGAGGGCTTTCAAGAAGATCATCTGGGGTGGTTCCAAAAGGAGGGATTCCTTTTTCTGCCTGGGAACCTCCAATGGAAGTTGGTTAACTACATACATGCCACTACTCACCCTCCAAAGATTACTAAGAGAGATCCTTCATTGGAACAGGCCTACAAACAACTATAAGGCAAGTGGTCTCCTCTTGTCCCACTTGCCAATTAAATAATGCCCAAGGAGCTCGAAGAACCAAGCTGGCTCAGCCTGTCCAACCATGTGGGACCTACCCAGGAGAGGACTGGCAGATGGACTTCACCCAGATGCCAGTTTCTCAGGGGTATGAATAGCTAGTAGTTGTAATAGATACATTCACAGGATGGACTGAAGGCTTTCCCACCCGGACTGAGAAAGCTGAGGAGGTGGTAAAAAAAACTGCTCCATGAAATCACTCTGAGATTCCATCGGCCAAGGTCATTACGAAGTGACAGTGGGGTATCGTTTACCTTTAAGGTCACCCAGTGAAAGTGAAAGTGAAAGTGAAGTCTCTCCGTCGTGTCCAACTCTTTGTGACCCTATGGACTGTAGCCTACCAGGCTTCTCAGTCTATGGGATTTTCCAGGCAAGAGTACTGGAATGGGTTGCCTTTTGCATCTCCAGGGGATCTTCCTGACCCAGGGATCAAACCCAGGTCTCCTGCCTTGTGGGTTCGCTAAAGCATTGGGCATTACTTATCAGCTCCATTGTGCCTGGAGGCCTTAGTCTTCAGGAAAAGTAGAAAGAGCTAACCAATTATTAAAATCAGCGATTAAAAAGATAACCCAGGAGACCTCCCTGGGATTGAAGGAGGCTTTACTAATAGCTCTTCTCTCTACCTGTATTGCCCCTAAGGAACAGATTGGTCTTAGTCCTTATGAGAAGTAATATGGGAGATCTTTTATTTATGTCAATGACCTCTTCTTATATCCAGAGGCTCAGACCTCCCAGTCTTATACCATGGCCTTTGGGCAATTCCAAAAGGATATATGCTTGTGGGTAGTCAACCAGGACACAAAAGATTCTAGAGTCACCACTATATGCTCCAGAGACTCAAGTCCTAATTGAAGTCTGGAAAGATGGGTCCCGAAAGGCTCAACTCCAGCCCACATGGAAGGGCCCTTACCCTGTAATACTTTCCACTCATACAGCAGTCGAGGTACAAGGACATGACTCCTGGATTCACTACTCACAAGTCAAGCCATGGAAGGAAACAGAAGAGGACACTCAATACACCTGTGAGCCCCTGGGAGATCTCAGATACCTATTCAGACTACAAATGAGTGCCATTCTAATGAGCATCCCCAAAATCAAGTTTCTAGGGATAAGATTTCTCAGGACAGCTCTAAAGAGCCAACACAGCTTGGCAGGGGTTGTACTCCAAAACAGACAGGAGATAGATTTCCTGATCCCTGAACAAGGAGGGACTTGAACCATCTTGAATGAGATGTGTTGTTTCTGGGTAAATACCTCCAGCTAAGTTAAAGAAAGTCTCACAGTCCTCAAGAAAAACATTCAGACCCTATAGGATCTCAAAAAATGAGCTAGGGAGTTCTCTGGGTGGCTATAATCTTTCTTTGGGTGATATTGCTGGTGATGGGAATTTGGAGTTGGCTAATGCCCCTACTAATCCTTGTTATCACCATTATTGATGCTTCTTATGGTTGCTCCATATATTACCAGTTGTCTAGCCCAGTTTGTCTCTGTCCAGGTCAACAAGCTACAACATGCAGTGCCAGTTCAACAAGGATATATAAAACTACAGCTGACCACAGAAAATATCACTCACCCTTAGATGAACACTGCTATAAGAACTCTGAGGTCTGAGACTAGCAAGAGGGGAAGGCCCAATGCCCCTTGCCATCCCAGTTCAGCAGGAAGTAGCCAGAAAGAATTCGACATCCCTATTCCCAAAGAATTGGGCCTCCCATCTCTTTAAGGGGGAATGTTAAGTAGTTAGAATAGGAAAAAGGAGTCCAGAATGGTGGTGGCTAATAGACAAGGAAGGGAAAAGCCCCAAAAAATAGAACAAAAGGAGGTCCAAACTCAGGTAGAACAAACAGCACTCTTGTATAGCCTAATTTACATACGGCAGGTCCAAGGGGAGGAGAAAAAAATTATTTATATATATATATAAATATATATATAAATATAAATATATATATATATATATATATAAACAGGACCTGAAGGGCCGGGGCTCACTCTCTCTCTCACTCTCTCTCTCTCTCACTCTATCTCTCTCTCTCACTTGCTCTATCTCGCTCGCTCTCTCTTCTCTGAACGTCCTTTGGGTCGGCATGCCTTCATGCCTCAAGGATGTATTTTCCTTTATTTTCTAAATAAAACTGAGCTGTAACATGGAGCTGTGACTCTGGTCTGTCCGAGATCTGTAACGCTGGCCATCTAAGGGCAGTAATGCTGGTCTGCCACTTCAAATTTTTGTTCGTGATGAACAGAACCAAGGAAGTTGCACACTCCCCTGAAATGTCTCTGTTACCATCCCACCAAAGAGAAAGGAGGATGGGTTGAAGGTTTGACAGGAAAGGTTAAGGGGCATGTGAAAAGGAAATATTTTAAATCAGTTCAGTTCAGTTCAGTTGCTCAGTCGTGTCCAACTCTTTGCGAACCCATGAATCACAGCATGCCAGGCCTCCCTGTCCATCACCAACTTCCGGAGTTCACTCAAGACTCAAGTCCATCGAGTCAGTGATGCCATCCAGCCATCTCATCCTCTGTCGTCCCCTTCTCCTCCTGCCCACAATCCCTCCCAGCATAAGAGTCTTTTCCAATGAGATAACACTTCGCATGAGGTGGCCAAAGTATGGGAGTTTCACCTTTAGCATCATTCCTTCCAAAGAACCCCAGGGCTGATCTCCTTCAGAATGGACTGGTTGGATCTCCTTGCAGTCCAAGGGACTCACAAGAGTCTTCTCCAACACCACAGTTCAAAAGCATCAATGCTTCAGTGCTCAGCTTTCTTCACAGTCCAACTCTCACACCCATACATGACCACTGGAAAAACCATGGCCTTGACTAGACGGACCTTTGTTGGCAAAGTAATGTTTCTACTTTTCAATATGCTATCTAGGTTGGTCATAATTTTCCTGCCAAGGAGTAAGCATCTTTTAATTTCATGGCTGCAGTCACCATCTGCAGTAATTTTGGAGCCCAAAAAAGTCTGACACTGTTTCCACTGTTTCCCCATCTATTTCCCATGAAGTGATGGGACTGGATGCCATAATCTTCGTTTTCTGAATGTTGAGCTTTAAGCCAACTTTTTCACTCTCCACTTTCACCTTCATCAAGAGGCTTTTTAGTTCCTCTTCACTTTCTGCCATAAGGGTGGTGTCATCTGCATATCTGAGGTTATTGATATTTCTCCTGGAAATCTTGATTCCAGCTTGTACTTCTTCCAGCCCAGCATTTCTCATAATGTACTCTGCATAGAAATTAAATAAGCAGGGTGACAACATACAGCCTTGACGTACTCCTTTTCCTGTTTGGAACCAGTCTGTTGTTCCATGTCCAGTTCTAACTGTTGCTTCCTGACCTGCACATAGGTTTCTCAAGAGGCAGGTCAGGTGGTCTGGTATTCCCATCTCTTTCAAAATTTTCCACAGTTTATTTTGATCCACACAGTCAAAGGCTTTGGCATAGTCAATAAAGCAGAAATAGATGTTCTTCTGGAACTCTCTTGCTTTTTCCATGATCCAGCAGATGTTGGCAATTTTATCTCTGGTTCCTCTCCCTTTTCTAAAACCAGCTTGAACATCTGGAAGTTCATGATTCATGTATTGCTAAAGCCTGGCTTCGAGAATTTTGAGTGTGACTTTACTAGCATGTGAGATGAGTACAATTGTGCAGTAGTTTCAGCATTCTTTGGCATTGCCTTTCTTTGGGATTGGAATGAAAACTGACCTTTTCCAGTCCTGTGGCCACTGCTGAGTTTTCCAAATTTGCTGGCATATTGAGTGCAGCACTTTCACAGCATCATCTTTCAGAATTTGAAATAGCTCAACTGGAATTTCATCACCTCCACTAGATTTGTTCGTAGTGATGCTTTCTGAGGCCCACTTGACTTCACATTCCAGGATGTCTGGCTCTAGGTGAGTGATCACACCATCATGAGTATCTGGATCATGAAGATCTTTTTTGTACAGTTCTTCTGTATATTCTTTCCACCTCTTCTTAATATCTTCTGCTTCTGTTAGGTCCATACCATTCTGTCCTTTATCGAGCCCATCTTTGCATGAAATGTTCCCTTGGTATCTCTAATATTCTTGAAGATATCTCTAGTCTTTCCCATTCTGTTGCTTTCTTCTATTTCTTTGCATTGATCACTGAAGAAGGCTTTCTTATCTCTTCTTGCTATTCTTTGGAACTGTGCATTCAGATGTTTATATCTTTCCTTTTCTCCTTTGCTTTTCACTTCTCTTGTTTTCACAGCTTTTTGTAAGCCCTCCTCAGACAGCCGTTTTGGTTTTTTGCATATCTTTTCCATGGGGATGGTCTTGATCCCTGTTTTCTGTACAATGTCATGAACCTCCGTCCATAGTTCATCAGGCACTCTATCAGATCTAGTCCCTTAAATCTATTTCTCACTTCCACTGTATAATCATTAGGGGTTTGATTTAGGTCATACCTGAATGGTCTATTGGTTTCCCCTATTTTGTTCAATTTAAGTCTGAATTTGGCAATAAGGAGTTCATGATCTGAGCCACAGTCACCTCCCGGTCTTGTTTTTGCTGACTGTATAGAGCTTCTCCATCTTTAGCTGCAAAGAATATAATCAATCTGATTTCGGTGTTGACCATCTAGTGATGTCCATGTGTAGAATCTTCTCTTGTGTTGTTGGAAGAGGGTGTTTGCCATGACCAGTGCATTTTCTTGGCAAAACACTATTAGTCTTTGCCCTGCTTCATTCCGTATTCCAAGGCCAAATTTGCTTGTTACTCCAGGTGTTTCTTGACTTCCTACTTTTGCATTCCAGTCCCCTATAATGAAAAAGACATCTTTTTGGGGTGTTAGTTCTAAAAGGTCTTGTAGGTCTTCATAGCACCGTTCAACTTCAGCTTCTTCAGTATTACTGGTTGGGGCATAGACTTGGATTACTGTGATATTAAATGGTTTGCCTTGGAAATGAACAGAGATCATTCTGTCATTTTGAGATTATATCCAATACTGCATTTCGGACACTTTTGTTGACCATGATGGCTGCTCCATTTCTTCTAAGAGATCCCTGCCCACAGTAGTAGATATAATGGTCATCTGAGTTAAATTCACCCATTCCAGTCCATTTTAGTTCACTGATTCCTAGAATGTCAATGTTCACTCTTGCCATGTCCTGTTTGACCACTTCCGATTTGCTTTGATTCATGGACCTGACATTCCAGGTTCCCATGCAATATTGCTCTTTACAGCATTTGACCTTGCTTCTATCACCAGTCACATTCACAGCTGGGTATTGTTTTTGCTTTGGCTCCATCTCTTCATTCTTTCTGGAGTTATTTCTCCACTGATCTCTAGTAGCATATGGGGCCCCTACTGACCTGGGGAGTTCCTCTTTCAGTATCCTATCATTTTGTCTTTTCATACTGTTCATGGGGTTCCGAAGGAAAGAATACTGAAGTGGTTTACCATTCCCTTCTCCAGTGGACCACACTGTGTCAGACCTCTCCACCATGCCCGCCCACCTCGGGTGGCCCCAAAGGGCATGGCTTAGTTTCATTGAGTTAGACAAGGATGTGGTCCTAGTATGATTAGATTGACTAGTTTTCTGTGATTGTGGTTTCAGTGTGTCTGCCTTCTGATGCCCTCTCACAACACCTACCATCTTACTTGGGTTTCTCTTACCTAGGATGTGGGGTATCTCTTCACGGCTACTCCAGCAAAAAGCAGCTGCTGCTCCTTACCTTGGATGAGGGGTATCTTCTCACTGCCACCCCTCCCAACCTTGAACGTGAAATAGCTCCTCTAGGCCCTCCAGGGCCCACGTAGCCACCGTTCCTTGAACGTGGGGTTGTTCCTGCTGGCCTCTTCCCCTTGCCTTGGGCATGGGGCAGCTCCTCCCGTCTGCCGTCCCTGGCCTCTGATGTCAGGTAGCTCCTCTCGTCCACACTCTGTGCGCCGTCACAGCCACCCACGCTTATATATTAAATAAATATCATTAAAACAAATATCTAAGTAAAACACTTTCTCCTAAATTAAATTTCATTAAAAATTTTAATTATAATTTGGAAATTTAAAGAGATAGTACACAAATCACTAAACTTTAACACAAGTTAAATATGTCTTTAGAAATGTTTTTTTTTTTTTTTTTTCTGGAACAGAAGTAGCCAGCCTTCCTTCTGAGGCTATGGTAGCCACCTATGTGAAGGTATTGGTCTCTCAGAGGTCAGAGCAAAGTTTTATAAACCACCCTCTCCTTGTTGGTAAATGAGAGATCAGGGTCCTTCTCCAGCAGAGGTAGTCTGTAGTGCAATTCATCTGATTCATGCTGCTGTCTGAGTCATCTGGTAATTTAGTAAGAAATAGAGGGACAGTGCTCTACTGGGAAGTCTGCTTGGTATGCAACAGCCTAACCTCAAAGTACCTGGACAGTTCCTAGCTAATATATACTAATATATACTTTCAAGCTAATCTCTTGATGTGAATATTCAGTGATGTGGATGCATTTCAAAGGCATCCCTGGGGCAGAAGACACAACAACTCCGTGGTAAATCATAGGAATAGGGCACATTGAATGTGAAAACTATTACATGATTTTACATTTATTAACCCTAAAATGCAACCTTGAAGATTTCATGTAAATTACCAAAAAAAAAAAAAAAAGTAAAAATAAAACATTATAGATATATTGAAACTGAGAAGGACCCTGTGGGGTTCCTGGTCATGAAGCCTTTATGTCCCTTGTTTCTTATAAGCAAAACTGCTGCCTCCAGGACCTTCCCTAAGTTCCAAAGGGTGGATTTGAACAATTGCTAGTTAAGGGAAGAGCAGCCAAGAATTCACCTGAGGAAATATTAAGGGGACCAGAGAAACTCATCAAGATTAGGAGAAAAACCACCTGCACACATCATCTGTCAGTAACCCCACCCTTGAACTATTGCTAAAAAATCCTCATCAAATTCATTAAATCCTCCTGGATAGAGACAAAGTTTTTTGAGGACAAGAGCCCACTGTATCCCACTTTGCCTGGGAAAGCAATAAAATTATTCTTTTCTGCCGGGGTCCAGCCCCGGCTGATCCAGGGTATTCAAAGGGGAGACGGCGTCGGTGACCTATTTAAATGGTAATTAGAGATATAAAGAGTAATAGAATGAGGATAGCTCAGTAGGAAAATTCAGTGGAGAAAAGAGGCTGAGTAGCTTGGTTTACGCGGAAAATCAATATAACCCGTGACACCAGGTTAACTCTGACCACGGAGGCCGCAGGCGCCCTCTCGAATAGCGGAAGGTGCCCCACCTTAGACACCTTCTCGAGTGGGTCTTAGAAGCCCAGGCAAATAAGTGGTCGCAGAGGATATCCACGGTCCAGATGGAGACTTCAGCCGGAAGTTAAGGGGAAGAATGACATGGGGAGACCAAGCGTTGGTGAGCAAGGCCCGTAGCTTTATTTTTAACAGGGGCTTATATACCCTAAGTTACACATAGAGGATAATAGGGGATGCAAAGTCAGCAGTCTTTGATTCTTATCAAAAACCAGGGTTTCTTTCCTGCAAATTTATCGTATACAAATGGTTTAGGTGATTTACATCATCTTCTGGCCAGAAGGCCTACTAACATTTTATGACTCTTGACAAGAACTTATCAACAAAGACTTATTTTCTCTAAGAGTAATTATTTTAAGGTTTGGCGCCATCTTCCGAAGATAAAATTGCATTCCTATAGGGCAGATGTGTAATGGGTTTACAACAAAGAAAAGAATTTATTACCTTAAGGGTCTAAAGTTACTAACACCAAGGCCACTACTTATTTTTTCTACATACCAACTATTAATTAACACATATTCAAGGATACAATTCAGGGGATGTGAAAACTTGGCAACAAGCATTGGCTCATCAATGAAATCCTTTACTAGTTTATTCTGACAGTTTCTAACTCTCTGAGAGGCTCTAAACTATTTGAATATCTTAAGCTTCCCGTGCCTCTTGAGGCTGGGAGACTGTAAACAATCGTATGCATAGCTGTAGGAGTCCGAGTAAACTTGTCAGGCGAGTTAGAGAGCCATCTGAGGGGTTTGGATTTAAACACTCCTAATTGCCCAGGAACTTTATTAATTGGAGCTGTAAGTTAACTCTTTGACAGAGAGAGAGATGGTGGTGGGGGACAGCCCTCAGTAAAGTCAGAGGTGAGAGCACAAAGCAATAAAGTGGGCAGACTCTGGTTTTTTGGGGGAAGATGCTCGAGAATACCCGGGGAGACTCCGGAGGCTCGATCCCGCCTTTGCGTATGCCGAGCCCCCTTCCTCATGACCTTTGTCACGAGTGGAATGTTTCTTGCCAGCTCCTGGCACTTTTCTACTTCACCCAAAAGTCTGTCTCTGAGATTTGATTCAGCACTGGTGTACAGAAAAGCTGAGCTTTAGATGGTGGAGGAATAGGATGGGGAGATCACTTTCTCCCCCACAAATTCGTCAAAAGAACATTTAAACGCTGAGTAAAATCCACAAAACAACTTCTGAATGCTGGCAGAGGACATCAGGCACCCAGAAAAGCAGCCCATTGTCTTCGAAAGGAGGTAGGAAAAATATAAAAAACAAAAAAAGAGACAAAAGAGGTAGGGACGGAGCTCCGTCTCAGGAAGGGAGTCTTAAAAAGAGAGGTTTCCAAACACCAGGAAACACTCACTGCTGAGTCTGTGCCGAGCCTTGGAAGCACAGAGGGCAACATAATAGGGTGGAAAAATAAGTAAATAATTAAAATCCACGGACTACGAGCCCAACGGTAACTCTCCCAGCGGAGAAGCAGCACAGACGCCTGCGCCTGCCACTATCAGGCAGGGGCTGGGCAGGGAGGCGCGGGCTGCATTGCTTAGACTAAGGATGGGGCCTGAATGTCCCCAAGGCTAATCAGAGCAAACTAATTTGGGCTAGCAAACCAGACTGTGGGATAGCTATCACGCGGAAAGCCCTATGACAGTGCCAGGCCCGCGCACAGAACACAGGGCGGAATAAAACTAGCTGGCTGCAGACCTTGCCCCTCTGGTGACAGGAAGGGGGCAATCAAAGCCCCAGAGAGACATTATCTACCAAACTGCAAGCAGGCTTCTTTGCTTACTAAGACTTCTTGGGGTTCTGGACAGTCATCCGCCTGAGAAGGTGCGCCGGTTGTACACCCAGCAAACAGAGCAGCAGGGACGGGAGAGGCGATAAGTCGCAGTGACCATGCTCACCAAACATCTCATCACCCGAGCTGCTCGGAGCTGGGAAGGGCACAAAACGTAGGCCCAATGGAGTCTGCACCTCTGAGGACTACCCGAGTGCCTGAAACCTGGGAGCAGCTTAGACTTGGGAGGTGCATGCAGCCCAGGGCTGACCTCCGACGGTTCCCGGCAGAGCAACCTAGAGCCTGAGCTGTGTGGGCAGGGAGGGTGCATGCGCTGTGAGTGGTGGCAGGCCCAGTGTGGCTGAGACACTACGAGGACACGCCAGTGTTATTTGTTTGCAGCGTCCCTCCCAGCATCCTCACAGGGCGACTGAACAAGTGAGGCTAAAAATGTGTCCACCACTGCCCCCTTGTGTCAGGGCGGAAATCAGACACTGAAGAGACCAGCAAACAGAAGCTAATACCGGGGGAACTGCCTTGGAAGTAACAGGTGCAATAGATTAAAACCCTGTAGTTAGTATGGACTACATAGGAAGGGGCCTATAGATCTTGAGAAATATAAGCCAGACCAAGAAACTATCTGAAAATGTACTGACCTCACACTGCCTACAACACCACCAGAGAAAGTTCTAGATATATTTTTACTATTTTTACAATCATTATTTTCTTTTTTTCCCCTTGTTTTTTTTTTGCTTTTCTTTTTTTAACTTTTTTTAAAATTTTTAAGTCCTCTATTACTCCTTTAGTTTTCATTTTTATAACCTACTATTACTTTTTAAAAAGACTATTTTTTAAAGCAAACTTCATATATATATATATATATATTTAACAACTTTTGTGACTTTTTTTTTCCTTCTTCTTTTCTTTAATATTTTATTTTTGAAAATTTAACCTCTAGAATTTTAATCTTTGCTTTTTGGTATTTGTTATCAATTTTGTACCTTTAAGAACCCAATCTTCAGTACCTATTTTTACTTGGGAGTGAGATTACTGGCTTGACTGCTCTCTCCGCCTTTGGACTCTCTTTCTCTCCACTAGGTTGTCTCTGTCTCCTCCCTCCCCCTTCTCTTCTCTACCCAATGCTCTGAATCTCTGTGTATTCCAGACAGTGGAGGACACTTAGGGAACTGATTACTGGCTGGATCTGTCTCTCTCCTTTTCATTCCCCCCTTTTACCCTCCTGGCCACTTCTGTCTCCTTCCTCCCTCTTCTCTGTATAACTCCATGAACATCTCTGAGTGGTCCAGACTGTGGAGTGCACATAAGGAAGTGATTACTGGCTAGCTTGCTCTCTCCTCTTTTGATTCAACCTCATCTCATTCAGGTCACCTCTAAATCCCTCCTCCCTCTTTTCTTCTCCATGTAAGTCTGTGAACCTCTCTGGGTGTCCCTCACTGTGGAGAAACTTTTCATCTTTAACCTAGATGTTTTATCAATGGTGCTGTATAGGAGGAGAAGTCTTGAGACTACTGTAAAAATAAGACTGAAAACCAGAAGCAGGAGGCTTAAGTCCAAATCCTGAGAACATCATAGAACACCTGACTCCAGGGAACATTAAGTGATAGAAGCTCATCAAATGCCTCCATACCTACACTGAAACCAAGCACCACCCAAGGGCCAACAAGTTCCAGAGCAAGACATGCCACACAAATTCTCCAGCAACATAGGAACACAGCCCTGAGCTTCAATATACAGGCTGCCCAAAGTTACTCCAAATCCACTGACATCTCATAACTCATTACTAGACACTTCATTGCACTCCAGAGAGAAGAAATACAGCTCCACCCGCCAGAACACCAACACAAGCTTCCCTAACCAAGAAACCTTGACAAGCCACCGATACAACCCCACCCACAGCGAGGAAACTCCACAATAAAGAGAACTCCACAAACTGCCAGAATACAGAAAGGCCACCCCAAACTCAGCAATATAAACAAGATGAAGAGACAGAGGAATACCCAGCAGGTAAAGGAACAGGCTAAATGCCCATCAAACCAAGCAAAAGAGGAAGAGATAGGGATTCTACCTGATAAAGAATTCTGAATAATGATAGTGAAAATGATCGAAAATCTTGAAATAAAAATAGAATCACAGATAAATAGCCTGGAGGCAAGGATTGAGAAAATGCAAGAAAGGTTTAACAAGGACCTAGAAGAAATAAAAAGGAGTCAATATATAATGAATAATGCAATAAATGAGATCAAAAACACTCTGGAGGCAACAAATAGTAGACTAATGGAGGCTGAAGATAAGATTAGTGAAATACAAGATAGAATGGTAGAAATAAATGAATCAGAGAGGAAAAAAGAAAAACTAATTAAAAGAAATGAGGACAATCTCAGAGACCTCCAGGACAATATTAAACGCTACAACATTCGAATCATAGGAGTCCCAGAAGAAGACAAAAAGAAAGACCATGAGAAAATACTTGAGGAGATAATAGTTGAAAACTACCCTAAAATAAGGAAGGAAATAATCACCCAAGTCCAAGAAACCCAGAGAGTCCCAAACAGGATAAACCCAAGGCGAAACACCCCAAGACACATATTAATCAAATTAACAAAGATCAAACACAAAGAACAAATATTAAAAGCAGCAAGGGAAAAACAACAAATAAAACACAAGGGGATTCCCATAAGGATAACAGCTGATCTTTCAATAGAAACTCTTCAGGCCAGGAAGGAATGGCAAGACATACTTAAAGTAATGAAAGAAAATAACCTACAGCTCAGATTATTGTACCCAGCAAGGATCTCATTCAAATATGAAGAAGAAATCAAAAGCTTTACAGACAAGCAAAAGCTAAGAGAAGTCAGCATTACCAAACCAGCTCTCCAACAAATGCTAAAGAATATTCTCTAGACAGGAGACACAAAAACTGTGTATAAACTCGAACCCAAAACAGTAAAGTAAATGGCAATGGGATCATACTTATCAATAATTACCTTAAACATAAATGGGTTGAATGCCTCAACCAAAAGACAAAGACTGGCTGAATGGATACAAAAGCAAGACCCCTATATATGTTGTCTACAAGAGACCCACCTCAAAATGGGGGACACATACAGACTGAAAGTGAAGGGCTGTAAAAAGATATTCCATGCAAATAGAGATCAAAAGAAAGCAGGAGTAGCAATACTCATATCAGATGAAACAGACTTTAAAACAAAGGCTGTAAAAAGAGACAAAGAAGGATACTACATAATGATCAAAGGATCAATCCAAGAAGAAGATATAACAATTATAAATATATATGCACCCAACATAGGAGCACCACAATATGTAAGACAAATGCTAACAAGTATGAAAGGGGGAATTAACAATAGCACAATAATAGTGGGAGATTTTAATACCCCACTTACACCTATGGATAGATCAACTAAACAGAAAATTAACAAGGAAACACAAACTTTAAATGATACAAGAGACCAGCTAGACCTAGTTGATATCTATAGGACATTTCACCCCAAAACAATGAATTTCATCTTTTTCTCAAGCGCACATGGAACCTTCTCCAGGATAGATCACATCCTGGGCCATAAATCTAGCCTTGGTAAATTCAAAAAAAATTAAAATCATTCCAAGCATCTTTTCTGACCACAATGCAGTAAGATTAGATCTCAATTAAGGAGAAAAAATATTAAAAATTTCAACATATGGAGGCTGAACAACACACTGCTGAATAACCAACAAATCACAGAAGAAATAAAAAAAGAAATCAAAATATGCATAGAAATGAAAGAAAATGAAAACACAACAACCCAAAACCTATGGGACACTGTAAAAGCAGTGCTGAGGGGAAAGTTCATAGCAATACAGGCATACCTCAAGAAACAAGAAAAAAGTCAAATAAATAACCTAACTCTGCACCTAAAGCAACTAGAAAAGGAAGAAATGAAGAGTCCCAGTGTTAGTAGAAGGAAAGAAATTTTAAAAATTAGGGCAGAAATAAATGCAAAAGAAACAAAAGAGACCATAGCAAAAATCAACAAAGCCAAAAGCTGGTTCTTTGAAAGGATAAATAAAATTGACAAACCATTAGCCAGACTCATGAAGAAACAAAGGGAGAAAAATCAAATCAATAAAATTAGAAATGAAAATGGAGAGATCACAACAGACAACACACAAATACAAAGGATCGTAAGAGACTACTATCAGCAATTATATGCCAATAAAATGGACAACGTGGAAGAAATGGACAAATTCTTAGAAAAGTACAACTTTCCAAAACTGGACCAGGAAGAAATAGAAAATCTTAACAGACCCATCACAAGCATGGAAATTGAAACTGTAATCATAAATCTTCCAGCAAATAAAAGCCCAGGTCCAGACGGCTTCACAGCTGGATTCTACCAAAAATTTAGAGAAGAGCTGACACCTATCCTACTCAAACTCTTCCATAAAATTGCAGAGGAAGGTAAACTTCCAAACTCATTCTATGAGGCCACCATCACCCTAGTACCAAAACCTGACAAACATGCCACAAAAAAAGAAAACTACAGGCCAATATTACTGATGAACATAGATGCAAAAATCCTTAACAAAATTCTAGCAAACAGAATCCAACAACACATTAAAAAGACCATACACCATGACCAAGTGGGCTTTATCCCAGGGATGCAAGGATTCTTCAATATCCACAAATCAATCAATGTAATACACCACATTAACAAATTGAAAAATAAAAACCATATGATTATCTCAATAGATGCAGAGAAAGCCTTTGATAAAATTCAACATCCATTCATGATAAAACCCTGCAGAAAGCAGAAATAGAAGGAACATACCTCAACATAATAAAAGCTATATATGACAGACCCACAGCAAACATTATCCTCAATGGTGAAAAATTGAAAACATTTCCCCTAAAGTCAGGAACAAGACATGGGTGCGCACTCTCACCACTACTATTCAACATAGTTTTGGAAGTTTTGACCACAGTAATCAGAGCAAAAAAAGAAATAAAAGGAATCCAAATTGGAAAAGAAGAAGTAAAACTCTCACTCTTTGCAGATGACATGATCCTCTACATAGAAAACCCTAAAGATTCCACCAGAAAATTACTAGAGCTCATCAATGAATATAGTAAAGTTGTAGGATATAAAATCAGCACAACGAAATCCCTTGCATTCCTATACACTAATAATGAGAAAATAGAAAGAGAAATTAAGGAAACAATTCCATTCACCATTGCAACAAAAAGAATAAAATACTTAGGAATATATCTACCTAAAGAAACTAAAGACCTATATATAGAAAACTATAAAACACTGATGAAAGAAATCAAAGAGGACACTAATGGATGGAGAAATATACCATGTTCATGAATCAGAAGAATCAATATAATGAAAATGAGTATACTACCCAAAGCAATCTATAGATTCAATGCAATCCCTATCAAGCTACCAATGGTATTTTTCACAGAGCTACAACAAATAATTTCACAATTTGTATGGAAATACAAAATACCTCGAATAGCCAAAGCAATCTTGAGAAAGAAGAATGGAACTGGAGGAATCAACCTGCCTCACTTCAGGCTCTACTACAAAGCCACAGTCATCAAGACAGTATGGTACGGGCACAAAGACAGAAATATAGATCAATGGAACAAAATAGAAAGCCCAGAGATAAACCCACACACCTATGGACACCTTATCTTTGACAAAGGAGGCAAGAATATACAGACAATGTCTTTAACAAGTGGTGCTGGGAAAACTGGTCAACCTCTTGTAAAAGAATGAAACTAGAACACTTTCTAACACCATACACAGAAATAAACTCAAAATGTATTAAAGATCTAAACATAAGACCAGAAACTATAAAACTCTTAGAGGAGAACATAGGCAAAACAGTCTCTGACATACATCACAGCAGGATCCTCTATGACCCCCCTGCCAAAATATTGGAAATAAAAGCAAAAATAAACAAATGGGATCTAATTAAAATTAAAAGCTTCTGCACAACAAAAGAAACCATAAGCAAGGTGAAAAGACAGCCTTCAGAATGAGAGAAAATAATAGCAAGAGAAGCAACTGACAAACAACTAATCTCAAAAATATGCAAGCAACTCCTGCAGGTCAATTCCAGAAAAATAAATGACCCAATCAAAAAATGGGCCAAAGAACTAAACAGACATTTCTCCAAAGAAGACATACAGATGGCTAACAAACACATGAAAAGATGCTCAACATCACTCATTATCAGAGACATGCAAATCAAAACCACAATGAGGTACCATTTCATGCCAGTCAGAATGGCTGTGATCAAAAAGTCTACATGCAATAAATGCTGGAGAGGGTGTGGAGAAAAGGGAACCCTCTTATACTGTTGGTGGGAAGGCAAACTAGTGCAGCCACTGTGGAGAACAGTGTGGAGATTCCTTAAAAAAAAAAATAGAATGAAAATAGAACTGCCATTTGACCCAGCAATCCCACTGCTGGGCATACACACTGAGGAAACCAGAATTGAAAGAGACATGTGTACCCCAATGTTCATTGCAGCACTGTTTATAATAGCCAGGACATGGAAGCAACCTAGATGTCCATCAGCAGATGAATGGATAAGAAAGCTGTGGTACGTATACACAATGGAGTATACTCAGCCATTAAAAAGAATGCATTTGAATCAGTTCTAACGAGGTGGATGAAACTGGAGCCTATTATACAGAGTGAAGTAAGCCAGAAAGAAAAACACCAATACAGTATACTAACACATATATATGGTATTTAGAAAGATGGTAATGACAACCCTGTATGCGAGACAGCAAAAGAGACACAGATGTACAGAACAGTCTTTTGGACTTTGTGGGTGGGGGGGTATGATTTGGGAGAATGGCATTAAAACATATTATAATATCATATAAGAACGAATCGCCAATTCAAGTTTGATGCAGGATACAGGAAGCTTGAGGCTGATGCACTGGGATGACCCAATGGATGGTATGGGGAGGGAAGTGGGAGAGGGGTTCAGGATGGGGAACAGGTGTACACCCGTGGGTGGATGCATGTTGATGTATGGCAAAACCAATACAATATTGTAAAATTTTAAAAAAATACATAAAAAATAAAAGTGAAGCGAAAAAAAAAAAGAAAAGCTGAGCTTTCAGCATAAATATAGAGAAAGTATATATACTTCAAAATATAAGTAACATAATATTAGAGAAATATGGCTAAGAAACTAAAATATGTGATGGTAAAGTATACCAGAAATAAATATTCTGCATATGTTACTTTGAATGTTCAGCTAACAAATATATAGACATAATTTTTCACTTTTGCTGAAACATACAGAGAGATATGCTACTTTTATGGTATTATAAAAAGCATTTTACAAATTCAGCCATATAATAAAACTATTCATTACTCAATAAATAAATATAAAATTTTATGATTTTATTTTTAGTATCATTTCTTTCTCAAAAGGATTCTATTTTAGGCAGTAAATTATAGTCATCTTATACATAAATAACCTTATAATAAATATTTAACAAGTATAATAATAAAGGGAAAGGGAAAGGGGAAGAGAAGTTGCTCAGTTGTGTCCGACTCTTGGCGATCCCATAGACTATAGCCTACCAGTCTCCTCTGTCCATGGGATTTTCCAGGCAATACTACTGGAGTGGATTGCCATTTCCTTCTCCAGGGATCTTCCTAACCCAGGGCTTGAACCTGGGTCTCCCGCATTGTAGACAGACGCTTTACTGTCTGAGCCACCAGGGAAGTACACTAAGTATAATAATAGTAAATACAAATAAGTTAATAGATCAGTAATATGTCCCTCTAATATCAACTCTATTAAATTTGCATTTTCTGCCTATTCTCTCCTTCTTTTTAGCAAATGGCTTTGGTCTTTTCTAGGAGTAAGCTTGGGCAGAAGGATGCATTTCTAGACAGATAAATTATTCACTTCCTTGTGGAATAGAGTTGTTGTGTTTAGAATAAGACTGACATTTCTCCAAGTTGTGTCAAAGCTGCAAGAACTTCTCCAGAGACCTGCTTCCCAAGTAGAACATATGACTCTAGGTATTTCTAGGTATATCTCTGTTTATTTGTTAACTAAGTAGATTTAGTATATAATTTAAATCCCTAAACATGAGTTTATTCTTCTCTAGCAGAGATAATAATAATGTCTGCCTCAAATAGTTGTTGAAGGATTAAATGAGATATCTGAGATTTTGCAGCCACAATGTCTTGAAGATAAAAAGAATTTGATAACTATAGGTGAATAATATTACATATTTGCAAAAATGCAATCTACCTACCAAAAGAGAACATTCTAATCCACAATTAAAGAAAAAAGAATAAAAGCCTAAGGAGATATCCATGAAAAAGGTAATAAATTTGTTTACATTCACTCAAAGCCATGGATAGTCTATTTTTTAATTAAGCAAAGTCAATGTTTTATTCAGACGTTTTAGTTTTATATATTTTTTCTTTTTTTAAATTGATGTATTGTTAATTTGCACAATCTTTTTAGTTCAGAAGTACTGTGATCCAGTTATATATATGCTTTGTCTTCAGGGCTCTTTCCTTATTTGTTGTTGTATAGTTGCTGAGACATGTTTGACTCTGTGACCCCATGGATTGCAACCTACCAGGCTCCTTTGTCCATGGGATTTCCCAGGCAAGAATATCGGAGAAGATTGCCATTTCCTTCTCCAGAGGATTAAACCCAATCTAGTGATCAAAACCACATCCCCTGTACTGGCAGGTGGGCTCTTTACCACTGAGCCACCAGGGAAGCCCTCTCTTCACTTATAGGCTTTTACAAAATATTCAGTTTAGTTCCCTTATATTATGGGTCTTTGTTGGTTTTCTATTTTATATATAGTTATGTGCATATGCTAATCTCAAACTCATAATTTATACCTCCACCCACCTATACACAATTTATTTACAGAAGGTTTTAGTAGGGTAAAAAGGACATTAGAAGAGTAGCTTTAGGGGGATCACCAAGGGAGTCTCTGCCTTATTCTGCTCGTGCTGCCATGAGAAATATCACAGACCAAGAGAAATTTATGCTCTCATAGTTCTGGAGACAGGAAGTCATAGGTCAGGATGCAGCATGCTGAGGTACTAGTAAGGGCTGTCTTCCTGGCTTATAGGACAGCAGCCATTTCCTGTGTGCCCTCTGGGTCTATCCTTGGGGCTAGAGAGCAGAGAGAGAGAGCTTTGGTGCTTTTCCTTTTCCTAAAAGGACACTTATGCTGTTGGATCAAGGTCCTTATGACCTCATTTATCCAATATTTCTTCCCAAAGGCCGTATCTCCAAATAAAATCACATTTGGAGCTAGAGCCTTTATTTATGTATTTTGGAGGACACAAACGTTCAGTCCATAACAGTTAACATTGGGAAGTTTTCAAAATGCAAGGTAAAATCAATTTTACGTATTTAGTACTTGTCTACATCTGACTAGACAGGCATTGAGCTTGAAACAGATATAATTGGGCTTCTTTATTATGCTTTTAGAAAAATTAAATATTTTGTAGCCAAATTTGGAACGCCAAGGTATAGATCTTTACAATATACAGAAAAGAAAGTTAACGAACATGGGAGTCACAAAGCCCCCAGAGGATATGATGATGGTATGTGAGGACAGACACTTCAAAGGTCTTGATCCTAAGGCCTGGGCCATGAGCCAGCAGCCTGACAGCAGACTAGTAGCTTATCAGAAATGCAGAGTCAGAGGAATGTCATATGGCATAGAAATCATGAGTATCACTGAGAGAAAACTTGGTCAAAGATATTAGACAAAGCTCTTGAAATTAATTGGCTTGTGGGACTGGAATTCAGAATGTGTTACTTATAATAGTTAAGTGCACTTTATATTTTACCATTATTTTGTGCTACTAATCTTGAAAAATTAGAAAAGCAAAAGTCATTGGGCAAAAGTCTTAAACATCTATATTTCAAAATAGAATTCTACATTAAAGTATTAATGATTCCAAACTCATTTTAAGAAATTCTTTTCCTGCTCTTTATCTTTTTAGATATAGAGTGCTCTAGAAAAAGAAACATTCCTTTAAGTTTTGGCAATTTCTTGGTTTCCTTTAGTTTGTTTTTATTCTTAACTTTATTGAAGAATAATTAATACATATAGTTGTATTTATTTAAATTTTATAATGTAATGAATTAACATATGCATACATGGTAGAGTAATTAACCATGATCAACATAATCTGCACATTTATCACTTACATAGTTACATACCTAACTCTTTTTTTTTTTTTTTTCTGGTGTGAGAATGCTTAACACCTACTCCCAGCAATTTTCATTATACAAGGCCATGCTATTAACAATACTCATTGGGCTGTACACTAGATCCTCAGAATTTTTTTTAATATAATTTTTTTAACACCAAAAACATTTTGTGTGGGGTGCAATCAATTAACAATATTGTGATAATATCAGGTGAACAGTTAAGGAACTCAGCCACACATATACACGTATCCATTTTTCCCCCAAATCCCCCTCCCATTCAGGCTGGCATGTAACATTGAGCAGAGTTCTATGTGATATATGATAGGTATTTGTTGGTTATCCGTTTTAAATATAGCAGTGTGTGCATGACTTTCCAAAACGCCTTAACTATCCCTTTTCCCCAGCAACCATCATTTCATTTTCTAAGAATGTGAGTTTCTTTCTGTTTTGAAAGCAAGTTCATTTGTACCATTTCATTTTAGATTCCACAAGTAAGGTATGTCATATGATATTTTTCCTTCTCTGTCTGACTTACTTCACTCAGTATGACATTTTCTAGGTCCATTCATGTTGCTGCAACATGGATCCATGGCCTTATTTCATTCTTTTTGATGGTTGATTAATATTGTATTATATACATGTACCATATCTTCTTTATCCATTCCTCTGTCAATGGACATTTAGGTTGTTCCTATAGTTGTCTTGGTTATTGTAAACAGTGCTGCAATGAACTGGGAAAAAGACTTGGGGTGCATATATATGCGCCTCCTATATATTGGGGTCCATATATATTTTCAGGCCATGTTTATCTCTATATATATACCCAGGAGTGGGCTTGCAGGCTCATATGATAGCTCTATTTTTAGTTTTTGTAAGGAACCTCCATACTGCTCTCCATAGTGGATGTACCAATGTACATTCCCACCAACAGTGCAGGAGGGTTCCCTTCTCTCCAGCTTTTGTTGTTTGTGGATTTTTTGATGCTAGCCATTCTGTATGAGGTGATATCTCATTGTAGTTTTGATTTGCATTTCTCTAATAACTAGCAGATTCCAATTGAGCTATTTAAAATCCTGAAAGATGATGCTGTGAAAGTGCTGCACTCAATATGCCAGCAAATTTGGAAAACTCAGCAGTGGCCACAGGAATGGAAAAGGTCAGTTTTCATTCCAATTCCAAAGAAAGGCAATGCCAAAGAATGCTCAAACTACCGCACAATTGCACTCATCTCACATGCTAGTAAAGTAATGCTCAAAATTCTCCAAGTCAGGCTTCAGGAATATGTGAACTGTGAACTTCCTGATGTTCAAGCTGGTTTTAGAAAAGGCAGAGGAACCAGAGATCAAATTGCCAACATCTGCTGGATCATGGAAAAAGCAAGAGAGTTCCAGAAGAACATCTATTTCTGCTTTATTGACTGTGTGGATCAAAATAAACTGTGGAAAATTCTGAAAGACGTGGGAATACCAGACCATCTGACCTGCCTCTTGAGAAATCTGTATGCAGGTCAGGAAGCAACAGTTAGAACTGGACATGGAACAACAGACTGGTTCCATATAGGAAAAGTAGTACATCAAGGCTGTATATTGTCACCCTGCTTATTTAACTTATATGTAGAGTACATCATGAGAAACGCTGGACTGGAAGAAACACAAGCTGGAATCAAGATTGCCAGGAGAAATATCAATAACC
Source organism: Bos grunniens (assembly GCF_055505025.1). Classification (NCBI taxonomy): domain Eukaryota; kingdom Metazoa; phylum Chordata; class Mammalia; order Artiodactyla; family Bovidae; genus Bos; species Bos grunniens. The sequence goes on from NC_141168.1 coordinate 119,605,995, forward strand.
TCAGATATGCAGATGACACCACCCTTATGGCAGAAAGTGAAGAGGATCTAAAAAGCCTCTTGATGAAAGTGAAAGAGGAGAGTGAAAAAGTTGGCTTAAAGCTCAACATTCAGAAAACGAAGATCATGGCATCCAGTCCCATCACTTCATGGGAAATAGACGGGGAAACAGTGGAAACAGCGTCAGACTTTATTTTTCTGGGCTCCAAAATCACTGCAGATGGTGACTGCAGCCATGAAATTAAAAGATGCTTACTCCTTGGAAGGAAAGTTATGATCAACCTAGATAGCATATTCAAAAGCAGAGACATTACTTTCCCAACAAAGTTTCGTCTAATCAGGGCTATGGTTTTTCCTGTGGTCATGTATGGATGTGAGAGTTGGACTGTGAAGAAAGCTGAACACTGAAGAATTGATGCTTTTGAACTGTGGTGTTGGAGAAGACTCTTGAGAGTCCCTTGGACTGCAGGGACATCCAACCAGTCCATTCTGAAGGATATCAGCCCTGGGATTTCTTTGGAGGGAATGATGTTAAAGCTGAAACTCCAGTACTTTGGCCACCTCATGAGAAGAGTTGACTCATTGGAAAAGACTCTGATGCTGAGAGGGATTAGGGGCAGGAGGAGAAGTGGGCGACAGAGGACGAGATGACTGGATGGCATCACTGACTCAATGGACGTGAGTCTGAGTGAACTCTGGGAGTTGGTGATGGACAGGGAGGCCTGGTGTGCTGCGATTCATGGGGTTGCAAAGAGTGGCATGACTAAGCGACTGAACTGAACTGAACTGAATAACTAACAGTGTTGAACATCTTTTCATGTGTGTTTTGACCATCTGTATGTCCTCTTTAGAAAAATGTCTATTCAGGCCTTCTGCCCATTTTTTGAGTGGGTTATTTGTTTTGATGCTAATAAGTGTCATAAGCTGCTTGCAAATTTTGGAGACTAACCCCTTATCAGTCACATCACTTGCAAGTATTTTCTCCCAATCTGTGGTTGTCTTTTTGTTTTGTTTATTGATTTCTTTTCTTTTTTTTTTTGGCTTTATTTTTATTTATTTTTTTAATTTAATTTTATTTTTAAACTTTACAATACTGTTTAGTTTTGCCAAATATCGAAATGAATCCACCACAGGTATACACGTGTTCCCCATCCTGAACCCTCCTCCCTTTTTTGTGTATGTGTGTATGTTTTAATTTTAAGCAAGTTCCATTTGTTTATTTTTGCTTTTATTTCCATTATGCTGGAAGATGGATTGAAAACGATGTTGCTGTGATTCATATTGGAGAGTGTTCTGCCTATGTTTTCCTCTAAGAGTTTTATAGTGTCCAGTCTATCATTTAGGTCTTTAATCCATTTTTAGCTTACTTTTGTGCGTGAAATTAAGAAATTACCTAATGTCATTTTTTTACATGTGGCTGTCGAGTTTTTCCAGCCCCAGTTTTTGAAGAGACTGTCTTTCCAACATTGTGCAGTCTTGTCTCCTTTGTCATAGATTAATTGACTCTAGGTACATGAGGTTATATCTGGGTTTTCAATCCTGTTCATTGATCTATATTCTTATTTTTGTGCCAGGACATACTATTTTGATGATTGCAGCTTTGTAGTATGGAGAAGGCAATGTCACCCCACTCCAGTACTCTTGCCGGAAAAAATCCCATGGACAGAGGAGCCTGGAAGGCTGCAGTCCATGGGGTCGCTGAGGGTCAGACACGACTGAGTGACTTCACTTTCACTTTTCACTTTCATGCATTACAGAAGGAAATGGCAACCCATTCCAGTGTTATTGCCTGGAGAATCCCAGGGACAGGGGACCCTGGTGGGCTGCCATCTCTGGGGTCGCACAGAGTCAGACATGACTGAAGTGACTTAGCAGCAGCAGCAGCAGCTTTGTAGTATAATTTGAAGTCAGGGCACCTGATTCGTTCAGGTGCATTTTTCTTTCAAGATTGCTTTGACTATTCAGAGTCTTTTGTGTCTCCATACAAATTTTCAGGGTTTTATTTTTCTAGTTCTGTGAAAAATGCCATTGGTAATTTGTTACATGCTAAGTTGCTTCAATCATACCTGACTCTTTGCAAGCCTATGAACCCACCAGGCTCTTCTGTCCATGGGGCCTCTCCAGGCAAGAATACTGGAGTAGGTTGTCATGGCCTCCTTTAGGTAATCTTCCTGAACGAGGGATTGAACCCATGTATCTTACATCTTATGCATTGGCAGGTGGGTTATTTACCACTAGTACCACCTAGGAAGCCCAGTAATTTGATAGAGATTGCATAGAATCTATAGATTGCCTTGGGTAGTATATTTGTTTTAACAATATTAATTCTTCCAATCCATGAACATGGTATACATCTTTTCATCTTTTATGTCTTCTATGATTTCTTTCATCAGCATCATAGTTTTTGGAGTACAGGTCTTTTGTCTTCTTCCGTTCAGTTCAATTCAATCTCTGAGTCATGTCCAACTCTTTGAGACCCCATGAATCACATCATGCCAGGCCTCCTTGTCCATAACCAACTCCCGGAGTTCATTCAAGCCCATGTCCATTGAGCTGGTGCTGCCATCCAGTCATCTCATCCTCTGTCATCCCCTTCTCCTCCTGTCCACAATCCCTCCCAGCATCAGGGTTTTTTCCTATGGGTCAACACTTCACATGAGGTGGCCAAAGTATTGGAGTTTCAGCTTCAGCATCAGTCCTTCCAATGGACACCCAGGACTAATCTCCTTTAGGTTGGACTGGTTGGATCTCCTTGCAGTCCAAGGGACTCTGAAGAGTCTTCTCCAACTCCACAGTTCAAAAGCATCAATTCTTTGGTGCTCAGCTTTCTTCACAGTCCAACTCTCACATCTATGCATGCTGCTGCTGCTGCTCCTGCTAAGCCACTGGAAAAACCATAGCTTTGACTAGACGGACCTTTGTTGGCAAAGTAATGTCTCTGCTTTTCAATATGCCATTTAGGTTGGTCATAACTTTCCTTCCAAGGAGTAAACATCTTTTAATTTCATGGCTGCAATCACCATCTGCAGTGATTTTGGAGCCCACAAAAATAAAGTCTGATACTGTTTCCACTGTTTCCCCATCTATCTGCCATGAAGTGATGGGACCAGATGCCAGGTTTATTTTTAGGTATTTTATTCTTTTTGATGCAATGATAAATGGAATTGCTTCTTGAATTTCTCTTTCTGCTCTTTCATTGTTAGTGTACAGAATTGCAATGTATTTCTTCCTTGCATTAATTTTGTAACCTGCAACTTTACCAAATTCATTGATAAGTTCTAGTAGTTTTCTGGTAGCATCTATGTATAGTATCATGACATCTACAAACTGTGACAGTATAAATTCTTTTCCAATTTAGATTCCTTTTACTTCTCTTTCTTCTCTGATTGTTGAGGCTAGGACTTCCAAAACTATGTTGAATAAAAGTGGTGAGGATGGATATCCTTGCTTTGTTCCTGATTTTAGAGGGAATGCTTTCAACTTTTCACCATTGAGTGTAATACTAGCTGTATGTTCGTCATATATGGCCTTTACTATGCTGAGTTATGTAACCTCTGTGCCCACTTTCTGGAGAGTTTTTATCACAAATGGGTGCTGAAATTTGTCAAAAGCCTTTTCTGAATCTATTGAGATGATCATATGATTTTTATTCTTCAATTTATTGATATACTGTACCATACTGATTTATTTTCAGATGTTGAAAAATCCTTACATTCCCTGGGATGAATTCCACTTGATCATGGTTATGATCTTTTTAATGTGTTGTTGGATACAGATTGCTAATATTTTGTTGGGGATTTTTACTTCTATGTTCATCAGTGTTATTGGCCTGTAATTATCTTTTTCGTGGTATCTTTGTCTAGTTTTAATACCAGAGTGATGATGGCCTCATAAAATGAGTTTGGACGTTTTTCTTCCTCTGCGGAACAGTTTCAGATGGGCAGGTGTTAACTCTTCTCTAAATACTTGATAAAATTCGCCTCTGAAGCCATCAGGTCCTGGACTTTAGTTGGTTGGGATGTTTTTAATCATAGTTTCAGTTTCACTGCTTGTGATTGGTCCATTCATATTTTCTATTTCTTCGGGTTCAGTCTACAGAGACTGTATATTTTGAAGAATTTGTCCATTTCTTCCAGGTTGTCCATTTTATTGACATAGAGTTGCTCATAGTAGTCTCATGATTCTTGATATTTCTGTGGAGTCAGTTGTAACTTCTCCTTTTTCATTTCTAATTTTACTGATTTGAGTCCTCTCCCTTTTTTTCTTGATGAAATTGGGTAAAGTTTTATCAATCTTATTTATCTTTTCAAAGAACCAGCTTTGTACTTGGATGCAATCTTAAAAATGACAGGATGATCTCTGTTCATTTCCAAGGTAAACCATTCAATATCATGGTAATCCAAGCCTATGCCCCAACCAGAGTAATGCTGAAGAAGCTGAAGTTGAATGGTTCTTTGAAGAACTACAAGACCTTTTAGAACTAACACCAAAAAAAGATGTCCTTTTCATTATAGGGGACTGTAATGCAAAAGTAGGAAGTCAAGAAATGCCTGGCTGCTGCTAAGTCTCTTCAGTCGGTCCGAATCTGTGCGACCCCGTAGACGGCAGCCCACCAGGCTCCACAGACCCTGGGAGTCTCCAGGCAAGAACACTGGACCGGGTTGCCATTTCCTTCTCCAATGCATGACAGTGAAAAGTGAAAGTGAAGTTGCTCAGTCATGCCCAACTCTTAGTGACCCCATGGACTGCAGCCTACCAGGCTCCTCCATTCATGGGATTTGCCAGGCAAGAGTACTAGAGTGGGGTGCCATTGCCTTAACAGGCAAATTTGGCACTAGAGTATCGAATGAAGCAGGGCAAAGGCTAATAGAGTTTTGCCAAGAGAACACACTGGTCATTGCAAACACCCTCTTCCAACAACACAAGAGAAGACTCTATACATGGACATCACCAGATGGTCAACACCGAAATCAGATTGATTATATTCTTTGCAGCCAAAGATGGAGAAGCTCTATACAGTCAGCAAAAACAAGACCAGAAGCTGACTGTGGCTCAGATCATGAACTCCTTATTGCCAAATTCAGACTTAAACTGAAGAAAATAGGGAAAACCACTAGACTATTCAGGTATGACCTAAATTAAATCCCTTATGATTATACAGTGGAAGTGAGAAATAGATTTAAGGGACTAGATCTGATAGAGTGCCTGATGAACTATGGACGGATGTTCATGACATTGTAGAGGAGACAGGGATCAAGACCATCCTCATGGAAAAGAAATGCAAAAAACCAAAATGGCTGTCTGAGGAGGGCTTATAAACATCTGTGAAAAGAAGAGAAGCGAAAAGCAAAGGACAAAAGGAAAGACATTCCCATTTGAATGCAGAATTCAAAAGAATAGCAAGGAGAGATAAGAAAGCCTTCCTCAGAGATCACTGCAAAGAATTAGAGAAAAACAACAGAATGGGAAAGACTAGAGATCTCGTCAAGAAAATTAGAGATACCAAGAGAACATTTCATGCAAAGATGGGCTTGATAAAGGACAGAAATGGTATGGACCTAATGGATGGAGAAGATATTAAGAAGAGGTGGCAAGAATATACAAAAGAACTGTACAAAAAAGATCTTCACGACCCAAATAATAGTGATGGTGTGATCACTGACCTAGAGCCAGACATCCTGGAATGTGAAGTCAAGTGGGCCTTAGAAAGTATCACTACGAACAAAGCTAGTGGAGGTGACGGAATTCCAGTAGAGCTATTTCAAATTCTGAAAGATGATGCTGTGAAAGTGCTGCACTTAATATGCCAGCAAATTTGGAAAACTCAGCAGTGGCCACAGGACTGGAAAAGGTCAGTTTTCATTCTAATCCCAAAGAAAGATAATGCCAAAGAATGCTCAAACTACTGCACAATTGCACTCATCTCACACACTAGTAAAGTAATGTTGAAAATTCTCCAAGTCAAGCTTCAGCAATACGTTAACCGTGAACTTCCAGATGTTCAAGCTGGTTTTAGAAAAGGCAGAGGAACCAGAGCTCAAATTGTCAACATCCACTGTATCATGGAAAAACCAAGAGAGTTCCAGAAAAACATCTACTTCTGCTTTATTGACTATGCCAAAGCCTTTGACTGTGTGGATCACAATAAACTGTGGAAAATTTTGAAAGAGATGGGTATACCAGACCAGCTGACCTGCCTCTTGAGAAACCTATATGCAGATCAGGAAGCAACAGTTAGAACTGGACATGGAACAACAGACTTGTTCCAAATAGGAAAAGGAGTACATCAAGGCTGTATATTGTCACCCTGCTTATTTAACTTATATGCAGAGTACATCATGAGAAATGCTGGGCTGGAAGAAGTACAAGCTGGAATCAAGATTGCCGGGAGATGTGCTCGCTTCGGCAGCACATATACTAAAATTGGAACGATATAGAGAAGATTAGCATGGCCCCTGTGCAAGGATGACACGCAAATTCGTGAAGCGTTCCATATTTTTGGGAACGCGGGTATACCTGTGGCGGATTCATTTCGATATCTGGCAAAACTAATACAATATTGTAAAGTTTAAAAAAAAAAAAAAAAAGATTGCTGGGAGAAATACCAATAACCTGAGATATGCAGATGACACCACCCTTATGGCAGAAAGTGAAGAGGATCTAAAAAGCCTCTTGATGAAAGTGAAAGAGGAGAGTGAAAAAGTTGGCTTAAAGGTCAAAATTCAGAAAATGAAGATAATGGCATCTGGTCCCATCACTTCATGGGAAATAGATGGGGAAACAGTGGAAACAGTGTCAGACTTTAATTTTTTGGACTCCAAAGTCACTGCAGATGGTGACTGCAGCCATGAAATTAAAAGATGCTTACTCCTTGGAAGGAAAGTTATGACCAACCTAGATAGAATATTGAAAAGCAGAGGCATTACTTTGCCAACAAAGGTTCGTCTAGTCAAGGCTATGGTTTTTCCTGTGGTCATGTATGGATGTGAGAGTTGGACTGTGAAGAAAGCTGAGCACCGAAGAATCAGTGCTTTTGAACTGTGATGTTGGAGAAGACTCTTGAGAATCCCTTGGACTGCAAAGAAATCCAACCAGTCCATCCTAAAGGAAATCAGTCCTGGGTGTTCATTGGAATGACTGACGCTGAAGCTGAAACTCCAATATTTTGGCTACCTCATGAGAAGAGCTGTCTTATTGGAAAAGACCGTGATGCTAGGAGGGATTGGGGGCAGGAGGAAAAGGGGACGACAGAGGATAAGATGGCTGGATAGCAGCACCGACTCAATGGACATGGATTTAAGTAAACTCCAGGTTGTTGATGGACAGGGAGGCCTGGTGTGCTGCGATTCATGGGGTCACAAAGAGTTGGACACGACTGAGCAACTGAACTGAACTGAACTGATATTTGCAGTTGTTTTGTCTCGATTTCATTTATTTCTGCTCTGATCATTATGATTTCATTCCTTCTACTCACTTTAACTTTTCTTTGTTCTTCTTTCTCTAGTTGTTTTAAGTATAAAGTTAGGTTGTTTATTTGAGATTTTTATTGTTTCTTGAGGTAAGATTGTATTGCTATAAGCTTCCCTCTTTGAATTATTTCTTCCTTTTGGTTTCTGTCCCCCTAATGTTGGTCCAGTGGTTTGTGTTATCTTTGTATAGGGTGAGATTTGTGCTGAGTTTTGTTTGCTTGTTTGTTTGTATGTTTTTCCCCTGATGGGCAAGGCTGAGTGAGGTAGTAATCCTGTCTGCTGATGATTGGGTTTGTATTTTTCTTTTGTTTGTTATTTAGTTGAGGCATCCTGCACAGGGTGCTACTGGTGGTTGGGTGATGCTGGATCCTGTATTCGAATGGTTTCCTTTGTGTGAGTTCTCACTATTTGATACTCCCTAGGGTTAGTTATCTGGTAGTTTATGATCTTGGAGTCAGTGCCCCCACTCCAAAGGCTCAGGGCTTGATCTCTGGTCAGGAAGAAAGATTCTACAAGTGAGTTGTTATGGCATTAAGTGAGATTAAAACAAATACTCCAGAATGAGAAACCAAAGAGGAACCCCAGACAAATGGCAGTTACAAAATCAGGCAAATAATAATTAAAATAATGGAATATACACATATACATATACACCCATAAGCAAACTCAAAACAGTCCAACAAAAGTAAAGTACAGTAGATTGCCCTGGGAAATAAAAAATTATATTTACCAGTTAGAACAAGACTAATTAAAGCACAAACTGGAAAACAAAACTAAAGCAAGGTGCCAAGTGGGAAATAAAGCAATGAAAACAAAACTAACAAATATACTAACAGGAAAGGAAATAAAGAGAAGAGAAAAGAATAGATATGAAAAGCTAAATAGAGGTAGATGAAGAAGATGTATATATTCTAAAAATTAGCTGCAAGGGGAAAAGAACAGAGGCAAAGGCAAACAAATATAGAAAAAAATAATAGATTTTAAAAACCTAAAATTATAAAAAAGAGAAAAAAAAAATAAGAAAGAAAAACAGAGAGAGAAAAAAAAGGAAAACTCCGCAAAACTGCAAAAGGCCAACAGAGAGGCAGAGGTTTATAACAATAATAAAATATGTGACTGAATGGTACACATATACATATATACCCATAAACAAAATCAAAACAATCCAACAAAAATAAAATACAATAGACTGACCCAGAGAACAAAGGAAACCAAAAATTGTATCTACCAGTTAAGAACAAAATTAACTAAAGCACAAACTGGAAAATAAAACTAAAGCAAGGTGTCAATTGGAGAATAAAGCAATGAAAACAAAGCTAACAAATAAGTTGAGAGGAAAGAAAGAATAGATATGCAAAGTTAAATAGAGGTAGCTAAATAAGATTTATATACATTAAAGATTAACTGCAAGGGGGAAGAACAGTAGGAAAAGCAAACAGATAATTAAATATAGAAAAAAATAACAATAGGCTTAAAAATTTAGAAGTTAAAATTTTAAAAAGGGAAAAGGAGGGGGGCGGGAATAAAGGAAAATGGAAAACACATAACTGCAAAACCAAAATAGAGGCAGAGGTTTATAACAACAATAAAGAGTGTGACTGAGGAAAAAAAGAAAAAAAGCTCAAAAGCTTAATTAAATTTCATAGTGCCAATAAAATTGACAACTACAACACGGGGGTGGGGGGAGGTTAAAAAAAGGGAAAAAAGAATCCAAAAGAATCTAAAGAACAAGTCAAAACATAAGAATAATAAATGCTTTTCTTGAGTCACTGCTGTCAGAGTCCTTTCCCTTGCTGAGAGTCACAGCCCACCTCACTTCCCTAGGATGACCTCCAACCCTGTGTTGATTTCTGGACCTGCTTTGGGGGCAGTTCAGATTCTAATCTGGTCCTACTCCTGTGTGTTCTTGCCTCCAATGTCCACAGCTATCAGCACTAGTGCGTTTTCTTTTGTGGGAGCTCTCAGTGTTCTTTTATATATTCCATAGATACAGAGTCTGCCTAGTTGATCTTGTGGATTTAATCTGCAGCTTGTACACCCTGTGGAAAGGTTTTGGGTCTTCTTCCTTACCCACACTGCCCCTGGGTTTCAATTGTGGTTTTATTTCCACCTGTGCATGTGGGTTGTTCACTGGGCTTTGCTTCTGAGTCTGGCCTAGAGTACTTGGGTTTGCTAAAGGGCCTGGTGTAGAGGTGGTGCAGCTGCATGGGTCACAGAGGTTCTGGTAGCACCAGGTAATCAGGGGAGTTGGCAGCTAGGGCAGCAGGAAATATGGTGCCTTAGAAGGGTATAGCAACTAGTCTTGGCCAATATGCTCCAGTATTCTTGCCTGGAGAACCCCCCTGACAGAGAAGCCTGGCAGGCCACAGTCTACAGAGCTGCAAATAGTTGGACACAACAGAAGCAACCCTCCACACATAGACAAAAGGCTTTTTTCTTTTTTTTGCCTGTGGCAGCTCTATCTCAGTGAGAGTTGAGCGTGAGTGTGGTGCAGCTGCTTGGCTTGCAGGGACCCTGGTGGCACCAAGTGTGCAGGAACATGGACTGCCTCCACCGCATGAGTTATGGCCCTATCAGAGTTTTTTTTTCTTCCAAGCCTCTTGAAGCTGGCAATCAAAAGGCCTTTTCACCAGTCTTTCTCTGAAGCTTCACCTGTTGGGGGCCAGAGTGAGGTACTCCGCCCGTGGCAAAGGTCATGAGGAAGGAGGTTCAACATCCTCAAAGGCGGGATCGAGCCTCAGGAGTCCCCCTGAAAATCCTCAAGCATCTACCCCCATAACCAGAGCCTGCCTACTTTACTACTTTGTGCTCTCCCCTACACCTCTGACTTTACTGGGGGCTGTCCCCCACCACCTCTTTTGGAGAAGGAGTTAACTTAGAGCTCCAGTTAATAATAATTCCTGGGCGTGATAGGAGTGTTTCAACCTACAAACTCCTCTGAAGGTTCTCTAGCCTGCCTGATGGGCTTGTCCGGCCACATGTGATTGCTCACAGCCTCCCAACCATGAGAGGCATGAGATGCTTTAAACCTTCTAAAAACAGGTTCCTTAGAAAAGTTAGAAAACTATTAGTATAAGTATAATGGGCTGATTAGAAATTGTATTGGTGAAGGGTTTTTCATTTGTTGAGCCAATGTTTGTTGCTAAGTCTCCACATCCCCTGCCCTTACACACACTAATGAATATATAGAAGAAATAAGTATTAACCTTTGGTATTAATCACATTAGATCTTAGGCTAAGTAAGTTCTTTCCTTAACTAAAACCCACTACACCCTCACCCTATAGGAATGTAACTTTATTTAGGTGGCGTCTGTTTTAAGAATAATCACCCTTGGAGAAAAAAGTGCTCTGGTTGACTGACCACTGTCACAAGGAGAGGGTCATAAATTGTCAGCAGGCCCCCCTGGCCAGAAGATGATGTAACACCCCTAAGACCTCTGTATACATTTGTGTGAAGCACCTGACTTTAATAAAAGTCAGGACTGCTGTCCCCACGTGACTTTTGTATAACATCTCAGTGTATAAAAACAGACTCTGGAAAATAAAGAATTGGGATCAGTTCCTCGAAAGACTGGTCTCCCCATGTCTCTCTCTCTCACTCTGGCTGAGTCTCCATCTGGAGCGCGGAACCCGCCATGCTTACTAATTATGCCTGGGCTTCTAAGATCCGACCGGGGAGGCCTCAGTGTCTCCTCTCCTTCGGGAGAACGGAAGGACACCTGCGGCCTACGTAAGTGGTGCAAGCTTCTTGTCTTGAAGTTTTATTGGTCTCCCGCATAAACCAAGCTACTCAGCCTCTTTTCTCCACTGAATTTTCCTACTGAGCTATCCTCATTCTATTACTCTTTATATCTTTGATGGATATTTAAATAGTCACCTAAGCCGTCTCCCCTTCGAATACCCGGGATCAGCCGGGGCTGGACCCTGGCATTCACCCATTCAGGCACTTAATTAGAGGGCTCCCTTGCCTGAGGTCCTTCTCTGTTGTTCAGCATGTCAGGCACATAGAGGATCCCCCCTGGCTGGGGTCCTACTGTGTAAATAGGGCATCAGGCACTTAAAGAGCACCCTAGGTGGGATCCTACTCTGTAGTTCAGTGCATCAGGCAGTTGATGGGCTAGCCTCTCTATTGTTCAACTGCTGATGTTGGCATGTGGGGAGAGAGAGGCTATGGTGATGGCTCCACCCCCTACAGGTGACTCATCAGTATCACCCTGCTTCCATGGCTGCCTGACTTTCCTCCACAGGCATTTCCCACCACAATCTCCTCCTTCACATACCCTCAATCCGTCTCTTTGCAGTCAACAGCAGCCCTCACCCTGGCATTGCCCCACAATCCCTAAACTCCAGCTCCCAGATGCTGTGCTTTCCGGGCGACCTGCATCCATGTTTGGGGTCTGTATAGCTGTGGCAAAGACTGTCTGATCCATTCCATTTAGGCTGCCACAGATCAGCTGTTTCACTTTCAGCCTCAAATATTTCTCCTCTGACTCAGACAATTGCTCTGATGTGGGGATTGGACCCTGCTTCAGTTCTCCCACCCGCTGAGGGCAGATCCATTCCTAGTAACACTCCTGTCTCCCCCACCCTTCCCCACCCCCCCGCCCCTGGCCCAGTTCCTTTGTCCTATGGAGTTTTGCGTGGTTCTATACATTCTTTTCAGCTGGTCAGGTACCCCTGTTCACCCTCAGCTGGTGTTCTGCATGCACCTTTGTATCTGAAGGTGTATTCTTGATGTATCCATGGAAAGAGATGTACTCCACATCCACCTACTCCTCTGCCATCTCTTCCCTCTCTACCTTACTCTTGTTAAAATTAAGGTCCAGTAAAATTAAATGCATATAATTATTTTAAAAATAAGATGTAACATTAATTTATGTATAATTCAGAAAGAGAAAACTGCCAATTAAATAGTGGCATAGTGTTTTCTAATAACTCAGACTTTTTATTTTATATTTATTGAAAACCATTTTTTTTCCCCAGTCATGTCATGTTGCCAAGAAAAAAAACAAGCTGTGTGCACATGATCTATGCTTCCTTTGGCAAACAGGCATTGTAAAATCTGTCAATAGCAAGACACAAAACTATTTAGATTTGCAAAACTTAAAAACTGAGTACTTACAAAACTTCTTTCTTTCTTTTTTTCTTTAGATTTCCTTTCTTCCTTGTTCCTCTTCCTCTCCTTCCTCAGTCTCTTCTCCCTTCCTTTTTTCTTTTTTACTTCATTTCATTCGAAGTCTTATCTCCCTCTTATCTCAACTTTGCAGGAAAACAAACTCAAAGAGAATAACAAAGAAGTAGTAGCTTGAAAGGAAAGTAGGCATAGACTTTTAAAATTTGCTTTGTATTTTTATGGAATGGTAGTTTTGAGAATTCAATAGTGCAGAAAATACAGCAAGCCTTCAGTTTCAGGGGAATGTTGCTGAACTTGTCTTTTAGAACAGTTGTAAGTTAGGCTATTCAAAATCTGTAGGAACTCATGAATGCATGAAAGGAGAGAGATGTTAACCAAATTGCCCTTCCCCCAAATAGAAGGCATCTGGGTTTTTCCTAAATTTTATAGTTTTGGGAATTAAACATAGTAGCCATATTATTACACAAAACTTGAGAAATTGTTTACACATATGCTGTTCAACAGAATGAGAGACTAGAAGATTTCAAAATTTAGCAATGCAAAAATAAAACAAAAAAAATTTTTTTTTCATTTCTTGTGCAGCCTAGCTCCACATCCTCTGGCTACACTAAAAGTCTCTGTCCTCATAAATTTTCTGTATATATAAATGTAATCCTGATACAAATACACAGAAGACAAGGAGCTTAAAATTTGACCTAATATGTAGTTTGACTTCCTTCTATTAACAATCGTGACATCTTAGGAATTACAAAACCTGTAGTAATTATAAGATGGACAATGAGGACTTCCCTGGTAGTCCAGTGGTTAAGAATCCACCTGCTAATGCAGGGGACACAGGTTCAATCTCTGGTTCGGGAAGATCCCACATGCTGTGGAGCAGTAGTTGCTCCACAACTACTGAAACCTATGAGCCTATGGCCTGTACTCCATGACAAGAGAAAACACTGCAATGAGAAACCCCGTGCACAGTGGCAAGAGTGTAGCCTCTGTTCCAGCAATTAGAAAAAGACTGCATGTAGCCACGAAGACCCAGTGCAGCCAAAAATAAATACATAAATATAATTTTTTTTAGTCCCACATTCCTCAACTAAAAGACATTGTACACCACAGTGAAGATCAAAATCTTGTATGCCATAACTAAGACCCAGTGCAACCAATAAATAAATGAATAATAACTTTTAAAAACTGATGGACAATGATTAAGGTAATATTTCTAGATTTTTTAAGCATTTAATGCACAAATTAAAATTTAAATATTGTATATTAAAGTTATTTAAAATAGATTCCATGCTTGTTATTTCACATGTGGGATAAAAGCATGTAAAATGAAAAGTGAATTTCAGTTGTTATTTATGTGTATATGTTTATATATGTGTATATTTTATTTATGTGTATATGTTTGTATGTATGCATTTCAATAGCTGAATATGCACTCTTTCTTGTGGTCATGAAATTGACACTGGCTCCATATTCTGTCCTGTGACATTGTTGTCTCTTTAATCAATGAAATTTGGGCTTCAGTGGTTATATTAACTGTCTTCTTTTAATAAAGAAATGCCTTACAAATTAAATAATGAGAATGATTTCATTCTCATGCACACAATGTTCTCAGTTACAGGAAAAAACTCATTGGAAAAGTGTAATACCACATAAATAAGTCCACACATAATGAATCTGGAAATCCAGTGAAGCAGTGACTTTCAGTCTACATGTGCTGCTGGTATCTGTCACCACAGGAGATGCACACCTTAAGCTATGAATTTTCTTTCTTTCTTTTTTTTTTTTTTTAATGACCCAGATGTTAGCTCAAGGAGGAAAAAAGATTAGGTATAAAAATTAAGTGATGTAATAAGGGTAGATCATGTTATAATATTTTCTAGAATTATTATGCAGACTGTTCTATACCTTGAAGCCTGAGTTGGATGCAATTGTGTGTAAGAGCAGGGACATATCTAGGTTCAAAGCCTGGTTGTAGAACTAATACACTTATTGCTTAATCTCTTTCAACTTCAGTTTCTTTGTCTATAAAATCAAAATGATCATGCTTATTATTAGAAGGTTGTGAAGCTTGAGTGAATCAATGTATGTAAATCCACAGTGCCTGGTATGTTAAAAAATAGCAACTATTACTAGTAGGGATAAAACTAGTATTTTTATTGAAATAAATATAATCTTACTTCAGGAAGTGTGTAAGCGATATTTTTATGGGTCTAGCATACTCGGCTTCCCTGATAGCTCAGATAAGACTTGGATTCAATCTCTGGGCCAGGAAGATCGCCTGGAGAAGGGAATGGCAACCGACTCCAGTGTTCTTGCCTGGAGAATTCCATGGACAGAAGACCCTGGTGGGCTACAGTCCACAGGGTCACAAAGAGTTGAATCCGACTGAGCAACTTTCACTCATTCAGTGTTCTCTTATTATTAAAGCTACAATTCCTTCTTTAGGGGATCCAAGTTAAGCTTTAGAGATCACATCATAGCAGAAGGGACCAGTCTAATTTGACACTTCACAGAGTTTTATGACAATTTTTTTCTTCTAGTTTGAAAACATTAAAATATGGTCTTCAATGTTTTTACCACCACCAAAGCCCATATTGCATAATGAAGGAAGAAGGGAGAGATTGTGGTTGTGTTGTTTCCATAATGTACATGGCCTACAGCACTGATAATTTATCATCATGTCATTACTACTAATATCTTGCATTGTTTTATACTCAAAAGTATGCTCTCAAAATTATAGTGAATCAGAAACATCCAGATCCCTAAGAAGAGGACATAATGATATAGAATATAAGGAAAAAAATTCTAAAGTACTTAGATGGAAATTCAAAGGGAAATTCAATAGGAAAAGTAATTATACTAACAGATAGTTATTCAAAATTAGTCTTCTAGAAAAAGAAAAGAAGTGCAAGATCTTTGGTTCACATTCCAAAGAGGACACTCTTAAAAATCATCTACCTTCCAAACTAACTATGCCCTTTAAGATGCCACAAAAAAAAAAAAAGATGTCTAGGAGCAGAAAACATACCTGTGCTCCTAAGGGCCATATAGTCCCTGAATAAGTCAATTTTTGCTTCAGTAACATACAATCCCCAAATTCCAGTCCTTAGCACAAGTATTAACTTCTTGCTCATGTTATATGAAGGCTGTGGCTTGTTCTGAGAACTAAACCACATTTCTTCTTCTAGCACCACATGGAACATCCAAGCCCTGCTTGGAATGTGGTGATTCCCTAGCAGAGAGCAAGGGTACAGGATAAATGAAACAATACAAACAAAATAGCCAAAATTAGTTTAAATTTTTTTTTTAAAAGAAAGAAAAATAAAAACAAGTAACTAGATTTTCAAAATAAGAAACTAACAATGTAGGCTAAGATTATCTAGGAAGATTCATTAAAAATATATATATATATTTTAGAAATAAAAGAATCATCTCTTAGCCTCCAATTGTGTGTGTGTGTGTGTGTGTGTGTGTTTAGTTGCTCCGTTTTCTATTCTTTGAGACCCCATGAATTATAGCCCACCAGGCTCCTCTGTTCATGGGATTCTCCAGACAAGAATACCAGGATGGGTTGCCATTCCCTTCTCCAGGGGATCTTTCTGACCCAGGGATCAAACCCAGACAGATTATTTACATTCTGAGTCACCAGGGAAGCCCACCTTCCTATTTTATCAGTCCCTAAATTACCAATTCAATGTATACAACATCTTGCAAATCTGCCATTTCTTTGTCTTTAGTATGTCTTGTGGCTTATCTCTTGGCTGGTCTATTAGAATAGTTTTCCTAATGTCTGTTCAGGCCTCTCTTGATTCATCATCTTATTGTTGCCTTCTCTCCATTTAAAACTTTGAAAATGTCACTCACCTACCCAGGATTCTTCAATATTTCTCCAATGTTTACTGGAAACATCTAAAATATCTTGCATCAAAGTGCCTGATGCATTGACCCCTGCCCACCTATAATGCTTTATTTCCTTCTTTCCTGGGCTTCCACACACATTTTCCATCTCAACCCTTTTGAACTGTTTGCATTTTCTGACTTCATGCTACTTGCCTCTTTAACCCACACAAAAATTATCCATTTTGTTTGATTGAAATGACCTGCTTCTATTTTTGCATGAATGAACTCTTGTATATTTCTCAAGTCTAAATTCTGATAACACCTACCCTCTGGAGCTTGACCTGATTCTCTGAGAAAAATTAAGAGCCTTTTTTTTTCCCCTTTTCCCCACTGAATTCTGTACATATCATTTCAACAAATGTTCCTCTTCTCTTTTCTTACTCAGAAAATGAATTTTATCAGCATCCTAGACAGATTGTCAAAACCAATCTGCAATGTAAAATTCAAATTTGAATTGTTAGGCCAAGTAGACATTTGTGTCAGTTTAACTAGTATCAGTTCAGTTCAGTTCAGTCGCTCAGTAGTGTCCGACTCTTTGTGACCCCATGAACTGCAGCACGCCAGACCTCCCTGTCCATCACCAACTCTCGGAGTCCATCCAAGCCCATGCCCATTGAATCAGTGATGCCATCCAACCATCTCATCCTCTGTTGTCCCCTTCTTCTCCTACCCTCAATCCTTCCCAGCATCAGGGTCTTTTCCAATATGTCAGCTCTTCGCATCAGATGGCCAAAATACTGGAGTTTCAGCTTCCACTCTAAAAAATAAAAGTAAATTTTTATGAGATTGTTTCATAAGCAGCCTCAAAACAGAGTGCTAAATTATGTGATTGAAGTTGTATTATCAGGCCCTGATAGTTCTGTACACCTCTCTAAACATAACTCTTACTGCAAGGCTGGCTGAGGATTTAACCTCAGAGGGTAGTTCATCCTTCTGGGAAAAAGTACAGGGTTTTTACTGTTCTGGGCTCCAAAATCACTACAGATGGTCACTGCAGCCATGAATTTAAAAGACGCTTACTCCTTGGAAGGAAAGTTATGACCAACCTAGATAGCATATTCAAAAGCAGAGATATTACTTTGCCAACAAAGGTTCGTCTAGTCAAGGCTATGGTTTTTCCTGTGGTCATGTATGGATGTGAGAGTTGGACTGTGAAGAAGGCTGAGCGCCAAAGAATTGATGCTTTTGAACTGTGGTGTTGGAGAAGACTCTTGAGAGTCCCTTGGACTGCAAGGAGATCCAACCAGTCCATTCTGAAGGAGATCAGCCCTGGGATTTCTTCAGAAAGAATGATGCTAAAGCTGAAACTCCAGTACTTTGGCCACCTCATGCGAAAAGTTGACTCATTGGAAAAGACTCTGATGCTGGGAGGGATTGGGGGCAAGAGGAGAAGGGGACGACAGAGGATGAGATGGTTGGATGGCATCACTGACTCGATGGACGTGAGTCTGAGTGAACTCCGGGAGTTGGTGATGGACAGGGAGGCCTGGTGTGCTGCGATTCATGGGGTCGCAAAGAGTCGGACATGACTGAGCGACTGATCTGATCTGATCTGATCTGATCTGATCTAGATGGCCATGATCAACTTTTGTCTTTGCAGTCCTCTTTGTCAGTCTTCCATGATTTAATGAGTTTCATTTTTATTGACATTTTTTCTTTAGCTATCACATATGCGCTACCGGCATTATATATATATAATGTATATTACATATGTAAGGTCATTTTCTAAATTCTCCACTCAGTGGCTAAGACTATTTCCAAGCAAAGTACATACAGAAGTGAATGAGTAACATACCTCTTTCTGTGTGTTTAGCCCATTAGTTCTCTTCTAATTCATGAAGCTACATATAATATCTACTTTTTTTTTTTTTTCCAGTTGACACCCTTGTCAAACATTTACATCCTCTGCTTACTTTCTTGGGCCAGTTTCAGCGTCCCTCTTCAGCTTTTGTTTAATTGCAAGATTTCAAGTCTCTTTTTCATCCTTATATGTTCTCCAGTTCTCTGCATCCTTCTTAGAGAATAGTAGTAATGGTGAGCAACATCATCACAGTGTGATAAAAGAGCAGGATTACCTATGTTCACTTCCTTCTCCATTTATTCACATAATTAACCACTTGGCGAGCCAGTTGGTATTTGTGGATCTTCTGCTGTACATGGTGGTGTCTCAGACTGTAAAGAATCTGCCTGTAATTCAGGAGATCTTAATTCAATCCCTGGGTAAGGAAGATCCCTGGAGAAGGGAATGACAACCTACTCCAGTATTCTTACTTGGAGAATCCCATGGACAGGGAAGCCTAGCAGGCTACAGTCCATGGAGTCACCAAAAGTCAGACACAACTGAGCAACTAAACATGAAGCATGAAGCTGTATTATGACAAATAGGACTAAATGAGAAATAGGGATTTAGGCGATTTAGACATGCAAATATGTTATGTAAACTTGCTCTAAGAGACAGACTCTGCTGGCTCTACCCAGGGTGAGAAATAAGAACTTCTAAGAGGAGGTTATGCTGACTTGTTTTCTGAAAGATGACAAAGAGTTTACAAGTAGAAGAACATCATTAGAAATGAAAAGCACATGCAAAGGATTGTGGTGCCAGGAAAAGTTAGGAAAGGCAGAGAATCCACAGGACAAAAACACGGGACAAGACACCAGGGCACAAAGGTAATCCTGACAATAAGAGCTAATGGTAAAGGAGGCTTTTGCACACAGAAGAGGGTGGTTTATACCACTGGAGGAAGAGGGTGACCTTCCTGGGATGTCTGCAAGGATGTTATGTCCTTTACACACATAAACCACTGAGTGAGTAAATTCAGTATGTGTGTAGAGACGACAGTGAAAACTCAGAAACTACAAGCAGAGACACATCAGAGGGATCTTGGGACAACTACAATTAGACACGATGAGGGCACAGATTCAGGCAGGATTTGCAGTAAGTTGGAAGAATTTATTGAACTTAGGGATTGAATTATTTTGAGAGTGAAAGGAAGGGTTCAGTGAAAAATTTGTTTCTGCCTTAAGTAACTGAAGGGCTTCCCTGATAACTCAATTGGTAAAGAATCCACCTGTAATTCAGGAGACCCTGGTTTGATGCCTAGGTAGGGAAGATCCCCTGGAGAAGGGAAAGGCTACCTATTCCAGTGTTCTGGCGTGGAGAATTCCATGGACTGTATAGTCCATGGGGTTACAAAATGTCATATATGACTGAGTGACTTTCACTTTAAGTAACTGAAAGACTGGAAAGGCCATGAGTGGAGACAGGAAATTCAGGGGGAGAAGCCGCCTGGATGAAAGAAGTTCAGTTTTAGGCAAAAAGACAGAAACTCATCTGTAAAAACTCAAGTATATATTTTATAAAATGCATTACTAGAATAAAATGTGGGAAGTATATAGTGACTACAATGAGATATCTTATGAAAACATAGGCCTTGTTGATAAGACCTTATATATGGCATATAATGAGTATCAAGCACTTTAAATATATAAATTTAATTTCTATTCCTACAAGTTAAGAGTCTTCTGGTAAATGTTTAAGTTTTAATATTTTATACAGATTTTACTCTAAGTAGATTTCCTCTCAATCATGACTAATTTGGGGAAAAATAATATTTTAACACATTAATAATTAAAAGTCCTGTAGGTTTTTATTTATTTATTTATATGAAGGAACTGAATTAATGAGGTTCTAACATATTCGATAAGCATCCTTGAGAGTCCTGGATTCAATTACCTCTTTTTTAATAAGTGTTGCTTCATTTAGAGCCTCCAGTTGTCTGTAATTTCAATTACTTACCTCTGTGAAAGAATAGTTTTATCTTGTCATTTCCAACTCAAGTTACAGTGGAGACTGTTAATAACGCTCCTTTAGGAAAATGATGCTGTCAGCTTTTGTTCTCAGATAACAATGTAAACAAAATAATTATTTTATAATTGATTTATTTTATATTTATAATCTTAATATGAATGGGAGGGGAAATTGCCTCTAGGAATGAGGGGGAATTGCAAAATAGAAGGTGGCAGATATGATGGAGGGAGAACACTGCTGCTGTGGAGGATACAGCTGCAGCCAGGCTCCTGGATGCATGTCTGTGAGCTGACCCTCAGCACTGGACAGACCCCCAGCCCACACTCTCAGCTCCAGGTCCTAAGCAACAGGACAGTGGGCACGAGGAGAGTTCTTTTTTTTTTTTTTTTAATTTTTACTTTTAAAATTGAAGTACAGTTGATTTACAATGTTGTGTTGGTGTCAGGTGTATAACAAAATGATTCAGTTATACATATACATGTATCTATTCTTTTTTAGATTCTTTTTCCTTATAAATTATTACAAAATATTGTGTTGTTCCCTGTGCTATAGACCAGGTCCATTATTAGTTATTTATTTTACACATAGTAGTGTGTTTATGTTCATCCCAAACTCCTAATTCTTTTTACAAAAGGCCAGCATGTGTGGTATATGAAGAGAGATGGTTACAGAGGAGCCATGGCTCTTACTGTTATTTTTTATTTCCTATCCATATGGGGACATATGGACACATTCTGAGTAGTGGGTGAGTAGAAGGCCACACACAATTTCTAAGACATTTCCAAATCTTCCCAGGACAGTTCCCAAGGGTAGAGGCCTCCTCACACCCGTCAGAACCAAGCTATCTGCTGAGCACTCCCCTGGTGCAACATTAAGTTCGGCCTCCCTCTGCGGATAGAGTTCTCACCTTCCCCACTCAGGAGTCATTTCTTCAGTGTAGATATTTATCCACCAAGAAAATTCTGTTCTTTCCATTGATATGTGGTTCTTTGTGAGCCATACCAGACTTGGCCCCTCAGACCGGGGAGCTGGCATACAGCCCTACTCCGACTCACTGCTCATTCCTCATACATGACTCGCATGGTTGTAACCAGCACCTCTCTTTTCAGTCCTATCAAATTTCTGTATTGTTCTGTTCTATGTGCTAAATATGGGGGAGTCTCAGCATGTCCTCAAGAACAGGGCAGCACACAGGAGGTGCCCTGCATTTATACACCTCCTTCCTCAGATAACCTGGCTTTGGCCTCAAGGGAGTGAGAATCTCAGCACTGAAAAGTCCTGTTACTTCTATTCCTCTGCACCCCAGGCACACCTCAGGGGCACTGCCCTGTCAGAGGTGTGCAATTCCCTTCCATACTAGCTGCTGGCTAACTGTGGTCTGTGATCCCCATTCATCAACATCAATTCACCTGGGCATCTGGGAAAGTCTCAGACCCTACTCCACACACTACCCTGTGTTTAAAGCCCTGCATGCAATTATGGGAATCAGGGCATGAGAATGCAGGTTCATAGCTTCTTTAGAAATGCAAATAATTCTAGGACCTCAGCCTCATCCACTGAACTAGAATCTTGAGATGAAGACCAGGAAACAGACACAGTAAGCTCTCCAGGTGGTTCTATGTCCACAAATGTATAGGAATCACAGCTCTTTGCTGCTGGATCCTGGTAGCAACTCTCCTCACAGCACCATGCAGAGAATATTTCAACTGGGGACTGTAATTCTGTGAGTGGGACCTGCTATGATGTATAAAGAGAGGGACCTCTGCCATGCCTGGGTTCCAAAGCTATCTGAAAGGCCAGATAGACAAAAGTGGACACTTGTATCCCAACCGACTCTGAGTTAGTGGTGCACGCCCAGTGCCCATCCCAAAGTTCTGTGTTATTACCATGAAAAAAGGATACTGTAGACAACCTCTAGAAATGTCAGTCACCTACATAGGCAGAGTATTTTTGCTTGTATTTTTGTTTGGAGAATAAAGACCCATTCCTAATACCTGTTGTTACAAATCAGCCCAGCCCCATCTCTCACTTTGAGAGCACACTGTGGTATTCCCCCTCTACACATTCTCAGAATCCAGTTTTCTTTTCTGTTTTTGTCTAGCCAGCAATTCTTTAATGAGTGCCAGTTGTCCCCCCATTACCAACTGTGAGGGCATTGACTACAGGCCTGGGAGTGCCAGGCACCTCTACCTCTGTGCTTCCCTGCAAAGCCCCTGGTCTGCAACTATGAACATCACACCGACATCTTCCACCAGTATCTCACACTTCTCTCACTCTGGCCCCAGATGCTTCAGTTCTGAAAGGAACCCCAGGTTCACCTGTGAGTGGATGTGGACAAACGCTCAGTATCCGTGGATGAGGCAGAAAAGAAACTTTTGACTAATCCAGGATTATTTCTCTTGACCTTTGTTCTCCTTGGAGAAAAAAGGAATTTTTTGTTGTTGTCATTGCTGTTCATTTTGATTTGTTTTTCAGATATCAGTTGAGGCAGGCATGTACACCAATCTCCAGTTCCCACATTGTTCCTTAAGAGCATTTCAACATCCTTTGCTTTACAGAATAATAGAGACCCTTCATTTTTTTTTTTTTTTTTTTTTTAATTTTATTTTTTAAAAAAAAATCACATGCTCCCCATCCTGAACCCTCCTCCCTCCCAACCTCCCCATACCATCCCCCTGGGCCTTCCCAGCGCACCAGGCCCAAGCATCCAGCATCGTGCACTGAACCTGGACTGGCATCTCGTTTCATACATGACATTTCACATGTTTCAATGACATTCTCCCAAATCTTCCCACCCTCTCCCACAGAGTCCATAAGACTGTTCTATACATCAGTGTCTCTTTTGCTGTCTCGTACACAGGGTTATCGTTACCATCTTTCTAAATTCCATATACATGCGTTAGTATACTGTATTTATGTTTTTCCTTCTGGCTTACTTCACTCTGTATAATAGTCTCCAGTTTCATCCACCTCATTAGAACTGATTCAAATGTATTCTTTTTAATGGCTGAGTAATACTCCATTGTGTATATGTACCACAGCTTTCTTATCCATTCATCTGCTGATGGACATCTATGTTGCTTCCATGTCCTGGCTATTATAAACAGTGCTGCGATGAACATTGGGGTACACGTGTCTCTTTCCCTTCTGGTTTCCTCAGTGTGTATGCCCAGCAGTGGGATTGCTGGATCATAAGGCAGTTCTATTTCCAGTTTTTTAAGGAATCTCCACACTGTTCTCCATAGTGGCTGTACTAATTTGCATTCCCACCAACAGTGTAAGAGGGTTCCCTTTTCTCCACACCCTCTCCAGCATTTATTATTTGTAGACTTTTGGATCGCAGCCATTCTGACTGGTGTGAAATGGTACCTCATAGTGGTTTTGATTTGCATTTCTCTGATAAAGAGTGATGTTGAACATCTTTTCAAGTGTTTGTTAGCCATCTGTATGTCTTCTTTGGAGAAATGTCTATTTAGATCTTTGGCCCATTTTTTGATTGGGTCATTTATTTTTCTGGAGTTGAGCTGTAGGAGTTGCTTGTATATTTTTGAGATTAGTTGTTTGTCGGTTGCTTCATTTGCTATTATTTTCTCCCATTCTGAAGGCTGTCTTTTCACCTTGCTAATAGTTTCCTTTGATGTGCAGAAGCTTTTAAGTTTAATTAGGTCCCATTTGTTTATTTTTGCTTTTATTTCCAATATTCTGGGAGGTGGGTCATAGAGGATCCTGCTGTGATGTATGTCAGAGAGTGTTTTGCCTATGTTCTCCTCTAGGAGTTTTATAGTTTCTGGTCTTATGTTGAGATCTTTAATCCATTTTGAGTTTATTTTTGTATATGGTGTTAGAAAGTGTTCTAGTTTCATTCTTTTACAAGTGGTTGACCAGATTTCCCAGCACCACTTGTTAAAGAGATTGTCTTTAATCCACTGTATATTCTTGCCTCCTTTGTCAAAGATAAGGTGTCCATATGTGCGTGGATTTATCTCTGGGCTTTCTATTTTGTTCCATTGATCTATATTTCTGTCTTTGTGCCAGTACCATACTGTCTTGATAACTGTGGCTTTGTAGTAGAGCCTGAAGTCAGGTAGGTTGATTCCTCCAGTTCCATTTTTCTTTCTCAAGATCGCTTTGGCTATTCGAGGTTTTTTGTATTTCCATACAAATTGTGAAATTATTTGTTCTAGCTCTGTGAAGAATACTGTTGGTAGCTTGATAGGGATTGCATTGAATCTATAAATTGCTTTGGGTAGTATACTCATTTTCACTATATTGATTCTTCCAATCCATGAACATGGTATATTTCTCCATCTATTAGTGTCCTCTTTGATTTCTTTCACCAGTGTTTTATAGTTTTCTATATATAGGTCTTTAGTTTCTTTAGGTAGATATATTCCTAAGTATTTTATTCTCTTCGTTGCAATGGTGAATGGAATTGTTTCCTTGATTTCTCTTTCTGTTTTCTCATTATTAGTGTATAGGAATGCAAGGGATTTCTGTGTGTTGATTTTATATCCTGCAACTTTACTATAATCATTGATTAGTTCTAGTAATTTTCTGGTGGAGTCTTTAGGGTTTTCTATGTAGAGGATCATGTCATCTGCAAATAGTGAGAGTTTTACTTCTTCTTTTCCAATTTGGATTCCTTTTATTTCTTTTTCTGCTCTGATTGCTGTAGCCAAAACTTCCAAAACTATGTTGAATAGTAATGGTGAAAGTGGGCACCCTTGTTTTGTTCCTGACTTTAGAGGAAATGCTTTCAATTTTTCACCATTGAGGATAATGTTTGCTGTGGGTTTGTCATATATAGCTTTTATTATGTTGAGGTATGTTCCTTCTATTCCTGCTTTCTGGAGAGTTTTTATCATAAATGGGTGTTGAATTTTGTCAAAGGCTTTCTCTGCATCTATTGAGATAATCATATGGTTTTTGTTTTTCAATTTGTTAATGTGGTGTATTACATTGATTGATTTGCGGATATTGAAGAATCCTTGCATCCCTGGGATAAAGCCCACTTGGTCATGGTGTATGATCTTTTTAATGTGTTGTTGGATTCTGATTGCTAGAATTTTGTTTAGGATTTTTGCATCTATGTTCATCAGTGATATTGGCCTATAGTTTTCTTTTTTTGTGGCATCTTTGTCAGGTTTTGGTATTAGGGTGATGGTGGCCTCATAGAATGAGTTTGGAAGTTTACCTTCCTCTGCAATTTTCTGGAAGAGTTTGAGCAGGATAGGTGTTAGCTCTTCTCTAAATTTTTGGTAGAATTCAGCTGTGAAGCCGTCTGGACCTGGGCTTTTGTTTGCTGGAAGATTTTTGATTACAGTTTCAATTTCCATGCTTGTGATGGGTCTGTTAAGGTTTTCTATTTCTTCCTGGTCGAGTTTTGGAAAGTTGTACTTTTCTAAGAATTTGTCCATTTCTTCCTCGTTGTCCATTTTATTGGCATATAATTGTTGATAATAGTCTCTTATGATCCTTTGTATTTCTATGTTGTCTGTTGTGATCTCTCCACTGTCATTTCTAATTTTATTGATTTGATTTTTCTCCCTTTGTTTCTTGATGAGTCTGGCTAATGGTTTGTCAATTTTATTTATCCTTTCAAAGAACCAGCTTTTGGCTTTGTTGATTTTTGCTATGGTCTCTTTTGTTTCTTTTGCATTTATTTCTGCTCTAATTTTTAAGATTTCTTTCCTTCTACTAACCCTGGGGTTCTTCATTAGAGACCCTTCAGTTCACTTCAATTTAGTCCCTTAGTTGTGTCCAAATCTTTGTGACCCCATGGACTGCAGGACACCAGGCTTCCCTGTCCATCACCAACTCCTGGATCTTGCTCAAACTCATGTCCATCAAATTGGCGATGCCATCAACCATTTCACACTCTGTCATCCCCTTCTCCTCTCACCTTCAATATTTCCCCACATCAAGGTCTTTTCCAATGAGTCAGTTCTTTGCATCAGGTGGTCAACGTATTTTCACCTTCAGCATCAGTCCTTCCAATAAATATTCAGGACTGATTTCATCTAGGATGGACTGGGTGGATTTCCTTGCTGTCCAGGGACTCTCAAGAGTCTACTCCAACACCACAGTTTAAAAGCATCAATTATTTGGCTCTCAGCTTTCTTTATAGTCCAACTCTAACATCCATACATAATTACTAGAAAAACCATAGCTCTGACTAGACAGACCTTTGTTGGCAAAGTAATGCCCATGCCTTTTAATATGCTGTCTAGGTTTGTCATATACTTTCCTCCAAGGAGCAAGCGTCTTTTAATTTCATGGCTGCAGTTACCATCTGCAGCGATTTTGGAGCCCAATAAAAGAAAGTCTTTCACTGCTTCCAATGCCTCCCAGTCTATTTTTCACGAAGTGATGGAACCAGATATCATGACCTTAATTTTCTGAATGTTGAGTTTTAAGCCAGCTTTTCCACTCTCCTCTTTCGAGGCTCTTCAGTTTCTCTTCGCTTTCTGCCATAACATCATCTGCATATCTGAGGTAATTGATATTTCTCCCTGAAATCTTGATTCCAACCTGTGCTTTATCCAGCCCAGCATTTCGTATGAGGTGCCCTGCATATGTTAAATAAGCACGGTGACAATATACAGCCTTGACGTCCTTTCCCAATTCCGAACCAATCTGTTGTTCCATGCCTGATTCTAACTGTTGCTTCTTGAGCTGCATATAGATTTCTCAGAAGGCAGGTAAGGTGGTCTGGTGTTCCCATCTCTTGAAGAAGTTTCCAAAGTTTGTTGTGATCCCCACAGTCAAAGGCTTTGGTGTAATCAATAAAGCAGAAGTAGATTTTTTTTTTTTCCTGGAATTCTCTTGCTTGTTCTATGATCCAATGGAGTTGGCAATTTGATCTCTGGTTCTTCTGCCTTTTCTAAATCTACCTTGAACATCTGGATGTTTATGGTTCACATACTGTTGAAGCCTGGCTTGGACAATTTTGAGCATTCCTTTGCTAGTGTGTGAGATGAGTGCAGTTGTTCAGTAGTTTGACATTCTTTGGCATTGCCCTTCATTGAAATTAGAATTAAAACTGACCTTTTCCAATCCTGTGGCCACTGTTGACTTTTCCAAATTTGCTGGCCTATTGAGTGCAGCAGTTTCACAGCATCATCTTTTAGGATTTGAAAGAGCTCAACTGCAATTCTG
This sequence comes from Bos grunniens, assembly GCF_055505025.1. Taxonomy (NCBI): domain Eukaryota; kingdom Metazoa; phylum Chordata; class Mammalia; order Artiodactyla; family Bovidae; genus Bos; species Bos grunniens. The sequence goes on from NC_141168.1 coordinate 119,633,463, forward strand.
TCACCTCCACTAGCTTTGTTCATTGTGATGCTTCCTAAGGCCCACTTGACTTCTCAATCCAGGATGTCTGGCTCTAGGTGAGTGATCACACCATCGTGATTATCTGGGTCATGAAGATCTTTTTTGTACAGTTATTCTGTGTATTCATGCCACCTCTTCTTGATAACTTCTGCTTCTGTTAGGTCCATACCATTTCTGTCCTTTACTGTGCCCATCTTTGCATGAAATGTTCCCCTGGTATCTCTAAGTTTCTTGAAGAGATCTCTAGTCTTTACCATTCTATTGGTTTCCTCTATTTCTTTGCATTCACTGATCACCGAAGAAGACTTTCTTATCTCTCCTTGCTATTCTTTAGAATTCTGAATTGATATGGCTATATCTTTCTTTTTCTCCTTTGCCTTTCATGTCTCTTCTTTTCTCAGCTATTTGTAAGGTTCCTCAGGCAACCATTTTGCCTTTTTGCATTTCTTTTTCTTGAATATGGTGTTGATCACTGCCTCCTGTACAATGTCATGAACCTTTGTCCATAGTTCTTTAGGTACTCTGTTTATCAGATCTAATACCTTGAATGTATTTGTCACTTCCTATGTATAATTGTAAGGAATTTGATTTAGGTCATATCTGAATGGTCTGGTGGTTTCCTACTTTCTTCAATATAAGTCTGAATTTGGCAATAAGGAGTTCATGATGTGAGCCACAGTCAGTTCCTAGTCTTGTTTTTGCTGACTGCATAGAGCTTTTCCATCTTTGGCAGAAAAGAATATAATCAGTCTGATTTTGGTATTGACCATACCATGTATAGAGTCTTCTTTCATGTTGTTGGAAGAGGGTGTTTGCTATGACCAGTGCATTATCTTGGAAAAACTCTGTTAGCCTTGCCCTGCTTCATTTTGTTCCCAAGGCAAAATTTGTCTGTTATTCCAGGTATCTCTTGACTTCCTACTTTTGCATTTCAGTCCCCTATGATGAAAAAGACATTCTTTTGGGATGTTCTGGAAGGTCTTGTAGCTCTTCATAGAACCATTCAACTTTAGCTTCATAAGCATTACTAGTTGGGGCATCAGATCAGATCAGTTGCTCAGTCGTGTCCGACTCTTTGCGACCCCATGAATCGCAGCACGCCAGGCCTCCCTGTCCATCACCAACTCCCGGAGTTCACTCAGACTCACGTCCATCGAGTCAGTGATGCCATCCAGCCATCTCATCCTCTGTCGTCCCCTTCTCCTCCTGCCCCCAATCCCTCCCAGCATCAGAGTCTTTTCCAATGAGTCAACACTTCACATGAGGTGGCCAAAGTACTGGAGTTTCAGTTTTAACATTATTCCTTCTAAAGAAATCCCAGGACTGATCTCCTTTAGAATGAACCGGTTGGATCTCGCTGCAGTCCAACTGACTCTCAAGAGTCTTCTCCAACACCACAGTTCAAAAGAATCAATTCTTCGGCACTCAGCCTTCTTCACAGTCCAACTTTCCCATCCATACATGACCACAGGAAAAAACATAGCCTTGACTAGACGAACCTTTGTTGGCAAAGTAATGTATCTGCTTTTGAATATGCTATCTAGGTTGGTCATAACTTTCCTTCCAAGGAATAAGCGTCTTTTAATTTCATGGCTGTAGTCACCATCTGCAGTGACCTTGGAGCCCAGAAAAATAAAGTCTGACACTGTTTCCACTGTTTCCCTATCTATTTCCCATGAAGTGATAGGACCGGATGCCATGATCTTCGTTTTCTGAATGTTGAGCTTTAAGCCAACTTTTTCACTCTCCACTTTCACCTTCATCAAGAGGCTTTTTAGTTCCTCTTCATTTTCTCCCATAAGGGTGGTGTCATCTGCATATCTGAGGTTATTGATATTTCTCCTGGCAATCTTGATTCCAGCTTGTGTTTCTTCCAGTCCAGTGTTTCTCATGATGTACTCTGCATAGAAGTTAAATAAGCAGGGTGATGATATACAGCCTTGACGTACTCCTTTTCCTATTTGGAATCAGTCTGCTGTTCCATGTCCAGTTCTAATTGTTGCCTCCTGACCTGCATACAAAGTTCTCAAGAGGCAGATCAGGTGGTCTTGCATTCCCATCTCTTTCAGAATTTTCCACAGTTTATTGTGATGCACACAGTTAAAGGCTTTGGCATAGTCAATAAAGCAGAAATAGATGTTTTTATGGAACTCTCTTGGTTTTTCCATGATCCAGTGGATGTTGGTAATTTGATCTCTGGTTCCTCTGCCTTTTCTAAAACCAGCTTGAACATCAGGAAGTTCACGGTTCACATACTGCTGAAGCCTGGCTTGGAGAATTTTCAGCATTACTTTACTAGCGTGTGAGATGAGTGCAATTGTGTGGTAGTTTGAGCATTCTTTGGCATTGCCTTTCTTTGGGATTGGAATGAAAACTGACCTTTTCCTGTCCTGTGGCCACTGCTGAGTTTTCCAAATTTGCTGGCATATTGAGTGTAGCACTTTCACAGCATCATCTTTCAGGATGTGGAATAACTCGACTGGAATTCCATCACCTCCACTAGCTTTGTTCGTAGTGATGCTTTCTAAGGCCCACTTGACTTCACATTCCAGGATGTCTGGCTCTAGGTCAGTGATCACACCATCGTGATTCTCTGGGTCGTGAAGATCTTTTTTGTACAGTTCTTCTGTGTATTCTTGCCATCTCTTCTTAAATATCTTCTGCTTCTGTTAGGTCCATACCACTTTTGTCCTTTATCGAGCACATCTTTGCATGAAATGTTCCTTTGGTATCTCTAATTTTCTTGACGAGATCTCTAGTCTTTCCCATTCTGTTATTTTCCTGTATTTCTTTGCATTGATTGCTGAAGAAGGCTTTCTTATCTCTTCTTGCTATTCTTTGGAACTCTGCATTCAGATGTTTATATCTTTCCTTTTCTCCTTTGCTTTTCGCTTCTTTTCTTTTCACAGCTATTTGTAAGGCCTCCCCAGACAGCCATTTTGCTTTTTTGCATTTCTTTTCCATGGGGATGGTCTTGATCTCTCTATCCTGTACAACGTCACGAACCTCATTCCATAGCTCATCAGGCACTCTATCTATCAGATCCAGGCCCTTAAATCTATTTCTCACTTCCACTGTATAATCATAAGGGATTTGATTTAGGTCATACCTGAATGGTCTAGTGGTTTTCCCTACTTTCTTCAATTTAAGTCTGAATTTGTCAATAAGGAGTTCATGGTCTGAGCCACAGTCAGCTTCTGGTCTTGTTTTTGCTGACTGTATAGAGCTTCTCCATCTTTGGCTGCAAAGAATATAATCAATCTGATTTCAGTGTTGGCCATCTGGTGATGTCCATGTGTAGAGTCTTCTCTTGTGTTGTTGGAAGAGGGTGTTTGTTATGACCAGTGCATTTTCTTGGCAAAACTCTATTAGTCTTTGCCCTGCTTCATTCCATATTCCAAGGCCAAACTTGCCTGTTACTCCAGGTGTTTCTTGACTTCCTACTTTTACATTCCAGCCCCCTATAATGAAAAGGACATCTTTTTTTTCCAAGGCAAACCATTCAATATCACAGTAATCCAAGTCTATGCCCCAACCAGTAACGCTGAAGAAGCTGAACTTGAACGGTTCTATGAAGACCTACAAGACCTTTTAGTACTAACACCCCAAAAAGATGTCCTTTTCATTATAGGGGACTGGAATTATAGTTGGGGCATAGACTTAGATAACTATGATATTGAATGGTTTGCCTTGGAAACCAACAAAGATCATTATGTAATTTTTTGAGTTTGCACCCAAGCACTGAATTTCAGACTCTTTTGTTGACTATGAGGGCTATTCCATTTCTTCTAAGGGATTCTTGCCCATAGTAGTAGATAAAATGATCATCTGAATTAAATTACCCCATTCCAGTCCATTTTAGTTCACTGATTCTTAAAATGTCAGTGTTCACTCTTGCCATCCCCTGCTTTACCACTTCTAATTTACCTTGATTAATAGTCCTAGCTTTCCAGGTTCCTATGCAATATTGCTCTTGAGCATCGGACTTTACTTCCATCACCAGTCACATTCACACCTGGGCATTGTTTTCACTTTGGTTCTGTCTCTTCATTATTTCTGGAGTTATTTGTCCACTGTTCTTCAGTAGCATATTGGGCACCTACTGACCTGTGGACTTCATCTTTCAGTGTCATATCTTTTTGCCTTTTTATACTGTTCATGGGGTTCTCAAGGTACGAACACTGAAGTGGCTTGCCATTCTCTTCTCCAGTGGACCGTATTTTGTCAGAACTCTCCACTCTGACCCATCCATCTTGAGTGGTCCTACATGGCATGGCTCATAGTTTCATTGAGTTAGACAAGGTTGTGGTCCATGAGATCAGTTGGATTACTTTTCTCTTATTGTGGTTTTCTGAAGGATAAGGATAAAAGGCTTATGGAAGCTTTCTGATGGGAGAGACTGACTGTGAGGGAAACTGGGTCTTGTTCTGATGGGCGGGGCAATGCTCAGTAAATCTTTAATCCAATTTCCCTTGATGGTCAGGCTGTGTTCCCTTCCTGTTGTTTCACCTGAGACCAAACTATGGTGCAGGTAATGAAGATAATGGAAATCTACTTCAAAACGTTCCATGGACACACTACTGCCCTCAGTGCCCCAACTCTGCAGCAGGCCCCCACCAACTCATGTCTCCGCCAGAGATTCCTGGACACTCACAGGCAAATCTGGGTCAGTCTCTTATGGGGTCACCGCTCTGTTCTCCTGGGTCCTAGTGTGCACAAGATTTTGTTTGTGTCCTCCAAGAGTCTGTTTTCCAGTCCTGTGTAAATTCTGTAACCAAAATCCCACTGACCTCCAAAGTCAAATTCTCTGGGGGTTCTCAGTCCCTTTGCCAGATCCCCAGGTTGGGAAATCTGTTGTGGGTCCTAGAACTGTCTTAACAGTGTGAGAATTTCTTTGGTATAATTGTTCTGCAGTTTGTGGGTCGTCTCCTCAGTGGCTCTGTGGTGGGGTTAGAAACATTTAGTGGCAGTGAAATCCAACTCACCAAACACTGAACATGTTTATTCAATGAACATTTTTTCTTTAACACCAACAAATATTTTCTGAGCCACAATGTGTTCCCTGGCAACAGATCTCATTCTGTTTTTGGAAAATCCTTGTGATAAAAACACACTCTGTCTGAAATCATCCTGCTTTTCAGGACTAAGTCAAGGATATATACAAGGAATTACACTTTGGCCAATGTGTCTAGAAGCCAGAAAAAAGAATTAGGCTGCTTCTTCCTTAAAAATTAAATTTTTAACCATTTCCAATCAATAAAATTTGTGATTTCACCCATCGGTGACTCAGTCTCCCTCTAGATATTACCTAACTGTGATCACTCATATTTTCAAGTTTGAAGTTTTTAATTGGACTACACAATGAGGAAGCAGTTTTAAAATAACCAAGAAGAAATATGGTTATTTAATGAAATAAAGATAGTGAAAATATTCACCACCTTACATTTTACAACTGTTGAGGTTTACCCCTTTGAGGGAAATGGGGAAGATATTTATTGTTCAATATGCACAGTTGTAACATTTTTATTATTCTAACTATAACCTGCTCATTTATCTGTCTTACAAAAATGCTAATTTCCCCTTTTGCAGATGGTATATTATGATTATATTTATCTAAATATAGATGGAATTTCCCAAGAAGAAGAGCTAAAGAAGTGTAAAGAATAATTCAGTGGTTTGTCAGTGGAACAATATAAGTAGCGTACTTCTTTAGGGTAGATGCAAGCTTATGTCAAAGTGTTCTTCCATACTGGCAGGTTAAAATTATCCTCAAAATAAAAATATCCTGATTGGTTCTAGTATACAATATTGCCAAAATAGTTTGAAAGTAATAAAAATTGATTTAGCTTTAGCACTGCAACTCATATATTGTAAATATTCAATGAACATTTGAATAAATAAGTGATTGTATCAAGTAGAGTGTTTAATAAACAGTTTCTCTTTAGTATTTAAAATGGGAGGTGGTTCAACAATATTAAGATGCTAATTTAATTTGACTGTTTCATATCCTTGTTTGAGATGTGTTTTCTGATCCCATGGATACTGAACTAATTATCAGTCCTGATAAACTGCCAATCAAAGAACAGCTTGTTGGTAGAGAAGATTGAAAGTGTCATAAAATGTGCACTTGGGCCACACTCTGTCCATGTTTGGAGGCGTTATATGTCTGAGCTGTTGGTTAGCTGAGAATCCAGGAAGGCCAGTCATGAACAAAATATGAGTAAAATAATGCTCTCATAAGAAAATCTTTGTTTTCATGTTCTTTTTAATTTTAATTCGGAAAGCAATTGTTGTCTCATTAAAACCAAGAGTGTTTTATAATTAATATTACCCCAAATTGATTAAATTTGGGGGACCAAAAAATATTACCACTAAATGATATATTAAAGAAGTAACAATAGGCATGATAGGAGATGACAGATAAATCATTCCATGATGAAAACATCTATAATCTAGGAATATATTGAGTAAGTAAGTATACAAATAAATAAGATCATTTGACCCTGCATAAAATAGTTAGGAATTAAATTTTACTTCATATTAACTAAAAACTTTAAAACATTGAATTAAGAGAGTAGTTAAAAACACTTAGTAACTTATTACTAATTACATAAATAATGCAGTTCAGTTCAGTTCAGTCACTAAGTCGTGTCCGACTCTTTGCAACACCATGAATTGCAGCATGCCAGGCCTCCCTGTCCATCACCAACTCCCGGAGTTCACTCAAATTCAAGTCCATCAAGACGGTGATGCCATCCAGACATCTCATTCTCTGCTGTCCCCTTCTCCACCTGCCCCCAATCCCTCCCAGCATCAGAGTCTTTTCCAGTGTGTCACTCATTGCATGAGGTGGCCAAAATACTGGAGTTTCAGATTCAGCATCATTCCTTCCAAAGAACACCCAGGACTGATGTCCTCTAGAAAGGATTGCTTGGATCACCTGGCAGTCCAACGGACTCTCAAGAGTCTTCTCCAACACCAAAGTTCAAAAGCATCAATTCTTCAGCACTTAGCTTTCTTCACAGTCCAACTCTCACATCCATACATGACCACTGGAAAAACCATAGCCTTGACTAGACGGACCTTTGTTGGCAAAGTAATATCTCTGCTTTTCAATATGCTATCTAGATTGGTCATAACTTTCCTTCCAAGGAGTAAGCGTCTTTAAAATTCATGGCTGCGCACTGGGACGACCCAGAGGGAGGGTATGGGGAGGGGGGAGGGGGGGATTCAGGATGGGGACCGTGGGTGTGCCTGTGGCGGATTCATCTCAATGTTTGGCAAAGTTAGTACAATATTGTAGAGTTTAAAAATAAAATAAAATTTAAAAAAATTTTTCATGGCTGCAATCATCATCTGCAGTGATTTGGGAGCCCCCAAAAATAAAGTCTGACACTGTTTCCACTGTTTCCCCATCTATTTCCCATGAAGTTAATGGGCCGGATGCCATGATCTTCATTTTCTGAATGTTGAGCTTTAAGCCAACTTTTTCACTCTCTAATATCACTTTCCTCAAGAGGCTTTTTAGTTCCTCTTCACTTTCTGCCATAAGGGTGGTGTCATCTGCATATCTGAGGTTATTGATTTTTCTCCTGGCCATCTTGATTCCAGCTTGTGCTTCTTCCAGCCCAACATTTCTCATGATGTACTCTGCATAGAAGTTAAATAAGCAGGGTAACAATATACAGCCTTGAGGTACTCCTTTTCCTATTTGGAACCAGTCTGTTGTTCCATGTCCAGTTCTAACTGTTGCTTCCTGATCTGCATATAGATTTCTCAAGAGGCAGGTGAGGTGGTCTGGTATTCCCTCTCTTTCAGAATTTTCCACAGGTTTTTGTGATGCACAGAGTCAAAGGCTTTGGCATAGTCCATAAAGCAGAAATAGATGTTTTTCTGGAACTCTCTTGCTTTTTCCATGATACAGTGGATGTTGACAATTTGAGCTCTGGTTCCTCTGCCTTTTCTAAAACCAGCTTGAACATCTGGAAGTTCACGGTTCACATACTGCTGAAGCCTGACTTGGAGAATTTTCAGCATTACTTTACTAGCGTGTGAGATGAGTGCAATTGTGTGGTAGTTTGAGCATTCTTTGGCATTGCCTTTCTTTGGGATTGGAATGAAAACTGACCTTTTCCAGTCCTGTGGCCACTGCTGAGTTTTCCAAATTTGCTGGCATGTTGAGTGCAGCACTTTTACAGCATCATCTTTCAGGATTTGGAATAACTCAATTGGAATTCCATCACCTCCACTAGCTTTGTTCGTAGTGATGCTTTCTAAGGCCCACTTGACTTCACATTCCAGGATGTCTGGCTCTAGGTCAGTGATCACACCATCGTGATTCTCTGGGTCGTGAAGATCTTTTTTGTACAGTTCTTCTGTATATTCTTTCCACCTCTTCTTAATATCTTCTGCTTCTGTTAGGTCCATACCATTTCTGTCCTTTATGAAGCCCATCTTTGCATGAAATATTCCCTTGGTATCTCTAATTTTCTTGAAGAGATCTCTAGTTTTTCCCATTCTGTTGTTATCCTCTATTTCTTTACACTGATAGCTGAGGAAGGCTTTCTTATCTCTTCTTGCTATTCTTTGGACCTCTGCATTCAGATGCTTATATCTTTCCTTTTATCCTTTGCTTTTCACTTCTCTTCTCTTCACAGCTATTTGTAAGGCCGCCCCAGACAGCCATTTTGCTTTTTTGCATTTCTTTTCCATCGGGGTGGTTGATCCCTATCTCTTGTACAATGTCATGAACCTCTGTCCATAGATCATTAGGCACTCTGTCTATCAGATCTAGTCCCTTAAATCTATTTCTCACTTCCACTGTATAATCATAAGGGGTTTGATTTAGGTCATACCTGAATGGTCTAGTGGTTTTCCCTACTTTCTTCAATTTAAGTCTGAATTTGACAATAAGGAGTTCATGATCTGAGCCACAGTCAGCTCCTGGTCTTGTTTTTGCTGACTGTATAGAGCTTCTCCATCTTTAGCTGCAAAGAATATAATCAATCTGATTTCAGTGTTGACCATCTGGTGATGTCCATATGTAGAGTCTTCTCTGGTGTTTTTGGAGGAGAGTGTTTGCTATGACCAGTGTGTTCTCTTGGTAAAACTCTATTAGCCTTTGCCCTGTTTGATTCAGTATTCCAAGGCCAAATTTGCCTGTTACTCCAGGTGTTTCTTGACTTCCTACTTTTGCATTCCAGTCCCCTATAATGAAAAGGACATCTTTTTGGGGTGTTAGTTCTAAAAGATCTTGTAGGTCTTCATAGAACCATTCAACTTCAGCTTCTTCAGCATTACTGGTTGGGGCATAGACTTGGATTACTGTGATATTAAATTGTTTGCCTTGGAAACGTACAGAGATCATTCTGTCGTTTTTGAGATTGCATCCAAGTACTGCATTTCAGACTCTTTTGTTGACCACAATGGCTACTCCTTTTTTTCTAATTGATTCCTGCCCACAGTAGTAGATATAATGATCATCTGAATTAAATTCACCCACTCCAGTCCATTTTAGTTCACTGATTCCTAAAATGTCGACATTCACTCTTGTCATCTCCTGTTTGACCACTTCCAATTTGCTTTGATTCATGGACCTAACATTCCAGGTTCCTATGCGATATTGCTCTTTACAGCATCGGACCTTGCTTCTATGACCAGTCACATCCACAGCTGGGTATTGTTTTTGCTTTGGCTCCATCCCTTCATTTTTTCTGGAGTTTTTTCTCCACTGATCTCCAGCAGCATATTGGGCACCTACCGACCTGGGGAGTTCCTCTTTCAGTATCCTATCATTTTGCCTTTTCATACTGTTTATGGGGTTCTCAAGACAAGAATACTGAAGTGGTTTGCCATTCCCTCTTCCAGTGGACCACATTCTGTCAGACCTCTCCACCATGACCCGCCCGTCTTGGGTGGCACCACACGGCATGGCTTAGTTTCACTGAGTTAGACAAGGCTGTGGTCCTAGTGTGATTAGATTGACTAGTTTTTTGTGATTATGGTTTCAGTGTGTCTGCCCTCTGATGCCCTCTTGCAACACCTACTGTTTTACTTGGGTTTCTCTTACCTTGGACATGGGGTATCTCTTCACGGTTGCTCCAGCAAAGCACATCCACTGCTCCTTACCTTGGACGAGGTGTATCTCATCACCGCTGCCCCTCCTGACCTTGGACGTGGAATAGCTCCTCTTGTTGACACTCATAATGTCAACAAATTTGGAAAATCAGCAGTGACCATACAACTGGAAAAGGTAAGTTTTGATTCCAATCCCAAAGAAGAGCAATGCCAAAGAATGTTCAAACTACGTCACAATTGCACTCATTTCACATGCTATCAAGGTAAGGTTCAAAATCTTTCAAGCTAGGCTTCAACAGTAGATGAACAGAGAAGTTCCAGATGTACAAGCTGGATTTAGAAAAGACAGAGGAACCAGAGATCAAATTGCCCACATGCGTCAGATCATAGAAAAAGCAAGAGAATTCAGAAAAACATCTACTTCTGCTTCATTGACTATGCTAAAGCCTTTGACCGTGTGGTTCACAACAAACTGGAAAATTCTTATAGAGGTGGGAACACTATACCACCTTACCTGTCTCCTGAGAAACCTGTATGCAGGCCAAGAAATAACAGGTAGAACTGGATAAGGAACAAGGACTGATTCAAATTGGGAAAGGAGTACAACAGGCTATATATTCTCACCCTGCTTATTTAACTTAAATGCAGAATATATCGTGAAATGTTGGGCTGGATGAAGCACAGATTGGAATCAAGATTGCAGGGAGAAATATCAACAACCTCTGATATGCAGATGAATCCACTGTAATGGCAGAAAGTAAAGAGGAACTAAAAAACCTCTTGATGAGGGTGAAAGAGGAGAGTGAAAAAGCTGGCTTAAAACTCAACATTCAAAGAACTAAGATTGTGGCATCCAGTCCCATCACTTCACGGGAAATAGATGGGGAAACAGTGGAAACAGTGGCTGACTTTATTTTGGGGGGGCTTCAAAATTGCTTCAAAATTGGTAACTGCAGCCATGAAATTAAAAGACGCTTACTCCTTGGAAGGAAAGTTATGACCAACCTCAGTCAGTCAGTCAGTTCAGTCGCTCAGTCATATCCGACTCTGTGACCCCATGAATTGCAGCACGCCAGGCCTCCCTGTCCATCATCAACTCCCGGAGTTCACTCAAACTCATGTCCATTGAGTCGGTCATGCTATCCAGTCATCTCATCCTCTGTCATCGCCTTCTCCTCCTGCCCCTAACCCCTCCCAACATCAGTGTCTTTTCCAATGAGTCAACTCTTCGCATGAGGTAGCGAAAGTACTGGAGTTTCAGCTTTAGCATTACTATACAGCATATTAAAAAGCAGAGACATTACTTTGCCAACAAAGTTCCATCTAGTCAAAGCTATGTTTTTGTTTTTTTTTTCCAGTAGTCATGTATGGATGTGAGAGGTTGGACTATAAAGAAAGCTGAGTACCAAAGAATTGATGCTTTTGAACTATGATATTGGAGAAGACTCTTAAGAGTCCCTTGGACTGCAAGGAGATCAAACCAGTCCATCTTAAAGGAGGTCAGTCTTGAATATTCATTGGTAAGACTTATGTTGAAGCTGAAACTCCAATACTTTGGCCACCTGATGCAAAGAGCTGACTCATTTGAAAAGACCCTGATGGTGGGAAATATTGAGGGCAGGAGGAGAAGGGGATGACAGAGGGAGAGATGGTTGAATGGCATCACCTACTCAATGGACATGAGTTTGGGTGGACTCCGGGAGTTGGTGATGGACAGGGAGGCCTGGCCTGCTGCAGTCCATGGCGTCACAAACAGTCGGACGTGACTGAGTGACTGAACTGAGCTGAACTGAACTGGAGAAAGGTTTTTGGAAAAATTTTCAGATGGAGTGTTCTATCGTCTAATAGGTCTCTTTAATTGTGGGGACTAGAAAATCATATAGAATATATTCTGATGCCAAACATCAGGGGCCATACCCACCTGTTTAGGCAAATCTGACTAATCTTAGTGTACCTTTTGGAGAAATTTCTCAATAGTCTGGAAATTATATAAAATAAATAAAATTATACTTTACACTCTTTAGCCTAAGCATTTTAATTGTTTGGACTTATATGAAAACATTATATCTACTAATGTGTGGAATCCCTTAGAAGAAATGTAGTAGACATCATAGTCAACAAAAGAGTCTGAAATGCAGTACTTGGATGCAATCTCAAAAATGATCAAATGATCTCTGTTAGTTTCCCAGGCAAGCCATTTAGTATCAGTATAATCCAAGCCTATGCCCCGACCAGTAATGCTGAAGAAGTTGAACAATTCTATGAAGACCTACAAGATCTTCTAGAACTAACACCCCCCCCCCAAAAAAAAATGTCCTTTTCAGTATAGGGGCCTGGAATGCAAAAGTGGGAAGTCAAGAAACACCTGGAGTAACAGGCAATTTTGCCTTGGAGTACAAAATGAAGCAGGGCAAAGGCTAACAGAGTTTTGCCAAGAGAATGCTCTGGTCATAGCAAACACCCTCTCCCACAAACACAAGAGAAGACTCTACACATGGACACCACCAGATGGTAAATACCAGAATCAGACTGACTATATTATTTGCAGCCAAAGATGGAAAAGGTCTATGCAGTCAGTGAAAACAAGACTGGGAACTTATTGTGGCTCAGATCATGAACACCCTATTGCCAAATTCAGACTTAAATTGAATAAAGTAGGGAAAACCACTAGATCATTCAGATATGACCTAAATCAAATCCCTTATAATTATACAGTGGAAGTGACAATAGATTCAATGGATTAGATCTGATAGACAAAGTGTCTGAAGAACTATGAATGCAGGTTCATGACCTTGTACAGGAGGCAGTGATCAAGAACATCCCCCCCCCAAAAAAAAGAAATGCAAAAAGACAAAATGATTGCCTGAGGAGGCCTTACAAATAGCTGTGAAGAGACGTGAAAGGCAGAGAAAAAAGGAAAGATATACCCATTTGAATGCAGAGTTCAAAAGAATAGCTAGGAGAGGTAAGAAAGCCTTTCTCAAAGAAATAGAGGAAAACAGTCTAATGGGAAAGACCAGAGATCTCTTCAAGAAAATTAGAGATACCAAAGGAACATTTCATACAAAAATGGGCACAGTAAAGGACAGAAATGGTATGGACCTAACAGAAGCAGAAGATATCAAGAAGAGGTGGCAAGAATACACAGAAGAACTGTACAAAAAAGATCTTCACGACCCAGATAATCACGATGGTGTGATCACTCACTTAGAGCTAGACATCCTGGAATGTGAAATCAAGTGGGCCTTCCTTAGGAAACATCACTACAAACAAACCTAGTGGAGGTGGTTGAATTCCAGTTGAGCTCTTTCAAATCCTAAAAAGATGATGCTATGAAAGTGCTGCATTCAATATGCCAGCAAATTTGGAAAACTCAACAGTGGCCACAGGACTAGAAAAGGTCAATTTTCATTCCAATCCCAGAGAAAGGCAATGCCAAAGAATGCTCAAATTACTGCACAATTGCACTCATCTTACACTCTAGCAAAGTAATGCTCAAAATTCTCCAAGCCAAGCTTCAACAGTATATGAACCATGAACTTCCAGATGTTCAAGGTGAATTTAGAAAAGGCAGAGAAACAGAGATCAAATTTCCAATATTCACTGGATCATCAAAAAACAAGGAAGTCCCAGAAAAACATCCACTTCTGCTTTGCTGACTATGCCAAAGCCTTTGACTATGTGAATCACAATAAACTGGAAAATTCTTCAAGAGATGGGAACACCAAACCACCATACCTTCCTTCTGAGATATTTTTATGCAAGTCAAATATCAACAGTTAGAACTGGATATGGAACAACAGACTGGTTCCAAATCGAGAAAAGAGTATGTCAAGGCTGTATAATGTCACCCTGCTTATTGAACTTATATGCAGAGTACATCATGAGATATGCTGGACTGGATGAATCATGAGCTGGAATCAAGATTTCTGGGAGAAATACCAATAACCTCAAATATGCAGATGACACCACACTTATGGCAGAAAGTGAAGAAGAACTAAAGAACCTCTTGATGAAAGTGAAAAAAGAGAGTGAAAAAGTTGGCTTAAAAGTCAACATTCATTTTGATATTTGGCAAAACTAATACAAATATGTAAAGTTTAAAAATTAAATAAAATTAAAAAAAAAAAAAGAGTCTTCTCCAAAAAAAAAAAAAAAAAAAAAGTCAACATTCAGAAAACTAAGATCTTGGCATCTGATCCCATCGCTTCACGGCAAATAGATGGGGAAACAATGACAGACTTTACTTTGGGGGATTCCAAAATCACTGAAGATGGTGACTGCAGCCATGAAATTAAAGGGCACTTGCTCTTTGGAGGAAAATATATGACAAACCTAGACAGCATGTTAAAAAGCAGAGACAATACTTTGCAAACAAAGGTCTATCTAGTCAAAGCTTTGTTTTTTCCAGTAGTTATGCATTGATGTGAAGGTTGGGCCATAAAGAAAGCTGAGCACTGAAGAATGATGCTTTTGAACTGTGGTGTTGAAGAAGACTCTTGAGAGTCCCTTGGACTGCAAGGAGATCAAACCAGTCAATCCTAGAGGAAATCTGTCCTGAATATTCATTGAAAGGACTGATGCTGAAGCTGAAGCTCCAATACTTTGGCCACTTGATGCAAAGAACTGACTCATTGGAAAAGACCCTGATGCTGGGAAAGATTGAAGCCTAGAGGATAAGGGGATGGCAGAGAATGAGATGGTTGGATGCCCTCACTAACTCAATGGACATGAGTTTGGGCAGGCTTTGGGAGTTGGTGATGGACAGATAAGCCTGGCATACTGCAGCCCATGGCGTCACAAAGAGACGGACATGACTCAGCAACTGAACTGAACTGATACGAAAAAACAGTAAAGAAACAAATTCAGCCATAGTAAGAAATAAAAACCTTGACTGAATCAATAACTACCAATATGTTTTTTAAAGTTGTAATTTTTAATAACTTTGTTGCCATTTTTCATTAAAAAATAATTAGCACACATAATACAACTGTCAGAGATAGTTCACAGAAAGAAACACTTATGACATTGATGCATATATCCTAAGGAAAATACTAGTAAATTGCCTACCATATTAAGGTAAAAAAGAAAAATAAAGAGTATTATGAAAAGAAGACGGCAATGACCAAAAAATATTTTAAGAATGGATTAAAATTAGGAAATATATTGTCAAATAAGCATGCACTAAATTAAGAGATGCAGTGAAATTCAAATGTAACATGGAGAAAGGTAAATTTTTGCCATCTCAGACATTAGCACAAAAACTTTTACCCATAGTACAGTGAAATGAAATCTATAAAATCAATGATAGAGACACAGTTTTTGCAAAAGACTTTTGCTAACTTCGTGCTCACTTCTACCCTTCCTGGCCTGATGCTCTCTGGCCAGTCCAGTGTGATCTGCACTGTTTCTTCAATGATTTATGACCAGTTTCACACTGCCCATCTCCTGTATCAAGACCACTTTTTTCTGGACAGGGGAGCAGTAGGGAATGGGTTGCTCGAAACTGTGTGCTCAGCACCTGGACTTGCGTTCATGCTCAATCACAGCTGTCATTCTGAGGGTTTCCAAGCCCCTGGCTGAGAAGGTCCTAGCACCCAGCTGTAACAAATGAGTAGGCACTGTAAGTCAGTGCATCAGGCAGTGAAAGGCAAAAGAAACTAGAGAAAGTAGTATCATGTCCAAACAAATCATATCAGTTTTGTGGCTCCACAGTGAGTAAAATTTCTGAGAGCAGAGAGTCTTTCACACACTACTCATTCCAAGGGGCACCTCTACCAACTCCTCCAACAAGTGAGTTGCCATCTACTGGAGTGGGCAGCAGCCACAGTGTGGAGAAGCCTTTCAAAAGACACTGGAGATTTTCCTTCAGCTTAATTCTGTATTAAAATTAGATCCTACTTTGAAATATGAAGGAGCTGAAGTAACTAATTTTCAATGCTTCAGTGAAAAGTTTGCCAACTCTAATTAACTCCTCCAGTCTCACAAGATTTTTTCAGTTGGCCTAGAAATATGTCTATAAGAATTGTGGAGAGAAATAAGCCTTATTAGTGTCACAGTTTGTAACAAAGAGACAAGTATGAAAAAATCAAATCTTTACCAAGAGGCTCAAATTAAGACTGTGTGCCCAGAATTTCACCATCATTTGCAGTTTTTCAGCTCAGATGTGTACATGTTACACTTCTTTTATGTCATATTTCTGAGTCTTCCAAAATGTCTAAGACTAGAGATAATAAAATACCAAGCCTGTTTAAGATATCCTTCCAATCAAATACTGAAGTGGCATTGGATAGGGACTTGTGCCTTCTTCTCAATGGGTGCTCTGAAAACTAAAAACAGAAAGAAGAAAAAAAAAGATTTAAGTAACAAACCTAAAGTAAAATTTTCCATTTTGTCTCAAATTACATAATACTTCTCCATTATCCAGTTATATGCACTCCCCTAAATCAGCACATGCTCCATGCATGTTTCCTCCACCAAGAATCAAAATTAGTATATTTGATGTAACTCAAAGATGCAGAGATGTATTATTCTTTAGAAGTCATTTCACCCTATATTTTTAAAGTCACTCATATTTCATTGTTAACCTCTTTTTATTTCTTACATAATTTCATGTTCCATAAATGTTGCAATAATAATGCTACTTGCAATTTTATTTTTTTAATGAATGTGTCTTTACAAAATAACTGAAATGATAGAAAAGGCTTAGCAGAATTCAAACTGTCAGTGTTGGATCTGGAAGGGGAAGAAATTATCTTTCATCTGAGACACAAGTGACCATAACTCACAGTGGTGCCCCCAGTTACTTGCCAAGGTCAAGCATTGTCTAAGGGCTCTGCCCTCAGATGTTTGGAATATTCTCCTTGTGCTGACACTGAGAAATCCCCAACTTATAGAGGCATTTGACCCTCTTATCCAAGATGCACAGAAATCATCTTCTGTTTAAGGATTACTTCCTCATATTTTCTGTGTTTATGCCTATATCACTTTATATTTTGCTATATATGTAGTGTTTTATTTATTTGTTTGTTTAGAATCTGACATGATTAGAAAGACACAGCTCTTATTTTAATTGTACAAGTTATTCCCAAGTATATTTCTCATGTGTTTAATATCAAAGATAAGAATAGTATTTCTTGGTTCCCTTCTATAAAATACATGGACTTCTTGGCTTCCCACCCACATACCTCAACCTTGATTTTGTGTACAATAACTTAGTATTCCTTACTCACTCTTCAAAAAACTATTCGGAGAAGGACTGTATATCTCAGAGACCACAACTCTTTGTTTCTGCTTTGTTACCTTGGTCTTTCTCCCAGTTGATTCTATGTTGTATTTTTTCAAAAAAGTATGGCAGCACTTTCCAGAGGGCAACTCTCACCTTTTCCAAGTTTCCAGCAATACACTAGAAATGTGCAAAAATAACAGAAAATATATCAATACTGAAAACCATTTAATTAGAACTTACGTGTTGTGTTTGTACTGGTGTGGGCAGCCTCATTGGTTCTTCCTCCTAACTTCCAAAAACGTGAAATAGTTTTCTCAGAGATGGCAAAGCTCGTGCAAAATAGGCAGCATTAGTCATCCCTGCGAAGGCATCCAGATTCTGTTAGCATGAAACACCTAAACCCTATTGACAGGACCCAAGCCTAAGCTCAGAAAACTTGACTGGGATGGGAGTGTAAGGAATAAACACAATCAGTTGACTAAAGCAACAATTTGGTATAATACAGGGAGCCCACAGATCAGGGAGCTGAGCAGGAAAGGGAGCAGAGGAAGCTGATACACTCAGGATGCTCTACGTCATCCCAAGAAGGGGAAGGTGTCTTCACAGGGCCCGGGCCTGTGGTCCTGTATCTGGTGCATGTCTCTGATGGATCATAAATGTGTGGCCCTCTCCTCATTTCACATCACAGGCAAACATTCCAGCTTCAGAGAGTAGGTCAGGTAACCTTGGCCCTCTGTTTCCCTCAGCCTACTGCAGTTCTCATCATGAGTTCACACCACACCCTAGCAGCTGGTTTAATGTGAGCCTGCAGGTGAAAAATGAGTCTTCCCTTACCTGATTGAAAAAACCAGGATTCCAAGGGCAGAAGGCAAAGGTAGATTTGGAGTGGTGACCACCCCCCTCTCAAAATTCAACAACCTGGGAGGAAACTTCTTTGCTTTTATCGCTAACCTGTTGCTCTTTGCCACCAAATAATGCCATTTGGACTATAATGTATATCAGAAACCCGAAGGAATGTCTACTGCATATATAGTGGCAATTGCATAAGATTAAGAATATATTTAAGAATTTAATGATACTAACAGAAGTCTGAGTCAAATATTATGCAAGAATCTTTTCACTGAGCTGCGGTAACCAAACTGGGCTGCCGTATTTGGGAAAACACTGTTTTTTATTGGAAAGTGGGGAGGGGTTTGTTTGTTTTGCAGTGTTTTGTTTGTTTGAAATGTTTGTTTTAATTTCTCTTATTGAGGTATGATTGACATATAACATTGTAATATTAGTGTCAGAAGTACAGCATTATGACTTGATGCATGCATACATGATCACCCCAATAGGTCTGGTTAGTATGCATCTATACATAGGTACAAAGTTTTTTTTCTTGTAATGAGAACTTTTAAAATATACTCTCTTAGCAACTTCCAGTTGTACAATAGAGTATTATTAACTATAGCCACTGTGCTATACATTTAGATCCCCACGACTTACTTTCTTGGCAAACACTTTATTTGAGAGACATTCTTGTACTTCCCTCTCACATAGTCTTTTCCACTCTACTGCTCCCCTGTATGTTTCTCTAAATTCAGACCTCTGACCACAATCTTGATGATTTCTCTCAGTGGCCCCTGATGCAAATATCCTTTTAAAAAGTAAGTAATGGCTTTTTGTGGCACACAAATGTTTATTTGTTTGGTAATTTTAGCTATAATGAATTTTCCAAAATCATCTCTTCCATTACTTGTGACATTTAACTTTCTAACAAAACTGAAACTTCAAGAATTCCCTGAGCAATTCAAAATGTTCTCAGTACTGCTTCTGCATTCACTCCCTGCCACATACATATCTTCCCTTGTTCCTTGTTCTCTTCCAGAAAAATGCTCACCTGACTTCTAAAACTCGGCTCGAGTCACCTTTTTTCTGCTTCCTTTAAAACATCACTTTTTTTTTTCACTATCTTTACTATATCCAGACTATGAAGTCCTTGGACAAAAATACCAGTTCTTATTACTTATGCTTATTTCTCTAGCACTTGTTATATGTCTATAAAGAGACCTCACTTTTAGTAAGTATTTGTAGAAATGAATTGGAAACCTGAAGTGTCATCTTTATTATATTCCCACTGGCACCTCATCCAGGATGTGATCCTAAGAGCTCTCAAATTATTCCTGTTCACATAATTTATGGAAATGAAGATCATGGCATCTGGTCCAATCAGTTCATTTCAGTCACTCAGTCATGTCTGATTCTTTGCAACCCCATGAATCGCAGCACACAAGGCCTCCCTGTCCATCACCAACTCCTGTATGCTGCTCAAACAAACTCATGTCCATTGAGTTGGTGATGCCATCCAACCATCTTATCCTCTGCCATCCCCTTCTCCTGCCTTCAATCTTTCCCAGCATCAGGGTATTTTCCAATGAGTGTTCTTCTCATCAGGTGGCCAAAGTATTGGAGTTTCAGCTTCAGCATCAGCCCTTCCAATGAATATTCAGGACTGATTTCCTTTAGGATTGACTGGTTTGATCTTCTTGCAGTCCAGCAGACTCTCAAGAGTCTTCTCCAATACCACAGTTCAAAAGGCATCAATTCTTCAGTGCTCAGTTTTCTTTATGGTCCAATTCTTAAATCCATACATGACTACTGGAAAAACCATAGCTTTGAGTAGATAGACCTTTGTTGGCAAAGTAATGTCTCTGCTTTTTAATATGCTATGTAGGTTGGTCATAGCTTTTCTTCCAAGGAGCAAGTATCTTTTAATTTCATGGCCGCAGTCACCATCTTCAGTGATTTTGGAACCCCCCAAAATAAACCGTGTGATTGTTTCCATTGTTTCCCCATCTATTTGCCGTGAAGTGATGGGACCAGATGCCATTATCTTAGTTTTCTGAATGTTGAGCTTTAAGCCAACTTTTTCACTCTCCTCTTTCACTTTCATTAAAGGGCTTTTTAGAAGCTCTTCACTTTCTGCCATAAGTGTGGTGTCATCTGCATATCTGAGGTTATTGATATTTCTTCCTGAAATCTTGATTCAAGCTTGTGCTTCATCTAGCCCAGAATTTCACATGATGTACTCTGCATATAAGTTAAATAAGCAGGCTGACAATATACAGCCCTAATGTACCCTTTCCCAATTTGGAACCAATCCATTGTTCCAGGCCTGGTTCTAGCCGTTCTTTCTTGACCTGCATACAGATTTCTCAGGGGGCAGGTATTTCCATCTCCTTCAGAATTTTCTACAGTTTGTTGTGATCCACACAGTCAAAGCCTTTGGCTTAGCCAATAAAGCAGAAGTAGATGTTTTTCTGGAAGTCTCTTGCTTTTTCTATGATCCAACAGATGTTGGAAATTTTCTATGATCCAACGGATGTTGGTCCCATCACTTCATGGCAAATAGATGGGGAAACAATGCAAACAGTGACATATTTGATTTTCTTGGGCTCCAAAATCACTGCAGATGGTGACTTTACAGACTCAAAGCAATTCAAGATTCAATGCAAGCCTTAGCAGTATACAAAGGGCAATTTTCACAAAATTAGAGAAAATAATTTAAAAAATTGTGTGGAAGCACAAAAGACCCCAAATAACCAAAGCAATCTTGAGGGAAAAAAAAAAGAGTTGAGCTGGAGGAATCATGTTCCCTACCATTTAACTTAATACAAAGCCACAGTAATCAAAACAGCATGGTACTGGCACAAAAACAAAGACATAGATCAATGGACCAGAATGGATGCCCAGAAATAGACCCACACACTTATCATCAATTAATCTATTAATACAATAAAAGGCAAGAATATACAAAGGAGAAAAGACAGTCTCTTCAACAAGTGGTTCTGGGAAACCTGTACAGCTACATGTAATAGAGTGAAATTAGAAATTAGTGATGTATTAATACCTCATACATCAATAAACTCAAAATGGATTAAAAGCCTAAATCTAAGACCAGAAACCATAAAACTCACAGAAGAAAACATAACCAACACACACTCACATAAATCATAAAAGTATTTTTTATCTGCCCCCAAAGCAAAGGAAATAAAAGCAAATATAAACGTATGTCACCTAATTAAACAGAAAAACTTCTGCACAGCAAAGGAAGCCATCAATAAAAGTAAAAAGACAACTTACTGAATGGGAGAGAAGATATGCAAATGATTACATGAAACATAAAAACAGCTTGTACAACTTTTCATCAAAAAGACAAATGCTCAGATTTTAAAATGGGCAAAAGACTTGAAGAGACAGTTTTCCAAAGAAGATATACACATGGACAACAGGCACATGAAAAGATACTCAGTATTGTTAATCATCAGAGAAATGCTGATTAAAACCACCATGATACATATCTTCTCACACCTATTAGAATGGCTATCATCAAAAGGAACAGGAATAACAAATTTTGGCTAGGGTATGGCAAAAAAGGTTGGGGGGAATGTAAATTGGTGCAGCCACTGTGGAAAACAGTATGGAAAACACTAGCTAAAAAATATACATGCAACTCAGTGTTCATGGCAGCATGATTTATGATTGCATTCCTTTTACAACAGCATTTACTTTTACAATTGCATTTACAACAGCATTATTACAATACAAGATATGGAAACAATCTAAATGTCTATCAGCTGTTGAATGGATTAAAAAGATGTGACATATATATATATTTATCCAACTGAAGACTACTCAGCCACAAAATAAATGAAATTTTGCCATTTACAACAAATGGATAGACTTGAAGGATATTATATGAAGGGAAATAAGTCAAACAAAAAGACAAATACAGTATGATGTCACTTATGCTGGTGTTTAGTCGCTGTCATGTTTGACTCTTTGTAACTCCATGGACTATAGCCTGCCTGGCTTCTCTGTCCATGGGATTTCCCAGGCAAGAATACTGGAGTAGGAAGCCATTTCTTTCTCCAGACCTAGGGATCAAACCTGCATCTCCTGCAATGGCAGATGAATTCTTTACCATCAAGTCACCAGGGAAGCCCTGATGTCATTTATTTGTGGATTCTAAAAAATACATCAAACTAATGAATATAATAAGACAGAAACAGACTCACAGATATAGACAGCAAACCAGTGGAGAGAGGAAAGAGAGGGTAAGACAGGGCTATGGGATTAAGAGGCACAAACACTAAAATAAAAAAGCTACAGATATGTTGTACAGCACAGTGAATATAGCCATTATTTTTAATAACTGTAAATGGAGTATAATCTTTAATATTTTGAATCACTATGTGGTACATTTGAAACATGTAATATTGTACATCATCTATACTTCAATAAAACAAAACAGGGGAGAGGCATGAGACAGTTGATCTCTTTCTTCACAATGTAAGGACACATCAAGAGGGCAGTCAGGAGATGTGTGCTTACCAGACACTGGGGGGAAAAAAAAGAAAACAAAACCTAGGCTTGAAGGACTAGCAAAATTGAAAGGTGAGTTCCAGGCTCTTATCTGTCATGTTGGAGGTTTATGACCTAAACACTTGCTAATTTTTCTGGGTTATTGAACTTGTAAAGTATAAGGGGGCAGGGAGGTAGAATAAGTTATATTTCATTTCCCTTCTACTTGGACAATTGCATGATTCATCAATAATTAACATAAGTATGTCACACAAGTTTCTCTTCTGTGAACTGGTGAAAGTGTCACAAGTGCATTAATGGCCTGAATGCAAATTATCACTACAGCTCTCTTAAGTAAAAAGTCGACCATCTGCCAATAAACTTGAACAGAACTGAAGCAGTTTGAAAGTGAAGCTTACTTAAATTGCCTGTAGACAATTTTCTTTCTTACAAATTTTAGGGAAAGTTTTTTGAAGTTTAAATAGAAAACAGTCATGAGAAAGAAGCTTCTGAATGGGTTATCTTCTTAACTACCACAAGAATTATGACAAAATTGGACAGATGCCTTTCTGTTAAATTTACGTCTTGGTGAAATATATGTTATCATTTAATATAAATAATTTTCAACCAAAAAGGAGTCTTAGAAAAGTGGGAATTTTGGTCTTATGTAAGCAAGTGCTAACACAACGTGCAATTTCATAAACTATAATCAAATTGGAGCAGTTGGCAAGAAAATAAACTATTTTACTCCTCACACATGGAGAAAGCAATGGCACCCCACTCCAGTACTCTTGCCTGGAAAATCCCATGGAGGGAGGAGCCTGGTAGGCTGCAGTCCATGGGGTCGCTAAGAGTCAGACATGACTGAGCGACTTCACTTTCACTTTTCCCTTTCATGCATTGGAGAAGGAAATGGCAACCCACTCCAGAGTTCTTGCCTGGAGAATCCCAGGGACGGGGGAGCCTGGTGGGCTGCCGTCTATGGGGTCACCCAGAGTCGGACATGACTGATGCAACTTAGTAGCAGCAGCAGCACTTCTCACACAAGTTAAATAAGCAAGATTTTTTTTTTTTTTTCCATTTGGAAGTAATCATAGAAAGAAAGAAAAAGGAAAGGAAACCCCATAACTCTAGGAGAAATTGACTGGTATAAGTACCAAAGTAATTTAAGCCAAAACCTAGTTTTACAAAGGATTTACAAGAGGAAAGGAAAAAAAAAAAAAAAAAAAAGCCTTAAGTAATATCTGAAGTAACTAGTAACTCACATAGTGTTGAAATGATTTAAAATATGAGTCTTTAAAAAAATCTAGAGGCTTTAAAGTAGTAACTAGTCATTTAAATATAAAATATTTTGCATCAAATTATATCCTGATTTGTACTTTAAGATTTTAGTAAAAACTTATGAAAATAATGGTGTCCACATGCAAATCCCCAGTCTTGCAATCTTCAGTAACAAGACTCTCTTATTTGAGAAGACCCTTCATAGGTATAATGTATTTTTGGCCATGGACTATGTCCCCATTTTGTTTGACAAAAATTACATTTGATCCTTCTTCCTCTCCAAGAGAACGTGAAGTCCAAAAGCTAGCACTTGTCTATAGCATCTATAGCACACTGTATCACCCATCAGGGTAAATATTGGTACGTAACAAGAGGAAGCATTATGGACAAAGCTGGGTGTAGGGCTGAGCAGGCCTTCCCAGGAGAACATCTCTTCAGGTGAGGTCTGAGAACCAGTATCATAATTCCTTGGGGACTTGTTTAAAAATATGCTTTTTAATTAAGATTGTACTAAATGTCACTATTAAGATAAAAAGAATTGGTATCTGTATAATATTGAATTGTTTCATCCATTAACATAGAATAACATAATATATATATAAATAATAGAATATTCATATATGCTTTAATCCTTGAAGAATCCTGGTGTATATTAAATTACAATAATTGCTAACTATTGTTATGTTTCTATTGTATATATTTCTTTGTTTTCCTATAATTTCTAGGTTTTTACTCAGGTCTAGAGAAATGCAGGGCTTCCTTGGTAGCTTGGCTGGTGAAGAATCCACCTGAAATGCAGGAAACCCTGGTTTGATTTCT
Organism: Bos grunniens; assembly: GCF_055505025.1. Classification (NCBI taxonomy): domain Eukaryota; kingdom Metazoa; phylum Chordata; class Mammalia; order Artiodactyla; family Bovidae; genus Bos; species Bos grunniens. The sequence goes on from NC_141168.1 coordinate 119,658,235, forward strand.
GGGTAGGGAAGTTTCTCTGGAGAAGGTAAGGACACTCTACTTGGGCTTCCTTGGTAGCTCAGATGGTAAAGAATCCAGCAATGCGGGAGACCTGGGTTCAATCCCTGGGTTGGAAAGATCCCCTAGAGGAGGGCAAACCACTCCAGTATTCTTGCCTGGAGAATCACCATGGGCAGAGGAGCCTGGCAGGCTACTCCATGGGTCCACAAAGAGTCAGACACAACTGAGCAACTAAGCACACACAGAGAAATGTAACTGGTTTACAAAATTAATCAATTATCTACAGTAACATTTCCAGAAACTTATTAATTTTGTGTACAGATGCTAACCTTTTTGATTTAAATCTTACTCTTCTTTCTTGTTTTGTAGAATAGGCTTGGACATCTGATACTAAATAATAGAAATAGGGAATTGTTAGAATAAAATAAATGACTAAGTTTCTCTGTTAGATATGATTTCTTTAGATTTCATTATATAATCTTTATTGACGATGGTAGGCAGAATTCTAAAATGACCCCCGATGTTCCTGCCACCTTAATGTATATGTCTGGTGTATTGCTCTCCCCTTATGTGTAAGCAAGACTTACAAATATGATGGAATTTCATTACCAGAATTAGTCTAGATTATATACCAAATAAGCTTCCCTGATAGCTCAGATGGTAAAGCATTTGACCACAATGTGGGAGACACGGGTTCAATCCCTGGGTCAGGAAGATCCCCTGGAGAAGGAAATGGCAACCCACTTCAGTACTCTTACCTGGAAAATCCTATGGACAGAGGAGCCTGTCTGGCTACAGTCCATGGGGTCGCCAAGAGTCGGACATGACTGAGTGACTTTTACTTTTCACTTTCTTTTCATACGGCAAATATAATCTGAGAAATTATATTTCTCAGGAGAAATATTATATAAAAATTATATTTCCTGAGAAATCTGCATGCAGGTCAAGAAGCAACAGTTAGAACCAGACATGGAACAACAGACTGGTTCCAAATTAGGAAAGGGGTACATCTGGCTGTATATTGTCGCCCTGCTTATTTAACTTATATGTTGAGTGCATCATGCAAAATGCCGATGAATTGGATGAAACAAGTTGGAATCAAGATTGGCAGAAGAAATATCAATAACCTCAGATATGCAGATGACACCACCCTTATGGCAGAAAGTGACTAAGAACTGAAGAGCCTCTTGATTAAAGTGAAAGAGGAGAGTGAAAAAGTTGGGTTAAAACTCAACATTCAGAAAACTAAGATCATGGCATCAGGTCCCATCACTTCATGTCAAATAGATGGGGAAGCAGTGGAAGCAGTGAGAGACTTTCTTTTCTTGGGCTTCAAAATCACTGAGGATGGTGACTGCAGCCATGAAATTAAAAGACACTTGCTCCTTGGAAGAAAAACTATGACCAACCTACATGGCATATTAAAAAGCACAGACATTACTTTGCCAACAAAGGTCTATCTAGTCAAAGCTATGGTTTTTCCAGTAGTCATGTATGGATGTAAGAACTGGACCATAAAGAAAGCTGAACATCGAAGAATTGATGCTTTTGAACTGTAGTGTTGGAGAAGACTCTTGAGAGTCCCTTGCTTGGACTGCAAGGAGATCCAATCAGTCCATCCTAAAAGAAATCAGTCCTGAATATTCTTTGGAAAGACTGATGCTGAAGCTGAAACTCCAATACTCTGGCCACCTGGTGTGAAGAACTGAATCATTGGAAAAGACCTTGAAGCTGGGAAAGATTGAAGGCAGGAGGAGAAGGGGACAACAAAGGATGAAATGGTTGGATGGCATCACCGACTCAATGGACATGAGTTTGAGTAAGCTCTGGGAGTTGGTGATGGACAGGGAAGCCTGGCCTGGTGCAGTCCATGGGGTCTCAAAGAGCTGGACACAACGGAGTGACTAAACTGTACTAATATGACTAAAGCAAAGGTGTTCTGCAGAATGTTATTATAGTTCCTAATCAGTTCCTAATCAAAAGGGAAGTTATTCTCAGTGAGTCTGACCCAATCAAGTGAGCCATCAACAAGAGGGCCCAGGACTTTTCTGAAGTGAGAGATTTGTAACAAGAAAGATGATGTGGCACACTTGAAGATTGAAATAGCCACACTGTGAACTGCTTATGCTGCTGCTGCTAAGTCACTTCAGTAGTGTCTGACACTGTGTGACCCCATAGACAGCAGCCCACCAGGCTCCCCTGTCACTGGGATTCTCCGGGCAAGAACAATGGAATGGGTTGCCATTTTCTGCCTATAAAGAGAGCCAAATGGAAAGACCTCTAGAAGCTGAGAGTAATTCCTGGTGGTCAGACTGCAAGGAACAGAAACTTCATTCCTATACCTCTAGGAACTTAATTCTGCTAACAAACTAAAATCTCTTGGGAACAGACTCTTTTCCAGCCAAGCCACCAGGTGGAAGGCAGCTTGGCTAATACATTGATTTGAGCTGGGGAATCCTGTTCCACTGAAGCGACATCATAATAAATGTGTGTTTAAGGCACTAAGTTTGTGGTGATGTATTATTCAACAATACGAAACTAATGCATTGCATTACCAAAATGCCTTTATCAAAATTATTAAGAATTGTATTACAAAATCATAGATAACCATTGAAAACTAACACTTTTCTTAATATACATTGGCAGATCTCAAGTTTACTAGATTAGTGAATTATCCCTAAAAAGTTTATTTTTAAAGGTTCTGTTGAACTCAGTTAATTTATTATTTTTGAATTTGTGGCCTATGCTCACTTGATAAATGTGCCTAGTTTTTAATTTTATGTTGTCTTATCAGATTTGAAAATATAAATTTGGACCAGCCACAAAAAATTAATAGAGAAGGCTTTCTTTTTTTCAACCTTACTATATTTACTTGTATAAGATAGAAATCTGTTTTATGAAAATTTGGTGAGTTTATAAAAAGTTTATTAAAAAGTTTTATAAAAGTTTATAAAAGTATGTCCTTTCATAATGGGCATGCATATCAAATGATCATGTTGTACACCTTAAATGCATTACAATTTTGGTTGTTAATTATGCCTCAGTCATGTTATAAAAGTAATACAATAAACACTCCTCAAATTTGGGAAACATGGATAAGCAAAAATAAGAAAATAAAGTCGCTGGTCACGCCAACACTGAATTTAGCCATGATAGCACTTCAGTGTATTTCCTTCAGGTCTCTTATGTAATTTACCATTCACTTATTTTAAAACTATCCATGCACATTTAAGTGATGCTGAGCACAGTGTGAGGAGCAGGGATATCCTGGAACAAGACAAGCATGGTCCCCTTCTGGCAGAGGTCACAGTTTGATGATAGAGGCAGACTCTGAACAGGGTCCACAGGTGCAGCCATGCTGGGACTGCAGGTCCAGGAAGCATGGAGTGTAGGGATGTGATGTGACTGAAAGTCCAGGGAAAAGTTGGAATTAAATTTGAGACTGAAGAGGAGATGTTGGCTGGGGGAGAGGGAAAGAACACTCCACACGGAAGTGAGTGTGTGAAGGCACTAGAGTGGGGAAAAGGATACACTTGTGAAGACAGAACAATATTCAGATATAGCAGACCACATAAAGTAAGGAGGAGGGGGCATGAGATGAGTTTGGAGACCTTGGCAGGACTTTGGTGGCTCTTTAAGCTGGTGCAGTTCCTTCTGCAGCAGTTATCTGGAGACATGGGAATGTTTACTACATCCCTCTGAATCACACAGATTGAGGGGATGTGATGCATCTGATAAGAGGTGATGGTGTTCCAGTGAGTGACCATGAGACTGGGTTAAATTGGTGTCCATGCTGGGGGTTAGGGGGATGTTTCTTAGAGGGTGAAAGAAATTTTAATTACATGTTCAATTTCTTCAGGATAATTTTATCTAATCAACTTTCCCTTTTTATTTGTGCTAGTTTGTTGTTGTTGTTCAGTTGCCAATTGTGTCTGACTCTTTGTGACTCCATGGACTGCAGCACACCGGGCCTCCCTCTCCCTAACCATCTCCAGGAGTTTGCCCAGGTTCATATGCAGTGACACATCTAATCATCTCATCCTCTGTCACCCTCTTCTCCTGCTTTCCATCTTTCCCAGCATCAGTGTCTTTTCCAATACGTCAGTTCTTTGCATCAAGTGCCCAAAGTATTGGAGCTTCAGCATCAATCCTTCCAAAGAGTATTCAGGGTTGATTTCCTTTAAGATAAATTGGTTTGATCTTCTTGCTGTCCAAAGGACTCTAAAGAGGGTTCTCCAGCACCACAGTTCAAAAGTATTAATTCTTCCACAACTCTGCCTTCTTTATTGTCCAGTGTCCAGCTCTCACATTTGTACATGACTACTAGGAAAATTAAAGCTTTGACTATACAACCTTTGTTGGCAAAGCGATGTCTATGCTTTTTAACACACTGTCTAAGTTTGTCATAGCTTTCCTGCCAAGAAGCAATCGTCTTCTAATTTCATGGCTGCAGTCACCATCCACAGTGGTTTTAGAGCCCAAGAAGAGGAAATTTGTCACTGCTTCCACATTTTCTCTTCTATTTGCCATGAAGTGATGGAACCAGATGCCATGATCTTGGTGTTTTTTTTTTTTTTTTTAATACTGAGTTTTAACCCAGCCTTTTCACTCTCCTCTTTCACCCTATCAACAGGCTCTTTAATTCCTTTCCACTCTCTACCATTCAGTTCAGATCAGTTGCTGTATCATACACATGTCTGAGGTTGTTGCTATTTCTCCAGGCAATCTTGATTCCAGCTTGTACTTCTAGCTCAGCATTTCTCATGATGTGCTCTGTGTATAAGTTAAATAAATAGACTGACAATAAACCACCTTGTCATACTCCTTTCTTAATCCTGAACCAGTCAGTTGCTCCATACAGTGTTTTAACTGTAGCTTCTTGGTCAGCATACAAGTTTCTCAGCAAACAGGTAAGATGGTCTAGTTCCATCTCTGTAAGAGTTTTCCACAGTTTGCTAGGATCCACACAGTCAAAGATTTTAGCATATTCAATGAAATAGAGGGAGATGTTTTTCTGGAATTCCTTTTATTTCTCTATGATCCAGCAAATGTTGGCAATTTAATCTCTGGTTCTTCTGCCTTTTGTAAACCTATCTTGGACTGAAGTTCTTGGTTCTCATAACATGTAAACCTAGTATATAGGATTTTGAGCATAACCTTACTAGCATGGGACATGAGTTTTTTACTTTATTGCTGTATTTTTAAAATATTCTAATTACTTTAAAAGCAATATATCTTGTTTATTTTTTTAATTCTGTATTTATTTCTTGTCTCTCCTTTTTCTTGTTAATATTTTTAGAAACTTTCTTATATATATAGTTTTATAATTAAATTTATTTATCTTTAATTGAAGGATAATTGCTTTACAATATTGTGTTGGCTTCTGCCAAACATCAATATGAATCAGCCGTAGGACTTACGTCCCTTTCCTTTTGAACCTCCTCCCACCTCCCTCCCCATCCCATCCCTCTAGGTTGTTACAGAGCACAGATTTGAGTTTCCTAAGTCCTACAAGAAATTCCCATTAGCTATCTATTTTACATATAGTAATGTATATGTTTCCATGTTACTCTCTCCATACATCCCATTCTCAGTTTTCATTTCTTGTGTAGCCTTATGAGATTTTGAAAGTTTATGAAAACCATTGAGAAGTTTGCTAGTGTTTTTTGGTTTCAGAAATAATTTAATAATTGTGTTTTCATTAGCATTCTAATGCTTAAAATAATTCATTTGTGAAGCTAAGTGGACCTATCCCTTTATTTTATGAAGGTTTGTTTATTAAGATTCAATTTCTTTACCAGGTAATACAACTAGATTGTCTCCTCCACTGTGTCAGCTTTGGCAAGCTCTATTTTTCTAATAATTGGTCCATTTTGTCTAACTTTAAAATTTGCTAGCAGAGTGTTGACATTCTCTGATGACCTTTCTTAATGTCTCTTTGATCTGGAGATATTCTCAACCTGATATTTAGTTTACTAAATTTTTCTTTAATCATGTTCATTATTTTTCCCAACCTACGTTCTTTCTCTGAATTATTAAATCATAATAACCAGTGTTTCTACATGGCTTCTTTTTATGACTTGTTACTTCAACATACAAAAATCTTCCCTTGTTTTGCTGGGGATACATATTGTATTTTTTAAAATTTGTAATCTATTTCTTCTTTCATTTATTCTTCATCATGTGACTTTTAGTATTCGATTTATTTATTTTGCTTTTATCATAGTTTTATTCCTTGGATAGGAACATTCCTCCCTGGCAGATTTAGTAAAGCTGCATGAGAAAGAACAAGTTTTAAGAAGGGGAAACTGATGTGCACTGAAACCTAAATAAAACCAGAGACACAACTGTGCTATGATTGTGACTCCCCTTCCCCTCATATCAGCAAGAATATGTGATATTCACTTTAAGCTCTAAAGAAAGCAGCTCTGGGAAGTGACAGTTTCTTTTCTTATAATCTGCCTGTCCTGGAAGTGTGAAGCAGGTGAGTAAATATAGGTGGAGGGGATCCTTGAAGCTGGTTGTTTTTGCTTATTCCTTACCCCAACAGGTCATTAGCACTGCTCAGAACATCTTTCTAGGTAACTTGCCTCACATGTGTGAGCAACAGCAACAACAACAAAGGAGCCCCTAAGGCTTCCCTGGTGGCTCAGAGGTAAAGAACCTGCCTGTTATGCAGAAGATCGCTTGCTATGCAGGAGACACAGGTTCAATCCCTGGGTTAAGAAGATCCCCTGGAGAAGGAAATGGCAACCCACTCCAATATTCTTGCCTGAGAAATCCCATGGACAGAGGAGCCTGGTCGGCTACAGTCCATGGGGTCACAAAGAGTCAGGCATGACTCAGCGACTAAACCACCACCAGGGCTACATGGGGCAGAAAGAAATATTACTCCAGCAAAATTCCTGAACGTGGGTACTTGTCCATACCTCACCCAAAAGATCTAATCAGAACTGCCTCCTAGATCCCAGACAGTCCCCACAACTCCTAGTTTAGTTCTCACATTCATACTGTTCATCTATCCAGAGTTTTAAGTCATTTCTGATCTTTCTCTTCCTCCCTTCCTTCCTTTCTTCTTTTTCTAATCCAAGAATAGAGTATAAATTTAAGAAACATTCAGAAGAAAAAAACAATTTATATATGAAAGAAATGAGGTTTTGCATTGCAAAACAATAGAGAAATATTGGCTACCTATTGAATGTAATGTAAACAGTCTACTCACAGCTAAGATAGTCTTCATAAGTAAGTACCACAAAAGGATATTTTTACAGTGAAAGAATTCTGCTATCCATATATTTTAGAATATCAGAAATTACTGAAAAATTATATATTTAACATTTTGCTTTATATAACTCTTGGTTCAAAGGAAAAAAAAAACTATAATCCTAAGAAAAGCAGAAGGAAATGAACACACAAATATAAGTTAAAAAAATGATACATTCAAAAACATAAGTACAGGACAATAGATAAACTAACCCAATAACAAGTTGTTTTTTTTTTTAATCTATAAATTAGTTGATCATCTGGCAGTGATCATTAGAAATTAGGAAAAATAAACACAAATCAATTTTTGAGTCTTAAAAAGAGAACAATAACAACAAAAAAAGAAATTGGCAGCAAGCTATACATGGTGTACTGCTTAAAGTCTAGGAATATGTGTGCATATCTTCCAAATTACCTGGTTAGTGTCTGGCTCCCTCTCTTTTCCAGGTTGAACATTTTTACATTCTGATTTTTCCACATCCATTAAACAGAGATTCTAGCTGGATATCTTTGTCTTTTAAAATTCTTTGCTGTTACTCTTATACAGAAAGTGTTGAATTACTCTATTTTTAATTCTGGGAATAAACCATTTTGGTAATGGTTTATTTGGTAAATTATCAATTGGTTTATTTGGTAATATAACAATCTTTTTTAAATTTCATTTGTTATTGTATTTATGTCTTTCATTTGTGTCATAATCTACAGTTTTAAAATCTATATTCTCTGGGTTTTTTTCTACTTTTTGTTTGGCTAGTTGGTTTTGGAGCTGAGCAATAATAGTTAGGATTTTAGCTATATTTTTTACATTTTGTGCTCTAGAAATTTGAAGTAGCACAAGAATTATTGACTATCCTAGGCTTTAGAAATATAAAATTGGACCTCAGATCTGTGGATTGAATTCTTAGGTGATTTTTCAAAATCTACCATGTTTCTTAAATATCTAGTGTCTCAGTTCTTGCTTGGAACAATTCTAGCTCTTATCCCCAAATACTTGAGCAGAATTGCATTTGATAATTTTGGCTATTTTTTTCCTAAATTATTCTTAAAAAAATATTTTTGTAATTTGTTTCTAAAATTGCATGAAGTTTATTGAGATATAATTTATGTAAAATAAAATGTGCAAGTATGCAGATCAAATTCTGACAGGTATATATGTCTGTGTAACCAGTACTCAAGTCATTTCATCACCCCCAAGACTTTCCTTATAACATTTGCAGTTAGTCCCCACTGCTGCCAGGTTACCACTGTCCTGGTTTATATCACTGTAAAGCAGATTCACATGGAATATGTGTGCATGTTCTCAGTATAATAGTTTTGTGCTTTATTCATGTTATTGCATGTAATGATAAAATTAATTGCTTTAATTGCTGAGTACAATGCCAGCAATTGGAATTGCTGAGTTCCAATGTAATGTTGGAAACACATCATAATTTGTTCATCTGTGCTCCTGTTAAAAGATAATTGAATTGTTTCTGGGTTTTAGATATTACGAATAAATCTGCCATGAATATTAATGGACATGTCCTTTGGTGGACATGTGTGTTTATTTTTCTTGATAAATACATAGGAGTAGAATTGTTGGATCATAGAGTAGATGCATTAAAAAAAAAAAAAAAAACCTACCCACAAAGGGACACAAAAAAACTTTTGGAGGTGATAGATGTCTGCTACATTGATTGTTATAGTAATCTCACAGATGTTTACATATGTCCAAACTCATCAGATTGTGTATATAAAACATGTGCAGTTTTTTGCATATAAACTGTAACTCAATAAAGTTATTATTTTTAAAAAAGAAAGTGCCAATCAATTTCCTAGAGTGATTTTACCTTTTTACATCTGATCAGCCAATCTTGCCCCAAGAGCCTGGCAGGGAGGCTGGCAGGCTACAGACCATGGGATCACAAAGAGTCAGACATGACTGAGTGACTAAGCAGCAGCAGCAGTCCAATGTAGGAGTTCCAGTTGTCCCACATCTTTTCCAACACCTAGTACTGAGTTGTCAATCTTATCAATTTTAGCCATTTGAATCTTTATACAGTAGCATTGAGTTGTGAGTTAACTTACATTTCTTAATGTCTAATTACAATAAGTACCAATTTAATGTGCCTATGGGATTTTTTTTTCTTCTTTTTTGAAATGCCTGTTCAAGAGATATGCCCACATATTTTTTAATTGGGTTGTTTGTTTTTATCAGCATATATTTTCCAAAACTCCTCCTTAGTGCTTACAGTTAAAAGTTTATTATTTCATGCTAGTAAGTGTGAATTCTAATAAACAATTCATCATGGTGATTAATAACAACCATATCTCATTTAATAGATATCACAAATAGTTGTTAAATTTCAAAACTCCATTTTTTGTGCAAACAAAACATAATTATAAGAAGTAAAGGAATAAAAAATCAAGAATATTAGCCTCAATAAACAGCCAACATCATGCTTAAATGTGAAACTCTTGAAAATACACTTCATAAATCCTGCTATATAGTACACTGCTAATGATTGTGAATGGTCAAACTTTTAGAAAAATTTGACATTTTTTCTCACCTATGATCCTTAAAATGATCATACCATTGCTAACAAAATTTCACTTACAGAAATGTTTAGATATTCATGCAGAGCTCTAAAAATAATTTTATTATAATATCATTTATAACTGAATAAATTAAAGCAACTTAAATGTCCAGTATAGGATAGAAGTTAAATGTAACAAACTAAAGCAAAGTGATATTAGGCAAGCTTTCCAAATCATATTTTAATAACATGAGAGAATGTATAAATGCTGTATAAAATAAGACTCATTTTTGAAGTGTGAGAAATAAAAAAAACATTCAAAGAATAAAGAAATTATATCTTATAGTTTTAACCAGAGATGAGATCATAACAAGAATTCTTTCCAACTGCATGGGAAAATAGATTTGTGATATTTGGACAGAGGAGCCTGGTGGGCTACAGTCCATGGGGTTTCAAAGAGTCAAACAAGACTGAATGACTTTCACTTTCATATGCTGCCAAATGTTATCCAGATTCTCACACCTCCAGTCCTGGAAGCTATACTTTCATAATACCTTAACATACTATTACTCAGTCCTCAATACTTAATTAAAATAATTTATATTAAACTTTGTCTGTTGACATAACTAGCATGGTTTCTTTATCTTGACTAGATCCTACCTGGTGGAGTGGGTAAAAATGTGAGTCCCTTCAGACGCAATCCATGATTGCCTACCAGCTTTGGAACTGTCCTGCAGCCAGTCAGCTGTCGCCAGCAGTAAGCTCCCCTTTCTGTCTCCTCTCCACCAAACGACACATTTGACATATTAACCATGCATTTCTTTGGTTTCTAGCTGGAAAAGTACATCCTAAAATTATTGGCCATTTATTTGTTGTCTTAATGTATAATATTTCATGTCCTTTAACTCATTCTTTCTCATATTTTCTTTATTTTATTCTGGTTCTCTTCTATTTCTCAGGTTGAATCCTTGTATTTTAAAGTATATTTTAACAGCCTGATTTTAATTTTTCATTAAATCAACTTCTGATTTTTTAAAAAATTTTTAAGGCAAATTGACCACTGTCTGATAAAGTCCTAATTGTGGAAACACTGTCTTCTTTGGTTCCATGTTTCTAGTTTTGTTTCTCAGGTAACATCCTTTGCCAGGCTTACCTCTTTCCTCTTTTGCTCAGTTCCTTCAATTCTCCTGTGAACTTGATTTTGCCCCCATGTGGCCTGCCCTTTCTCTTCAGCACTTGGAGACGCGCTGCCGCTCCCCCAACCCCCGCTCCACCCCCCCGCCCCCCCCCCGCTCCCCCCCCCGCTCCCCCCCCGCTCCCCCCGCCCCGTTCCCCCTCCACCGCCGCCCCCCCCCCACCGCCGCAGCACTTGGCATACCCAGGCTGCATGCTCACCTGGGGGCAGGTGAAGATGAGGGGTGAGCGAGGGTCTGTTCTGATATCTTCCCTTTGATCACATATTGCAAAACAGTTCCTCATTTAAAAAATATTTATTAAGTAGCAGATATGGTTTTTATACTGGAGACAATAGAGTGAAGAGAGAAACAATAAACAAATACACGTGTGTGTATCTCATTTTGTCACACAGAGTATTTTATATGTATTTCTGTGAGGTAGAAGTGCTGTGATCAAGAATGCATGTAACTGATTGCAGAGTAATGAGCATAAAATTTCAATAGAAACACGTAGAAAAATCCCAATGCCCACTGAAAGGAAAATGGAGAAAATTACAGTATTTTCAATGAAACATCAGCAACAGTAAATGTAAATGAACTGCAGCTGGGCACAGTAAAGGAAAGTTTCACAATATATAAGTGAGTGGGAGAGTTAAGTTCAAAATGATTACATAGTGCATAATACCATTTTTATGAAGCTAATATATATATATATATATATATGTATTTTTTTGTTGTTGTTGTTACAGACTAAACACAAGATTCAGTATGCTTGTTACCTCTGGTGGGAGTTGCAGAACAGAGGAGAACTGCATATTCAGATATAAGTTGTTGTCAGTAGTCTCAATCTATGTTGGGTGGTAACTTCAGGATGCTAAGTAAGGGTCAGAAAAAGTGAGAAAGAGAAGAAGGGAACGTTCTAAAAATTATTTCACAAGGAAAAAGTTCTTTTCTTCCTGAAAAAAAATAAAAAAAATCAGTTCAAAACCCTACAGGCAGGGCTGGTGGAGGTAAGTTTCCCTAGAGGGCTGGAGAGACAGGGCACAATAATGGACCAGGAGGAGACTCAGAGTGTCCTGAAGGGGGCAGATCCATGTGTGGGCATTATAGATGAAATGTTTATGTCCCCAAGCCCTAATTCATACAATGAAGCCTAACTTCCAGTGTGCCTGCATCTTAAGCTGGGACCACTTTGAAGGCCATAAGAGTAGGGCCCCCTGATTCAATAGGATGAGGGTCCTTCCAAGAAGACTTGTGAATGTGTGAAGATCATAAAGTCAAGACAAGAGAAGAGCTGCTCCAGATCAAAGTGGACTAACAAGTCAGTTCTTTGCATCAGGTGGCCAAAGTATTGGAGTTTCAGATTCAGCATCAGTGGTTCCAGTGAATATTCAGGAATGATTTCCTTTAGGATTGACTGGTTTGATCTCCTTGCAGTCCAAAGACTCTTAAGAGTCTTCTCCAACATCACAGTTTAAAAGTGTCAATTCTTCGGTGCTCAGCCTACTTTGTGGTCCAACTTTCACATCCACATATGACTTCTGGAAAAACCATAGCTTTGACTATATGTGCCTTTATCAGCAAATTAATGTCACTGCTTTTTAATATTCTGTCTAGGTTGGTAACAGCTTTTCTTCCAAGGAGCAAGTGTCTTTTAATTTTATGGCTGCAGTCACAATCTGCAGTGACTTTGGAGCCCAAGATAATAAAATCACACACTGTTTCCATTGCTTCCCCATCTATTTGCCATGAAGTGATGGGACTGGATGCCATCATCTTCGTTTTGGAATGTTGAGTTTTAAGCCAACGGTTTCACTCTCCTCTTTCACCTTCATCAAGAGGCTCTTTAGTTCCTCTCCACTTTCTGCCATAAGGTAGTGTCATCTGCCTATATGAGGTTATCGATATTTCTCCCTGCAATCTTGATTCCAGCTTGTGCTTCAGCCAGTCCAGCCTTTCACATGATGTACTCTGCAGAGAGGTTAAATAAACAGGGTGACAATATACAGACTTGAAGTACTCCTTTCCCAATTTGGAACCAGTCCATTGTTCCATGTCCAGTTCTAACTGTTGCTGTTTGACCTGCATAAAAGTTTCTCAGGTAGCGGGTCAGGTAGTCTGGTATTCTCATCCCTTTAAGAATTTTCCGCAGTTTGTTGTGATCCACACAGCCAAAGGCTTTAGTGTAGTCAATGAAGCAGAAGTAGATATTTTTCTGGAATTCTCTTGCTTTTTTCTATGATCCAATGGATGTTTGCAATTTGGTCTCTGGTTCCTCTGATTTTTCTAAATCCAATTTGAACATCTGGAATTTCTTGACTCATGGAATGTTGAAGCCTAGCTTGGAGAATTTTGAGCATGTCTTTGCTAACATGTGAAATGAGTGCAATTGTGCAGTAGTTTGAACATTCTTTTGGAATTCCAGCTGAGCTATTTCAAATCCTAAAAGATGATACTCTTAAAGTGCTACACTCAGTATTCCAGATTTGGAAACTCAGGAGTGGCCACAGGGCTAAAAAAGGTCAGTTTTCATCCCAGTCCCAAAGAAAGGTGCCAAAGAATGTTCAAATGGACATAGTGTATCATTACTTTAGATGGGTGTTTGTGGTCGTTCAGGAGAATAATCTTTGCTTGTAGCAAATATACAGCACAGTGTTCAGGAGTCATAGGCTTCAGGTCAGCAGAGTATTCTCTTATATTTCAGGAAAAATATTATGCGTCCTGTTCCTGAAAATTTTTGGCAAATTTAAAGTTCTTTCAAAGTAAACAAATTTTTCAAAAGAAAGGAAAAAGAGAACTTTCCTGTGGTTAAGACTCTGCACTTCGACTGCAGGGGGCACTGGTTTGATCTCAGTCAAAGAAATAAAATAAATAAATTTCAGTGGGAATATATTTTAAAAAGAGAGAGAGAGAGAAATGGGAAATAATGATGGCAAGGATAGACCAAGATATACTTCTATAAAACTGTAACAAAACAAATAACAAAAAATAGCTGGGGGAATGTGGTATCAGAGGGAGATTATCTTAAGATGGGTATCAAGTATATCTAATGTGTTTGTAATCTACTCCGTGATACTGCAGAGGATGAAAATGTACCATTGAGCAAAGAAGAGTAGACTGGCTCTTGAATAGATTAGAAGAATGGGATTCAAGCATGAGAGCTGGAGTTACTAATACCTAAAATTAATCTACTGAAAGAAAGACAAGACAAAATTTATCAGTCTAGAGGAAGATAAGTATGTAGATTTAATCGCATTTCTTCTACTTTGTCAGTGACATATAAACTTGTTATGGAAGTGAGAAAGGATAAAGTAAGTTGATTATGACATGGATAATAGAATATAACCTGGACACAAGGAGAAATAACGAGGTAATTAGGAAGATGGGCCAATAAAAGGTAATGAGGTTAACAGATTGGAGGCTTTGATGGGGGTAAGTATTAGAGAGGCTGTACTGAAAAACAGATGCAGGAAATTTAGGGATGAATATTTAAAGAGTGGGAAATCTGAAAATGAGATTCCCATCCTACTAAGTTATCTTTCATAATAATATCAGAAATAACAGAGTTCAATTATCTTAGAGCTGGAGATGTATCAGTATCAGAGATGCTGTGGATGAATAAGAATGAAAACATTTTGGGGACAATATTAGGTATTATGGACAGGATTATGGAGATGATGAATCTTAGGAACATCATTCAGGAAGACACTAGGATACAGGAAAATCAAGTCACTCACATTTTTTGGTATTCATGTTTTAGTTAAATATCTAAGTATGGGATTTATAAATCATAAAATGAGTATTTTTAAAGTCACAGCCAGTAAATTTTAAAAACTACATTTGAATCAGTTCTAATGAGGTGGATGAAACTGGAGCCTATTATACAGAGTGAAGTAAGCCAGAAAGAAAAACACCAATACAGTATATTAACGCATATATATGGAATTTAGAAAGATGGTAACAATAACCCTGTATACGAGACAGCAAAAGAGACACTCATGTATAGAACAGTCTTTTGGACTCTGTGGGAGAGGGAGAGGGTGGGATGATTTGGGAGAATGGCACTGAAACATGTATAATATCATATATGAAATGAGTCGCCAGTCCAGGTTCGATGCACGATATTGGATGCTTGGGGCTGGTGCACTGGGACAACCCAGAGGGATGGTATGGGGAGGGAGGATGGAGGAGGGTTCAGGATGGGGAACACATGTATACCTGTGGTGGATTCATTTTGATACATGGCAAAACCAATACAATATTGTAAATTTAAAAGATAAAATAAAATTAAATTAAATTTAAAAAATAAATCAGAAAAAAAAAACTATACAATGATAGAAATATATTCTGCCATCTTTCTTCCTTTAATTATTTGTCCTTACTAGGAATAGATTTATCTTACTAAGAAAAATCTATATCTTGCATAATGATTGCTGAAGACAGGTAAATAAAAATGAAGACAAATATTCATTCTGATAATGCTTATTCTGAACCATTTAAAAATATATTTGCTAGTCAAAGTGAAAAGTGAAAGTCACTCAGTCGTGTCTGACTCTTTGCGACCCCATGGACTATAGCGTCCATGGAATTCTCCAGGCCAGACTACTGGAGTGGGTAGCCTTTCCCTTCTCCAGGGGATCTTCCCAACCCAGGGATTGAACCAGGGTCTCCTGAATTGCAGGTGGACTCTTTATCAACTGAGCTATCAAGGAAGTCACTTGTTATTCAAAATTTAGGGCTATTTTATCATTTCAGAAATAGGTGGAAATCTTTATAACAATGTGAGATCTCAAAGTCTGCATTCAATGATAAATAGTAACGAGAGAGCATGTTTGATGAAATAGCTTAGGTCTCTTTCTGTCACTGTTTTGCTTTTATTAGAGAATACACATCATCAACTGGGGACCTTTCTGGCCTGTGAAGTAAGTGCAAAGGGAAGGAGAGATAATTATTTTTTCAAAGAGCTGTGACTATATGTAAGTGGCTTAAAACATGAGTATTTCATCTATTGTTTCAAAATAATTAAATCACAAAACATTAATGGTGAAATATGTACATTTTAATGAGTTTCAGAGTGCTTGTTTGCTCCAGACTAATCTTTAATGTATTCTAAAACTTTCTTCTTTTCTCTTAGTCATGGTTCATTAAATGTTGTTCACAGTTTCCATAGAACTTTGCATATCTCTCTTTCTTTTATTTTAGAGCTGAAATAGATTTTTTTAAATTTCCATTTGTTCTATTATGCTTTAGAATGTCAGCAAAAAGAGGTGTAAAGGATACTTTTATAGGTCATTATTTTTCTAAATTAAATGTATAACTTTTAAGTCCTAAGTTCACAGATTTATAGGGTATATTCAACAGTTAGAAAGATGAATGAAGTTCTGTGCATTTGTGTGGTGGTTTTCAGGTTTAGGACCCATCAAAATCACTCTGGAGACAAAGATTGAAAATAAAAGCCTGGAAATCAAAGCAATATTCTTTAAAATTGATAGATTTAACTTAATAAAAATAAAGAATGGCCCAATCCAAGCAACAAATTCTTAGCTTCATAAAATATAAATATTCATTGCCTTTTAAATATATGATGCATAGCTTACATGCAGGAAAACATGAAATCTTAATTACAATTTATGAATTTTGACAAATATATACACATTTAACCAACACAAGATATAGGGCATTTCCATCATCACAAATGATTTATCAAGCTCTCTCCCATCAAAGTCCCCACCTCAAGAAGAGAAAATTATCATTGATTTCTATCATAGATTAATCTTTTCTCTACTGAATTATATATAAGCAGAATCATTCATTATTAAGTTATTATGTCTAATCTATTTTGCTGAACATTATAGCAATGTGGTTCATTCATGTAAGTTTGAGTAGTAGAAGTTTGCTCTTTTTTATTGTGCAACATTAATGCACAACATTAAAAACAAATAAGATCATGGCATCCTGTCTCTTCACTTCATGGCATCTGGCCTCATTACTTCATGGCAATGAAAGGGGATACAGTGACAGATTTTATTTGCTTGGGCTCAAAAATCACTGCAGATGGTGACTACAGCCATGCAATTAAAGGATGCTTTCTCCTTGGAAGGAATGCTGTGGCAAACCCAGACAGTGTATCAAAAAGCAGAGACATCACTTTGCTGACAAAGGTCTATATAGTCAAAAGTATGTGTTTTTCCAATAGTCATGTATAGATGTGAGTTGGACCATAAAGAAGGCTGAGTGCCAAAGAATTGATGCTTTCAAATTGTGGTGTTGGAGAAGACTCTTCAGAGTCCCTCCCTTGGACTGCAAGGAAACTGAACCAGGCGATCCTAAAGGAAATCTGCCCTGAATATTCATTGGATGGACTGATGCTGAAGCTAAAGCCCCAGTAGTTTGGCCACCTGATGTGAAAAGCTGACTCACTAGGAAAGACCCTGATGCTGGGAAAGACTGAAGGCCAAAGAAGAAGTGGTCAGCAGAGGATGGGATGGTTAGATAAGATCACCAACTCAATGTACACGAATGTGAGCAAACTCTGGGAGGTAGTGGAGACAGGGAAGTCCGGCATGCTGCAGTCCAAGGGGTCACAAAGAGTAGGACACGACTTCATGACTGAATAACAACAATTCAATTATAAGAATATAGCACAAATAATTATATCCCAAGCTCTACATTAAGGACACTTGGATTGTTTCATATTTGGAGTTCTTAAGAATAAAGCTGCTATGAGCATTCTAATTCAAGCCCTTCTGGGTGTATAACAAAGAGTAAGACTGCTGAATCACTTTGTTGTTCAGTCGCTCAGTTGTGTTTGACTCTTTGCAACCCCATGGACTGGAGTACTCTAGGCTTCCCTGTCCTCCACTATCTCCTAGAGTTTCCTCAAATTCATGTCCATTGGGTTGGTGATGCTATCTAACCATTTCATCTTCTGCAGCTCCCTTCTCCTTTTGCCTTCAATCTTACCCAGCATTAAGGTATTTTCCAGTGAGTTGGCTCTTCACATCAGGTGGCCAAAGTATTGGAGCTTCAGCTTCAGCATCAGTGCTTCCAATGAATATTCAGAACTGATTTCCTTTGGGATTGACTTGTTCAAGCTCCTTGCAGTCCAAAGGACTCTCAAGCATTTTCTCCAGAACCCGAATTTGAAAGTCTCAGTTCTTCAGTGCTCAGCCTTATGATCCAAATCTCATATTTGTATATGATTACTGGAATAACTATAGCTTTGACTATACAGACCTTTGTCAACAAAGATATGTCTCTGCTTTTTAATAAGCTTTCTAAGTTCATCATAGTATTTCTATTCCTAAAAGGAGCAAGCATCTTTTAATTTCATGGCTATAGTCACCATCCACAGAGATTTGGAAGCCCAAGAACTTCCCCTTCTTTTTGCCTTGAAGTGATGGAATCAGATGCCATGATCTTAGTTTTTTGAGTGTTGAGTTTCAAACCAGCTTTTTCACTCTCCTCTTTCACCCTCATCAGGAGACCTTCTACTTCCTCTTCATTTTCTGCCATCAGAATGATATCACCTGCACATCTGAGATTGTTATTTCTCCCAGGAATTTTGATTGCTGCTTGTGATTCATCCAGCCCAGCATTCCACATGATATACTCTGTATATGAGTTAAATAAGCAGGCTGACAATATAAAGCCTTGTCATAATCCTTTCCCAGTTTGGAACCAGTCAGTTATTTCATGTCTGGTTCTAATTGTTGCTTCTGGATCCACATACAAGTTTCTCAGGAGACAGGTAAGTCAGTTTGGTACTATCTCTTTCTTAAAATATCCTCTTATTATTGGTTTGTCTGTAACATCTATAGTGATGTCTCTATTTCATTTTTATATTGAAAATTTACATTTTCTTTTCTGTTTTTTATCTACCAGTCTTACTATGGATTTATTAATTTTATTGAATTCTTAAAAAAAAAAAAAAACACTTCAGTTTCTTGAGTTGCTTTATTGTATGTCTCCTTTCTATTTTATTGACTTTTTTCCCTCATAGTTTTATATTTGATTTCAGTTTGATGATTCATCTACTGCCTTTTAATAGCTTCTTAGAATGAAAGTGTGAAAGTTTAGATCATTGATTTTCAACATTTTTTTTCTTATATACGTATTTAGAGCCATAAATGTCCTTGCAAGCATTGCTTCTGATATATCCCATAAGTTTGATATGCCTTGTTTATGTTTAACCTTTCACTTTAAAATATTTAAGAATTATAATTGTGATTACTTGAGTACACTATGAAAGTTCTGAGTACACTATGTTAGTTGCTCAGTCATGTCTGACTCTTTGGCACCCCATTGACTGTACCTTGGCAGATTCCACTGTCCATGGAATTCTCCAGGCAAGAATATTGGAGTGGGTAGTCATTCCCTTCTCCACAAGATCTTCCTGACCCAGGGATCAAACCCAGGTCTCCCACATTGCAGGCAGATTCTTTATCCACTGAGCCACCGGGGGAACCCTGAGTACACTACAGGTTATTGAAGTTTGTTGCTTTATTTTCTACATTCTGGGGATTTTCTAATTATCCTTTGTTGTTGTTGTTGTTAATTTCTAGTTTAATTCCACTGTAATCAAGGATTATAATCTTTATTTTCGTATTCCTTCAAAATATGTTAGAACTTGCTTAATGGCTCTAAACAAAATTTTTTTGTTTTTTTTTTAGGGGGAGGGTGAAGAATCTATGTGTCTTGGAAGATTGGGACTGACATATATTCACAACTAGGTATAAAATAGATAACTAGTGAGAACCTAACATATTGGACAGGGAATTCTACTCAGTGCTCTTGGTAACCTACATGGGAAGGAAATCGAAAAAAGAGAGGATATATGTATACATGTGGCTGATTCACTTTGCTGTACAGCAAGAAACTAACACAAAATTGTAAAGCAATTATATCCCTATCCCAATAAAACTATATTAAAAAAAAAACAATGACAAACAAAAATGACAAAGTTTGAAAATAATGGCATGTCAAAAGTTATACTTGGTAGATGCAAAATAAAATTTTAGAGATGTAACAATTATAATATTAGACTATTTCTCAACATACAATGATTTAAGCAGATTCAAAAAGGATAAATGGAGGTATTTAATAATAATAAATATTCTTGTGCACTAGAAACACATTAATTGTAAAAATTTAAATACCTAATAAAAGCAATTAAAAAAAATCTATATGCCTTAATGTATTTTAAAATAATTGTGAATACTACATTTGTACAAAGTGGTATTCTGTGTGTCAGGTAGGTCAAATTGTTGATCAATATGTAAATTGTGTTGTTCTAATCTTCTGCATTTTTTTTTACTGACTTTGAGGTTGTTTTTTCTGTTATTAAGGGAGTGAGTTAAAATCTATAGCCATGATTATGAATTTATCCCTTGCTCTTTTTCTCTCAAACCTTTCGTTGCATATATTTGATATAATTAAATGCATATAAATTTATTACTTTTTTCTTCTTTTATCATTCTAAAATCTTCTTCTTTATTTCTAGAAATATTACTTACTATAAAGTCTAACTTCTCCAATAGTAAAACGGCTGATATAGTAAGGTACCTGTGAAGCTCTGGTCACAACTGTCACAAATTGCTAACTACCTAACACTGTTTTTACCCTGTTTTGTATGTGTTTCTATCTAAAGACCCCTTATGTAAAATATATTGTTGGTTCATTAACATTGAACTTTTGGGCAATAGCACTATGACATATGTCTGAAAGATGCTCATCTTAATTTCTCCAAAAGGCACATCACAGCCTTTTTTACCATTATGAGCATGAAACATCACTTCAATACTACTTTGGGGGGTCACTTAAATATGAAAATTCGCACACACACACACAAAAAAAACCCCACACAAAAATGGAAAATATGTGGCCCTATCAATAACCTCAGATATGCAGATGAAACCACCCTTATGGCAGAAAGTGAAGAGGAACTAAAAAGCCTCTTGATGAAAGTGAAAGTGGAGAGTGAAAATGTTGGCTTAAAGCTCAACATTCAGAAAACGAAGATCATGGCATCTGGTCCCATCACTTCATGGGAAATAGGTGGGGAAACAGTGTCAGACTTTATTTTGGGGGGCTCCAAAATCATTGCAGATGGTGACTGCAGCCATGAAATTAAAAGACGCTTATTCCTTGAAAGGAAAGTTATGACCAACCTAGATAGCATATTCAAAAGCAAAGACATTACTTTGCCAACAAAGGTTGCTCTAGTCAAGGCTATGGTTTTTCCTGTGGTCATGTATGGATGTGAGAGTTGGACTGTGAAGATGGCTGAGCGCTGAAAAATTGATGCTTTTGAACTGTGGTGTTGGAGAAGACTTTTAAGAGTCCCTTGGACTGCAATGAGATCCAACCAGTCCATTCTGAAGGAGATCAGCCCTGGGATTTCTTTGGAAGCAATGATGCTAAAGCTGAAACTCCAGTACTTTGGCCACCTCATGTGAAGAGTTGACTCATTGGAAAAGACTCTGATGCTAGGAGGGATTGGGGGCAGGAGGAGAAGGGGATGACAGAGGATGAGATGGCATCACCAACTCGATGGATGTGAGTCTGAGTGAACTCCAGGAGTTGGTGATGGACAGGGAGGCCTGGCCTGCTGTGATAAATGGGGTCACAAAGAGTCGGACACAACTGAGCACCTGAACTAAATTGAACTGAAGTATACTGCAAAAAGGACATATTTACAGTACAAGATCTGAAACAAGAAGGCAGAATGTCACCTTCTTCAACCTTGTCTGGAATCCTGTGTGTCAGGGGGTGCAGGTTTTTCACTGCTGTACAGAGAATTCAAGTTTATACATGACTTGAAAGCATGGGATCATTGATTTCAGTGTTACAAATAAATTGTAATGAGTAGATGAACTTTGAATATATGAATAATGAGGATCAAGTATATATCTTTTTTGTCCTTTCAAGTTAAATCTGTGTCCTAATATCTAAAATGTATCTCTTTTAAACAACAATGGTTGAGCTATGTTTGTTTTTTTAATATTGATCCTGATGATCTTTACCTTCTAATTGGAAACTTTAACCATTTAAAATTAATGTAGTAATTACATTAACTTTCAGATATAATTTTTGACTCCATAATCTTTCTACTTTCTAATTGCTTTACATGTTTTATGTTCCCTTATTTTACCTTTCTTGCCTTCTTTTGGAATATTTATTACTCATATTACCTACATTTTAGCTATACATTTCTAAAACTTAATGTAATAGTTCCCTATATAGTACAATATTAGTTCTTTACCTGTTAGACTGTACCTTAAATGACTCTTTTAAAAACTTTCCAAGTAATGTAAGAACCTTATAACAGGATGGGGTCCTAAGATGGCAGAGGAGTAGGATGGGGAGACCACTTTCTCCCCCACAAATTCATCGAAAGACATTTGAACGCTGAGCAAATACCACAAAACAACTTCTGAATGCTGACAGAGGACACCAGGCACCCAGAAAGGCAGCCCATTGTCTTCGAAAGAAGGCAGAACAAAATATGAAAGCTAAAAAGAGAGACAAAAGAATTAGGGATGAAGACCAGTCCCAGGGAGGGATTTTCCAAACACCAGAAAGGAGAAGTTTCCAAACACTAGAAAACCCTCTCAATAGTGGGTCTGTGGGAACTTTTGGAATCTTACAGGGCAACATAACTGGAAGGAAAAAAATAAATAAAACTCACAGATTATGCGTCTAACTGCAGCTCCCAATGGAGAAGTAGCCCCGATGCTCACGTTCGCCTTAAGCAAGCAAGGACTGAACAAGGAGGCGCCAGCTGCATTGTTTAGGGTACGGACCAGGCCTGAATGCCCTGAAGGCAATCTGAGGGAGCTAACGTGAGATAGCAACCCAAACCGTGGGATAGCCAGAGAGAGAAAAAAAAAAAGAGAGAGAGAGAGAACTTTCCTTCAAAAAGTGCTCATCTAAGGCACTGCTGGCACTCTCAGAGAATAAAGGACTGAGCGAATAACAGAGGAGAGCTAGCCAGCAGTGGGCTGGCCCATCCCCTGCCAGAGGCAGGGAGGCAGGCTGGTGAGAGCCAGAGCCAGAGCGCAAGGGGCAAACTCGGCCCCAGAGATTGCATCCTCTACAAAACTGCGAGCAGGCTCCCAGTTTCTAACCAAGTCTTCCTGGGATCCTGAACGGTTGACATCTGCCAGGAGGGTTGCAGCCAGAGATCAGCTCCCCAGAGGAGACACATGGCATGCCTGAGATGGTGCTCCCATTGCACACCCAGGAAACTGAGCATCTGGGACAGGGGAGGTTATAAGATACACCGCCTACTTGGGGAGAGCGCGCTCGCCAAGCACCTGGTTGCTTGAGCTGCTCTTACCAGGGAAGGACACAAAACGCAAGCCCAACTGAGTCTGTGCCTTTGTGGAGTACCCAAGAACCTGAACCTGAGCAGCTTAGACCTGGGAAGCACACACAATTCCAGGGCCCACCTTAGACATTTCCCCTGAAGATCAACCTGGAGCCTGAGTAGTATAGACCGGAAAAGCACACATGCTGTGAGTGGGGACAAACCCAGTGGGGCTCAGACACTGTGAGCACTCCCCATAGATGTCAGTGATATTTGTTTGCAGTGCTCCTCCCTCCTTGCAGCACAATTGAACAAGTGAGCCTAAGTAAATGACCACCTTCGCCCCCTTGTGTCAGGACAGAAGCTAGATACTGAAGAGACTTGCTAATAGCAGAAGCCAAAATAAACAAATAAGAGGGAACTGCTTTGGAAGTGACAGATGAAACAGATTAAAACCCTGTAGTTAGAACTGGGTGCACTGGAAGGGAGCTATAGTCCTTGAGAAGAAGTATAAGCTGGAACAAGGAACTATCTGAAACTGAACTGACCCCACACTGCCCTCAACAGCTCCAGAGAAGTTCCTAGATATATTTTACTATTATCACTTTTTTTAAAATTTTTAAGTTCTTTATTGTTCCTTTAATTTTCATTTTTAAAACCTACTATTACCTTGCCCGAAAAAAGACCCTATTTTTAAAGCAAATTTCATATACTTTTTTATAACTTTTGCAATTTTGCTTTTTTTTTTAATATTGTAGTTTAACTTCTACTCTAGATTTTTAATCTTTGCTTTTTGGTATTTGTTATCAATTCTGTACCTTTAAGAATCCAATATTCAGTGCCCATTTTACTTAGGAGTGTGATTACTGGCTTGATTGCTCTCTCCCCTTTTGACTCTCCTTTTTCTACCCCAGGTTACCTCTATCTCCTCCCTCCTCCTTCTCTTCTCTACTTAACACTGTGAATCTCTTAGGGTGTTATATGCTGTGGGGAACACCTAGGGAACTGATCACAGGCTAGATTGGTCTTGCTCCATTTGATTCCCCCTCCTCTCCTCCTGGCCACCTGTATCTCCTTCCTCCCTCTTCTCTTTTCTATGGAACTCCATGAACCTCTCTGAGTGTTCCAGACTGTGGAGAGTAAACAGGGAATTGATTACTGGCTAGACTGGGCTCTCCCATTTGGACTCCCCCTCTTCTCCTCCTGGTCCCCTCTATCTCCCTCCTCCCTCTTCTCTTCTCCACGTAACTGTGAATCTCTCTGGGTGTCCCTCACTGTGAAGAATCTTTTCACCATTAACCTAGAAGTTTTATCATCAGTGCTGTATAGATGGAGAAGTCTTGAGGCTACTGTAAGAATAAGACTGAAAGCCAGAGGCAAGAGGCTTAAATCCAAAACTTGATAACACCAGAAAACTCCTAACTCAAAGGAACATTAATCAACAAGAGCCCATCCAAAAGCCTCCATACCTACACTGAAACTAAGCTCCACCCAAAAGCCAACAAGTTTCAGAGCAAGACATACCAAGCTAATTCTCCAACAACGCAGAAACATAGCCCTGGGCATTAAAATACAGGGGGTCAAAAGTCACACCAAACCCACAGACACCTCAAAACTCAGTACTGGACATTTCATTGCACTCCAGAGAAAAGAGATCCAGCTCCACCCAGCAGAACACCGAGGCAAGCTTCCCTAACCAGGAAACCTTGACAAGTCACTTGTCCAACCCCACCCACAGTGAGGAACCTCCACAATAAAGAGGAACCACAAACTTCCAGCATACAGGAAGGCCACCCCAAACACAGCAACCTAAACAAGACAAAAAGGTAGAGAAATATTCAGCAGGTAAATGAACATGATAAAATCCCACCAAACCAAACAAAAAAGGAGGAGATTGGGAGTCTACCTGAAAAAGAATTCAGAATAAAGATAGCAAAAATGATCCAAAATCTTGAAAACAAAATGGAGTTACAAATAAATAGTCTGGAGACAAGGTTTGAGAAGATGCAAGAAAAGTTTAACAAGGACATAGAAGAAATAAAAGAGTCAATCAATAATGAATATGCAATAACTGAGATCAAAAGCACTCTGGAGGGAACCAACAGTAGAATAACTGAAGCAGAAGATAGGATAAGTGAGGTGGAAGATAGAATGGTGGAAATAAATGAAGCAGAGAGGAAAAAAAGAATTAAAAGAAATGAGGACAACCTCAGAGACCTCTGGGACAATGTTAAATGCTCCAACATTCGAATCTTAGGAGTCCCAGAAGAAGAAGACAAAAAGAAAGGCCACGAGAAAATACTTGAGGAGATAATAGTTGAAAACTTCCCTAAAATGGAGAAGGAAATAGCCACTCAAGTCCAAGAAACCCAGAGAGTCCCAAACAGGATAAACCCAAAGTGAAACATCCCAAGACACATATTAATCAAATTAATGAAGATCAAACACAAAGAACAAATATTAAAAACAGCAAGGGAAAAACAACAAATAACTCACAAGGGGATCCCCATAAGGATAACAGCTGATCTTTCAATAGGAACTCTTCAAGCCAGAAGGGAATGGCTAAGTTGCTTCAGCCGTGTCCTACTCTGTGTGACTCCATAGACAGCAGCCCACCAGGCTCCCCCATCCCTGGGATTCTCCAGGCAAGAATACTGGAGTGGGTTGCCATTTCCTTCTCTAATGTGTGAAAGTGAAAAGGGAAAGGGAAGTTGCTCAGTCGTGTTCGACGCTCAGCGACCCCATGGACTGCAGCCCACCAGGCTCCTCTGTCCATGGGATTTTCCAGGCAAGAGTACTGGAGTGGGGAGTCAGTGCCTTCTCCGGAAGGGAATGGCAGGACATACTTAAAGTGATGAAAGAGAAAAATCTACAACCCAGATTACTGTACCCAGCAAGGATCTCATTCAAAAGAGAAGGAGAAATCAAAAGCCTTACAGACAAGCAAAAGCTCAGAGAATTCAACAACCACCAAACCAGCTCTTCAACAAATGCTAAAGGATCTTTTCTAGACAGGAAACACAGAAAAGATTTATAAACTTGAACCCAAAACAACAAGTAAACGGCAAAGGGATCAGACTTATTAATAATTACCTTAAATGTAAATGGGTTGAATGCCCCAACCAAAAGACAAAGACTGGCTGAATGGATACAAAAACAAGATCTCTATATATGCTGTCTACAAAATACCTACCTCAAACCTAGGGACACACATAGACTGAAAGTGAAGGACTTGAAAAAGATATTTCACACAAATGGAGACCAAAAGAAAGCAGGAGTAGCAATATTCATATCAGATAAAATAGACTTTGAAATAAAGGCTGTGAAAAGAGAGAAAGAAGGATACTATATAATGATCAAAGGATCAATCCAAGAATAAGATATAACAATTATAAATATATATGCACCCAACATAGGAGCACCACAATATGTAAGACAAATGCTAACAAGTATGAAAGGGGAAATTAACAGTAACACAATAATAGTGGGAGACTTTAATACCTCACTCATACCTATGGATAGATCAACTAAACAGAACATTAGCAAGGAAACACAAACTTTAAATGATAGAATGGGCCAGGTAGACCTAATTGATATCTATAGGACATTTCACCCCAAAACAATGAATTTCACCTTATTCTCAAGTGCATGTGGAAACTTCTCCAGGAATGATCACATCCTGGGCCATAAATCTACCCTTGGTAAATTAAAAAAAAACTGAAATCCTCTCAAGTATCTTTTCTGATCACAATGTGGTAAGATTGGAAGTCAACTACAGGAAAAAAAAAAAAAAAAACTATTAAAAATGCAAATATATGGAGGCTAAATAACACACTTCTGAATTACCAACAAATCACAGAAGAAATCAAAAAAGAAATCAAAATATGCATAGAAACAAATGAAAATGTAAACACAACAATCCAAAACCTATGGGATTCAGTAAAAGTAGTGCTAAGGGAAAGGTTCTGGAGAAGGCAATGGCAACCCACTCCAGTATTCTTGCCTGGAAAATCCCATGGATGGAGGAGCCTTGTTGGCTGCAGTCCATGGGGTCGCTAAGAGTCAGACACAACTGAGTGACTTCACTTTCACTTTTCACTTTCATGCATTGGAGAAGGAAATGGCAACCCACTCCAGTGTTCTTGCCTGGAGAATCCCAGGGATGGGGGAGCCTGGTGGGCTGCCATCTATGGGGTCACACAGGGTCAGACGTGACTGAAGTGACTTCACAGCAGCAGCAAGGGGAAGTTTCATAGCAATACAAGCCTACCTCAAGAAACAGGAGAGAAATCCTAAAAATAACCTAACTGTACACCTAAAGCAGCTAGAAAAAGAAGAAATGAAGCATCCCAGGGTTACTAGAAGGAAAGAAATCATAAAAATAAGGGCAGAAAGAAATGCAAAAAAAAAAGAGAGAGAGAGAGAAAGAGAGACCATAGCCAAAATCAACAAAGCTAAAAGCTGATTCTTTGAAAAGATAAATAAAATAGACAAACCATTAGCTGGACTCATCAAGAAACAAAGGGAGAAGAATCAAATCAACAAAATTAGAAATGAAAATGGAGAAATCACAACAGACAACATAGAAATACAAAGGATCATAAGAGACTACTAGCAGCAACTATATGGCAATAAAATGGACAACTTGGAAGAAAAGGACAAATATTTAGAAAAGTATAACTTTCCAAAACTGAACCAGGAAGAAATGATAGACTATTTTAATAGACTATTTTAAGATAGATGGGTCTATATTAATAGACATATTGCAAAAATCGAAACTGTAATCAGAAATCTTCCAACAAACAAAAGTGCAGGCCCAGAAGTCTTCACAGCTGAATTCTACCAAAAATTTAGAGAAGAGCTAACACCTATAATACTCAAATTCTTCCAGAAAATTGCAGAAGAAGGTAAACTTCTAAACTCATTCTATGAGGCCACCATCACCCTAATACAAAAACCTGACAAAGATGCCACAAAAAAAGAAAACTACAGGTCAATATCACTGATGAACACAGATGCAAAAATCCTTAAATAAATTCTAGCACACAGAATTCAGCAACATATTAAAAACATCATACATCATGACCAAGTGGGCTTTATCCCAGGGATGCAAGGATTCTTCAGTATTTACAAATCAATCAATGTGATACACCACATTAACAAATTGAAAGATAAAAACCATATGATTATCTCAATAGATACAGAGAAAGCCTTTGACAAAATTCAACATCCATTTATGATAAAAACCCTCCAGAAAGCAGGCATAGAAGGAACATTCAGTTCAATTCAGTTCAGTTCAGTCTCTCAGTCATGTCCGACTCTTTGTGACCCCATGAACCACAGCACCCCAGGCCTCCCTGTCCATCATCAACTCCCGGAATCTACCCAAACCCATGTCCATTGTGTCAGTGATGCCATCCAACCATCACATCCTCTGTCATCCCCTTCTCCTCCTGCCCTCAATCTTTCCCAGCATCAGGGCATTTTCAAATGAGTCAGCTCTCCACATCAGGTGGCCAAAGTATTGGAGTTTCAGCTTCAGTATCAGTCCCTCCAATGAACACCCAGACTAATCTCCTTTAGGATGGACTGTTTGGATCTCCTTGCAGTCCATGGGACTCTCAAGAGTCTTCTCCAACACCACAGTTCAAAAGCATCAATTCTTCTGCACTCAGCTTTCTTTATAGTCCAACTTTCACATCCATACATGACTACTGGAAAAACCATAGCCTTGACTAGATGGACCTTTGTTGGGGTGCTTCAACATAATAAAAGCCATATATGCTAAACCTGCAGCAAACATTATCCTCAATGGTGAAAAATTAAAAGCATTTCCCCTGAAGTCAGGAATAAGACAAGGATGACCACTGTCACCACTACTATTCAACATAGATTTGGAAGTTTTGGTCATAGCAATCAGAGCAGAAAAAGAAATAAAAAGAATCCAGATTGGAAAAGAAGTAAAACTCATTGTTCGCAGATGACATGATCCTCTACATAGAAAACCCTAAAAACTCCACCAGAAAATTATTAGAGCTAATCAATGAATATAGTAAAGTAGCATATATAAAATTAACACGCAGAAATACCTTGCATTCCTATACTCTAACAATGAGAAAACAGAAAGAGAAATTAAGGAAACAATTCCATTCACCATTGCAATGAAAATAATAAAATACTTAGGAATAAATCTCCCTAAAGAAGCAAAAGATCTATATGTAAAAAACTATAAAACACTGATGAAAGTAATAAAAAAAAAAAATGACACAAATAGATGGAGAAATATACCATGTTCATGGATTGGAAGAATCAATATAGTGAAAATGAGTATACTACCCCAAGCAATTGATGGATTCAATGCTATCCCTATCAAGCTACCAATGGTATTTTTCAGATAACTTGAACAAATAATTTCACAATTTGTATGGAAATACAGAACAACCTCAAATAGCCAAAGCAATCTTGAGAAAGAATGGAACTGGTGGAAACAACCTGTCTGACTTCAGGCTGTACTACAAAGCTACAGTCATCAAGAGAGTATGGTACTGGCACAAAGACAGAAACATAGATCAATGGAACAAAATAGAAAGCCCAGAGATAAATCCACCCACCTATGGACACCTTATCTTTGACAAAAGAGGCAAGAATATACAATGGAGAAAATACAATTTTTTAACAAGTGGTGCTGGAAAAACTGGTCAACCATGTGTAAAAGTGTGAAACTAGAACATTTTCTAACACCATACACAAAAATAAACTAAAAATGGATTAAAGATCTAAATATAAGACCAGAAACTATAAAATTCCTAGAGGAAAACATAGGCAAAACACTCTCTGATGTAAATCACAGCAGGATCCTCTATGACCCATCTCACAGAGTAGTGGAAATAAAAGCAAAAATAAACAAATGGGACCTAATTAAACTTAAAGCTTTTGCGCAACGAAGGAAACTATAACCAAGGTGAAAAGACAGCCTTCAGAATGAGAGAAAATAATAGCAAGTGAAGCAACTGACAAATAATTAATCTCAAAAATATACAAGCAACTCCTGAAGCTCAATTCCAGAAGAATAAGCAACCCAATAAAAAAATGGGCCAAAGAAATAAACAGACATGTCTCCAAGGAAGACATACAGATGGCTAACAAACACATGAAAAGATGCTCAACATCACTCATTATCAGAAAAGTGCAAATCAAAACCACAATGAGGTACCATCTCAAGCTAGTCAGAACTGGTGCTATCAAAAA
This sequence comes from Bos grunniens, assembly GCF_055505025.1. Classification (NCBI taxonomy): domain Eukaryota; kingdom Metazoa; phylum Chordata; class Mammalia; order Artiodactyla; family Bovidae; genus Bos; species Bos grunniens. The sequence continues at coordinate 119,688,747 of NC_141168.1, forward strand.
GTCTACAAGCAATAAATGCTGGAGAGGGTGCAGAGAAAAAGGACCCCTTACACTGTTGGTGGGAATGCAAACCACTACAGCCACTATGGAGAACAGTGTGGAGATTCCTTTAAAAAACTGGAAATAGAACTGCCATATGACCCAGCAATCCCACTGCTGGGCATACACACCAAGGAAACCAGAATTGAAAGAGACACGTGTACCCCAATGTTCATTGCAGCATTGTTTATAATAGCCAGGACATGGAAACAACCTAGATGTCCATCAGCAGGTGAATGGATAAGAAAGCTGTGGTACATATACACAATGGAGTATTACTCAGCCATTAAAAAGAACACATTTGAATCAGTTCTAATGAGGTGGATGAAACTGGAGCCTATTATATAGAGCAAAGTAAGTCAGAAAGAAAAACACCAATATAGTATATTAATGCATATATATGGAATTTAGAAAGATTGTAACTATGACTATATATGTGAGACAGTAAAAGAGACAGAGATGTAAAGAACAGTCTTTTGGACTCTGTGGGAGAAGGCGAGGATGGGATGATTTGAGAGAATAGCATTGAAACATGTATATTATCATATGTGAAATAGATTGCCAATCTAGGTTTGATGCATGAGACAGGGTGCTCAGGGCTGGTGCACTGGGATGACCCTGAGGGATGGGATGGGAAAGGAGGTGGGAGGAAGGGTCAGGATGCGGAACACATGTACACTTATGGCTGATTCATGTGAATGTATGGCAAAACCCACCACAATACTGTAAAGCAATTAGCTTCCAATTAAATTAAAAGAACCTTATAACAGTTCTAAAGAATAGGCTTCTGAAATATTTTAACACTACAAGCCCCCAGAACTTTGCAAAGTCATCTACATTCCTTTCTTAATTAGGTTCCCCATCATCACCATGTTGAAGAATGATTGGATATTTACAATAAAGCTTTGTTTTAAGGAAATCAACTGAGAATTGTATTGTGTCTAGCTTAAATTGTATTATGCAGCTCCTACCACAGGACATGCCATTTACTTTTCTTATTGTTCAACATTGTTTAATCAAAGGTGAGGTAAACATTACTATTACATAAAGCCTAAAAAGTAATCTTATACAAAGCTTAAAAAGCTCTTTTAAAACGTACCCTCATTGCCTAAGTAAATTACAAAATATTGTATATTGTTGATCAGTTAATATAAATAAATTGAAATAATGTATAATTTTACTGTCAGCTGAGATTTTTAAATGTTTTATTGTTATAGGTGATTTACAATATTATAGTTTTTGCAAGTGTATAGCATAGTGATTCAAAATTTTTATAGAAATAAGTCCATAACCTTATGGTTAATTAATCTACAGTAAAGAAGATAAGAATATACAATGGAGAAAACAGTCTCTTCAATAAGTCATGCTGGGAAAACTGGACAACTATATGCTAAAGAATGAAATTAGAACAATTTCTCATACCATATAGGAAAAAAAAAAAAAAGACACTCAAAATCAATTAAAGACCTAAATGTAAGATCTGAAACCATAAAATCCCTAGAAGATAACAAGCTGAACACTCTTTGACATAAATTATATCAATATTTTTAGGGTGATCTATCTCTTAAGGCAAAGGAAACAAACACAAAAATAAACAAACAGACCCTAATTAAACTTAAAAATTTTACACAGTGAAGAATGTCATCAGCAAAACAGAAAGATAACCCACTGAATGGGAGAAGATATTTACAAATAATATGTCTACTAAGTGGTTAATATACAAATTATACAAAGAGCTCAAATAACTCAATATCAAAAATAAACAATCCAATTTAAAAGTAGGCATAAAACCTGAATAGACATTTTTCCAACGAAGATAATCAGCTCATTGCTGTCATTGCTGTAACTATCATCAAAAAAGTTTACGATAAATCCTGGAGAGTGTGTGGAGAAAAAAGGAATTCTCCTACACTGTTGGTGGGAATGTAAATTGATAGCCACCATGGAGAACAGTATGGAGGTTCCTCAGGGAGAAAATGAATCAGCAATTCCACTCTTGCATATATAGCCAAAGAAAAGAAAAATTCTAACTCAAAAAAAAATATGTACTCCAATGTTTGTGGCAGCATTATTTATAGCAATCATCATTAGATATAGATATGCATATATAGATATGCAATGTTTAGCTTTGCAAATTATTTTTATGCTGAAAGCTTCTTCTATCCTGTGCAATAAAAACTTTTTTAATCTTGATACTTAAAAACAGATCTAAACTACATGGTGAGGAATTACAAAAAAGTAGAGTGAGAGAGATGCAGAAATGTATACCTAGTTAGTAGTTACTGATTTTTAACACATAATTTGTAATCCCTAATTTTATAAAAAATTTTGTTTATATTATTACTATTTTCTCCATTTTTGCAGAGCTTTTTACATATTATCCTCAAACATATTGCATATGCATTTTAATCATGAGAGAATTAAATTCCATCATACTAAATTCTAAAATACATTACAAAAATGAAAAGTCACTATTAACCTTAAGCATCTGAAAAGAATCATTGTTAAACTTTTAGGGATTTATTAATCCAGTAATATTCATTCAGTCTACTCATCTCAAATGAGTTAATATGTATATTCATTCTATTTTATATTATTATGGATATGGATTAAAAAAGTTATAAAAAGATATGTTCAACATAATAATACTTAAGAATATCCAAAAAGGATAATTAAATTACATTCTGGGTACATACATGTATGGAAAATATATTGAAATAAATAAAAATTATAACTCTAAAATAGTAGTTAACTAAGGAAAGGCAGAAATAAAAGTGGCCTGATGATACAGGGTCTTTCAACTTTGTAACATTTCTTGGATGAAATGGAGAGCAAGTTGAAGCAAGTATGATAAAGTATGCTTTGTTAGGCTGACAAGTGTGCTGTTGCTTTTATTATTATTTTCTGGATGATTCTATTTTTATCCTTAAAATATATATTAAGCATATAAAAAAGAACCAGATGCTAATCATACTTAACAATTCTGTGTTTTCTACTTGCTAATTCAACAATTTTCCTCCTTAAAATTCCATCCCTCCCCCCACTTTCATGCAATTTTATTTTTGACAACTTCTTTCTTTGAATGTTGATTTTTTTTTAAATTTTCTTGATTAGTAATAAAAATGTTTAAATTGAGAAAAATCTTTCTCAGTACAGTTTTAGAAAACTCCATGTGTTTTGGCATAAAGTATTCTTACTATTATAAATATGTAGAAATATACTTAAACAAATACCTTACAACTTTTGGATCATTTAGTAAACACTGATTATTTCCTAATATCATTGTCCCAAATTCTTTATTATACATTCATATATTTCACATTACTTAATATTCTAAAGAACACATTTTTAAAAAACCCAAAATAATAGAACCTTAAATCTGTTCCAAATGTGAAAAATTCATGGAGAACTCTAATGTAAATATTTAAGTTGTACAATTTTTGTAACCCTCATCATTTTTTACAATATTAAACATTTTTTACAACATTACAAAAAGTCAGAGCACAAAAGTCAGTGGAATCCTGTGAAGACAGTAAAACTGACTCATTAAAAGAATAGTAAAATACAGGTGGGAATTTTTATTTATTTATTTAAAATTTTTTTGAATTTTTTTAATTTAAAAACAAATCTCAATTTCACTATCATATTCTTATTACAGTCAGGTTTCCTTCAGCACAATTGTTTCTAGACTACCATAAGTAGGCAAGATCAGTTTTCCAAGTAAAACAGAAGACAGAAAATTAAATTATATAGCATCTTCCAGTTTGTTGTTAGCTCTCTAAGAAGACTCTTGAAGTACTTCTTTTAAGGTATTTGACTTTTTTATATGTTTAAATCATCCTGTAACTGTTAACATATTCTCCACAATACCTCTCTCCCATAAAAACAATTGGAAAAACCTCACTGACTGTGGGGTTCCCAGGTGGCACTAGTGGTAAAGAACTCACATGCCAAAGCAGGAGATATAAGAGATGCAGATTCAGTCCCTGAGTCAGGAAGATTCCCTGGAGGAGGACGTAGCAACCTATTCCAGTATTCTTGCCTGGAGAATCCCACGGACAGAGGAGCCTGGCAGGCTATGGAAAGAGTTAGACACGACTGAAGCAACACAGCACATACTAAACAAATTTGTTAATAAACAAACAAACTTCATATAACTTACTTCTAACCCACTGAAAGGAAAATAAGTCTAAAAATTGAAGAGAGGAGTCAAAATGAATTATATAGTTTATTGTATAAATTTGTCAATAATAGGGTACTATCAATAATATTTAATTTTCAGAATCAAAAGAATATACACTTTAGATATTTCCAACAAAGAGATACCTAATAGTTGACTCCACATGTGGACTACAGTCTATTTGGGGTTTCCTATAGTCTTAGCTTTCTACTCACTGCTCAATTCCATTCATTCTGCAAACAATGTTGAGAGTCTGCTGTAGCCATCAAGCTAGGTGCAGTGAATTCAGTTTTTAATAAGAGACATATGGTTGATGCCCGCTTGGGTCTTATACTCTAGTATGAAAGAAAAGTATTAACTAAATCTATGTGCTAAGTCACTTTAGTTGTCCCCAACTCTTTGTGACCCTGTGGACCATAGTCCACTAGGATCCTCTGTCCATGGGATTCTCCAGGCAAGCATACTGGAGTGGGTTGCCATTTCCTCCTCCAGGGAACCTTCCCAACCAAAGGATCAAAACTGCATCCATTACATCTCCTGCATTGGCCGGGGAGTTCTTTACCACTACAGCCACCTAGGAAATATGAAGAAAAACATTAGATCTACTAAATGAATAATTGCTTATCTGTCATTGCAATAGACTCTGGAAATACATGGGACACAGAGTGTTTATAACAAGAAATATAAATTGGGCCACACAAATCAGCCCCAAGTGTCAGTAAAGAAAGCAATCATACAATTATGGGACAGTTATATCTGTCAGATTTATCTGCAAACAAATTGAATAAACAGAAAAATATTGGGACATCTATAAGGGAAATTTGGGACTTCTATAGAAAAACTATGGAGATATCCCCAAAATTCCAACTCATAAAAGAATACAGAGCTTGAGATATATAACAAGGGAAATGAACAATTTTTATGTTGTTACACTCTGTACAATTTAAATGACAAATTAAAGAAATGGGTGAAACATAAAAAACTATAGTATAAGACAACATAGCCTGAGATGAAAACAAGAGTAGCCTGTGATAACATTGAACATCAAAGCAGAATTGAAGATCTCACTAGGAACTGAGGACAGCCTACAAGGCATTTCAGAAAACTGAGTTAGTAATTCCAATTGGATCTTAAGAAGCTATTCAAAATGCAGCAGAAAAATCAGAAAAGAATACAATGAAAGAAGAGATAATAGATAGGGCAGACAGAAGAAGAGTGATAAACTATGTAAAAGGAACAAATCAAGTGGGTCTGAATTAATAATCGAAGTTAATAATGAAAATTTAGTTGAAGAAAAATGATGTAGGGTAAAATGGCCCATCAAATTCAAGATAACAAAATAGAGTGTACAAGTATTCTCTGTATACTCTTTCAATCTTTCTGTAAATCTAAATCTATTCTAAAATAAAAAGTTCATTTAAAAATACATGAAAAGACATTACTTTCAAAAATTATATATCCATTGGTACATGAAAAGATGTTACTTTCAAAAATTATATATCCATTGTAAAAATTCAGAGAATTATTGACAGACACAAAAATGAATTTAACCACTAGTAATTTTCTTTTCTTTTAAATTATTTTGTTATCTTGCATTCTGAAGGCTGTCTTTTCACCTTGCTTATAGCTTCCTTTGTTGTGCATTCCTATACTCTAACAATGAGAAAACAGGAAGAGAAATTAAGGACACAATTCCATTCACCATTGCAACGAAAAGAATAAAATACTAAGGAATATATCTATTTAAAGAAACAAAAGAACTACATATAGAAAACTATTAAAAAAAAAACAGGTGAAAGAAATCAAAGAGGACACAAATAGATGGAGAAATATACCATATTCATTGATTGGAAGAATCAATATAGTGAAAATGAGTATACTGCCCAAAGCAATCTATAAATTCAGTGCACTCTATCAAGCTACCAAAAATACTTTTCACAGAACTAGATTAAATAATTTCACAGTTTGTATGGAAATACAAAAAAACCTTGAACACGCAAAGCAATCTTGAGAAAGAAGAATGGAACTGGAGGAATCAACCTGCCTGACTTCAGGCTCTACTACAAAGCCACAGTCATCAAGACAGTATGGTACTGGCACAAAGACAGAAATATAGATCAATGGAACAAAATAGAAAGCCCAGACATAAATCCAGGCACCTATGGACACCCTATCTTTGACAAAGGAGGTAAGAATATACAATGGAGAAAAGACAATCTCTTTAACAAGTGGTTCTGGGAAAACTGGTCAATGACTTGTAAAAAAATGAAACTAGGACACTTTGTAACACCATATGCAAAAATAAACTCAAAATGGATTAAAGATCTAAATGTAAGACCAGAAACAATTAAACTCCTAGAGGAAAGCATAGGCAAAACACTCTCTGACATAAATCACAGCAGGATCCTCTATGACCCACCTCCCAGAATATTGGAAATAAAAGCAAAAATAAATAAATGGGACCTAATTAAATTAAAAGCTTTTGCACAACAAAGGAAACTATAAGCAAGGTGAAAAGACAACCTTCAGAATGGGAGAAAATAATAGCAAATGAAGCAACTGACAAAGAATTAATCTCAAAAATATACAAGCAACTCCTACACCTCAATTCCAGAAAAATAAATGACCCAATCAAAAAATGGGCCAAAGAACTAAATAGACATTTCACCAAAGAAGACATACAGATGGCTAACAAACACAGGAAAAGATGCTCAACATCACTCATTATCAGAGAAATGCAAATCAAAACCACAATGAGGTACCATTTCACGCCAGTCAGAATGGCTGCTATTCAAAGTCTACAAGCAATAAATGCTGGAGAGGGTGTGGAGAAAAGGGAACCCTCTTACACTGTTGGTGATAATGCAAACTAGTACAGCCACTATGGAGAACACTGTGGAGATTCCTTAAAAAACTAGAAATAGAACTGCCATATGACCCAGCAATCCCACTGCTGGGCATACACACTGAGGAAACCAAAACTGAAAGAGACACGTGTACCCCAATGTTCATCGCAGCACTGTTTATAATAGCCAGGACATGGAAGCAACCTAGATGTCCATCAGCAGATGAATGGATAAGAAAGCTGTGGTAAACATACACAATGGAATATTACTCAGCCATTAAAAAGAATACATTTGAATCAGTTCTAATGAGTTGGATGAAACTGGAGTCTATTATACAGAATGAAGTAAGCCAGAAAGAAAAACACTGATATAGTATACTAATGCATATATATGAAATTTAGAAAATGGTGATGATAACCTTGTATGCGAGGCGGCAAAAGAGACACAGACGTGTAGAACAGTCTTTCGGACTCTGTGGGAGAGGGCGAGGGTGTGATGGTTTGGGAGAATGACATTGAAACATGTATATTATCATATGTGAAATGGATCGCCAGTCCAGGTTCGATGCATAATACAGGGTGCTCAGGGCTGGTGCACTGGGATGACCCAGAGGGATGGGATGGGGAGGGAGGTGGGAGGGGTGTTCAGAATGGGAAACACATGTACACCCATGGAAGATTCATGTCAATGTATGGCAAAATCAATACAATATTGTAAAGTAATTAGCCTCCAAAAAATAGATAAATAAATAAATTTTAAATAAAGAAAAAACAAGTTCTTAGAGAAAGTGTGCTCATTGCTAGTGCAGCTAGGCCTTCTTAGATGATGAAAATGGAAATATAAATGAGTGTGCACTAACCATGTATATACACACATATATTTCTTTGGGTAATCAATTTCATCTTAATTATGTTACTCATGAGTGCATACTAATGTCTCCAACTCTAACCCATGACCACATGATTCTTCATGGTTTTCCTAGCCTCCTCTTATTGCTTGTCTGAAACTTCCCAATCCAACAGTGAAAGATTGGCTCCCAGTCACCTGCCACCTTATTCACATGAATTCCAGTGTAATATCCAGTGGCTTATGAAATGTTAATTCATGCCCTCAGAAAAAACAACTCTGTTAGCTGGAACACAGTGCTTGAGATCATTTCCTCTCCACTTTAGACTTTTCTATAGACTCTACTCAATTCCAAAGTTACTGAGCTCAACACCTTTCCCCCACTAAATTCAGCAACTTTGTTTCACACAAATGTGATAGAGTTAGATCCCTTTGTTATATTCTGCATTTTATCTTTGAATCTGAAAACCTCAACCAAGGCTTTAAATGTGCATATGCTAAAGGTTATAATATAAAGTTATAGTACAAAGGCTCATACTTTATACTATAAATTTCTATGAGTTCTGAAAAAATAATATTTTATATCCACCACTACAGTATCATACAATATACTTGAAAGTGAAACTGAAGTTGCTCAGTCATGTCCGACTCTTTGTGACCCCATGGACTGTAGCCTACCAGGCTCCTCTGTCCATGGGATTTTCCAGGCAATAAAATTGGAGTGGATTGCCATTTCCTTCTCCAGGGGATCTTCCCAACCCAGGGATCAACCCCGGGTCTCCAAACATTGTAGGCAGACGTCTGAGCCACCAGGGAAGTCACAATATAGTTACATTACTCTAAAAATGTAATGTTCATATATTCAACCTTCTCACCCTCTTTGAGCCCCTGGCAACCACTGTTTTGTTTACATAATAATATATAACTGGAATCAAACTGTATACAGTCTTTTCAACTTAATTTTTTATTTGATAATTGCATTTAAGATTCATTCATGTTGTCATATAAATTTGATAGTTAATTCTCTTTCATTGCTTAAGAATATTCCATTATAGGGATGTCCTGTAGTTTATTTATTCATTCACCTAAGGTTCCAAATAGGAAAAGGAGTACGTCAAGGCTGTGTTTTGTCACCCTGCTTATTTAACTTCTATGCAGAGTATATCATGAGAAATGCTGGGCTGGAAGAAGCACAAGCTCGAATCAAGATTACCGGGTGAAATATCAATAACCTCAGATATGCAGATGACACCACCCTTATGGCAGAAAGTGAAGAGGAACTCAAAAGCCTCTTGATTAAGGTGAAAGAGGAGAGTGAAAAAGTTGGCTTAAAATTCAACATTCAGAAAACGAAGATCATGGCATCTGGTCCCATCACTTCATGGGAAATAGATGGGGAAACAGTGGAAACAGTGTCAGACTTTGTTTTTGGGGGCTCCAAAATCACTGCAGATGGTGACTGCAGCCATGAAATTAAAAGACACTCACTCCTTGGAAGAGAAGTTATGACCAATCTAGATAGCATATTGAAAAGCAGAGACATTACTTTGCCAACAAAGGTCCATCTAGTCAAGGCTATGGTTTTTCCTGTGGTCATGTATGGATGTGAGAGTTGGATTGTGAAGAAAGCTGAACACTGAAGAATTGATGCTTTTGAACTGTGGTGTTGGAGAAGACTCTTGTGAGTCCCTTGGACTGCAAGGAGATCCAACCAGTCCATTCTGAAGGAGATCAGCCCTGGGATTTCTTTGGAAGGAATGATGCTAAAGCTGAAACTCCAGTACTTAGGCCACCTCATGCGAAGAGTTGACTCACTGGAAAAGACCCTGATGCTGGCAGGGATTAGGGGCAGGAAGAGAAGGGGACGACAGAGGGTGAGATGGCTGGATGGCATCACAGACTCAATGGACATGAGTCTGAGTGAACTCCAGGAGTTGGTGATGGACAGGGAGGCCTGGAGTGCTGCGATTCATGGGGTCGCAAAGAGTCGGACACGACTGAGTGACTGAACTGAACTGATTGTAAGATATCGTAGTTGCATCTAGACAATATAAATGAAGCTTTATCAATAATTGTACATTCTGGTTTTTGTGTGGATATATTTATTCAAATAAGTTTTGTAAATATCTGGAAGCACTACTGCTTATCATAAATTAAGGCAATGATTAGCTCTGCAAAGAGCTGTAAGCATGTCTTGTAAAGTGGTTATACCATATTGCATTCCCACAAGCAATGAATGAGAGTTCTTATTGCTTTGCATCCTCATCAGTACTTGGCATTTTTAGATTTGGGGATTTTAGTTATTCCAATAGGTATTGTAGTTTTATATCTTCACTTCTCCAATGACACATACACTGAATACCTCATCACAAGCTGATCTTCATGTTTTCTCTGGAGATATCCTCTTTGAATATCCTCCCCCCCTCTTTGGTGAGGTATCTGTTCAAATATTTTGCTGTATTTTAATATTGTTGTTTTCTTGCTGTTGATATTTAAGAGTTCTTGGTATGTTTGAGATCAAATATTGTAAGTTTCTTATCAAATATGTTTTTTAAGTATTGTCTTCAAGTCTGTAGCTTGTCTATTTATTCTCTTAACAATGTCTTTCACATGGCAGATATTTTTGAGTTTCATGAGTTCCAACATAACCATTTTTCTTTCATTAACTGTGGTTTTGGCATTGTATCTAAAAAAAAAAAATCACCACAAAACCCAAAGTAATGTTGATTTTATCCTGTTTTCTTCTAGAAGTTATACAATTGTTTTTAACCTTACTTAGATACTTTACTCAGTATTTTAAGTTATAGAATGATCAGTAATACAGACATCACTTTCAGTTTTGCCAGCTGTAATCAACATAATACAGAGAATTAGATGCTAAGAAATACCACAGTGCATGTATGCTCAGTCACTCAGTTGTGTCCTATACTTTGCAACTTCATGGACTATAGCCTGCCAGGCTCAGAAGTTATACAGCTTTGCATTCTAGATTTGTGTCTATCATCCTTTCTTGAGATAAATTTTGTGAAAAGTGTACTATATATGTCTAGGTGCATTATTTTATCAGTACATACAGAAGTCCAAGTATTAAATCACTGCTTGTTGAATACTGTATTGCCTCTATTGAGTGGTCCTTGTGCTTTTGTCTCTTCATTTTTTTTTTAATTTATTTATTTAAATTGGAGGCTAATTACTTTACAGTATTGTATTGGTTTTGCCATACATCAACATGAATCCACCACAGGTGTACACGTGTTCCCCATCCTGAACACCACTCCCACCTCCCTCCCCATACCATCCCTCTGGGTCATCCCAGTGCACCAGCCCCAAGCATCCTGTATCCTGCATTGAACTTGGACTGACAATTCGTTTCTTATATGATATTACACGTTTCAATGCCATTCTCCCAAATCATCCCACCCTTACAGCACAAAGTAAGCCAGAAAGAAAAACACCAATACAGTATACTAATGCATATATGGAGAAGGCAATGGCACTCCACTCCAGTACTCTTGCCTGGAAAATACCACAGATGGAGGCGCCTGGTAGGCGGCAGTTCATAGGGTCCCTAAGAGTCAGACACGATGAGCGACTTCCCTTTCACTTTTCACTTTCATGCACTGGAGAAGGAAATGGCAACCCACTCCAGTATTCTTGCCTGGAGAATCCCAGGGGCGGGGGAGCCTGATGGGCTGCTGTCTATGGGGTCGCACAGAGTCGGACATGACTGAAGTGACTTAGCAGCAGCAACAACGCATATATATGGAATTTAGAAAGGTGGTAATGATAACCCTGTATGTGAGACAGCAAAAGAGACACAGATGTATAGGACAGTCTCTTTATGCATTTTTAATCGCTGATATGGACACATTCCCAAAGTCTCTTGAAGTAGGGATAATGGATTTAGATTAGTTTCATTATTTAACAAGCAATTATTTATCTCAGGCATTGAACAAAGATATATCCAGCTAGGTATATAACGTTTTACTGAATTTTATTTGCTATTCCTTCCCAGGGACATTTTTATTGTTAGACACCAAGTACTGAAGAAAAAACATTGAGCAAAATAACTCAAATTCTACATAAACAGAGCTAATAGCCTGTCAGGAAAAGCAAAATTTTAAAGAAACAATTGTCAAACAGTATGATAAGCTTTATAAGAGAAATAGAGAGTGATTAAGAATCATAGGACAAGGGTATTCTAGTATGAAAGGATCTGGAGTGCTTTAGTTTTATGTTGAGTTAGAGTCACAGGCTAGGGGTGGGGACTAGGAATGTCAGGGATACGGGTGGGGAAGATACTGTTCAGAGGGAGAACATTGTGTGCTGACAAAGCACGGTTCATCACCAAGTATGAGAAGAAACACAAAATTTAAATGTGTCAGTGACAAGAGATAAGACTAAAGTGGTAGGCAGGAATCTGGTAGTAGAAATAACCCTAAGACTGCAGCAATTATTCCAGTTATCACGTTGAAATACTGACAATATCTGATTTACCCTTTCAGAAAATCCTTATTACTACAGAGTGGAAAAGACACGGGGTAGTGAAGAGTGGAAGGAGACAACCACATTCAAAAGTTTATGTGATTCAGGTAAGTGATTATAGTGCCCTGGTGTTGAAACTAAGAACTGAAATTCAAGTAATTCAAGCAGGTAAAATCAGCAGCACTTGTAGCTCAGTGAACAAAGGGAAAGGAAGAAAAAAAAAAAAAGCAAGATGACTTGGAGATCTTTTAATTGCAGAATGATTTACAGTATAAGGCCATTCCTGACTTAGAAAACAAAATAGGTACAAATTTGGGAAGATGTGAGCTTGGTGTGCTGGGACATATTTTCAATAATCAGGTAATCCTAGATCTCAGTAGACATGCTTTAGATAAAATTATAGTCCTGGGAGTTGCCTATAGTGTAATGAGACTGAAAGAGCTGAAGTTGTTAAGAATTAGGTAAAGAATGAACAGAAGGTGGAATAGGACAAAGTGCTTAGCAGTACAGATCAGGGTGGAAAAGGGGGCCTTGAAAAAAAGGTTCACTTCAGTTCAATTCAGTCTCTCAGTCATGTCTGACTCTCTGCGACCCCATGGACTGCAGCATGCCAGGCTTCCCTGTCCATCACCAACTCCCAGAGCTTACTCAAACCCATGTCCACTGAGTCAGTGATGTCATCCAACCATTTCATCGTCTATCATCCCCTTCTCCATCCTTCAATCTTTCCCAGCATCAGGGTCTTTTCAAATGAGTCATTCTTTGCATCAAGTGGCCAAATTATTGGAGTTTCAGCTTCAGTATCAGTCCTTCCAATGAATATTAAGGACTGATTTTCTTTAGGATTGACTGGTTTGATCTCCTTGCAGTCCAAGGGACTCTCAGGAGTCTTCTCCAACACCACAATTCAAAAGCATTGATTATTCAGCTCTCAGCTTTCTTTATAGTCCAACTTTAACATCCATACATGGCTACTGGAAAAACCATAGCTCTGACTAGATGGACCTTTGTTGGCAAAGCGATGCCTCTGTTTTTTAATATGCTGTCTAGGTTTGTTATATCTTTTCCTCCGAGGGACAGCCATCTTTTAGTTTCATGGCTGCAGTCAGCATCTGCAGTGATTTGGAGTCCAAGAAAAGAAAGTGTGTCACTGTTTCCCCATTGTTTCCTCATCGATTTGCTGTGAAGTGATGGGACCAGATGCCATAATCTTAGTTTTCTGAATGTTGAGTTTTAAGCCAACTTTTTCACTCTCTTCTTTCACTTTCATCAAGAGGCTCTTTAGTTCTTCTTCACTTTCTGCCATAAGTGTGGTGTCATCCACATATCTGAGGTTATTGATATTTCTCCTGGCAATCTTGATTCTAGCTTGTGCTTCTTCCAGCCCAGCATTTTTCATGTTGTACTCTGCATATAAGTTCAATAAGCAGGGTGTCAATATACAGCCTTGATGTACTCTGTTCCTGATTTGGAACCAGTCTGCTGTTCCATGTCCAGTTCTAACTGTTGCTTCTTGACCTTAACACAGATTTTCAGGAGGCAGGTCAGGTGGTCTGGTATTTCCATCTCTTTCAGAATTTTCCACAGTTTATTGTGATCCACATAGTCAAACGCTTTGGCATAGTCAATAAAGCGGAATTAGATGTTTTTCTGGAACTCCCTTGCTTTTCCATGATCCAACAGATGTTGGCAAATGAAATTAAGCAGAACACTGAAGGATCCTCATAGATATTTCTTGTTTGAACCAAAAGTTCTCTTCAGCCTTCCCTTAGCTCCAAAGAGTAGACTTATCTGTCTCCTCAGTTGTGTCTGACTCTTTGTGACCCCATGGATGTAGCCCATCAGACTCTTCTGTTCATGGGATTCCCCCATGCAAGAATTCTAATGTGGGTTGCCATTTCCTCCTCCAGGGGATCTTTCTGACTCAAGAATGGAACTCATGTCTCTGTGTCTCCTGCATTGGCAGGCAGACTCTTTGCCTGCCTGGGGAACCCAAAGCACCTTAAGCAGTTACTGATTAGGGAAGTGAGGGAATTCAGAAACAAAGGCAAACAGTCCAGCAAGAAAACAAATGGTAGCTTAAACAATACTCAGTGATAAAACAGTCCGAGTTCTTCCTCAAGGGATAAACAACAATCTGATGCATATCTTTAAGTTGTTCTGCAGAAACTAAGAAGACTCCTATCCAGGTAAACTTGGGTAGGAGACTTGGTGACTGTCTGCTGAGCACAAACACTAGACCCCAGACTGGTTGGAACCAGATGGTTGAGGATTTAAGATTCCTGTCACCTCATCAGTAGTCAAGCACAAGATAGTCATGCACCTTGCATCCCTCACCCCAAATATTGCCTTAAAAAATGGTTCCCTGGAAACTCTCAATGTCTTTTGATTTGGGGTAAGAAATCAAGCATATTGAAAAGCAGAGACATTACTTTGCCAACAAAGGCCCATCTAGTCAAGGCTATGGTTTTTCCAGTGGTCATGTATGGATGTGAAAGTTGGACTGTGAGCAAAGCTGAATGCTGAAGAATTGATGCTTTTGAACTGTAGTGTTGGAGAAGACTCTTGTGAGTCCCTTGGACTGCAAGGAGATCCAACCAGTCCATTCTGAAGGAGATCAGCCCTGGGTGTTCTTTGGAAGGAATGCTAAAGCTGAAACTCCAGTACTTTGGCCACCTCATGTGAAGAGTTGACTCATTGGAAAAGACTCTAATGCTGGGAGGGATTGGGGGCAGGAGGAGAAGGGGACGACAGAGGATGAAATGACTGGATGGCATCACTGACTAGATGGACATGGGTCTGGGTGAATGCCGGGTGTTGGTGATGGACAGGGAGGCCTAGCATGCTGCGATTCATGGGGTCGCAGGGAGTCAGACACAACTGAGCGACTGAACTGAACTGAATTGAACTGAAGAAATCAAGAGAAAGATGTTCAGAAATCAGGGGGAAAGACCATCTGTGAAGAATGGGGTAGTCTTCAGAATGAAATGATGTTAAGAAGTCAAAATATAAGATAAGGCATGGAAAATGTCTATGAGTTTTATTTTCCAAGAGTCATTGCAGTGAAATAATTTCAGGGATTTTTTTGTTGGCAAAATCCAGATTACACTGGATTAAATAGTGAATGAAAGTGGGTATAAGTCATCTTTTTCATGTGCACATAGATGGGTTTGTTGCACTGGAGCTTGCTGCACTTCATAGAAGTTCTTATAAATAAAATATATTACAAATAGGAGAGAGAGCTCATGAGGATGGTCTGGGAATAATGTGATTCCATTAGAGTGTATGTGCTGTAAAGAGTAGAAAATCAGGAAAAGCAGACCTAGAGGAATGTGCATTGCCCATAACAAATCCTCTGCCCATCCTCCTATTTGCCCTGTGTCTTTGCCTTTCTTCTATGCTGCTGTCTGGAATGCAGATATGGTTGTGTTGAACCATGAGGACAAAAGGTACATTCTGCTTTTCTGAGGCTCCCAAGAGTAGAAAGCCTGATGGGCCCTGAACCACTGATATCCACTCACCATATTGTCTACAGGACAGAGTTGAAGTTCAATCTTGCTTAAGAGTATTGTTATTTGTTTGCTTTTTATCACTCTGAGCAAAACTTATGTCCTGTTTAAATAATTAACTTCAATCCTGCAGGAAGATTGTGTATATGATGACAGAAAATTGGGTGAACTTTTCTTATGATTGAGAGATTCTATTTAATATTTGGAGTGAGAGTAGCGTGTTCGCACATCATAAAAAGGAGCTCTGAAGCTGATGGTTGAAGAAGCTGGCAAAAGTCTGAAATAGTAGCTGTGGGGAATGGGAGTAAACCAAATAGGAAAATAATAGATTTGCTATTACTTCAGTGAAAATAACAGAGTTACAGGCTTCACTGAGGGGCTGTTTGAAGCTGGTGAAAATGAATGTTTAATGATGTCAGTTTAATGGTAATGATTTTGAATTTCTTGTTAACTTTTCATTAAAGGGAACTACAGAAAACATAAATGTTTAAATCAATAAATTATCACACTGAGAATACACATAAAACCAGTTCCCAGGACAAAAAACAGATATGACCAGCCCTCTTCGAGTCTCTCTCTACAATTTCAATATTGACTTCAGCTCTGTTTTTTTATTTTTTTAATTGTATTGAATAGTACAATACAGTACATTATTGTTCTGTTTCTGACTTCTTGTGCTCAATATGTGCATGAGGTGTGTCAATTTTGTTGTTTATAGCTGTTTGTCAATTTTCTTTGATGTTTGCTATATGAATACACAATTTATCTATTCTACTGTAGATAAACATCTGGTTTATTTCTAGTTTTGAGTTATTAAAAGTAGTGCTATTGTAAATATGCTTGTACAAGTTTCTTAGAACACATTTATCCACATTCCTATTTTAATATTAGCATAGCTACAACTAAAAAAAAGTTGATGTTGTCAAGTGTTGGCTACTCATAAAGCAGCATAGGAAAGCTCATGCTGTTTAGTAGGAGCAGTAGCAAAATAGTGCTACTATTCTTAAACAGATTGATATGTCTATTAAATCTGTTAAGATGTGCTTAACACTACCAACTGTAATTTCTCTCCTACATATATATATGTACAATATAAATGTATGTATATCTTCATTCTTTCAAATTATAAATCACTAGAAAAACCTTTTTATCACAGACTTCTCTGGGTCTCCTTAAAGAAACTTCCTTACATACCAATACCTTGAGACCTAAAATGCCACCATAGTTCGCTAGTTTAGTAACTTATTGAAATCATGTCATAAATGGAATCTTGGATCTGGTGAAGCTATTAACCAATCCTATGACTATTTCCCTTGTTTCTGAATGAACATTAAACTAGACATACTCAGAAACTTGCAGAATTTTTATATTGGCATCTTTATATAACAAGTGAGGCCAAGACTGGTTAAAGTGATAGCATACTGAATCTAAGTTTGAGAGGGAAGGCGGGGAAGACTGGAGAAAATGATGTATGTGGAAGGGTCAGAAGAGGAATTTTGGATAGATTTTGCAAGATAGTTGACCAACCAACATTGTCGGGATAGTGAAGTAAAATGATTGAAAGAATAAGAGGTTTTGGTAAGTGATGATATGCCAGAATTTATTATTTCCAAGGTACAACTCTTCTAGAAAATGACATAGTTCATAATGAGACAATGAAATCAGGTAATTTTGGTAGGGTAAACAATATTTTTATTTTATATGAAACTACAGGTATGAGATACCAGTATTTGGAAAGCACCATCCAAATGAAGGTTGAAGTAACTAAGGGATGAGAGGATAAGGATAGGTCATAGGTTAGAGATTAAGAGATGAAGTGCTGAATCCTCAATAAATTAAGAAGGTTGGTGTACCTCTTCCATGGAGAATATAGCATGCTGGGACAAGCATGTTAGGTTTAATATAGTCATCTGGCCAAAAAGGATATAAGAATGAGTGCCAGCTGCAGTTTCCCTTTACTCTTATATTTACCACCCTTTCCCCTGTTGCATTCCTTCCCTGTATTTCACTGCTGCAGCGCACCCTTTATGCATGTATGCATACTCACATGCCTACTCACACACACACACACACACACAGCCCTCTACTCTCAAAATGGAGTTATGAATGCACATTTCATAATTTAGTAAACCTGTCCTCCCAATACAGAACAAATTCCAGGAAATTCTAAAGACCTCCTTTATCTGTTTTTTTTTTCTTTCTTAAGTTGCAAGTATTTTTTCAAAGTACAGTTTCCTGTACTCATATTTATTTAAACCCAAAGCCTTTTTGCTCTTTCTTAGCAATTATCAAGAGTAATTGATAATTCAGTCTAGCCACTGGGGGCTACTCCCACAGGGCCTATGGGTCTGTCCAAAGAGAATATAAGATGATTTTTACTCTGAGAATTTATACCACTCTGACTTCGAATCAAAATTTCCATTTGTCCAACCTCAAAAACAAAAAAACAAACAAACAAATAAAAACCTCACTACAAAATCCAATCCTTTTAAATAAGTCTTACCTTGTCTCTTTCTGGTTCAGGACGGCAGAGTAGAAGGATGTGCGCTCATCTCCTCTTATGAGAACATCAAAACCACAACTAGCTATAGAACAAACATCAACAGGAGGACACTTGAATCCCATGTGCGAAAACAAAGAAGAAGCCCCAGTGAGATGGTAGGAGGGGCAAAATCACGATTAAAAAAATCCCCATACCCACTGGGTGGGTGACCCACACACTGGAGAAAAATAATACCAAAGAAATTTTCCTACAGTTGTGAAGATTCTGAGCCCCATGTCAAGCTTCCCAATCTGAGAATCCAACAAAGGGACCGGGAATCTCCAGGGAGTCTGACCTTGAAAGCCAGTGTGATTTGATTATAGGACTTCCACAGGATCGGCAAACAGAGGCTCCAACTTGGAGAGCACAGACTAAATCTTACATGTGCCAAGACCCAGAGAAAAGGAGCAGCAACCCTACAGGAGACTGAACCAAATCTACCTGCTAGTGTTACAGGGTCTCCTGTGGAGGCATGGCTTGTCAGGGACTCAGCACAGGGATGAGGGAACTGACAGCAGCAGTCATGGAGGACCCCCTTTGGTATAAGTACTCTTGTAATTCACCATTAACCCTACTAAAGACCCTATGGATCCCAGGGCTGGGTCCATCTAAAGCCAAATAACTAACAGAGAGGGAGCACAACCCCATCCATCAGAAGATAATTAGATTAAAGCTTTACTGAGAAAGGCCCTGTCCACCAAAGCAAGAGCCCGTTTTTCCTACCCTGTCCCTCCCATCAGGAAGTTTACAGAAGCCTCTTAGCCTCATCCATCAGAGGGTAGACAGAAGAAGCAAGAAGAACCACAATTCCACTGTGGCTATGAAAAAAAAATTACAGAAAGTTAATCAGGATGAAAATGTAGACAGTTATGTCCAGGATGAAGGGACAATATAAACCCCCAGAAAAACATCTAAATGAAAAACAACTAAATAAACCAACCTTTCAGAAAAAGAATTAAGAATAATGATAGTGAGTGAAGATGATACAGGATTTCAGAAATAGAATGGAGACGATGCAAGAAATATTTACCAAAGGCCTAAAAACAAATAGAAATGAATGATTACACTAGAAAGAATCAATAGCAGAATAACTGACACAGAAGAAAAAATAAGTGACCTGGAGGACAGAATGGTGGAAATCACTGCCACAAAACAGAATATATAAAAAAATGAATGGAGAAAAAAAAGAAGATAGCCTAAGAGACCTGTAGTGCTAGAGAAGTCTCTTGAGAGTCCCTTGGACAGCAAGAAAGCCAAACCAGTTAGTCATAAAGGAAATCAACCCTGAATATTTATTGGAAGGACTGGTGCTGAAGCAGAAGCTCCAATACATTGGTCACCTGAAATGCAGAGTTGACTCATTGAAAAACACCCTGATGATGAGAAAAATTGAGAGCAAGATGAGAAGGGGGAGACAGAGGATGAGATGGCTGGATGGCTGTCACTGATTCAATGGACTTGAGTTTGATAGTGAAGGGCAGGGAAGTCTGGTGTGCTGCAGTTCCTGGGTGGTTCGGGGCAGGGGGGTCACAGAGACTCAGACACAACTTAGCAACTGAACAGCAAAAGACCTCTGGGGCAACATTAAACCACAAACATTCATTATCTGTTCAGTTGCTCAGGTGTGTCTGAATCCTTGTGGCTCTGTGGACTGCAGCATGCCAGGCTTCCCTGTCCATCACCAACTCCCAGAGCTTGCTCAAACTCACATCCATCAAGTCAGTTTTGCCATCCAACCAGCTTATCCTCTGTCATCCCCTTCTTCTCCTGCCTTCAATCTTTCCCAGTATCAGGGTCTTTTCCAATGAGTCAGTTCTTCTCATCAGCTGGCCAAATTATTGGAGTTTCAGCTTCAGCATCAGTCCTTCCAATGAATATTCAGGACTGATTTCCTTTAGGATTGACTCTTTGATCTCTTTTCAGTCCAAGGGACTCTCAAGAGTCTCCTTCAACACCACAGTTCAAAAGCATCAATTCATCAGCATTCAGCTTTCTTTATAGTCCAACTCTCAATCTATTCATGACTACTGGAAAAACCATAGCTTTTACTAGACTGACCTTCATCAGGAATGTCTCTGCTTTTTAATATGCTGTCTAGGTTGGTCATAGCTTTTCTTCCAAGGAGCAAGAATCTTTTAATTTCATGGCTGCAGTCCCCATCTGCAGTGATGTTGGAGCCCAAGAAAAGAAAGTCTCTCACTGTTTCCATTGTTTCCCCATCTATTTGCCATGAAGTAATGGGACTGGATGCCATGATTTTAGTTTTTTGAATGTTGAATTTTAACCCAATTTTTTCACTCTCCTCTTTCACTTTCACCAAGAGGCACTTCAGTACTTGTTCACTTTCTGCCATAAGGGTGGTGTCATCTGCATATCTGAGGTTATTGATATTTCTCCTGGCAATCTTGATTCTAGCTTGTGCTTCATCCCTCCCAGAATTTTGCTTGATATACTCTGCATATTAGTTAAATAAGCAGAGTGACAATATACATTCGTGATGTACTCCTTTCCCAATTCAGAACCAGTCTCTTGTTCCATGTCTGGTTCCAACTTTTCCATGCTTCTTGACCTGCATACAGATTTCTCAGGAGGCAGGTCTGCAAAAGTGGTCTAGTATTTCCAACTCTTTAAGAATTTTCCACATTTTTTGTGACCCACACAGTCAAATGCTTTGGCATAGTCAATAAAGCAGAAGTAGATGTGTGTGTGTGTGTGTGTGTGTGTGTGTGTGTGTGTGTGTGTGTAATGTTATAGGGAACTCAGAAGGTGGAGAAAGAAAGGACCCAAGACAACATTCCAAGAGATAATAGATGAAAACTTCCTAACACGGCAAGGGAATACTCAACCAAATCCAGAAAGCACAGAGAATCCCAGGCAGGATAAACCCAAGGAGGAACAGCCCAAAATGCATAGTAATCAAACTGTCAAAAATTAAAGACAAGAATAAAATATTAAAAGCTACAAGGGAAAAATGACAACGTACAAGGGAACGCCTACCTGATTTCTCAACAGAAACTCTCCAATTCAGAAAGGAATGGCACAATATAGTCAAGGTGATGAAAG
Organism: Bos grunniens; assembly: GCF_055505025.1. Lineage (NCBI taxonomy): Eukaryota > Metazoa > Chordata > Mammalia > Artiodactyla > Bovidae > Bos > Bos grunniens. The sequence continues at coordinate 119,710,257 of NC_141168.1, forward strand.
GGAAGAACCTACAACTAAGAGTACTCTACCCAACAAGCCTCATTCAAATTTGATGGAGAAATTAAAGGTTTTCCAGACAAGCAAAAGTTAAGAGAATTCAGCAACACCAAACCAGTTTTGCAATAAATGCTAAATGAACTTCTCTAGGCAGGAAACACAAGAGAAGGAAAAGACCTACAGAAAATAAACCCAAAACAATTAATACAATGGTAATAGGGTCATACATATCAATAATTACCTTAAATGTAAATGGGTTAAAATCACCAGCCAAAAGACATAGATTTGCGGGTGGATGAAAACATGTGACTACATGCACTTCCACTTACCACATCAGTCTGCTGGACCCCTCAAGTTGTATGTAATTATTTTATATTGTAATTATATATTTTTATATTAGGTTAATAATGTTCCCATTGTGACTTGCAATTATAATTGTTATTATTATTATTTTTTGGTCTGGCTATTGATGTAAAAACTGATATCTTTTACTATTGTGATCATGTAACTATTACTCACATAATACCATTGTATCATGATTTGTCAACAGAAAAATAATAGAATTCTATATCACCAAGACTACCATTTAATAGAAAAACGTGTAATCGCTTTTCAAAATCCCAATGCATATAAGAATTATCTTGGAATATTTTGAAAAACACAAATACCCAGGTATTGCTTTTTTCTCCAAAGCTCCAAATATGTTTCTAATGAGCAATCATGTTTAAAAACAACTGGCTTTTAGTATATCGATCTTTTACTTTTACCTAGATTGTATCACTTTTTCTATTTCATATTCAGTGCTCCCATTTCATTTAGTTTATGTTTTCTAATATCTCCATCTGTTCTTTTTTTATATATTCTTTCTCAAGCCTTTATCAAGCATAGTAGAAAAGCCTATATATATATATATATGCATATATATATTTATATATAGTATGTATAAAGGGTTAGAAAACTTAAAAAAATAAAGAAGTATTAGTATTTCATCTCGTATCTTGCAAGTTACACAGTCACAATCCTGAAGCTGATATAAATCTAAAAGCCTCATTTTCCTCTTTAACTAGAATGGTCATATCATTTATCATACAAAAGGAGCTGATTTCTTAAAACAAAAGTATGTGCTGTAAACAATTATGGTGAGACAACTGACAAGAACCAAGACCATTCCAGTGTGGTCATTATGTCTTTAACCATCATAGGACTTCTGGGACACTCCCTTAAAAGGCTTTGGGTTGAATTGGGAAGACACAGAGTTATTATGATGACAGTGATCCCTTATTTAACTCACTGAACCCTTTCTACTACAGCTAGACTGATTCCAATTAAGTTTATTGCTATAAAGATTTATTAATAATCACATTAACATATCTGGCTTGGTTTGCTGAAATTTCACACATACTGGAGTCATGCCAAAGCCCTTTCCCTAGTATAACTCTATGGTATAACAGGGCTAAACCAATTCTAGATCTCTGAACTGTTGTCTTGGCACCTCCTAATACACATCTCATGAATACAGGGTTTTATTTAGCTTTGATGTTTTGAACTCCAGTGTTTCTCTCAGACTTCAGGATCTTTATTTCAGAAATACAGTTATAATTTACCACTGCTTGCCTTTGGAGAAGCTGAGAAGACTCCCATACTTTCCTCCTAACAACTCATTGTAAGATTTAACTAGACTTTCTTTTTCATTCATTCTGATTTTCATGAAAAGGTTCACGAGTCAAAATTAGGGGTAAATGACAATAAAATAATAATTAGCTTTTACTGAGACTTTACTGTACAGTGGTCCTCAATATTTTTAGCATCAGGGACTGGTTTTGTGGAAGCCAATTTTTCCACAGATGGTGGCGCAAGGTTAGGGGGAGATTTGGGATGATTCAGTGCATTACATTTATTGAGTGCTTAACTTCTATTATTATTACATCAGCTTCTCCTCAGATCATCAGGCATTATGCCCTGGAGTTTAGGGACCCCTATTTTCCTCACAAGATATAAAACCCTATTTATGGGGAAACTGCATAATATCTAGGGAGGATGTCACTTGCTTGAGGATATAGCGATAAATACTGAGGAGAAACTTGAACTCAGTCTGCAATAGTAAATAATTAGGAAATGTATACTTAAGAATGTAAAGCTAGTTAAATGTCTATAAATTTATTTATTTTCTTGAAAGATTTTCTACAGCACCTTATAAGTTATTATTTATTTTATAAATATAGGTAAAGAACCATGGAAATTACAAACTCTACCAAAAATTACTGGTTTTCCTGTATTTTGGGTTTCTTTACCCAAATAATTACCCATTGTACAAAAATAGATTAGAAAGTAGTTATTCATGCCTAATCAACCTCACAAGATTTTTAATGTATAAAAAGCATATGTTAAAATTAATAAATATCTCAAAAGCTGCATTTTGACTTTGAAATAAGAAATGGTCTGGAAATAGCAGATTTAGTTACAAGATCCTCAGCTTTCCTTACCTCATGGTTTCTAGTCATAGATATCTTACTATGGGATGGACATATACTATTCATGTTAACTTTTTTTCTAACGAAGAACTTAACAGAAAAAACTTGTGGGTATAAGAGTCAATGAGTTTTGGGAAGGGCAAATAGGGGTGGGGGATTAAGTACAAACTACTTTGGGGAACTTCCCTGGTGGTCCAGTAACCTTGAAATGCAGGGGATACAAGTTTGATCCTTGGTCTGGGAAGTAAGATCTGACATGGCACAGAGCAACTAAGCCCACACAATGCAACTACTGAATTGGTGCCCCACACCTAGAGAGTCTGCACTGGAAGGAAAGATCCCACATGATACAACTAAGACATGACATGCCCTAATTAATTAATTAAAAACTATTATGTGTAGAATAAATAAGCTACAAGGATATATTGTACAACACAAGGAATACAGCCAATAGTTTATAATAATTATAAGTGGAGTATAAGCTTTAAAACTGTAAATTACTTTGCTGTACACCTGTAATTTATATAATAATGTACATCAACTATCACAATCTTAAGAAAAGGGTCCATAGGTTTGTAGAGGACATCTAAGCAGATCATGATATTAACTTTTACAAAAAATGTGACACTTCCTTTGCTGTTTCCAGGGGCCACCGCCAGGCCAGATGTTACATTTTCAAAATGATATAACATGACCTCATGAATAATTAAGAGTTCTTACTTCATAAACTTCAATTCCAAAGTTACATAGAGGTCCACAGAATAATTTAGATCTAGGTAATTTATAGTTTAGTCATGTACAGAAAGAAAAGATAAAGGGAGAAATGCCATGCAGAAATTTTAAATGAACAGTTGTATGATGGACAATTAGAGTCTATATAGGCCATCTGGCTCTATGATATTGCTGTTCATTTCCAACAACCATCAGTAACCTCACTCTCAGAATCATTTATAAGATGAGATATGAAACAACAAGTTGTATAGAGAAGATTTAAAGACTCAATTCAAAGATTCAAAGATTTCAGAGTCTGAAAATACAAATGACTTGGGCACTCATGCCTAGGAAAGAGTTTGGGTGGAGTTGATTTTATTTTCAATGCTGACTTTTTCAGTATAAATAGAACCAAAAGTATGAAAAACAAACTTCTGTTTGTTCGTTTGTCTTAAAATGTTTAATTCTCTACTAAGAGCTAAGAGCCTAAAGAAATAAAGCCTTGACTTGGTTTTGTGTGTGTGTGTGTGTGTGATACAACTGACTATCACTAGCAGCCCTAATCCCTCATATGTAGAATGGTTCGGATTCATTCCTTACTGAGTTCCATTCTGGTTCTGAAATTCACTTATTTTGTGAAGATATGCTGTGTATATGTCTGGAAAGTATATTATTCATATTTTTTTGTCATTATTGTGTGTCCTTGACTCTGTCAATCTTTGGAAATCTGACAATGTGGAGGATACTGGTAAACCCAGCATTACCAAACCTTCTAGAATTCAGAGGAAAATAAATTTTAAAAGCTCATCTTTAGTTGATAGAAGTTAATGTCTTTCTCTTTGACATTTATTAGTTGGAACAGATTCTTTGAATTGTCAGTATTACTTCCATATTTAAAGACTTTATTATTATTTATTTAAATATTGCTGCTAAGTCGCTTCAGTCGTGTCCGATTCTGTGTGACCCCATAGACGGCAGCCCACCAGGCTTCCCTGTTCATGGGATTCTCCAGGCAAGAATACTGGAGTGGGTTGCCATTTCCTTCTCTAATGCATGAAAGTGAAAAGTGAAAGTGAAGTCACTCAGTCGTGTCCGACTCTAGTGACCCATGGACTGCAGCCTACCAGGCTCCTCCATCTATGGGATTTTCTAGGCAGAAGTACTGGAGTGGGATGCCATTGTCTTCTCCATTTAAACATTAACATTTATTAATAATTAATATTATTTAATATTTAATTCCTCTTATTTTCCCAAATGAGGAAAAATAATGCAGGCATGAGGTTATAAATGAAAATTTTCTTCAATACCCTGCAATATTCTCTCTTACTCAGTCTTGAGCTCCTCCAAAGAATGTGTTCAAGACCACGGAGAGAGGCTCTTTAGGGGCAGGAATGTAAAAGTGTGTTCACTCCACAGCACTGTGAGATGTCTGCAAGAGATGAGAGATGAAGATGAAGAGAAGAGAGATGAAGAGATGAAGTTTATGCCTCCACCTCCTAAGGGTGATCTTCCTATTCCAGAATTGACTTTAATGATTATTTATAAATAAAATACATAATTTTGTGACTTCCACTTACTCAGAAAATGAAAAATGTTTACATTGGGCATTTAAGCCCCAACTTAGGAGAGATGATGGAAATGTAATATAAAATATCACTCTATCACAAGTCTATGACAGTGAAATGTAGTGATTTCCCATTAAGTCCAAGATGCAAAAATGCCTAAAATCCTTCCAAGGAGAAAGAAATGATTTAGTCTATAATCACCGAACTTGATGAGCCCCCTCTCCAGTCAACTCTTGGATGGATGGATGGCTCTGAAGGCATTTGTAAAGGCCTACAGACTCATAAGGGAACAGTGTTTGAAAGACAAAAGTTAAACAAGTTTGTTTTTGTTTTTTTTTTTATACACACACAGGATAAATTCCAATGAAAATAAGAAAGGAAGGAAGGAAAGGAAAAGAAAGAAAAATAAAAACAAAAGGAGGACAATGGAATGAATTCAAGCTGAGAAAGCAGCATATAAACATTTCTAGATAGCATATTCAAAAGCAGAGACATTACTTTGCCAACAAAGGTCCATCTAGTCAAGGCTATGGTTTTTCCTGTGGTCATGTATGGATGTGAGAGTTGAACTGTGAAAAAGGCTGAGTGCCAAAGAATTGATGCTTTTGAACTGTGGTGTTGGAGAAGACTCTTGAGAGTCCCTTGGACTGCAAGGAGATCCAACTAGTCCATTCTGAAGGAGATCAGCCCTGGGATTTCTTTGGAAGGAATGATGCTAAAGCTGAAACTCCAGTACTTTGGCCACCTCATGTGAAGAGTTGACTCATTGGAAAAGACTCTGATGCTGGGAGGGATTGGGGGCAGGAGGAGAAGGGGACGACAGAGGATGAGATGGCTGGATGGCATCACTGACTTGATGGACGTGAGTCTGAGTGAACTCCGGGAGTTGGTGATGGACAGAGAGGCCTGGTGTGCTGCGATTCATGGGGTCACAAAGAGTCGGACACGACTGAGCCACTGAACTGAACCGATTATAAATCTTAGGGTTAAATAGCTGTGACAATGTTCAGTCACTAAGTTTTGTCTGACTCTTTGTGAGCCTATGGACTGTAGCATGCCAGGCTCCTCTGTCCTCCACTATCTCCTGAAATTTGCACAAATTCATGTCCTCTGATGGGCTTCCCAGGCGGCACTAGTGGTAAAGAACCTGCCTGCCAATGCAGGAGACTTAAGAGCTCCTTGGGTTGGGAAGATTCCCCTGGAGGTGTGTATACCAACCCACTGCAGTATTCTTACCTGGAGAATCCCATGGACAGTGGAACCTGGCAAGCTACAGTCCACAGGGTCATGAAGAGTTGGACAAGACTGAAATGACTTAGCACACACATGTCCATTGATATTTAAACTTTGAAAAGAAAAATAAAAGATCAAAAGCTAATTCAAAGAGCAAGAACACAATAATAAAAACGAGATCATAATTTTTTGTAACATCTATTTTATAAGTATTTTCAAAGAAGAGATATGCAATTGTTTTATAAGATAAGGCATAGCAAAGAGCAGGAAATATCTCTCCCACAACTGGATGAAGACAGGTTTTCTTTCCTTGAAGTTGCTTCCAATCCTATAGGAGAATATAATGTTTTACAAGGACTTATTTAAAATAATGGCACTTAGAACTGTGTCATTTGGTATACTGGATATATTTGGGTTTTAATTTAATTTAATTTTATTTCAAAGTATTTATATAGAAACATTTTGTCTTTAATAAGGCAAATGTTCTAAAAGAGGTAATGCAGATGTCCTTGTGATGATGTACCAAGTATTAAGAAAACACTTTGGTCTCACTGGCAAGACTGAAAATAAAATATATATCAGGCAATTTTCATAAGGAAAAGAGCATAGATTTTTTCCCAATTTTATCTCCCTTCTTTCTTCATTTCTTACTTTTTCCTTTCTTCTTTCCTTCCTTTCCATCATTTTCCTTCTTTCACTGCTTAAATGCTTATAACTTTCTATTTAAAGAAGCTTGATAGTTTGTCCTATAAAAACGTTTCTCACTCTACTTTTCAAATTTTCAACTTATTTGTATTGTACTTCTGCAGTTACATTGACCAAGTTACCCTTAAAAAGAGCTGACATGCTTTGCTAAATTAATTCAGAACTTCCTTTGCTTAAAATGGGCACCCTTTTCTTTATATTAGAAACAGTTCTAACCATAGATAACCTTCAAGTCAGGTCATTTCCATGACATATTAATCTCATGTTTATGTGAAATATTAAAAGAAAGCTAAAACCTTGTGATTAAACACTGCACACATCTTGTTAGACATATAATTTAAAGCTGGAGGTGACTAACCTCTGAGGATCGAATATCTTCATACTTTTACTTTTCAGATAATACTGTACTGAGTAGCTGGATTAATTTGGATTTTTTTTTTCTATATTGTGAACACATTCTCCATAAGAGAGTGTTTCGATGTAAAATGATTTATTTTCTTGAAAAGACATCCTTCAGAATTCTTTGCTCAAGAGGAAGGATAAGGAATCATGTTAGCCTAAACATGAACAAATATAAAACGTCCCTCATGACTTTCTCCAAGTCTTACAGTCTGCCAAACCACAGTGAAAAATAAATATATCTCCAGAAAATAATATTGTTCTGAAGTTACTGTGCCTTAATTTTCTGAACATTTAAGTTACTGCTGTATCCGACAGTATTTTTTTTTTTTTTTCTGGTCTGTGAAGGAATTAGCCACCTACATATTTTTAGCAATAAAATGAAAATACATATACGGCATTGGTTTCCTGACAGCATTGTTAACACTTAGTCATATTTCCAAATAATACTGAAAATCTGTGGTAGAGATGCATGGAAGTAACAGTGAGAATAAAATACCTGGCACTGTGTTTAAAGGGCAAATAATTTTAATTTTATTAAGAAGATTTAAATTCACTGCCTAACGGTGGACAGTCTTTAAAGAGACAGATATTGCTTTTAGATTCTTAATAACAGAATACACATCTCAAATCTTCTCCATGGAAGACATCGTAAAGCTTACTGTACTTTTTCTTCCTAAAACAGTATTTGTTATTAATAGAATCTCAGGGAACAATAAATCGTTACTATGTTAGCCAAAAGAAAAACAAAATAAAAATAGACCATGAAATAAAGACCCTAATGGTATTTGAGACCCCTCCCCCACCGCCAAAATACACGTCAGATGGAGGCTGGGAAAGCAAAGTAGTATATGAATTAGCAAAAACAAATAAATGAAAGCGTAAAAGTGGTACGACTTTTCTTTCTGGAAAATTCCCTCAATACGTGACTTTTTGTACTTTTCATCTCTTCCATTCACCAGCAAGAGTGATACGGTCCCTGCAGGAGCCGCTTCTCTTCCGCGCGAGGTTGCTCAGCAATAAATCCGTGTGAAATAATAGCTTGCGCTCTTCCTAGTTAGAGCAGTTAATAACTGGTTAAGCGACATCTCCCTCCAATGGCTGTTTTCGTCGCCCCGGCGCAGTGTCTTCGCCTAGTCCCGTCCCTCTCCTTCCCGGCGAGCCCCATCCTCCCGCCCGCGGCCCCGGCCCCGTCCTCGTAGCCCCGCCGCAGTCCGCGCGCCGGGACTCACTGAGGCGGGAGAGGATCAGTTGGCCGGAAGCAGCGCCTGGGGACGGACCGCTGCCGCCGCTCTCCGGAACTCAGGCGTAGACCGAACGCGGCCCGGCGCGCACGGAGTTAACGGCGCCGCGGCGCGAAGAGCGGAGAGGGCGCGAGTCCGCGAGGCCCCCGCCCCGCGCCGTCCCCGCGCCCCGCGCCCCGCGTCCCGCGCCCCGCGCCCCGCACCCCGCACCGCGGGCTGACGCCGGACCCGCCGCAGGAAGCGGAAGGCGGGCAGCCGAGCGGCGAGCACTACTCCGCGCCGAGGTCCGGGTGTGTAAGCGCAGCCCGCCAGAGCCGAGCCCAGTATCCAGCCCTCGACCGCGCCGCCAACTCCCAGTCCCCGCTCCGGGTCCCCAGAGCAGTCCAAGCAGGCGAGGGGCGGGATGTTCGCAGCTCCACACCCTGGGCGCTGAGACCAAGCCTGCCGGACAGTGGCATTCCTTTCTTGTGAAGCTTTTTGGCTGTTGGATACACCCATGTGACCTCCCCCCCCCACACCCCGCCAACCTTACACTTTTTGGAATGATGGGGATCTTTTTGGCATATGTTGGATTTGTGTTCTTTTCCGTTTTATATGTACAGCAAGGGCTTTCTTCTCAAGGTAAGTCTGTGCTCACTGGCAAGTATACATTTGCTCGCGGTGTGTGTGTGTGTGTGTGTGTGTGTGTGTGTGTGTGTGTGTGTGTGTGTCTTTGCGTTCAAAGAACGGCCAGGCAGATGTAGTCAGGTTCTTAGCAAGTAACAATGAATAGTGTTCTGTTTGGCATTTTTCTTTAAAGTTTATTAATGGTAGCCCAGCTAGATTTGAGAGAAAATACAGTTGGTTACTGACAACGAGGTGGGTTCCTCGGTGAGCACAAACAGAGAGCTATGAGTGTGTGTGTGTGTGTGTGTTCCCTCTATGTGCATGCACAGGGTAACGACTCTTGCATACATTATTTTCGCAAACAGAGCTGAGCATGGGGGTCTCTCCATGGCGAGCCCTCCTCTATGTAGGCAGTATGGGTTTAGAGTTTCCTTTTTCTGTGTCCGTGTGACTTCGTTTGCGTGTGTGTTTATCAAAGGACAGACTCCTCTGAGGACCCATAAAAAGGCACGACTTGCATTACAAGCAGCAGCAGCCTGCTGAATCCAGTTGTTCAGGACTTCGCAGGCTGCAGTGATCATTTCAGCACCATGAACAGATCACATCTCTGCTGCCAGAAGACTGCATCACTTCTGCAGACAGAAATGCCATCAACGGAAAAGTCCTTTTAAGATCAGAATGTCTTCTTAACATCTCCCGTTTCCTCTAAGTATAAATACAGTTCTATTTCAGTAGAGATCATGTTGGGATTTTATAAATTTTTAAAAGAGACACTGATGGCGCTTTGCTTTAAAAAGTGGGGGCAAAGTGCATCCACCCTAAATCGACCCTGCAGCCCCCCAGTCCTCCTCCCCATGAGTACGCATTGTAGCTGTACACTTCCTTAAGCTACAAATCTGTCCTAGACTTTTAAGGAATCATCAGCCTTTCTCAGAGTGTCTCTTAGACAAGATAAGAAAAACCATCCAACGCATTCCGTGTTAGGGAAGTGCCTTTGGGAGAGAGGAAACATATTTTTGTGAGTTTCACCATAGCTCCATGAATCTTGCAAACTAGCAGTATCAAGATTTGTAATGAAAAGGCTAAAAAAAAAAGTCTCTAGTGACTTTATAACAATCTTTAATCTGAACCAAGCCCAGGTGTGTGATTCTTACATCCCATGATGTATGACAATTTACAATACAAAAGCTTGTTGGGAACAGATATGAAGGTTAATTTGGAAAGAAAGAAAGAAATATACACAGCTTAAAAAAGTGTGCAACTTGTTTCAATGCTGTAGCCCTCCAATCACAACTGCTAATGTGTTGTGATATATATCAGGAATGTAAATTTTGACAGATAATCGTGATCTTTTCTCTATTTCATGGAACATCCAGTTAGTCACAGATTGTTCAGAAATCTGGACATAAGAGGCTCTCTTCATGTACCAGCTTGACAGATATGTGTAAAATGTACTTCCCTGAATCCCTCAGTAAGTTTTGGGGAATACTGCAGTCTGACAAAAGGTATTTGTATCTAACTATGAGCAGCCTGGCTAGCAGAGGGGAGTTATTGGAAAGCTTGTTAACCTTTCTATTATCTGGATTTGATCAACAACAAAATGATTTAGGCTTGATACCAAAAATAAGACAAGAAAGAGGCCAAGGAAAACGGTGGAAGGAGCCTCTGGGATATCATAGAGGGTTTTTTTTTTTTTTTTTTTTTAAAGACCCAGGAAAATGTAGTGAGCTCACAAGAGATGCTGTCAAGAGTGGAGTGCGTATTCCAAAAGGGTGCGTTTGTTTTGCAGCAAAATTTACCGAGTTTCCGCGGAATGTGACAGCAACCGAGGGGCAGAATGTGGAGATGTCCTGCGCTTTCCAGAGCGGCTCTGCCTCGGTGTACCTGGAGATCCAGTGGTGGTTCCTGCGGGGGCCGGAGGACCTGGAGCCTGGGGCCGATGTGGCCGGGGCACAGGTAGCAGAGTTGCGTCGCCCGAATTGCCTGCTTCGTGTCCGGCCCACTCACTGACTTAGACTCCTGAGTGTCCAGCCGGAATCTCGGCCAAGATTGTGTTGGGGCGCCCCTGGGAACACCCGTGGCTCACCTGGCGGCAAGGATGACGCCTAGGGATGCAAGGGGGTGAACCCTGTCCTGGCGACACCGCGTTAAAACCAAGGGAAAGCAGGTTGTCTAGTCTTTCCCGGTTAAGAACTGGGAATAGACTCCTCCTTTTAGTACTGGACATTGTCAGCAGCCCTAGATGGCACTGCTGCGTCGATACATCCCCGGACACTCGCTATCCCTTCAGTATGGTGGGATGGGGACAAATTCTGTCGGTTTTTCCATCACCCCCACCCCCACCCCCTTGCGTTCTTACCACCTCTGCCAGACGCAGAGGGAAGGAGCGGGGAGAGAGATGGAGAGGAGGGGGAGACTGAACAGGAGGAGAGACAGAGGAGGGGGAATGGAAGGGGATAGAGGAGGTGGGAAGAGACCGAGGAGGGAGGATGGAGATGGGGAAAGGAGAGACGGGGTGACGGAAAAAAGGGAATGGGGAGTGACGGAGGAACCCCAGTGGAGAGGGGGTGGGGAGGGGAGGAGAGGAGAGGGGGCGGGTAGAGAAACGAGGGTCTGAACAGAGAAGGAGGTAGTTCTGCAAAAGAGGCTGCAGATGTGCGGGGGTGAGTGAAGGTCTGTAGGAGTGACAGCAGGGAATGACAGAATGCAGTCACCGAGATCCCAGGTCTCCCATCCCCCGCAGACTCCCGCACCCCGGGCACTGACCCGAATGCAGCTCCTCGAGTTTGCCAGTCCCAGTCCCCAGAGTCCGAGCACGCCCTCGAAGATTCCTCACCCCCCGCCCCACCCGCAGAGTTCCCTGTCCCCTAATCCCCGCTCCCGCTCCCGAGTCCCCAAGCACAGCCACAGGGATTGGTCCCCTGGTGGGTAGGGCAGCGCCCCTCCCTCCGGGTTTGCCCTGTGGAGGGCTCCGGCTGGGCGAGGTCTGAGCATCCGTATGCCCCGCTCCCCGTTCCTCCCCGTAGGCTGAGCTGCTGCCAGACCGGGACCCTGACGGAGATGGGACCAAGATCAGCGTGAGTGTCAATGCAACTGCTGCACTCGGGCCGGGGCACCAGTTAGTGAATTTCGGTTTTCAAAAATGTTTATACTTACTGTTCCCAATAGAGGAAATTTGCACACGCGGGACAAGAGCCCTCTGGCTCTGTCTTACCTTACCTCACTGGGTACAAACACATTGAAGCAGATTTAGAATTCATACAATAAAATTATTTATCATAATGGTATAAATATTTGAAAAATTACTTGGGAATCATTTTTCACCCAAAGAGGAATGTGACACTTTCTTGCTTTTATTAACTATAACAGTAAAAGGCAGCAATACTAATAATTTATTTATACCAATAATTATCCTTCAATAGCAAGTAAAAGATGAAAATCTTCCCAGGCAGAAAAAAAAATTAAAGCGTCCAACAGGGAGTTGAAGTTGTAATTAAAATAACTCAACTTTAAATGGCATTGGCATTTCTAATGCCAGTGTTCAAAATCATGTAATATAAGACCAAAAGCCAATATAAATATAAAAGCATTGTTAGAGGAGGTTAACCTGTTGAAAATACAGAGATGTGTTTCTACTCTGCTGGTTATTACTGCTCATAATTGTCTGAAATTAGAAAATTTACTATACCTCAGAGGAAGCCATCTAGAATCACTTTATACTAATAGAATTATTTAGTTTGTTGATAATTAGTAAACAACTTTCCATTACTAGAAGTAATATGTGTATAAGGAATCTGAAAATCACATTTTAAAAGGAAATGTATTCTGAGGCTATTTTAAGCACATATAAAGTAATAGAATATTGGGGTTACATCATAGTAATGTAAAAATATGCTAATAAAATCAAATTCTCTAATCTAAATATATAATCTCAGCATGGAAGAAAATATCAAAAATAAGATACAAACCAGAAACTCCCAATTTCTTTTCATAAACTCACTGACTTTTTAGATTCTTTCAATTTAATTATTCTTATATCACAGAATCTGTTGTTTTCCAACAGTGCTAGAAAAGCTTTATTGGTAAGATCAGTAATTAATGATGTTTTTCTTAAATGTTCATTTATATATACACATATAATTAGATAGATTGTTTATTTCCTATTCATCTTTCATTTTTCACCCATACCCCAATCCTCCAAAGACAGGTGGTAAAGCAGCCTCACACATTTTGAGCTAGAGAAACATGCAGTTAGTTGCATAGTCATGCACACAACTGCTAACAGCATTATCAATGCCCAGAGTTCATACAATCTAGTCAACTGGAAAGAGCTCTAAACACAGAAGTAGAAAGCAGTGTGTTCCCAGTTCACCTGGTATGTGACCTTGAACATAGATCCTAAGCCAGCAGTTAATTTTAATTCCCAGGTGAGTTTTTACAAAATACAGTATGAGCTTTGCCCTGGAAAGATGCAGAGTGTTTCTGCATTAATCCAAATGAGAGTATTTTCTGAACCTCCTCAGATGATTCTAGTGTATAGTCAACATTGACAAGCACTGACCCAAACCCCCTAAGCCTCAGTATATTATAAAATGGAATAATAACAATATATAAGCACTCTGACTACCCCAACATTATCAGGACACCCAGTTGAAAATATATTTGAAACTACTATTTCCCATTAGTTTTACAGTCTTAATAATATTTGTATGTAATTTTCATGTACATAAATGCATACTTATGGTTATGGTTCAGATGTTGAAAACTGTTTATATATACAGTTCTATATGTAAAAACCAGATGAACACTTCCCAGATTTTCTAAATTATTTATGACTGTTTGAAAGTGTAATGCCCAGTACAGGAATAACTTTTTGCCTTCTCACTTCTCTTCTCTGTCTTTTGAAATTAATTTGGAAATTATCCAAATCCAGATCTTGAGTGTCATATGAAGTCCATCGTTGTCAGTCATGGATAATATGATAATATGATGTATATCAAATCTACCTCTTCTGATAAAAATGCTTACAGATCTATTGCATATTATGTAGAATTTTGTATATTATATATTACCATATATATATTCTTGGTGTTAATCTGGTATAAACAATATCAGAAGTGAGAGTCAGTTTCTATTTTGAAAATCAAAGCAGTGTTTAATTAATGGCATCTCAAGTTCCAACAGCACACAGACCCTGTGGTAGCAGGGGCATGTATTCCGAGTCATAGGATTTCAGGTGATATTCATTTGCTCCCTGAGTCTTGCCACCCCATGACTATAGGTCAGACTGCACCAACAGCTGGAGTAAAAACTTTACTATCCAAGTCTATTTTGCCAGTCCGTTTAGTAATCATCCTGAAGTGGGGATTAAAAGCACATTCCCACTTAAACTCAGCTGTGACCAACAGCATGTTTTTGTGATCTCTCAGAGTGGTAGGTAGCCTACAGTGAAGAAGAGAGGCTTTGTAAACTATGCACGCATTAGGTTCTGCTTCATTCAGTTGAGCTCACCTGGCAGAGGCCAGTCCCCTGATGGAATCATGGTAGAGCTGGTACCAAATGCCAACCATGTGGCTTATGGAATCTGGTTCAGCTGGACTAAACTCATGTTTCCATGATCTTGTGAATCTAGGTGTTAATAGAATAAGATAAGTAAGATCTTCTAATTAGACTGCTGAGGAAATAAAAAGCTTTCTGACTGTGGCTGTGAGGCCATTAAGACCTTTTAATTTTCCAACCTTAGCAAGCTCAGGACAAGATATGGAAACCAAATCACTTGATGTAGCACTTTGTTTTTTTTACCTACAATTTTTCAGACAGTGAAAGTCCAAGGCAATGACATCTCTCACAAGCTTCAGATTTCCAAAGTGAGGAAAAAGGATGAAGGCTTATATGAGTGCAGGGTGACCGACGCCAATTATGGAGAGCTTCAGGAACACAAAGCCCAGGCCTACCTAAAAGTCAACGCCAACAGCCACGCCCGGAGGATGCAGGCCTTCGAGGCCTCACCCATGTGGCTGCAGGATATGAAACCTCGCAAGAATGTCTCCGTGGCAGCTCCCAGCAGTATGCACAGCTCTGCCAACCAGCGAGTGCCCTCCACTTCCAGCCCTCAAGAGGTAGCCAAAATCCCCAAACAAAGTCCACAATCAGGTATGGAAACCCATTTTACCATTCACAAACCCTCCACAGGAAGATGGGTCAGTGTAGACAGATTTACGTGTGACGGTTTCTCTAAAATTAGAGAGCAAGTTCAGTTAAAATGAGGATGAGCTATGAGAGCCAGGGGCTGACCTTTCCTGAAGGTGTGAATTGCCCCATTAGTTGCTGGCAGTGCCTCATGTCCAGGGAATCTGAGGGCTGGACTTCTTTTCCTTCTGTATTTACACACTATAAGCACAATAAATCATGTGCATTTGGTTGCATTGTAAATACATGTTCATTTTCTCTACAGATTTATGTGTTGATAATGACCCAAATTAAGAGACTTTCACTTCATCATCATGTAAATGAAAGAGACACACCACATTTTCAGAGACTCATAGCTTTAAGCAGGACCAGTTACCAAGGGCTTCTGTTTTGAAGGAGAAACTTCAGCTGCCTGTGATGAAAGTAATTATGGTAATAGGAGGAAGTAAGGCGGGGTGAAAGGCAGAAAGTGGTACAGTGATAAGGCAGCTCCTGTCAATGTGGCTTCGATGCCAATTTAGAAGCTTAGTCACACATTTCCTAAGTCAGCTGTACAAGTTAAAGCTGTTCTGAATAGCATTAATTTATGCACTGATTCAGCCAATGGAAACTCACTGAAGTTTTAACCTTGGCATGGAATGAGCAGTACCTTACACTACCCTAGACTGTTCTGCATCCTGTTCAAATGCTTGATGCAGTATTTTAGGATGAAGGGAGCATAAAATATTGAATTTCTCAGTTTTGAGTTTGTTTCTTTATAGTTTATCATTGAAGAATTATTGATACTACTATTGTAATAGAAAATTATATTGCTAACATTCAAATTCTTTTTAGCTACTAGATTTTTAAAATTTCATCATTTTATCAGGATGATTTATATATAAATAAACATTTAAATATATTTTTACATTTATATGTAAAAATTAAAAAATATGGACATATATATATATATTTATCAGTCACGTCCAACTCGAGACCTCATGGACTGTAGCCTGCCAGGCTCTTCTGTCCATGGAATATTCCAGGCAAGAATACTGGAGTGGGTTGCTATTTCTTCCCTTTCTCCAGGGGATCTTCCCAGCCCAGGGTTCAAATCTGTGTCTCCTGTGCCTCCTGCATTGGCAGGTAGATTCTTTACCACTGAGACATCTGGGAAGCCCATGTGTGTGCATGTGTATATCTTTAAATACTTATTTATAAACAATATTTTAAAAATAATATATCCCACCCTAGATATATTAAAAATAATATATCCCACCCACTCCTTAGGCTTCATATGCTAATGTAGACTATTTGTTGTGAGCTTGACTAAGGGTCCCTATGATGTAGGTAAGCAGCTATCCCAGCATGTCTTGCTTACGGCACCTTATGCCATGCTGAAAGGAGACAGCTTCTCTGAAGCCATATTTGTGTGACTTTGTCTCATTTTCTTCTTTATCATCTCTTTTGTCCCCCAAAGGAAAAAACCAAGTTAAAAAATATATACACATGTGTACACACACACATATACACACACATGCACACACACACACCTAATGGTAGAAATTTTTTTAGCCATTATTTGGTAAAGATTTTATACTTTTGGAGACATTGTCTTCGTCCCTTTCTCACTGTCAAAATAAGAACCTAAATGCTATATGCAAAATTTCAGAGGCCATTCAGCAGACAATTTACAGCCTAACTGATGAGGACTCCAAATCATGGAACTGAAGTTATTAGCCTGCATAGAATATTCCACGCTAGAAATCATAAATCCATTTTGTGGAATCAGATTACTTATCCCAGATGAAGGATTCTAAGCATATTTCTAAATTCTTTACATTTTGGATTGAATAATATACTCTAAAAAGATTCATTTTATTTTAATATCTTTTTCTTAGTCTGATTGGTGCTAAGTGGCAAAGGCTATACAAATCTAACAAATTTCAAAGAGAAATCACCACTCATTTTCCACCCATCATCAGCCTCACCCATTGCTTCTTCTAAAGGAACAGGGTGTACTGCTTATGCAAGCCTGTATTCATCCAAAGCTATTTCCATTAAAAATTATCAGCAGTAGCAAAGGTTAATCTGAAACACAGTAAAAATTTTCATTTCAATTTTCTTCTATGGTTGAATACTGGAAAATATTTTATATACATTTAACATTTTCTAACTTCTAGTGCAGAAGCTATGGTGGCCCAGCCACTCATTTTATTCATGTGTAAGTCTCTGTGCTTGCACAATTATTGCATAAGATACAGTTTTGGGGTTAAATATCTATATCATCTTTCCTCTAACACCCACATCCTGATTTGTAATTTCGCTTTATGATTTTTCAGGTTATATTCAAATAAAGCTGATTTCAATACCCATGCTTCATTTATTCACTCTCCATCCTTTTGAGAACTTGTATGCCAAGCACAATGATACAAAAATGGAAGACATACTTCCATTCTTCAAAGAGTTAATCGTTTTTATATTTTCATTTGTGAGAAAACAAAATATTTGTAAATTACACTGACCACGCATCTTTGCTTTCCTGTTTTATTAAAGGCAAGATATGATGAAGACAAAATAAGTGAAATCTTGCCTTTACAGACCAAGAGTTATATTAGCCTTTTGTTTTTTCACTTGATATAGGAAGGCATGTGTCATCCATGGTGTCTGTGACACTATAATACCAACCTGTTACCAAAAGCTGGGCTGTTGGCCTTTTATTTTCATCACAGTTTTTACTTAGTTGACTGAACTATTTATTTTGAAATACTCAGTTCCTAATTCATACTTCTTTCTGTCAAAGTAGTTCTGTCTCTCTTTGAAGGAAAAGTATTAGCTGAAAATAACTCTGAATATATATTATAACATTCAAATTACTCAATTTTCCTAGAGCAGAAATTTATGTTAAAAATATGGAAAAATAGTCTTTTATTATCTGTATATCACAAAATATATAGCTACTTTACCAGATATTTTTTTCAAAAGCTAATGCACATGTAACTATCCAATTGAGCTGTATCTTTATGGTGTTTATTTTTAATTCTTTTAATTCTACCTACATTTGATAATCCACAATTAGAACCAAAATACTGAAGAAAAATCATAAAGCAAATAAATAGAACTTGGCTTTTGCAGTTCCTTAGGTTTTTCTCTTCTCCAATCTTTGTAGCCATAACTAACATTTAGAATGTCCTACAGGTGTTCTGAGGGTAACAAGTCCTGATTCTAGCATGAACTGGTTTAGTTCCATCTGCACTGAGAACCAGAGAAGGCAATGGCACCCCACTCCAGTACTCTTGCCTGGAAAATACCATGGACAGAGGAGTCTGGTAGGCTGCAGTCCATGGAGTCTCGAAGAGTCTGACACAACTGAACGACTTCACTTTCACTTTTCACTTTCATGCATTGGAGAAGGAAACGGCAACCCATTCCAGTGTTCTTGCCTGGAGAACCCCAGGGACAGGGGAGTCTGGTGGGCTACCGTCTATGGGGTTGCACAGAGCGGACAGGACTGAAGCGACTTAGCAGCAGCAGCAGCAGCACTGAGAACAGATCCCCAAGTACCTCAATAAACTACATCATTCTCTACTCATTTCTTTCTGTCTCATGGACAACATCTACTTCATACAAAAGCCAAACCTCCCCTCCATCCACCACCACCCCAGTTTCCTACTTTTGTCCTTCCCCACCCAGTCTATACTCTCTTCTATGGATCCCCTCTCCACACACCCCCTTGCCAACAAGCCAATGAAGGTGTGAACGCAGCCTGGCCCAGTCCCACCCCAGCCTGGCAGCTACACCCCTAAAGGTCACACCCACAGCCCCACCCCTCAGCTGCTGGTGTCCTGAACTCCCCTCTGGCCCCTTCAAGTTGACTGTTAGCATTCCCCTTTCTCTCTGTGGACTTCTCCAACTAAATTCCTCTCTTAAATGTAGTTCTTTTCCCATTCTCAGTGTTCCAGTATCATCCATTTCTATGGTTTCAACTACTAAGTTTTCCTCAGAAAATTTCTCAGTCTGTTGCAAAAAAGAGAACCCCTTCCAGGGCCTGAGAGTGGGCTTTTCTCTAACACTCTGAAATGAATTGTCTGAGGAGACACAAGTGCTGACAAAGCAAGAGACTTTATTGGGAAGGGGCACCTGGGTGGAGAGCAGTGAGGTATGAGAACCCAGGAGAAGGTCTGCCACATGACTTGCAGTCTTGGGCTTATGGTAATGGGGTTAGTTGCCGGCTTGTCTGTGGCCAATCATCCTGTTTGGCCCATATTTGGTGACTCGGGGTCCTTGCCGGTGGCTTGCACATCACTCAGCCAAGATGGATTCCAGCGAGGAGGATTCTGGGAGGTGGTAGGACCTCATAGATTGGGCATCAGTTCAGATCAGATCAGTCGCTCAGTTGTGTCCGACTCTTTGTGACCCCATGAATCGCAGCACACCAGGCCTCCCTGTCCATCACCAACTCCTGGAGTTCACTCAGACTTATGTCCATCGAGTCAGTGATGCCATCCAGCCATCTCATCTCTGTCGTCCCCTTCTCCTCCTGTCCCCAATCCCTCCAGCATCAGAGTCTTTTCCAATGAGTCATTTGGCATATGAACTGATATCTCCTCTGTTCTTTTGACCTTTCCCAAATCCTTCCTGTCGGTGGTAGCTTGTTAGTTCCACATTCCTTACCAGAACTTCCGGTTGTAAGATAACTAATACAAGTGATTACTGTTGTGCCTGACCAAGGCAGGTAGTTTTGGTCAGTGGTTCCCCTAACAAATTGACAGTCTGATCCTGACTTCCCTCTGGAGAGCCAGACCAGGGCTCCTGCTGTCCCCATTAACCCCACCACCACCGCCATGTCTGTTCTAGGATCCCTGTGCAGAGCAGAGCCCCTGCACAGTGGTTGACCGCAGCTGTTGACACATGTGCCTCTTGTGCCCACCCTGAGCCTGGACTGGACTGTGACTGCCATGACAATGAGATAGGAAGGAGTAATACCTCACCAGCCAATTCCAGACCTTTCCTACAAGAGAATAGGCAGCCTCTGCTGTGGCCTTAGAGCCAGCCATTGAGCACCAAGTGCAACTGCCTTGAAACATGGTGCTGACTGAAGGCAGCCAGCCTTTGACTTGAGCCCCAGGTGACCATCCCACAGACCTGTGAGACATAATAATAAATTGTTGTCTTAAGGTACTAGGTTTTAGGGTGGCTTGTTTCATGGCAGTAAATATTTAGATCAGATCCCTAAATATTCAAAAATTGAATTTATTATTTTAGCTTTCTCACCAAAAAAAAAAAAAAAAATATATATATATATATATATATATATATATATATATATATATATTCTTCCTCTGGTGTTCCCCAGTTCTCTTAATAACACCATCACAGGTAATGAGGAAATCTTGAATATGCTCATAATCTCAATATGTGGAACACGTCACAATAGAACATAAGTATTAAATAATTATTGTTTCCAAAGCACCATCACAGATTTTCAAGGTCTCATTTCCAAGCTATTTCTCCTGATTTCCTAACCCTCACACATAATCTTCTAAATTGCTCTTTCCTGAATGTTTTCAGATATTTCTTACCTCTGTGACTTTGAAAATGACGTTTTCTTTCCCTCTTTTTGGACTCTACTCAAATGCAGATTCTTTTATAAAACTTTCTCCTGTTGTCTTAGTCAGAATTGGCTGTTTCCTCATTCAGGTCTCCACAGCAACTTATTTACACTTACTTTGAAGTCCTCATTGTATCCTTTTCCCTGGGGCGTTCCTCCTTTCAGTTGTAGAAGTCCCATTTTCTGGGAAACCTGACACACAGACAAAATACTAGTCACCCTAAAGATGAATTTTTGGCTACAACGATCACCCCTTCTTTTGCCTTCCTGTAAGTGTCTAGGACAAGTGGATGTCTTGTTTGGGGAGAAAATGAAGAGAGAGAGGGCAGATATAACTTTGCTTTTGTCTTCTTTGTTCTTATATTTGCATAAATCGATTACATTGCCTCTGTTTCAAAAACGATCAAGACTCCTAAACAGTGTTTTTCAAAGTGCAGATGTCCTGTGCCACACTGACAAGGAAGCTTATTAAAAAGTTCATATCCCAGAACAAATGTCTTGAGTCTAGAAGCAGAAATACCCATTTTTATGTGCAGTTAATTATGAGAATCATTCTCTCTAAAAAGTTCTTATGAGTGAGAGAAAAAAAATCATTATGTACTATGAGATGTGTGTGCATGTGTGTGCAACTAAAAAATACAGTTTTAGAAACTGGTCTTCTGTTATTGTTTTCTCCAGTATTGTTTTGGACTTTTGTGAAACTGTTCTCTTCAAGCTGGCACTCATAAGAAAACTGGCCATAGTTAAGGTGTAGTTATGTTTCCATGTGTGGTTGCTCAGCAGGAATACTGATTCTCTGAACTCAGAAATATGATTGTTGTGTTTTCAACATGATGTGAACCTGAGCATTGAGAGGCAGCTGCTGCTCCAGCTGCTAGAATCCAAGGGCTCCGGAAGCTCCTCTCTGGCTTACAAATGTAGCAGCTTTCCAAAAGTGGTCAAATAGAGAAATGATCTTAAAACAGATTTCAGAGCTGGTGAGGGGAGGTAGATGAGGGGCTCAGTGTCTTTCTGGAGATTATTTTCCTGAGTTAAAATATGAGGAAATGGTGCACGACATCCAGGTGGAGAGCCACATGTATAATCCAGACCTCAATGTTGATTTTGGTTTAATGATCCAACTTGGCTGCTTACACAGGTTAAATTAATTTGATCATTGTAATTCTATCAGTTAAATGGCTGCTATGTAAATCAAGCAGCCATGAATAAGATGAAAAATAGATTTGAGGCAATGCTTTGGATAATACAGGTCAAAGGATCTGCTGGAGCTATGTTTGAGTTTGAATTATGCAGAGTAATAGTCTGTACTGGCTAAATTCTCCTGTAAACTATATTTAACTTAACTGGTTGAAATTCAGTAACTAGCTGGGTCTGTAAAACCAAGGCTCCATTTTGTGCTGTAAGAGTTTTTTCAATGCATGAACACTTAAGTGTTCTGCAAGGTTCGTTTGTGATTACTAGGGCTCTGTGATTGAGGAGCCATGAAGCAGAATTTGCCAGTGTTTTAAGATCTTGTCACGAATGATTTCATTCTCCTTAAGGTTTCAGGAAGCTGCCAGAGGAGCTTTATCTGGATAGATGACCAAAGGGTTGAGAAGGTGCTGGAAAGACCTCACTCTGTTGGTCAAAATAGAGAGAATTCTCAAGAAAGGCAAGGGCTCCTTCTTCCAAGGAACACTGCTGCCACCTATAGCCTGACAGGTGTATGCATTTCAGCTGCGCGTGCTCAGTTGCTCAGTCGTGTCTGACTGTGAGCCCATGGACTGTAGGCTGCCAGACTCCTCTGTCCATTGGATTTTCCAGCAAGAATACTGGAGTAGGTTGTCATTTCCTATTCCATGGGATCTTCCCGACCCAGGGATCGAACCGGCGTTTCCTGCGTCTCCGTCATTGGCAGGCAGCTTCTTTACATCTGTGCCAAAGAGGCAGAAATCCAGGGGAACATGCTTCTTAGACCAGCTGGTTCTCTCACCAGGGGAGGTGGTGGGCACAGTTATTAGACTGTTCTTGTCTCATGTCCATCACTCACAGCTGCATGTACCTCTGCTTCCTCAGTTATTAAATAGGAATGATCCTCATGGTTTTGAGAATTAAATGAAATTATATACATAGAGAGCATGTCACTGATCAACTCTCGATAAGTGAGTGACAAGTAGTTGGCTGTGTGTAGGTGATGAGCTAAAGAAGGGAGAATGGGTCTTCGTTCCTGACTACCTTTTATTCGTAATTTCAGAGCTTCCTTTTTTTCTTCTGTCACAGTGACGTTAATTAATGATAAATTGTCCACTACATAATCATACCACATTAGCCACCAACTGTCTTGACCAAGGTTATAACTAGATGGTTGACTTTATTGGTTACAAAATAATAAAATTCCAAAGGATTTTTAGGACTTTGAGCTGTGACCTGAATAAGTAATGTGTTTATGGAAGCTGAAGTTATACACACTGTGTGCTATTGTAATTAAATTCAAGCTTTCAGAAAAGACCCTCAGAAATTTTTTAAAATCACAAAATAACTATGGAAAGTGAAAATGAAAGTCTCTGAGTCATGTCCGACTCTTTGCAACCCCACAGGTGCATCTGAAAACATAAACAAGAATATTATTAAAAGCTTTAAAAAGAGAGAAAAGCAAAATGGATTTAGAGCCTTATAATAAGAATGGCATAGTAGTAGTAGATAACATTGTTTCCTAGATACTGTGTTTGTTGAGTGAGCTGCATACAAATCTCCCTGAACCTCAGAGTCTTTATCTATAAAATTGAGGTAGTGACACATGTGCCCTAAATAACATTTTAGCATTGCGTCATGATATATTTTAAACATCTATCAGATTACCTGGCACATGAGTGAGGTCGTCACTTTTTGGTTCTCTGAAATAACCATGCATAAAGAGGGCAATAAAGCAACATAAATATAAACAGAGAAGGCTCTAAAATAGTAAAATACAATAATATCTTATGTATTAAAAGATAATAATTAAAGGTGAATTTATTTAATAAACTTAAAAAAAAGAGTACAATTTAGGCTACATATCCAAATGAACTTAAATTAAGAGCTGAGCAGAAAAGAGAAATTTGACACAGGAAGATTAGCATAAAATCAGAGGCCTGACGGTTTAACATTACTAAAGAAAGTTTAAAGTTACAAAATATACAAATGAAAATAACATTGTACTATAAATAATTTAAAACATTTGTTTGATTAAATCAAGTGTAACTAATAAGTGGTGTAACAGACAAGGAAATATTTGTGTCTAACACTCAGGGAAAGAAGGGAAAAATGTCCATTTTAGAAATGCAAATGATTATGTAATCCACTCTAAATGACTTAGAGATATCAAAAGTGATCATGTAATAGCATAGCATAGCAATATTGATAAGCTCAAAGCAAAGATATAAACCTAAATCAGTTCTCCATATGACAGCAATAACCAGATAGAAAATATTTGCAGCATAATATATAATCCTCAATAGTAAAAAGAAAAGGGTATAACATATCTAATTTTTTAAAGGAATAGCAAATAAATAGTATAAATATAAAAATGATTAGAACACTTTGTTAGAAGAGTTTAGGGTTGAATAAATGAGAAAATACGCTGTTTTGGGATGAACAATCTCAGTACTGGAAATATGTCAAGTTTTTCAAAAGTATTTGTAGATTCGTTGCATTCCCAGTCAAATCCATAGTCAATTTTGAAAATTTGACACGTAATTTGGCAAAGATGTGGCTCAGCTGGTAAAGAATCTGCCTGCAATGTGGGAGACCTGGGTTCGATCCCTGGGTTGGGAGGATCCCCTGGAGAAGGGAAAGGCTACCCACTCCAGTATTCTAGCCTGGAGAATTGCATGGAGTGTATAGTCCATGGGGTTGTAAAGAGTCGGACACAACTGAGCAACTTTCACTTTCACTTAATAATCAATACATGCCAGCAAGGTTACAGTGACTCAGGTATTCTGCTGTATCATTGCTTGCAGGGTGAATTGATACTTCCTTTCTGGAGGGAAATTGGCAAGAAAGATTGGTCTCAGGGCTTGAGGCTGGCCCTGAGATGATGTTCTGGGAGGAAAATCCAAAGAGCTCAGGAAAGAGGCAGACCCAGATCTGTGAACAGGAATGCATATCACAGAGCTCTGCCCACAATGGGAAATACTCAAAGGACCAGTAGGAGAGAAGTGTCCCAGTGAGCATGGCAAAACCATACAATGGATAGGAAGCACCTTCTAGAATCATGTCTTCAAAGAAAGTTTAATGAAATTAGAAAAGAACCAATATATAATATAATGTGAAAAAATACAGGACAAAGAACTTTAAAGTGAAAACATAAAGAATACTAAATTTTAAGTCAATCTGAGATATTCACATAGAAAATAACAAGAAATAATATGAAAATGCCCATCAAATTATCTGATTATTTTGTTTGTATTGATAACATTTGTACACTGATAATTTATTATTTTTGTCATAAGGAAAAGATATTCGAAATTGCCCAAATTTAAAAATAAGCCAGTGTCAGACAGCTCTTGAGAGAGAAAACAAAGAAAATACATTGAACAAATAAACAAAAGCAAAGTAAAAGTTTTGTGTAATTGTGAAGCTTATGACAAAAAAACTCACATGTACACATATGTGTGTATGTATATTAAAAGCACTATGGTGAAAGTGGTGTCCCTAGAAATTGCTAGTAGCATTGAAATTAAGAGCATTATATCTAATTTCCTGGGAGCTGGTTGGAGAATCTGACCATCAAATTATTCTTATTTGTCTAAACATAATGGGTGTTATCTTGATAAATTTATATTGATAAAATAAATCAAGCACATATAAAGTCTTTAAATAAAATTTCATGCAGTTACTTTTCCTCTCTATAATATGACTAACTGAGCCCCCAATTTGGAAGGAGATCAAAGTGATGAGCAGAGGTATGGTCACCAGGGGTGCCAAGGAAAGTCAATACTCTGGGAAATTGTATACATATTAACCGTGTTTTATTTCATATGAATGCTTCAAAAAAGTCTGAGAGAGCATTTCTGTATGAATTCAGAATCCTATCTGCATTAAAAGATCCATATAGGTTAAACTCTCAGTGCTTGAAATAAAGCAAATTGCAAAAGCTAGGGGCACCCTTAGGACACTGTCCTTACAGTAATGTAAGTGTGATGGGATCAGAACTCTGGCCCACAGGCCCTCAGCAAAGCCATCCCACCTTGGCACCAGTTGTCCTCATAGATTATTCTTGAGTTGAATGTGCTTCTTTAAGTGCTCAGACAAACATTTGTTAAGATGCAAATCAGTTTCTAGCCTCAGACAGAACTCCTGAGTAGCAGTCCTTCACCTACTCTCTGAGCAAACAGTGTATTGTATAAACCCTCTCAGTTTCAGTTCCTTAATCAGCAGAATGATTGTGTCAGCCTCCTGGGACCACAGTCAGAGGTAAAGAAATATTAGCTACTATTGTCCTAATCATCACCCTATATGCATCAGGATCAGTTCTTACTTGGATGAATCAATTACAGTGAAAATGTGCTGTTTTGAGATGCACTGTGGTCCTAGCAGGCGGAAGGCAGTTTCACTTTTGTGCCCATTCTTGAGTTGCTGTAGAAAGTAGGAACCCCAAAAGCCTGCTGTAAACAAAAAAGTCTGGGACCTTCTGTTGTGAATGGGGTATCACTCCTGCACCTTGTCACCTAGACCTTTGTGTACATGGGCAGCTGTGCTTGTCTCCCTCAGCTACAAGAGGCCTCATAACTAGAATAGAGGTGTAAATCTGCTCACTAAAGGAAAGCGGGAAACAAATTTAAACAGCTGCTGCCAACATGCCTGGGCAAAATAGGCGATTTATGTATTAGGTCAAAATGAAGCACATTTCTTTTAAAAAATGGATCTCTATAAGAAATTGGCACTAGTTCCATAGGAATCTAATAAAAAGATACTCTTTTCAAAAAATTATAGGATAAAATCATCCTATTATTTGACCCTTCCCCTTAAGTCGTGGTTTAGTATGTGAAAACCTGAATAAAAATTGCATTAAAAGGTAGCTCAAATTTTCTCACAGCTACTTTCATATCGTAAAGCTGACACCTATAATAAAAAAGAGGTTAGTCAAGGCCTGTCTGTAACCTAGGCCTCTTCACAGGCAAAACAGTTATTTCAGTGTTGCTTCTTTTATTTTTGGAAAATTTCCATTTTAAGTTTGTTCATGGGATAAGCATCACTAATATTCACTTTGAGAAAATTAAGATTCTGGAGCCAGATCAGAGAGCCACAGCAGGACATAAGTCGTGTCCTTTCTCTTTTCTTGCTCCTTTTAATCCCACTAGATACTCAAACAAGAAGAAGAACCCATGAGGATTATACCTAAATCTGTAGATCGGTGCCCTGAATTGCGACTCTTCCCCATATCAAAACCAAGAGTTGTCCTCACATAGGAAATTAATCCATCAAGACAATCCCAGCCCAGAGAAAGAGGATATTTAAAGAGCTGGCAAGATTTAGATGTGATAAATTATCTAGATAGTTGTCTCAATGTTCTACTTACTTCTCTGAATTAAATATCCATATCCCATATCTTTCCTGGTGGCCAGAAACTTTGGTTGTCTTTCTCTTCCCACCACTAATGGTGGTACTTTGAACATCAACTTAACTTTTCCTGGTTCCAGGCTATCAAATTTAGATTAAAAGTATAGAAAAGAGGTCATAGAAAGAAGAGGAGATGTAAGAATAAGGGTGGGACCACATCTCATTCAAATATTTAAATTAATTTGGAGGAAACTTTAAGATCTAAAAGACTATAATAGAAAATTTCAAAATAATATTATATCATCAGACATTTGGCATACTGTATGGCACAAAACAAACGTTATTAATGTTTAGGAAAACAAAGAAGCTGATGTTTTCATATCCAATACTTATCAGTTCAGTCTTAGGGAAAGTTTATGTTTTTCCCTAAAGCCAGTTGTATTTTCTCTGAAAAGATTATTGTACATTTAAATAATAGCTTCACATCTTAATCTAATATGTGGAGGCAGTGAGGCAAGGTTGCAATGCCTGAGGGGGTTTCAGAAAAAAGCACATCCAGACTATGAGTTGATCTGACTGCACTGCTGTGCCCTCCTTTCTGTGCCTTTGTTTAATTATCTATTAACTGTGTAACCTAGATTGAGTTATTATATGCCACTGAATTACATTTTCCTAATCTGTGTGTTCACTGTATGGGCCTAATGAGAGGATAAACTAAGACAATATTTGTATGTCACATGTATATGTATTCCCTGACACATGGTAGGTGCTGAATCTTCCAGTTTGCTGTGAAGGAGAGGATGCTGCTTTGTTCAATCTGCCCAGTGTCTTCCACCCTCATGGCTGTAGATGGAGAGGGGTGAAAAAAAAAAAGGCAGTTCAGAAGGAACCATCTAAAAAGGAAGGTGCAAAAAGGGAGCCAAGTCCTTCCATCTGGCAAACAGATGAGGGCCAGGCAGGCTTTCCAGTTCAGACGCTGTGCTGAGTTAATCAAGGCAGGAGGAAGGCAGTGACTGAAAATGTGGGTAAATGGTTCCTTCTCCACCTGATCCCCAAGGATTCCAAGGTCGCGACTCCGTGTTGTTGTGATAGGTTCTTATTTTGTCTTGTTTCTTATAAAAGAAGTAGATGGAATTTTCTGTTATTCTCTGAAATAATTGTTATGCATAGTGAAGATAAAATATCTGAAGCTTTTTTCTTTCCTATTTCTCATTGGCCAAACTCATTTGTCACAGACACAGTCTTGGGCAGCGGTCTTGTTTATCCACATCCCAGTGAGGGCAGTGTGATGCGCTATCACCAGAAACAAAAAGGACTGAAGAAGAAAGCTAAATTTTGCCTGTACTCATGAGACTTCTAAGAAGCCTTCTTAGACTTTTCCATTTACAAAATGGAGCAAATCCCTCTTCACCCTACCTTACAAAGGCATGAGAAATTGCACCTGAGAGAGCACTGAGGAATCTTTAAACATAAAAACAAATGAAAGGCATCATTATTGCACTGAAGTCAAAGGACATCATGAAATCACATTCTGAATCAGAGAAAAATCTTCAGATTCTGTTAGACTGCTCCTCATCGAAGCATGTTATCTGCACATTTTCTAGCCATAATTTAGATAATAGCATCTCCCTTTCTTCTTTACAGGGTATTTTGTGGTGGGGGCAAAAGTTTAAAGACTCAAGGCATTGCTTTACAATTTGAGAATATTAAAAAAATTCCTAAAATTTTATCCTTGCCTTTAATAAGTTTATAGTGTAATCAGTGGGGTAAGATACAAATATAATGAGTTATAAGTCAATGTGAGCCCTGTTAAGGCCATAAGAGAGGCAAAACCAGAATCACCAGGAAGATTAGAGGAGAAAGAGCTTACAGCTGCTCAATGGGAACAGACACAGCAGAATACAGGTTATATGAGGGGAAGAGTTGCTTAAATGAATGATCATTTTTAGGGAAAAACAGATCATCTTAGCTTGGTTTGAGCACAGAGCGAAAGGAAACCAAATAAAGCAAAACAGATGACCTAATACAATTTCTGGCCTCTTCATGAGAAAACATATATAAAACAATAAAATGCAAACAATTGTTATGCTCATTTTAGGAAACATCAAAGAAATAAATACATTTTTTGAGATTTCAGAAGTGAGTGACTGCAGAGGAAATTAGAAGTCAGGGCTCCTGATTGCAATCCTGAATCTCATCATTCCAAAACAATAACAACAATAGAGAATGAGTAGCCAAAGTTTGCACTTTATAAAAAAAGTATTGTTTTTTTAATTTTCTTTAGAATAAACCATAGCATGTTTGATAAGACAATAATGTTATATTCAGAATGTGTGCTTGTGTGTGATAAGTTGTTTTAGTTGTGGCTGACTCTTTGGGACCATAGCTTTCCAGGCTCCTCTGTCCATGGGATTTTCCAGGCACTGGAGTGTGTTGCCATGTCCTCCTCCAGGGGATCTTCCCCACCTAAGGATTGAACCCAGATCTCTTACGTCTCCTGCATTGGCTTTACCGCTAGTGCCACTTGGGAAGCCCTATATATTCAGAATAGTGTGCATCTAAATGAAATTGACTATGATGATTATTTTTTAAAATTACATAGGACACAGTATATCATTTTCGAGTCTCAGATTTCACTGTTGAAATCTTTGGGGTTACAAAGATGAATAAGCACATATCCCTTCTTTCCAGACATGAATAAAACCTTTAGAAAGAAGAGAGAAACAATCTGTGATTTGATGACAGAACAGATTTGTTGTAGAATTTACTGTATGGGGAAAAAAAACATAATTGGCTTGACAGAAATAGATTTCACTTAATGAACAATATCCTAGTAATGCAAGTGCCTAAAGTGGATGAATGATTACAATCTGAAAAAAACGTTATGTGTTGCAGTGGTTTATTGCATATCTGATGGCAATTCAAAATATTAACCTTAACATATTCTGTACAGTATATAATTGGGTTTGTTTGCAGTTATACTGCCCATGTAAATTTTAATTTGCACATACTGGACACAGTATAATAGAAAATGTTGTGTCAGAATGGCAGCTGTTCCCTTCGAATCTCATCATTCTCAGGAATGATGGACATCTCCTGTGAAGGGTTGATTAGTTGAGAAAAGAGGCACATAATTCACAGTTTCAGCAAGTTTGAGCCAATCTGCAATGCTTATACTGAAAAGGAAACATTTCACAAAATACCATTTTTGAAGAATTAATCATTTTCCTTGGTTTTATTGTTTTTAGCATTTTTAAACCTTTATTCAGTATCATACATACTTTGTGTCCAATACTACTGGCAATTTAAGGAGTCATGTAATCATTTTGTTTCTTTCTTTCTTTTAATTACATGAATTTCTTTCTTTTAATTAAATGAATTCCTGTCAAAGAGTCTCCCTTCAAAGATAACAAGGGCACATATTTAATTTTGGCTCTGATGCAAGTGATTCTACATGGATTGTATCTATTTTCCTTGTATAATCTTTATATTTAGAGCCACACGTGGACTGTACCTTTACTTTTGCATTTTTAACATTTGTCACCCAGCTTGAGTGAAGCAACATGCTCCAGAGACCCACCACTGACCTTGGGTTTTGAGTCATAGATTTCTGTGTTAAGTACATGACTCACCGCCTAAACAAAGGCAAATCAATGGTGACACTTAAGTAACCTAACTAGAAACATTAATGTGAGTCTGCTAAACCACCCCTTTAGAACCCTAAATATTTACTCTACAGTAACTTTTTGAGAGTGTGTGCTTTCACCTTAATTTCTATCACTACCAATGTGGAGCTGAAATATTCAAAAGATTGAATTTGCCTACCTTCACTCCCTTCAAACCCTTTTAACTTTTCTTGAATTAAAATAAAGGAAGAAAGAAAAGAAATGCTTTAAGGTCCATCACATTTTTGTTTTCTTATCAATAATGATAATTACTAGTAAAGGTATATCATTTACATTCATGGATAAAATATGTGAAGAAAAATGCAAAAGGACAATTTCATTCCCTCCCTTATGTAGTCTCAGAGAGCTGTCAAACATGTCCAGTTCTTGATAGTGCTAAATTTTCTTCAGATTTTAAGGATAAAAAGTTGAAAAAGCTCTTCCTCTAAAAGCAGATGCCCAAATGCACACGCTCCAGAACCTGTTCTCCTTGCCCTTGAGAAGCCTGCTGCCCTTGGTTTGGTTTTCACCTCCTGTGGTTTTACGCTTGCAGTGGTAGAACAGGGGATGTGTTTTTAGACACCCATTTAGGAACAACCAAATAACTATAGGGAATAATCCTCATAGAATTGCTTGAGAAAAAAAGTATCTGCATTTGTTCCTCTCAGTGTTCCCAACCATGAAATGGCATGGTTTGAAAACAGACAAAGCAAACAAGACCACTTCCTGGGACTGAAATACTTTGTATGTGTTGTTATTTGCAGTGCATGCCAAGACATTCATGGGCACCAGAGCCAAGCTGGCGAGCTAATTAAATATATATATGTATGTGTTTAAAACAGCCTAATAAGGAGCATTGGAAATCTTCGAGATGAGCGAATATCTTATAACTTCTTCCGCAGGTGCGAGGATAGCTACAAGCCATGGACTTTCTGTCCTGCTTCTTGTCTGTGGCTTTGTGAAGGGTGCTTTGCTTTAGTCTAAAGTGCTGACTTTTTTCCAATATCACTTTCTCTTCTTAAAGCAAAGAGCAAATCGCCTGTAAAATCTACGGAGCGGACAGCAAAGTTGACCCTAAACTCCAAGCACCACTCTGCACCCACTGTACTCTAATTACCTACACAAGGAGCGCCTGCTTTCCGAAGCATAAACGAAGAGGCTATCTCACGCTTTGTTCATAACATTTTCTTGGGCAAATCACTGATCTTTTATTTCAAGAGAATTAGTGTGAAGTGATAGAACATTTTCTAATAGCAAGATCTATATTTTTCCTTTTCTTTCGGCTACTCAAAGCATCATCTCATTGACTGCTCAGGGGTTGGCCTGACCGTCCTCGGTATAGTGAATATTTACCACAGACACCACTGATTTCCTGCTAAAGACCCATTATCTGCAGAAAGTAAGCAGAGATCAAAAGGCTACAGAACATAAACTATCATCAAACAAAACTCCTGGCTGGGGGCAAGAACAAAACTTTCAACACTGCAAGTCAACAACATTATTTTAAATAAGAAATAATAATTTAAATAAGAAATAAAAATTTTAAATAAGAAATAATAAGAGAATTTTTTTAAAAATTTTCCCCCTTTTCTTGGGCTTGTCTCCTTTTTCTTGATTGTAGTTCTTATTCCATGCTGGCAAATGCTGATTATGGCCAATCCCTGTAAATCCTGGGAGGTTTATATGAAGACATTTTAAGCATTATATATTTCAGTGCATTTTAAGTCATTTTGCAATTCTTGTATACACAAATGACAAATTCTGTAATTGCTTATAGTATGTGTGATACAACTTCAAAGTAGATAGACTCTGAGCCTCATGCAAGCTGATTTTTATCATTCTCTATATAAATATATACAAATAAATATCTATATGTTGAACCATCAACTAACTTTCTTTTTGGATAAAACATTTGTTTTTCACTTACAATTCCTATATAGTGGGTATTTTGTAATGCATTGTTTCACTTCCACAGGCTTGACAGTTGCAGGTGGCTTCTGTTGCCCCCTGCTTCCTTCTGGAAAATGCATATTCAAAATTGTATTGGTCTCTGATAAATGAATTAATTTTGTTATGTGTATGCTGTGTTGGAATTTGCTATGTTCCTTTATATAAGGTGTTTATTGGGGTTTGAGGATCTTTTGACTGAGAATCTACGTGCTCTCGTTTTGACAGCCATTCCTGTATCATCATCATTTTTGTCAAAAAGCAATGTTGTTTCTATAAAATTTGCCTGGGAAGGGGATATGGGGAAGGTGAAGTGGTCATCATGAGTCCCTAAATTCATGCAAGAACACTTTTTGCTATGGCTAAAAAAATGTTGCTTCCTTTGATATGTATGAATTTTTCTAGCTTTGTTATTCTGTTACTTGCTAATTATATTTTAATGTCTGCTAATTAAAATTAAAATTTGGTTGTTGGCTAAATATAGTATGCAAAAGATGACTACAAATTCCCAACTAAAGAAGATAATGTGTTCGGTTTTCACTAGTTAAGTGAATTATAATTTTAAATATTTCATTCTTATTTTGGGGTTTATGACTATTTTATTTGGAACCTGTTTTCTACTCTGGCAAAGAATGATAGGCAGAACTAGCATTGTGTTCCATATACACTATGGAATAGATATGGTTGAGTTAGAAATTACCTGAGTTTTCCTTCCAGAGAGATTCTTCCATTTTCATTCATAACAAACCAGAAGATCATCTCTATAAGACCAGCAGCACCAAGCCTAAGGTCCTAGACTGGAGCCTGAAGCAATGAATACCTCTGCTTTTCAAAGGTAAATGCATTGATTTTCTGCAATTCAGTTACAAGCAAGGTGATATTTTCATAATATCCTTAACATTATCTTCTGAGAAATTATGTTTCATGCTAAATCTTTTATTGACATTTTTTGTTCACTTGGCTTATTATTTCAGTCTAATGAGAAAAAATAAAAGATTTGGTTGCACTATTTTATTAACTTAGAAATTTATTTTCTTTCAAGGTAAATGCTTAAAATGCATAAAATAACAAGATAAATATTATTTATTAAGTCTATCTGGACTTTAAAGTTTGTATACATTCAAGCATAAATAAGTATACATTTTCAAATTCAGTCAGACTGGGAAAATCCACCATGTAATTTACTTTACACAAAGTTCAGGTCATGAGATTGATCAGTTCTAAGGCAAGATGGACATGTATCTGTATCAGTGATCTTCACCATGCTCACTTGTAATAAAGAACATTATGCTGGTTGGAAAAACTCTCATTACACTCATTGCATGAGGGTACAAAATAACAGTTCTTTGTCAGTATGCTACCAAGAGTCTGACTTACTGACTTCTTTGAGCAAGAACATGGCATACAATCTATTTCTCCAAGCTGGAAATTTTAATGTGAATCTTAAATATTGGAACAAAAACTATAACAAAGAGATGTCTAGTTTTACCATATACTGTGTCCCTCTGGGACTAATTACTTGGTATGTAACTATGACTATAGAAGCAAATAAAGATTGAAAAATAAGTTATTTGACTTTCTCGACCTTGACATCCAAGGTTATATGATAAATATTTTTATAAGAATAAGTCACAAAAAGCTCAAATTGCTTACATGAATTTAAGTCAAATTCTTGAATTCTTTCTTAAAGATTTACAAACCGCTTACAAAAGAGGCAATGCAAATGAAAATGCTGGAATATAAAATAAGCAAAAATCATCTAAGGCAGGAGCTCTTAATCTGAGTTAGTAAATAAAATTAGCAGAGTCCGTGAACCCACTGAAATTATGTGCATATTTTTGCACATGTGTATTTGTTTAATGGAGATTGTCCTTCACATTCATTGATTCTGAAAGTGATTAGATTATGATTTGCTGACCTAAAAGGTTGGATACTTCTGAGCACCTTAAAGGACCTGCATGCATGTGTGCTAAGTTGCTTCAGTCATATCTGACTCTTTGTGATACAATGGACTGCCAGGCTTCTTTATCCATAGGATTCCCCAGGTAAGAATACTGGAGTGGGGTGCCATGCCCTCCTCCAGGGGATCTTCCCAACCAAGGATCGAACTCACCTCCTCTGATTTCTTCATTGCAGGCAGACTCTTTATTGCAGGGCCTACTTATTATGATTTTGAACTAGTTTACCTGAAAGTTCTTGGAAGCAGGACATGTTAAGGGAAATAGTGTATCTGTATTGGCAAAGAAAACATATATTTTTAAGTCCAGGAAATTTTTATTAAATTTATGATACACAGCATGGATGAATAGATATGGCATGATATCTGTTGAATTTTTAGGATCAATGTTAAAATCTCAAATATAACTTTACAAAATATACACAGAAGATACTATTCAAATAAGTGATTCTGGTATTGATCCTTTATAAAAGGCAAAATATTAAATTAATGGTAATTCTATGAGAAAAAATAATTGGAAAGGGCAAATGCAGTCTGTCTCAGATAACAAACTGTGATGACTGCATCTGGGAATTAAGGCTGTGAAGCTACAAAATATGTAGGTACATAATTTCAAATATTAAACCCAAATAACTTTAATTTTAGAACTGCTTATTAATGAGGGAAGCAGTCTATTAAACAGGAAGTGTTGTAAACCTCAGAGTTTCAGGGATGAAGTAGATAAGATCCTTTCCTGTATCTAGAGAGAGACAATAAACATTCATAAACAAGAAATATAAGACATTGGTAAATTCTAAGAAGAAAAACTCAGTAGGTTTTTCTTAAGGAGTTTGACTAGGTGTGGTCAAGGGAGATTGCTCTGAGGAGGTGACATTTATGCAAAAGTTGAATGATGAGAGGCCAGTCAAGAGAGGATCTGAAAGAAGAGGCTTCAAAGAGAAGGAACTACTTGTGCAAAACTCCTGCTGTGAGTGAATCCAGGCTTGCAGGCTAGAGAGAGGGCTGAAGTGTGGGAAGTCAGGGGAATTCCCTGACAGGAGGTCAGAAAATCCCAGTGTGAGGTTTTATTCTGCTCTCTGGAGCCCATTTCTTTTGGGGTTAATTTTAGCTTGTAAACAAGACTTCTTTGGGAACAAAGCAGTCCTTCAAGTAGTCAGTCAAGTTATACGTGTGTATAGAAGCTGCAGGGTTATATTAAGCATGACAAAATTGAACTCAACAGTTTGATGCTAATTTAAAATTGATGATTTTGAGGAGGAAACGGAAAGATTGAAAGACGATCAGAACTGCTTTTTGTGTAGCACTAATAATAACAATAATTACAAATGTTATTTGAATTAAAGGCGTGAGTATATAAATTGAAAGTGCAGACAGATTGAAAGAAATGAGACTCACTCCTAGGCACTTGTTGGTAAAATATTGTAATTTAAAACAGTAGAGGGAAGTGGAAAATCTACATGTGCATCAAAAAAAGAGTGATCAAAAAATTAGAAAATGGGAATTAACAATTATCTATAATACAAATCTCAGAAGACAATAGATTAAAGAGTATAATGGTGAAAATATTGTAACAAAATAACTTTATACTTAGTTAAATTGTATTTTCATTATTAAAGGAATAAAATTATTCTGAAATAGTCAAGGGTCAAAGAAAAATAGCATATATGTACTCTTCAATTCTCTAACCAAGATAGGAATCAAATATGATGTTAAAAAAAAGTAGGCAAAAATAAATATAAATTTAAAAATAAATAAATATAAGCTGTCTACCATATAAGTGTCTACCATATGAAAGTGTTAAATCCAAAGAATCATTGAATATTTTATTGCATTTCACTGTATGTGAATGAAACTAAAGTTTCACAAAACAATATTTATCCTTATTTTGTGCATGCAATGAAATGCACTCTAGTATTTTCTGTGTTGTTCTGTTCCTGTTTTGTTAACACGTGCCATAAAATATTAAATTGATTCTACAAAACAAAGTTTGAAGAAAACAGTATCACAGGTGTACTTTATTCCAAAATTTGATACAAATGATGAGCTAATTAAATAACAGTAAATACTATGAAACAATAAATTGAGTTTCTGAACTCTTATTATGCTTCTTAAAAAATAAGAAGTTAGAGGTGATCCAAGGGGAAAAAAATAATAATAATGTGGCATGAACCACGTTGGGGACAGGAGAGTGATTAGGCTGTTGTGTCTGTGGTCTTCCTGTTCTGTTTTAGGTTCCTATCTTTTTCTTTTCTGGTTTATCATCATCTGAAACCCCTTCCTATATTTGAGATATCCCCCACTCCTAGTCACAACTGATGTGGTCCTCCCAGGAGATGTTTCCTTCTTCAAAGCTGAGAAGTACCTTGGAGAGTGGCATGCTAGCACATGGAAATCCACTCCCAGCCATCTCCAGAGATCAAGGGAATGATGGAGGACATGCGAGCAGTGATATTTAACCACTAGAGGAAAGGCATGTGTGGTGACCAAAACAAGAAGTGACTCCAGGAAGATAATGAGAACCATCTGACCCGATTTTGAATAGTTGGTTGATTGTGAGATCTCCAGGAAGGAACCAGAAGCACAGCCTTCTTAAGCACTTAAGTAAGTGAAGTTGCTCAGTCATGTCCGACTTTGCGACCCCATGGACTGTAGCCTACCAGGTTCCTCTGTCCATGGGATTTTCCAGCAATAGTACTGGAGTGGATTGCCATTTCCTTCTCCAGGGGATCTTCCTGACCCAGGGATCAAACCTGGATCTCCTGC
Organism: Bos grunniens; assembly: GCF_055505025.1. Taxonomy (NCBI): domain Eukaryota; kingdom Metazoa; phylum Chordata; class Mammalia; order Artiodactyla; family Bovidae; genus Bos; species Bos grunniens. The sequence goes on from NC_141168.1 coordinate 119,747,818, forward strand.
ATTGTAGACAGACGCTTTACTGTCTGAGCCACCAGGGAAGTTGAGCACTTACTGGAAAACAAATTGGCAGAGCACCAAGTTAAAAGTGTAGTTATTTTCTACTTTACTGTAATTAGAATAAAGGGATTTTTTTTTTTTTTTTTAACATGGAAGGGATGAAAATACTCCTTTACTGGTCTTGCCTCAAAGTTACATTGATTCTCCAGGTCTGGGCCTCAGTTAGCTCCCTCACCAGCCCCTCAGATATCCTGTTGGCTGTGCTACTGTGATGGCAGCATGTTGATGAGATCTGGAGCTCAGGAAGAAACAGCACCCTGGAGGCCATAATAATATACCCTATGTAGGGCAACGATGGCTTCAAGTGTACCTTTAAACATGCAAGGAAGTACTAATCTCAATCTTCCACAAAGTATTTCAGTAAAATGGAAAAATATGGCTTGCTCTCAACTCATTTTATAAGACAAGCATTACCTTGCTAGAAAACCCAACAGTGGCAGTGAGAGAAAGGGCCATTACAGGCTCTAATGAATGTGGATTCAAAAGTCATCCATAGAATAAAAACAAATTCATCAATATATAATATATAATACATCATATGGAATGAACATAGCTTATGTCAGGAATGCAAAGTTGAAAAAGCCAACAATGGTCTTGGATTGCTGTCCTCAGAAACCTAAATAAGACCAAGATTCAGGTCTAATTGATTTGTCTGGGGGACTCTTGAATCATGATTAGAAGAGGAGGAGGTAAGACAAAGAAGGAAAGGCAGGCTGTGTCATCAAGTCAGCTACCACTGTGGGAACCAGAGGTCAATCCGACAGGGAAATGAAGCAAGTGGTATAAGGCGCACCTCAGCGTTACCCTCATCCAAAGGAGAAGCTGGAATAAATATCAGACCTGCCAGCAATCAGTTGAGTGTGGCTGCCCCTAGTGGAGAAAGAAGGTAAATGGGGTTCATTTCCAGGCCCTTGAAGCTTGCTTTGTGCACAAGCAGAACAGCCTCTGCACCTTTTATCACAATCTTCAGGAAAAGGACTGCAAGTACTGGCAATGAGAAATGTGCTTGAATACACTGAAGTGCTGAGGTTCATCTGATATGGACCACAGAAGCTCCTGCTGCAGCAGTAACAGAACAAAAGAGAAAAGATGCATTTATCTCAGTAGGTGAAAGAAAGGCGTTTGATGAAATTCAACATCTGTTTATGATTTAAAACTCTCAGAACACTAGGAATAAAAAAGCCCTTCCTTACCCTAGGAATGAGTATTTTCAAAACCTTTGTAGCAAACATCATACTCAATTATGACCCTGAATATTTTCCCTTTATAGTCAGAAATGGGAAGCCAATATGTATCTACCAGTCAAGACTGTTCTTAGAACCATTTTAATGATCCACAATTGGGAAGAACACAAAAGACCACTATAGTGGTATGTGGGTATGTGTTTAGTCGTGTCCAACCCTTTGTGACCCCATGGACTGACTGTAACCTGCCAGGTTCCTCTGTCTATGGAATTTTACAGGCAAGAATACTGGAGTGGTTTGCCATTTCCTACGCCAGGGAATCTTCCCAACCCAGGGATCGAACCCGCCTCTCTTGTGTCTCCTGCACTGGCAAGTGGATTCTTTACCACTGCACCACCTGGGAAGCCCATTAAAAGGATATACTGGACAACAAATGAATCAACCAGGGCTATTTACAGCATTATGGGTGAATCTTAAAACCGTAATTGATACTTGATTGATTGAAGACGTAAGGGGATACATACAGCAGGAAGTTCATACAAAATTCAAGAATAAGTAAAGTTGTATCACTGTTTGAAATATACTGGAACATTCCCTCGAGAATGGAGAGATTTGTCACACTTTGTCCCTCCCAACACTAAGAAAGAGCTCATGTTACATGGGCCTGTTTGGATTTTGAAAACAACACACTCTACAGTCTGGTGTGCTCTAATTAACCTATTCAGTGACCTGAAAGTTCGCCAGATTTGAGTGTAAGCCAGAGGAAGAGTGTACATTTACCTGGTCCAGGCCATGATAGAAGTAGCCTTGCCCATCACCCCTTATAGCCCTGTAGGGCCCACAGGGTTTAAAGTGTCTCATTAGTTTCAGGACTTTCTTTGGGGCCTGCTAAAAATCTTTCTAGGAGAATTATTATTAATGCCATCAGAATTTTGTAAGAAAGCCATCCTTTCTGCAGCAAGTCACTACTTTTAAGAAACCATTTACCACTGTTTCTTAGTAGAGATTAAATAAATTTGGAACACCAAGCAGTTAAACAGTCTATCAGGACTTACTGGTTTCTATAAAGTCCAGGATACCACACTAGCTCCATCAAGCAGAAGTAAGACAATATCTAAGAAGGTCTGAAAGGTACAAATAACCACATAAAAATGTCACACCCTTAGTTTCCCTATTTCCGACATGCCATCAATACTCTATCAACCCATGTTATAGTGTCCTGAACAATTAGTTCCCCATAAACAAAAAAGTTTAAATTTGACTTTGAATAATTTTTCCAGAAAATTCTCTTCTTTTAAGATATTTAGAGAACAAACAAAATTTGAAATATCCAAGAGCAGATCCCTGACAATAAAATATATGTATAAAATAACATGTATATATGCATGTTTTATATATATTATGAATACAGTATATGATAACAACAACCTTCATAATCAACTGAGGAAAGTTTTATAAACAATCTTGAAATAACTGATCAACTCTTTAAACAAAATTTCAAGCAAATTAAAGTGAGGAAATAATAAATTAGGGCAATATAAGACAAAATTTATGTAGGTAAAAATTCAAAATCAAAAGAAGAAATAAGGGGAAAAAGACTTCAACTTATATGACATGCCCAAATCAATATTCTTTCCATGTTTTTCATCTTAAATCAGTAAGCAAAGGAAAAACAATTCAAAATTGTTTTGAAATTTTTCAAGAGAAATATAAATAGCCAATGTACATGAAAATACTCAATCTCACTAAAGCAAAAGAAAATGATAGCAAGACCAATACTTTGTAAACTTAAATCTGAATTTGAGAAAAATGGATATTCTTAAATGTTTTATTATAAAACAAGAAATTGTATAAATTATATCCTCAACCCAAGAAGGTAAAAATTACTATTTGAATAAACCACAAAAGATTAGAAGGAATAAAAAAGATAAACACAAAAATAATTAACAATATAGTAAAAATAACTTAAAGAACAGATAGTTTGATAGATTCAAAAAACCTGGAAGAAAATAAAATGTTAAGACTTATAACAAAAGGTAAGACACTAAAAGTAACCCAAGACTATAACATATATGCCTATGATAACCCATAGTAGGTTCAGAGGCATAAAAATCTCCAACTGGTGACTCGTAACCTCAACCTCCAATTCAAGGAAAGCACTGTCTGTCAACTGATGGAGGCATACTTCCCTGAAGAACCAAAATTGCCAAATGAGCAGATGTGGAAAGGGACAGAAAGCAAAACTTCTGTCAGTGGGTAATTAGGTTTAACAGTACGAAGAGCCACTCTCACTTCCAGCCTTGGCTCCTGGACCCCCATAATCTGGCTTTGGGAAATTATCACCATGTATCAGATGTTGATTCAAACCATACATTATTTTTCTGGGTATTGATACCTACTGGGTTTCCCAGGTGGCTCAGTGGTAAACAATCCACCTGCAGTGCAAGAGATACAAGAGACATGGGTTCAGTCCCTGGGTCAGGAAGATCCCCTGGAGAAGGAAATGGCAACCCACTCCAGTATTCTTGCCTGGATAATTCCATGAACAGAGGAGCCTTGTGCACTACAGTCCATGGGATCACAAAGAGTCCAACATGACTGAGCAACTGAGCATGCACACATTGATACCAATTAGGGTATAACTGAGTCTTCAACAGACCCTGTCTTTGTCTACTTATGTTGTTTCTTGGCGATGAGGTATGTGGTAACATCAGTGAATTCTATGGGTGTATATCCTTTGGGATACTTCTGCTGTGGAATGATTCCTTAATCAAAGTCAGTGTTGGGATGATAGTGCCAAAGGAAGAAAACCCATGCACAGACTGTTTGTATATTCTACACAGAATAAATGGTATCCTTTCTGTAATGGAAAGAATCCAGTGTAATCAGCCTACTACTGTTTAGGTTTTCCTGGGAATGGTGCCATGTCAGGGGTTCAACACTGGTTTCTACTATAGGCAAGTTGGGCCCTTGGCAGAGTGGCAGCCAGAACCGTCTTTGTGTGTGGAAGCCCCATTCACTGAACCCAAGAGTATGTGTTAATATAAGATGAAATAAGGCAATATAAGATTATAGTATATCTAAGAAAATAATGATCACCTCTACAGATGATATATATTTGATAAAGTTCAAAATTCTTAAAAAAAATTGTGAACTTGAATAGCTAATTTTGTGTAATTTTTGATGATACAAAAAACGGAAAGAATACTATATATAATTTGCAGGTAAATAATTATCTGCCAAAAAAGCATAAGAGGGTATACTGATATATTTTAGGGCTAGTGTGTGACTAGTTGCTCAGTCATGTCTGGCTCTTTGTGACCCCATGGACTGTCATCCACTAGGGTCCTTCAGGCTAGAATACTGGAGTGGGTTGCTGTTTCCCTTCTCCAGTGGATCTTCCTGACCCAGGGATTGAACCTGCGTCTCCTGAATTGCAGGCAGATTCTTTACCATCTGAGCCACTAGGGAAGCCCCAAAACCAGAGCACCCAAACAGAGACATGAACCCTGGACCCTAAGATTAAACATCTGATGCTCTACCGACTGAACTTTCTGAGCTTAGGGCTAGTGGTTAACCATAATAGATACATGTTAATATACTTAGACAGCATGTACTTTGCTCTATGCCAGATAGAAAAACATAGTGGAAAATTATTTTAAGCTTAATCTTGGAGAAGGAATGAGGGAAAATAGCCAAAGAAAATATTTAAAGAGTAATGAATGGAGAGTTAACCTCCCAGATAATGAAAGCATGATAATTAAAATAATGTGGTTTGGGTCCAAATATTGACAGGAAGATAAGTGGAACATAATGAATGTTCCAGAAAGTACTCAAGTGTGTATAAAAATAATACATGATAAAGGCAATATGAACAAGCAACTGGGAAAGTGAAATTATTTAATCAGTAATCACAATTTTATTGAAAGGTGGTTGCATATTCACTTTTCACCATGAATTAGTGAATATTAGACAATTAAATTGTGGATTAGACAATCATATGGGAAAAAAGAAAAAACTGATGAAAGAGTTAAGCATAAAGGAACAGAAATAAGCAATTATACAGGAAAGTAATCAATAGATAAAACACATAGAAATATAAAATTTCTGTAATATAACTTTTGGAAAGTAACAATTTGGAAAGAAAAACAGGCAAAAAATAAACAGGATGATTATATCCTTAATATTTATGCAGATCATATATATGGAAGAAAGGCAGGAATACCCGGTTAGAAAATTGGCTAATGACACAAATAACTGTTGGACAAAGAAAAAATATTTTAAAATTAATTTTATTGGAGTTTAGTTGATTTACAATGTGTTAGTTTCTGCTGTGCAGCAAAGTGAGTCAGTTATGCACATACATGTATTCACTCTTTTTTAGATTATTTTCCCACATAGGCTATTCAAGAATATTGAGTAGAGTTCCCTGAGCTATAACAGTGGATTTTTATTAGTTTTCTGTTTTGTATATAGTAGTGTGTATGTGTCAATCCCAGTTCCCAGTTTATCCCCCATTGTTTCCCCTTTGGTAACCATAAATTTGTTTTATATGTCTGTGACTCTATTTCTGTTTTGTAAATATGTTTATTTTTACCATTTTTTAGATTCCATAGATAAGCAATGTCATACAATATTTGGCTTTCTCTAAAGAATAAAACAAGTGATGTGGAGGAAATTGAAGTTATAAGAGAAGAGTTTTTATAAAGCTATGCAAACATGGGAGAAATATAAACATTATGTACCTTTCTATTGACTCAGAACTTTGTAGACATATTTCCTAAATGTTTGTTGGCATATAGTATTGTGGAGAAAATGTTCAAAGCCATAATAAATCTTATCTCTGGGTTGGTCAGCTGCGTTTCCCCCAGAAGCTTTTAGGACTTAAAAATATCTTTAAATGTTAAATTTGTTGTGGAAATATTTCTTTCTTATGTAAATTATCTCATCATCGTTAATTTGAATATAGTCATTTTTGTTGCTGGAAGATATAGGCTTTGAAAACTTTTGGTCAGAAAAGCCGCTTTTAGCTTAAAGTCTGAGCTTGTGACAGATCCCAAAGTGTGCAAATAACCCTACTTGCCAAACTACTAGGAACTTGTCTGACAGTGAACAATTTGTAGACAGTCCTCTTTAGCCTGTTTTTACACAAGTGTCCAAAAGTGATTTGCCCAGGTCCTGGCACATAGTAGATAAAAAATAAATGTATCTTTCTATTGTTATTTTTTATGACAAAGTCATATGGTTCAGATTTCCATTTCTGTTGTGTCAACGTCAGCTTATTTCTGATAAGTAGGTAAACCTACATCTAGGGAAGTGCAATAAAAATGATAAAAATGGAGATTCAAGTCAACATCTAGCTAAAAAGAACAAGGAAGCAGGACAGCCGCTGCCTGGCTTCATGACTGACCATAGAGCTGCCGCTGCCTAAGCAGGGTGGGGCTGGCGAAGGGACAGACAAGTAAACCAATGGAGCAGAACAGAGGGCTAAACACAGACACGCACAAATATAGTCAATGACCTTTGACAACAAAGCAATGACAGTTCAATGGAGAAAAGGTAGTCTTTTCAATAAATGAAACTGGACAGCACCTGAAGAACAATAAATACTGGCACTGGTCTTAATACCTTTCATAAAAATTAACTCAAGGTGTATCTAAATGAAAGAGCTGACTGTGAAACATAAAACTATAAAACTCATAGAAAAATAGAAAATCTAGATGATTTAGTGGAGAATTTTTAGATATAATACAAAACATACTCTATGAGAGAAAAATTGATGTCAAATTTTACTAAAATTAAAAACGTCTGTGAAAGATTTTTTTTAATAATATAAAGATAAACCATAGGCTAGGAAAAAATACTTATAAAACACATTTCTGATAAAGGACTTGTATCCAAAATATACATTAAATGCTAAGACAATAATAAAACAGTTAACCCATTTTTAAAAATATACAAAAGGTCTGAGTAGACACCTTACTGAAGAAAAATATACTGATGGAAACTAAGCATATGAAAATGTGCTCAATATTATAACTCATTAAGGAATTCAAAATTAAATGAGATACCATTATACACCTATTGAACAGTTAAAATTCAAAATTTTAACTATATATTCAAAATTTTGATTAACAATATACCAAAAGCTAGGGAGGATGTGGAGCAACAGAAACTCATTCATTGCTTGTGGAAATACAAAATGGTTACAGCCACTTTGGAAGGCAGTGTGACAATTTCTTGCATAGTTAAATATAGTCTTACCATGTAGTTTGGCAATTACACTCCTAAGTATTTACACAGATGAGTTGAAACCTTATGTCTCCATGAAAACCTACACATAAAAGTTTATGGCAGCTTTATTTATAATGGTCAAAAACTGGAAGTGACCAAGATGTCCTTTGAAAAGTGAATGGCTAAAGAACTGTGACAATATTCATGAAATGAGCTGTAATTCAGTGACAAAAAGAAATTTGAATCAAGCCATGAATAGATACAGAGAAAACTTAAATGCATATTTCTAAGTGAAAGAAAAGACTGTAGCATACTGTATGATTCCAAATATATGCCATCCAGAAAGGCAAAACTATGAAGACAGTAAACAATCAGTGGTTGCCAGGAACTTAGTGGGAAGAAGGAAAGAAGATGGATGAAAGTACAGGGGTGGAAGTACAGTGAAGCTATTCTGTATTATACCCTACTACTGGGTAAGTGACATAGTGCATTTGTTAAAATCTGACCATTATATCTACTACTGCGGGCAGGAATCCCTCAGAAGAAATGGAGTAGTCATCGTGGTCAACAAGAGAGTCCGAAATGCAGTACTTGGATGCAATCTCAAAAACGACAGAATGATCTCTGTTCATTTCCAAGGCAAACCATTCAATATCACAGTAATCCAAGTCTATGCCCCAACCAATAATGCTGAAGAAGCTGAAGCTGAATGATTCTATGAAGACTTACAAGACCTTTCAGAACTAACACCTAAAAATGATGTCCTTTTCATTATAGGCGACTGGAATGCAAAAGTAGGAAGTCAAGAAACACCTGGAGTAACAGACAAATTTGGACTTGGAATATGGAATGAAGCAGGGCACAGACTAATAGAGTTTTGCCAAGAAAATGCACTGGTCATAACAAACACCCTCTTCCAACAACACAAGAGAAGATTCTACACATGGACATCACCAGATGGTCAACACCAAAATCAGATTGATTATATTCTTTGAAACTAAAAATGGAGAAGCTCTATACAGTCAGCAAAAACAAGACCAGGAGCTGACTGTGGCTCAGACCATGAACTCCTTATTGCCAAATTCAGACTTGAATTGAAGAAAGTAGGGAAAACCACTAGACCATTCAGGTATGACCTAAATCAAATCCCTTATGATTATACAGTGGAAGTGAGAAATAGATTTAAGGGCCTAGATCTGATAAATAGAGTGCCTGGTGAACTATGGAATGAGGTTTGTGACACTGTACAGGAGACAGGGATCAAGACTATCCCCATGGAAAAGAAATGCAAAAAACCAAAATGGCTGTCTGGGGAGGCTTTACAAATAGCTGTGAAAAGAAGAGAAGTGAAAAGCAAAGGAGAAAGGAAAGATATAAGCATCTGAATGCAGAATTCCAAAGAATAGCAAGAAGAGATAAGAAAGCCTTCTTCAGCGATCAATGCAAATAAATAGAGGAAAACAACAGAATGGGAAACACTAGAGATAGCTTCAAGAAAATTAGAGATACCAAGGGAACATTTCATGCAAAGATGGGCTCGATAAAGGACAGAAATTGTATGGACCTAACAGAAGCAGAAGATATTAAGAAGAGATGGCAAGAATACACAGAAGAACTGTACAAAAAAGATCTTCACGACCCAGAGAATCACGATGGTGTGATCACTGACCTAGAGCCAGACATCCTGGAATGTGAAGTCAAGTAGGCCTTAGAAAGCATCACTACGAACAAAGCTAGTGGAGGTGATGGAATTCCAGTTGAGCTATTTCAAATCCTGAAAGATGATGCTGTGGAAGTGCTGCATTCAATATACCAGCAAATTTGGAAAACTTAGCAATGGCCACAGGACTGGAAAAGGTCAGTTTTCATTCCAATCCCAAAGAAAGGCAGTGCCAAAGAATGCTCAAACTACTGCACAATTGCACTCATCTGACATGCTAGTAATGTAATGCTCAAAATTCTCCAAGCCAGGCTTCAGCAATATGTGAACTGTGAACTTCCTGATGTTCAAGCTGGTTTTAGAAAAGGTAAAGAAACTAGAGATCAAATTGCCAACATCCGCTGGATCATGGAAAAAAGCAAGAGAGTTCCAGAAAAACATCTATCTCTGCTTTATTGACTATGCCAAAGCCTTTGACTGTGTGCATCACAATAAACTGTGGAAAATTCTGAAAGAGATGGGAATACCAGACCACCTGACCTGCCTCTTGAGAAACCTATATGCAGGTCAGGAAGCAATGGTTAGAACTGGACATGGAACAACAGACTAGTTCCAAATAGGAAAAGGAGTACCTCAAGGCTGTATATTGTCACCTTGCTTGTTTAACTTCTATGCAGAGTACATCATGAGAAACGCTGGGCTGGAAGAAGCACAAGCTGGAATCAAGATTGCCAGCAGAAATATCAATAACCTCAGATATGCAGATGACACCACCCTTCTGGCAGAAAGTGAAGAGGAACTAAAAAGCCTCCTGATGAAAGTAAAAGAGGAGAGTGAAAAAGTTGGCTTAAAGCTCAACATTCAGAAAACGAAGATTATGGCAACCGGTCCCATCACTTCCTGGGAAATAGATGGGGAAACAGTGGAAACAGTGTCAGGGTTTATTTTGGGGGGCTCCCAAATCACTGTAGATGGTGACTGCAGCCATGAAATTAAACGACGCTTACTCCTTGGAAGGAAAGTTATGACCAACCTAGAGAGCATGTTCAAAAGCAGAGACATTACTTTGCCAACAAAGGTCCGTCTAGTCAAGGCTATGGTTTTTCCAGTGGTCATGTATGGATGTGAAAGTTGGACTGTGAAGAAAGCTGAGCACTGAAGAATTGATGCTTTTGAACTGTGGTGTTGGAGAAGACTCTTGAGAGTCCCTTGGACTGCAAGGAGATCCTACCAGTCCATTCTAAAGGAGATAAGTCCTGGGTGTTCTTTGGAAAGAATGATGCTAAAGCTGAAACTCCAATACTTTGGCCACCTCATGCGAAGAGTTGACTTATTGGAAAAGACTCTGATGCTTGGAGGGATTGGGGGCGGGAGGAGAAGGGGACGACAGAGGATGAGATGACTGGATGGCATCACTGACTCGATGGACATGAGTTTGGGTGGACTCCAGGAGATGGTGATGGACAGGGAGGCCTGGCGTGTTGCAATTCATGGGGTGGCAAAGAGTCAGACAGGACTGAGCAACTGAACTGAACTGAACTGAAAAGACAAAGAAGGGGAAAGCCCGCAAAAATAGAACAAAGGAAGGTCAAAGAAGGGTCCGAGGACCGGAATGAAGACTTCAGGTAGATCAGCATTCCTGGCTGAGCCCAATTTGCATAGGGCAGGCCGAGGGGGAAGAAAACATATAAAAGAAGGAGCCAAGCACTCTCTGTCTCTCTCTCACTCCCATGTGCGGAAACACACTGGCATGCTCCTCCACCCTCTTCTCTTCTTTGAGGATGGATTCTCCTGCAATCTTCTAAATAAAATTGAGCTGTAACCCGGATTTGCCTAAGAGCTATAACATGGTCCGTTCGAGACCTGAGAGCTATAACATGGTCTGTCCAAGACCCGAGAGCTGTGACACGCCGAGGGGGCTTTAATGTCCATCACTCCAAATCTTTGTTGTAATGAGACAAAGAACCGAGGAGCATACACTCACCTGACACAGGGGTACAGATCTCACCCTATTTCTCAAAGGTTGTTGCTGAACAAAAAGACGCTTGACCTCCAGAGGAGAAGAATTCGATCCGGGGCCAGAGACAAGGCTTGATCGCTCAGAGATTTTGTGTAATAAAGTTCTATTAAAGTATAAAGGAGATAGAGAGAGCTTCTGTCATAGACGTCAGAAGGGGGCAGAAAGAGTACCCCCCTGCTAGTCTTCAGCTGGATGTTATATAGTCACTAGCAGTCTGTTAATGAAAGAAAGGAATGTCTTAAAACTCAGAATGACACCAGGCCCCTCATGTATAAGATGCATTTTGGAATAATCTTGGCACTAGATGATTCATCCCAGGCCATAAAATGATTGACTTGAATCTTGTAGAAGGGCAGATTACCATACAAATAGTTTCATTTACATAGATTACGGGAAAAATATCTGAGTATAACACATTGGTTTGCCAAGTAGGTTCTGAGCCATTAGGCGGAACCAACTTGAAGACAGAGTTTGGGGTAAATGCATAGTACATTAACATAGCTTAAGACAAACATTTCCATAAGAAAAATGCATTGGTTAACTCAAGGTTTGAGAATAGTTAACTTCAGGGGAAACCAGGTGTCATTATGGCAACACAGTATTTTAAGAGAAACCTCCTTTTAAATTTGAGTAGAGAAGGAAAAACTACAGCTAGTTTGTTTCCTCCTGCCACTTAAGAGAGATAAAAATGTCTGACACTTGCAGGGTATTTTCTCCGTTTGGAGACCCCTGGCTTTCCTGCCTGTTACCCTGTCATTTCTAAAGTATCTTTCTCCAAATGACACCTACCCATCCTGTGCTTTTCTAGAAGTGGTAGGTGCTATGGGAACATGTTATACATCCATGATTATAGTCTGCATGTTCCTCACAACTAAAAATGCTGTAGGTCGGTGATGAATTACATGCCCAGAGAAGTATTCCAACAAAGTAAATGTAAATATAAAAATAATCATAATAAAATAAAATTTCACTGTTTTCAGCAATTTTATCCCACATCTTGTCACTGTTCCCTCTTTGTTGGCTTGCCTTCTCCATTTTCTGCTCATCACATTCATTATTTTAAGCTTGTTAGTATGTAAGGTGTTATTGTTACTTAGTGTGTTTCATTTCATTAATAGGTATCTCTGTGAAAGACACAGACTTCAGAAAATTTAAATAATGAGGACAAGATTGTGCAGGTGGGAAAAGACAGGACTCTAAGACACTTTGCTTCCTAAACTGGTGTCGTTTCTCTCATACATGTTCCTTTCAACAAAAATGATGCCTTCTACCAAAGAAGTAGCATGCCCGTGATGAGCCACTTAACCTCCCTGGTCCCCAATTTCCTCATCTGTCAGTGAGAATTATGAATCCTACACTGACTATCTCATATGGTGCCTGCAAGAAGAAAGTAAGATAATGTATGTGAAGAAATTTCTGAAGTGCTAATAAAAAATTAAAAGTGTCATTTTATTATCTCCACATGGAAGACAGCTGAAGAACACTGGGATTTAAAATACCAGATTTGATCTCTTACTACTTGTGTTACCATGACAAATAGTGAAAGTCATTTGGACCTAATGCTTTTTCCAACTATGACTCAAAAATATGAGCTAAATGATCACACAGGTCCCCACTATTCACTGAATCAAGGTTTGGATTAAACTGATGTCTGATTCATGGTTTCCCAATTTCCAGTACCCTTTAAGATTTTGAAATAAGTACCAGATTTGCAAAAAGAAAAAAAAAAAAAAAAAGCAATTAAGAATTCTTAGAAACAATTTTCTAAGGGCACAATGCCTTAGGATTTTGAGTAAGAAAACCAGCTGTGCCTACATTATACTACAGTCACCATCTTTGTGTGTTTGTCTCTCAGTTGTCTGACTCTTTGCGACTCCATGGACTGTAGCCCACCAGGCATCTCTCTGCATGGAATTCTCCTGGCAAGAATAATGGACTGGGTAGCCAGTCCCTTCTTCAGGGGAATCTTTCAGACCCAGGGATCAAACCCTGGTCTCCTGCACTGCAGGCAGATTCTTTACAGCCTGAGCCACTAGGGAAGCATACAGAAAGTTCCCAAATAGTGCCAGTGAAGAGTGGTGAAAACAAATTCCGTTTTTAAAGACTCAGGTTGGCCATTAGTGTAGTTCCAGAATTGTGAGTATTTCACATTAACCAAGCATCAACAAAGCTGGATTTAGAAGTGCCCTCAAAGGTCCACCACACTCACAGAGCAAGCCCCAATGTTCCATGCTCCCTTGTAGATGCAACAGCTGAGCCCTGAGCAGAAGTGGTAGGTAGGTCCTCCACTGAGTGGTGGCTGCTGTGAGGTGGTTAGAGAATCTGCTCCCTGAGCCAAAGGACTCTGTCAGGACAAGATAGAGTTCAGAAGTCCTAGTGAAAATAAATAAGAGAAAACTTCATTTAAAATGGAGTCAGGAGGCCAAAGAGTCGGACAGGACTGAGCAACTGAACTGAACTGAGGAGGCCCCAAAGAGGACTCTCATGCAGGTACAACCATGCAGCCTGCATAACCAAGCAGAAAGGACAACAGTAAGGAAGTCTATTTGTGTAGAATTCTCTTCTCAAGTTCTTGTCCCTGTTGGTAAGAATTTACTTTTTGATCTGCTACAAGGAGAACATTTTTCACATGGGAATTTCATCTCCTACTTTTAAGAAAAGGAAGGAAGGGCCCTCCCTACCCCAACAATAGTGCACTAGCCACCCTTGCAGCCAAGGAGAACCTGCCCCAACCTTGAACTCATTCTCCTCCAGTGAACTTTTATCCAAAGCAACTCTCCCCAGGTTCCTCCTAAAACCTAATAAGCATTGACTTTCCTTTTGTCTCTTTGCGAGAAAGCAGATAGATAGGTCCCTGGGCTGATCAGCTGGAATTTGTCAGGCTGAGCAAATTGGACCTTGTCTCTCTCTCATATTTCAAGGAAAAATAGCGGGAGCAGAGAGGATCTGAGTCCTGCTGGAGTAAAAGACAAGATGATCATATCTATAATTCTTGAGGTCAAGGAGACCTCCTTGAATAAACACTTGCAGAAAGGTTTCTCAGGGGTGAGAAAGGGAGAGAGTACTACCCCATACTATGTGCTATTAATCTCCTAGAGACCTTCCCACTGGAATCCATCTTAGCTAAAAGATATGCATGTATATCAGAAGGGCCCTGGGTCAGATAAGATATGGGAAATGAAGCAAGATGATTGGCCAAAGGAAAAAAGACCCAGAAGATGCTCCCATATAACCAATTTAAACTACCCTTTTAGGGATCCTCATTAGACGATGTACACTCTTGTCTGGATGGGTAGTTCTGCTTGTCTTCTGTCAAATTCTGTGCCTATTTTACTATTTCAGTCTTCCTGTAAAACTCTTTTTTTCAGAGAAGTCTAGAGCAAGGGATCTGCTACTACCCACCAGTCCCTGGTGGTCTTATGGTTAGGATTCCTGGTTTTTACCCAGACAGCCCAGGTTCAATTCTCAGGCCGGAAATTAAGATCTGACTTCAAGTTGCCACATGCTGCTGTCACCCTGAGCTCATTTGGACTTGCCTTTGGTTCATAAAATCTTGCTTGTCCTGATTCCTAGGTGAACACATTTTGCTCTTTCTACTGGTTGTTTTATCCTTAATGTCAACAGTTACAGTCTGGGAACTTTGGGTTTTCATCTCTGCCACCATCTCTTCTGTATCAGTAAACAATCCAGGTGGTAGGGAAAGATGGTCCCATTTCAATCCAGCAGAATCACACAAGATCAATCCCTGGACATCAATGCAAAGTCATTTCCTGTCCAGGAACTGAGATGGGAAGGACCAGGGTGGATTTCAGAAGGGCTAAGACCAATCTCAGTGAAAGTGAAGTCGCTGGGTAGTGTCTAACTCTTTGTGGCCCCATGGACTGTAGATTACCATGCCCCCTGTCTGTGGGATTTTCCAGGCAAGAGTACTGGAGTGGGTTGCCATTTCCTTCTCCAGAAGATCTTCCCAACCCAGGGATCGAACCTGGGTTCCTGCATTATAGGCAGACAGTTTACCATCTGAGCCACTAGGGAAGTCAGTACCCAAGAGCAAATCCTAGTCCTTGACAGAACACAATTCACATTTTGCAAAAGGTGAAAACCTCGTGTGTACAAGATTAAGATACAAATGAACTGAAAACAGTGGACTTTATTAAAGACAGTTCATATTGATCACAAAAATCAATCAGATACATGTCACAGATATTTTAAAAATAAATATTATAAAGTCTCAGATTGTTTATAACCATTGCTAACAGTCTACTCTAAAACAAATGAACCCAAATATGGGGAAAATAATCTTTATATTAGTTGAACTGAAATATAATCAAAATAGTATTTTGATATATAAAAGGACATTTAAGGGTTTGTGGAGAAGGAAATGGATACCCACTCCAGTGTTCTTTCCTGGACAACCTCAGGGATGGAGAGCCTGGTAGGCTGCTGTCTATGGGGTCACACAGAGTCAGACACGACTGAAGCGACTTAGCAGTAGTATCATGGAAAAGTTATTGAAAAAATATCAAGACATGAAATTTTATGAAAAATGCAATGATGATAACTAATATCATCAATATTTACAATGTACCAAGCACATTTCTAAGATATTTACATATGTTAACTTCATTCTCATAAACATATGAAGTAGGCAATTTTTCCCAGTTTCTGGATAAGGAATCCTAGGATCAAAGAGTTTAAGTAACATGCAAATTACTCAGTGTCCCAGAGAGAGTACACCACATAGTCGAGATCTAAAACAAAGTGCTTGGTTTCAGGTTCTTTACTTATAATGACTATGCTACATTAGCAACAACATACACACACATAATTAATACTGGACTCATATAAACCAAAATATGACTGGTCATTGCACTATTTAAGGTCATTTATAGATCATCTTTTCAACTTAATAACTTTTTTTCTTTTTCGGCTTACATGTCCAGTTGCTCCATTCCATCCCAAAGAAAAAGAAAAGCAAGAAGGCAAAGTGAGTTTATGAAGAGACCTTACAAATAGCTAAAGAGAGAAGTGAAAAACAAGGGAGAAAGGTAAAAGTATACCCAACTAAACACAGATTTCCAAAGAACAGCACAGGCAGACAAAAAGGCCTTCTTCAATGAACAGTGTATAAAACTAGAATAGAACAACAGAAAGAGAAAGACTGGAGATCTCTTCAGGAAAATTGGAGATGTCAAGGGAACATTTTGCACAAGTGCCAAGTTGCTCAGTCGTGTCTGACTCTTTGCGACCCTATGGATGGTAGCCCGCCAAGCTCCTTTCTCCAAGGGCATTCTCCAGGCAAGAACACTGGAGTGGGTTGCCATGCCCTTCTCAAGGAGATCTTCCCAACCCAGGGATCCAACCTGCGTCTCTTATGTCTCCTGCATTGGTGAGTTCTTTACCACTAGTGCCACCTGGTAAGCCCGTGCATAGGGAAACAGTCAAAATAAGGTCTTCCAAGGGAAGAAGCTGGAGCAACGAGAGGTGCCCATTCACTAAGGAAAGTCACAGTAAGGAACCTGAACTCCTTTCCTATTTGAAAAGAAGAGCCAGTAGAGATAAAAGCAGAAAATGAAGACATTGAATTCCTATCACTATGACTGCAGTGTGGAGGGAGGCAAGTCAGGAGGCTGCTGGAGTAATCCAGGACATAGAGGTCTTGGATTTCAGATGAGGGAGACATGTTTACAGATTTGAGAAGCACTATGGAAATAAATTTCACATGGCATGCTAATTTTACTGTAGAAAATGAGTGTAATGTAACAGTCTCTGACTTTTGTAATAGTCTTATTTGGATATTGGGCTTACACTGTCATTGATCTATTGTGGGCATAACTTGTGAATTTGGAGGCTGAGCAGAGAACATTTGCAAGTAAGGGAATTTTTAGTGTATCTGGACCTCTCTTGGGAGTTGTGAATTTAAAATAGGTGCAAGCATGGATTTGGGGACGTATCCCACCTATTCAGGTGAAGACTTGCCATTTATAGGCCTGAATTGTAAAACTGCTACATTGTTATTTCCCTAGTGCTATTCCAGTGTTTATGTTCAATAGAGTTCAACTCTGCAACCGTATGGACTATAGCCCATGAGACTCTCTGTCCATGGGATTTTTCAGGCAAGAGTACTGGAGTGGGTTGCCATTTCCAAAGATGGACATAATAAAGGACATAAATGGTAGAGACCTACCTAACAGACACCGAGGAGATCAAGAAGAGATGGAAAGGATACATGGAAGAATTATATTAAAAAGATCCAGGTGAACCAAATGACTATGATGCTGTGGTCAGCCATCCAGAGCCAGACATTCTGGAGAGTGAAGTCAAGTGGGCCTTAGGAAGCACTGCTATTAATAAAGCTAGGGGATTTGACAAATTTCAGAATTATTCAAAACCCTAAAGGGTGATGTTGCATTCAATATAACAGCAAATCTGGAAGACCCAGCAGTGGCCACAGGACTGGAAAATGTCAATCCTCATCCCAATTCCCAAGAAGCATAGTACTAAAGAATGTGCTAACCATCAGACAGTTTCACTCATCTCCTATGCTAGTAATGTCATGCTTAAAATCTTGCATGCTAGGCTTCAGCATTATGCAAACCTAGAACTTCCAGATGTCCAAACTGGATTTAGAAAAGGAAGAGGAATCAGAGATCAAATTGCCAACATTCACTGGACCATAGAGAAAGCTAAGGATTTCCAAAAAAACATCTATCTCTGTTTCACTGACTACGCCAAAGCCTTTGACTGTGTGGATCATAATAAACTATGGAAAGCTCTTAAAGAGATGGGAATACCAGACCATCTTACCTGTCTCCTGACAAAACCTGTATGAAGGTCAAGAAGCAACAGTTAGAACCCTGTATGGAACAACTGATTGGTTAAAGATTGAGAAAAAAGTATGACAGGGATGTCTACTGTCACCCTCTTTGTTTTATTTATATGATGAGCACATCATGAGAAACACCAGGATGAATGAGTTACAAGCTGGAATCAAGATAGACAGAAGAAAAACATCAGCAACCTCAGATATGTGAATGATACCACTCTAATCACAGAAAGTGAAGAGGAACTAAAAAGCACCTTGATGAGGGTGAAGGAAGAAAGCGAAAGAGCCCGTTTAAAACTAAATATTAAAAAAACTAAGATCATGGCATCCGGCCCCATACTTCATGTCAAATAGAAGTTGAAAAGGTAGAAGTAGTGACAGACTTCCTCTTCTTGAGCTCTAAAATCACTGCAAGTAATGACTGCAGCCATGAAATCAGAAGACATTTTCTTCTTGTCAGGAAAGCTATGACAAACCTAGATGGTGTGTTGAAAAGCAGAGACATTGCCGACAAAGGTCCGTATAGTCAAGGCTATGGTCTTCCCAGTGGTCACATACAGTTGTGAGAGCTGCACTGTAAAGAAGGCAGAGCGCCAAAGAGTAGATGCCTTTGAATTGTGGTACTGGAAAAGACTCCTGAATCCCTTGGACAGCAAGGTGATCAAACCAGTCAATCTTAAGAGAAATCAACCCTGAATACTCATTGGAAGGACTGATGCTGAAAGTACTTTGGTCATCTGATGTTAACAGCTGACTCATTGGAAAAGTCATTGATGCTGGGAAAGATTGAGGGCAGAAGGAAAAGAGGGCATCAGAGGTTGAGATGGCTGGATGGCATCACTGAGGCAATGGACATGAACTTGGGCAAACTTCGGGAGATGGTGATGGACAGGGAGGCCTGGTGTGCTGCAGTCATGAGGTTGCAAAGAGTCAGACAGGACTGGGCAACTGCATAACAATAGCCAGTTGCTCCAGCACTATGTATTTTTGCAATTATTTTATTTATTTTAATTGGAGGTTAATTACTTTACAATATTGTAGTGGGTTTTGCCATACATTGACATGAATCAGCCATGGGTGTACATCTGCTCCCCATCCTGAAACCCCCTCCCACCTCCCTCCCGATACCATCCCTCAGGATCATCCCAGTGCACTGACCCTGAGCACCCTGTCTCATGCATCGAACCTGGACTGGCAATCTATTTCACATATGATAATATATATGTTTCAATGTTATTCTCTCAAATCATCCCACCCTCACCCTCTCCCACAGAGTCCAAAAGACTGTTCCTTACATCTGTGTCTCTTTTGCTGTCTCACATATAGGGTCATTGTTACCATCTTTCTATATATATTCCATATATATGCATTAGTATACTATATTGTT
This sequence comes from Bos grunniens, assembly GCF_055505025.1. Taxonomy (NCBI): domain Eukaryota; kingdom Metazoa; phylum Chordata; class Mammalia; order Artiodactyla; family Bovidae; genus Bos; species Bos grunniens. Next base: position 119,767,186 of record NC_141168.1, read on the forward strand.
GTTTTTCTTTCTGGCTTACTTCACTCTGTTAATAGGCTCCAGTTTTATCCACCTCATTAGAACTGATTCAAATGCATTCTTTTTAATGGCTGAGTAATATTCTGTTGTGTATATGTACCACGGCTTGCTTATCCATTCATCTGCCAATGGACATCTAGGTTGCCTCCATGTCCTGGCTATTGTAAACAGTGCTGTAATGAACATTGGGGTACATGTGTCTCTTTCAATTCTGGTTTCCTCGATGTGTATGCCCAGCAGTGGGATTGCTGGGTCATTTGGCAGTTCTATTTCCAGTTTTTTAAGGAATCTCCACACTGTTCTCCATAGTGGCTGTACTGGTTTGCATTCCCACCAACAGTGTGAGAGGGTTCCCTTTTCTCCACACTCTCTCCAGCATTTATTGTTTGTGGACTTTTTGATAGCAGCCATTGTGACTGGTGTGAGATGGTGTCTCACCGTGGTTTTGATTTGCATTTCTCTGAAAATGAGTGATATTGAGCATCTTTTCATGTTTTGTTAGCCATCTGTATGTCTTCTTTGGAGAAATGTCTGTTTAGTTCTTTGGCCCATTTTTTATATTGGGTTGTTTATTTTTCTGGAATTGAGCAGCAGGAACTGCTTGTATATTTTTGAGATTAATTCTTTGTCAGTTGCTTCGTTTGCTATTATTTTATCACATTCTCAAGGCTGTCTTTTCACCTTGCCTGTAGTTTCCTCCACTGGGCAAAAGATTTTAAGTTTAATTAGGTCCCATTTGTTTATTTTTGCTTTTATTTCCATTACTCTATGAGGTGGGTCATAGAGGATCTTGCTGTGATTTATATCAGAGAGTGTTTTGCCTATGATTTCCTCTAGGAGTTTTATAGTTTTTGGTCTTACGTTTAGATCTTTAATCCATTTTGAGTTTATTTTTGTGTATGGTGTTAGAAAGTGTTCTAGTTTCATTCTTTTACAAGTAGTTGACCAGTTTTCCCAGCACCACTTGTTAAAGAGATTGTCTTTTCTCCATTGTATATTCTTGCCTCCTTTGTCAAAATTAAGGTGCCCATAGGTGTGTGGATTTGTCTCTGGGCTTTCTATTTTGTTCCATGGATCTATATTTTTGTCTTTGCAGCACTATGTATTAAAAAGGTTATCCCTTTTCTATTGAATTGCTTTCAATTAAGTGTGTTTTTTCTTCTTTTTTAAAAAAATTCATTGGAATATAGTTGATTTACAATGTTGTGTTAGTTTTTGGTGTACAGAAGTGTGAATCAGTTATATATATATATATATATATATATATATATATATATATATATATTTCCACTCTTTTTTAAGATTCTTTTCCCATATAAGCCATTAGAAAGTATTGAGTATAGACAGTTTCCTGTGCTATACAGTAGGTCCTTATCACTTATCTATTTTATATATAGCAAAGATAGAGAGTTCATCTGCCAATGCATAAGATGCAAGAGATATGGGTTCTTCCTGGGTTGAGAAGATCCTCTGGAGGAGGAAATGGCAACCCACTTCAGTGTTCTTGCTTGGAAGCCTAGGAGGAGGAGGAGCCTAGGCCAACTACAGTCCACAGGGTCACAAAGATTTAGACATGACTAGAGAGACAGACAGTGTGTTATGTCAACCCTAATAAGTGTATCCTTTCATGTAGCTTTTTCAGTAGGTATTCTATTGATATATGCATAACTTATCACAGTCTACTAGTGTTACCTTTTCACCAATTAGAGTGAAATATAATAATTTTTATTTCATTTTTATTTATTCTATTTATTTTTATGGAAATATAGTTGAGTAGTAAGCTTTAATTATAAAAAGGAAACTGCTACTTCTAAAATTTACACGTAAAATTGCTTTAAAAAAATGCTATCATACACCTACACAGAAGTCAGTGATAGAATGAATGTATATGATATAAAAGATGCCATCTGTTTAATTGTGTAGCCAAATCAAAGTGAATTTTATTTATGTCAAAGGAGTGTATTGGCTCAAAGCTGAGTTGTCACCAAGTTGACTCAACTTAGGGAACATGTCTCCCATTCTTTTTATTTAGGATTTCTTTATATTTTTAGTTGTATTTTAATGGTCTAAAATAAATGTGTATGTATATATTTTAAATAGCAGGAAGATTGTGATAAATAATGCTTTTAAACCACATAGGGTATAAAGGTAAAACTATTCATAGCATTCAAGCAAATGGAATCAAGAACACCTCAAAGAAGTAAACTATGCAAAATTTATTCAAGATCATACATTAATCTTAGTTTAATACTCACCCCTTCAGACTCATTGCTTAGGCAGTTTAACAGAGACCAAATGTTATGAGCCTAGGCTCAGGCATCCACACTTTGGTGTCAGTTTAATCCCCACCATTGACCGCTTGGTCTGGTAACGTTTTTAACCCCTGTGTCTCAGTTTCCTCATCCAAAAGTGAGAATAAGAATGGCACCTACCTCATATGGTTTTGCAAAAATTAAATCAAATATGAAGTTCAATTGTTATGTAGCAAGTGGTAGGTCATCATTGCAGATGATGACTGCAGCCACGAAATTAGAAGACAGCTGGCTTCTTGGAAGAAAAGCTATGACAAACCTAGACATTGTATTAAAAAGCAAAAGCATCACTTTTCCAACAAAGGTCCATATAGTCAAAGCTATGGTTTTTCCTGTAGTCATGTATGGATGTGAGAGTCAGACCATAAAGAAGGCTGAGTGCTTTCTTTGATGTTTTTGAATTGTGCTGGAGAAGACTCTTGAGGTTCCCTTGGACCACAAGATCAAACCAGTCAATCCTAAAGGAAGTCAAGTCTGAGTATGCATTGGAAGGACTGATGCTAAAGCTGAAGCTCCAATACTTTGGCCACCTGATGCAAAGAGCTGACTCATTGGAAAAGACCTTGATGCAAGGAAAGATTGAGGGCAAAAAGGGAAGACAGTGACAGAGAGTGAGATGGTTAGATAGCATCACCAAATCAATGGACATGAACTTCAGCAAATTCCGAGAGGTAGTGGAGGACAGAGCCTGGTGTGCTGTAGTCTATGTAGTCACAAAGAGTCAGACACCACTTAGCAACTGAACAGCAACAAGTGTTAAGAAGTGCCAGTTGCTATTCTTATTTATGGAATTAAATAACAAACAATTAGATAGGCTGCAATATGCCTTCCTGACAGTGTTTCTTTATAAAAGGATAACTCTTGTGAACATAGGAGAAAGTGATTTAGATGAAACTGAAAAGTCTAGCTACTCAAAATGTGTTCCTTAGATAGCAGCACCTTCATCATCTAGGACTTTGTTAGAAACTCAGACTCCACATACTGCCCCCAATCATAATCAGAATCTGAATTTTAGCAAGAATTTTTGGAGGATTTGATTGCCTGTCAGCAGCACTCTGCACAGAAGAAGATGCCTAAGATCAGAGACCTCGATCCCATGCATCTTTTATTTCCTGGTATCATCTCTAGGCCTGTGACTTCAGGAGCCCCAGCTTCCTTCAGTGAAACATTTCCTTGGTCTAGCTAAGACAATCACCTGTCACTGATTCTTTATAGCTCAATTTCAATTCTAATGCTAAAGAATATATCTGCCAGATAAGCATATCGGTTCAGTCACTTAGTTGTGTCCGATTCTTTGCCACCCCATGGACTGTAGCATGCCAGGCTTCTCTGTCATCACCAACTTCTGGAGCTTACCCAAACTCATATCCATCGAGTCGGTGATGCCATCCAACCATCTCATCCTCTGTCATCCAATGGAATAGAGAGTCCAGAAATAGCCCCCACACACATTGTCAACTGATTTTGGACAAGGATACAAAAAACACACAATAGGGGGAAAAAATAGTCCTTTAAACAACTGGTGTTGGAAAACTGGATATCTGCATGTAAAAAACATTAAATTGAACTCTGATCTTATACCACACACAAAACCAACTTAAAATGGACTTTTAAAGACTTAAATATAAGAACTGAAACTGTAAAACTCCTAAAGAAAAGCATATGGGAAAATCTACTTTACTTAGTCTTGGTAACGCTTTCTTGGATATGACACCAAAATGACAAGCAACAAAAGCAAAAGTAGGCAAGTGAGGCATTAAACTAAATAGCTATTGCACAGCAAAAGAAACAATCAACAGAATGAAAAGGTAAGCTGTAGAATGGGGAAAAAATATTCGCAAACTATATATCTGACAAGGGATTAACATCCAAAATATGGGTGGAACTCCTCAATGATAAATAAATAACCCAATTTAAAAAGGCAAATGATGTGAATATAAATTTCTCAAAAGACATACAAATTGTCAATACATACATGAAAGATGCTCAAAGTCACTAATCCTCAGGGAAATACAAATCAAAACCACAGTAAGATATCACCTCACATTTCTTAGGATGGCTCTTATCAAAATAATAATAACAATGTGTTGACAATGTTGTGGAAAAATTGGAGCCTACCATTGGTAGAAATGTGAAATGCTGTAGCAGGTATGAGAAACAGTATGGAGGTTCCTCAATAAATTAAAAATAAAACTATCACATGATTCAGCACTCCCACTGACAAATTAATGGATAAAGAAAATTATATATATATATATATATATATATATATATATATATATATATACACACATATATGCAATGGATACATACATACACAACACACATACATATTGGAGAAGGCAATGGCAATCCACTCCAGTACTCTAGCCTGGAAAATCCCATGGATGGTATAAACACATGTAATACATATGCAGTGAAATATTATTCAGTCTTAAAATTGAAAAAAGTTCTGCCATTTGCAACAAGGATGAACCTGAAGGACATTATGCTAAATGGAATAAGCCAAACACAGAATGATAAATATTTTAAGATTTCACTTATATGAGAAGTCTAAAATGGTCAAATTCATAGAAGCAGAGAATACAACCATGATTGCCAAAGGCTGGGGAGTAGGGAAAGGTATGAAGGTATAATTACACAAGGTGTGTTCTAGAGATTTGCTGTACAATGCAGAGACTGTAGTGAACAGCACAGTGGTGTTTACTTCAAAATTTGTTCACAGGCTAAATCTCATGTTAGGTGCTCTTTCCACATACAAAACAGCAAAACAAAACATAAAAGACAAAAGGAAATTTTGGAAAGGGTTACAAGATAGCACTAAGTCGCATCTGTAGCCTACCAGGCTACAGCTCTGTCCATGGGATTCTCTAGGCAAGAATATTGGAGTGGGTTGTCATTTCCTTCTCCAGGGAAACTTCCCAACCCAGGAATTGAACCCAGGTCTCCTGCATTATAGGCAGATGCTTTACTGACTGATCTATATGGGAAGCCTTAGATATATCTATATCTTGACTGAGTCAATAGTGTCATGGGTATTTAACTGTGTCAAAACACCAAATTGTACACATTAAATATATGCAGTTCTATGCATATCAATTATACCTTAACAAAGCTATTTTTAAAAATGAAAATATCTGAAACAAGATGGTATACCAAACTTTGATTCCGTTTTTTTTTTATTTTTTTATTTTTTCTATTGCAAATTGCTTCTATTAGAACCTGACTGAACTCCTACTCTTTCTGAAAATGATCACTAGCCACCATAAGGGCACAGTGTGCCCTACTGAATTATTCTGTCAACTGGAAATTACCAATTGACCTGTGGATCCCTTTTTAATAAGAGCATCCCTGCTAGTATCGATTTATACAGAGCATTATTTCCTGTTGCAATATGAGTAGTAATAATTTTTCCTTGGAGCCACCTTAGGTTTTTAAGAGTTCCTATAACAAATAAGATTTTAACAAGGCAGGAGTGATTTTATGTGATTGGAAGCTGTTTGTCATGCACTGCTGATTTGTTTAATTGAACAGGATCTAGAAGACTTCAGTATTACAAATAAGAATCAGTATCAACTCTTGAACATGTATCTGAAACCAGAAATGGAACCTGAGGTGATGGAAACTTTGCGGCAGTTTAAAATTCATGAATAGAAAAGGCACCCAATTTTAGTTTGGAGTCATTTAGGACTCCTCAATGACATCTTCAATAGCCAAAACAATACTAAAATCTTGCACTTTCCTAGCAAATATTTAACATATATATGGGTTTACTGTTGTGTGCAGACACGCGCTGTTGTTAAATTCCTTGACTGATGTTCTGCTTCCTAACACAACTGTAATTTTCTGCTCTTACTCAATAGCCAACCTCTTTGGTGTCATTCTGGTTTCCCAACTACTTTGTTTACCTGTAAGAGACAGTTTCAATGAAATGAAGGAAAGCATATTTCTATTTAGGCAGATGCCTTGTAAATCTCAAGCTTTCAAAGAGAATATCAATTCTACCCACAAGCCATTATCTGTGATGTCATAGGATTGGTCCTCACTAGGAAACATAGATTAGATCTATCCATACTATATGTCAAGGGCACACAACCTTGACCTGGTGACTCCTCAGTATGTATCAGAAGCTTAGTTGAGACAATCCACAATTCAGGGGAAGGATTTCCATCTTCCTCTGAAGATATTTGCGCTCCATCTCTACGTCAAAGATACTCTGGGAGGGCGATATCTGGATGATGTCACATATGCCACAAGAATTCTTGCTTATTCTAGTTCAATTTAGAGCAGTAGCATATACATCTGAGTGTCAGTGTGAAAGAAGCTGTAAACATTAATAGAGCTTATATAAATGACACTGTCAAGGATAATTTTATGTACATCATGCAGTGATTATCCCTCTGAGGAAGTCCTCACTGATGCTCATAAAAGACTCATGTATCTTTTGGAAATTTTGTTTACTTTCAGAAAACTGAATTATGTAATTAACAGAGTTTACTTTTTCTTTGTCTGTTGAAAAGTTTATGTCTAACCCGATTCATTGAGTTTTGCCTCATTCCTGGTACCACTTTGTGTTCTCATGCTTGGTTTATTTTCTTTTTGTCACTTCCATTTTTACCATTTATCTTTTACTTCAATTTTAGTTTTCTCTGAAGGTGCTGTAAACCTTTGATGTAATTTGTGCAAATAAATAGTAGGGCCAAATGACTGCCATCAGGGAGTGAACTCTGTCCAAATACAGCTATTCATACTGTAAGGACACCTCCTTCTAAACAATCCAATTAAAACCCACCATCTGCATCCTATTGTGCAATTTAAATTCTTATTAAACAAACAACAGAGTGAAATTGCATTGATAAAACAACAGCCAACTTTGCTGACCACAAAGTGGCTTTTTCCTGAAATAAATAGGCAAATTGGAGTAAACAAACTTTATAAGGAGAAAAATAACCAATGCTTACTCACCTTCTCCATTTGTATAAATAAAAATAAATTTTATTTTAGAAAAAATGGCCTCTCTTTAATAATTCCCTAGAGTATTTGACTTCTAAAGATTCTTTCTTTTTTTAATAATTTTATTTCTTGATTTATTGTTGGCTGTGCTGGGTCTTCATTGGTGCACAAGCTTTTCTCTTGTTGCAGTGCACAAGCTTATCATTGCCATGGCTTCTCTTGTTGTGGAGCACAGGCATGTGGGTTTCAGTAATTGCAGCAGGAGGGCTCAGTAGTTGAGTCTCCCCAGCTTTAGAGCACAGGCTCAACAGTTTTTGGTGCACAGTCTTACCACTTGGGAAAAAAAAATACAAAACAAAAGCCTTGAGATGGGGGATTTAAATTATTCCCAGAAAACAAGTGAAAAAAATTTTTTTCTCCATCTTTGTTGAGATATAATTGACATGTAACATTGTATATGTGAAAGGCATATATTGTGAAGATTTGATGTATACATTTGTTGCAAAATGATTACCACAATAAGGTGAGTTAACAAGTCCATCACCTCACAAAGTTACCTTTTTTGTGTGTATGGTCTACTCTTTTAGAAACTTGCAAGTGTACAATACAGTATTATTAACTATAATCACTATTGTTCTGTTGCTCAGTCATGTCTGACTCTTTGTGACCACATGGACTGTAGCCCATCAGGCTTCTCTGTCCGTGGGATTTTCTAGGCAATAATACTGGAGTGGGTTGCCATTTGCTTCTCCAGGAGATTTTTCTGACCCAGGGATTGAACCCGCATCCCTTGGCAGGCAGATTCTTTATTACTGTACCACTTCTATATGCTATATATTAAATCCCCAGAACTTGTTCCTTTTTTACCTGGAAGTCTGTAAGTTTTAAAACAGCACATAAGAGCAAGTTGTGTTAGCTGCTGTTGTTCCAGGTACAAAGATAAGGAGTGAGAAATTACCATTGGACTAGGCATCTTGGAGTTCATAGATGACCTCAGGTGAGGTTTTGATGGAATAGTAGGAGTTCAAGCTTATTGGAATGGGTTCAAGAGAATATAAGATATTGTGAAGTGGAGAAAGGAAGTACAGGAAATGTTTTCCCAACATTTTTCTAAATAAATGAACACAAAAGTAGGACATAGTTGGGGTGAGTAAATTTGTTTATTTATTTATTTTTTAAGCATGCATATATGATGATGGAGATGGTCCAGTAGTGAGGAAATCTAATGGTACAAAAAAAAAAAAAAAAAGATGCTTCAAGTGAAACTTTGAGTTGGAAAGAGGAGATAGAAATAACTACAGAAGCTGAAGAGCTGATTTGGGAAGTGTAGAGCATAGAGTGTAATAAAAGGAAAGGCAAAATATGAATATACAAATGTAGGTAGTTCAGTGTGGAACTGTGAATGCTCTCATTCAATAAAAACAAGAAAAAAAGCCATCACATGTGCATCAAGAGAGGAAAAGAAACTTCTGTGAGAGAGGTCAAAAAGTTAAGGGAAATGTGATGTGATTAGCAGGAGCCTCCAAAGCATTTTAAGCTTTTATGAGCCCCCAAAGCGCTGTTAAAGTGTGTTAGGCATGATGAATGTGAGACCAGTCGGTATCATTGAATACTTTTTTCTGGTTACTTTCCCTTCATGTTTAAGGTGTGGTGCTCATGGAGGACTGGGGTTAATTAGGTGTGAAATTTTGCCAGGAATAAAAAGAAATAGTGGCAAAGATATGGAAGTGTTTGCAGTGATGGACCAAGAATTCACAGATAGGAAAGAAAGGAAGTGAAGCACGAGTGGAGTTTGATATGGGTTAATTTATTGGAAGGCCCATTTGGATAGGAGTTGTTAAAAATGGGGTGCAGAGGGAGTGAGTTGGAATGATTTAAGGTGGTAGTCCGAAATTAAAATTAAGGTTATGAAGGGGCTGCAATTATTGGTAATGGCAACATCGAGAGTAAAAACCAGAGGGCTGATAGCAAAAGAGAACAGGTGTATTGGAAGTAGAAATCTCAGGATAAGAGGCCTGGGGGTACTGGAAACATTTTCTCTGGGAATACTGATGTAGCAAAATGTATGACTCATGAGTTGTTAGGAAAAGAGGTGACAAATTAGCAGCTAAAATATCCCAGAGATGAAGGATACCAAAAAACAAAAATAGCATATGATGTATTGAAAGAACCTGAGCTTCAAAGAATCTTGGGTTCTATGAGAGGGAAGGTGGGGTAGTGATCTGGAAACAGTAATGAGAAACATTAAGGACTTCTATTAGTTATTTATTGTTGTATAACAAATTAACTCAAAAGCTAAACGATTTGGGAGAATGACATTGAAACATGTAGAATATCATGTAAGAAACGAGTTGCCAGTCCAGGTTCGATGCGCGATACTGGATGCTTGGGGCTGGTGCACTGGGACGACCCAGAGGGATGGTGTGGGGAGGGAGGAGGGAGGAGGGTTCAGGATGGGGAACACATGTATGCCTGTGGCGGATTCATTTTGATATTTAGCAAAACTAATACAATTATGTAAAGTTTAAAAATAAAATAAAATTTAAAAAAATAAAATTAAATAAAAAAAAAGCTAAAATAACAGCAATCATTTATTATCCTTTATAGTTTCTTCAAGTCAGTTCAGACAAGCCATAGAAACATTCAGTCTCTATGCTGCAAGGTCTGAAGCCCCACTCAGAAAGCATAAAGCCTAGGGCTGGAATTCGTGATGTTTCATTCCCTTCTAGCTGGGACCATTGGCTGAGCCCAGGCAGTTGCCTCTCTCCGTGGCCTGGATGTCCTCGAGGCATGGAGGCTGGGTTCCCAGGGGCAAGCAGCTGGAAGGGAAAGAGAGCCAGGCACCAGTTGCATTCCTGGAGCTCCACCTTAGAATTCATGTGACAATTTCTCTGCCACATCCTAGAGAATTACAAGGGTTCATCTGCAACCAAGAGAAAAGAATACAAAATGCCATATCCCAGTGAAAGAGTGTCAACATCATGACTGTATGAACAGTGTGTGGATAGAACTCATAATGATGTGGCCATCTTTGGAAAATATATTGTGCCACAGACAACCACCCTAACTCTAGCATCATTGTAGAAGTAGGGAAAGGAAACACCACAATTTAAGAGAGCTTCCCTGACGACTCAGATGGTAAAGGAATCTGCCTGCAATGCAGGAGACCTGGGTTCAGTCCCTGGGTCTGGAAGATCCCCTGGAGAAGGGAATGGCAACTCAATCCAGTATTTTTGCCTGGAGAATCCCATGGAGAAAGGAGCCTGGCAGGCTAGATCCATGTGGTCACAAAGAGTCAGACACGACTGATCAACCAACATTTTTACTTTCACAGAGGGAAAACAGCAAATGTAGATACTTTCAAGGAGTTAAAAGAGACAGTTGAAAATGTGCAACATTTTGCTGACTCTAGGTCCTGGAAGAATTTGTAAGGTTGAGGAAGATGAATGAATCACAGTAGGAGATGTATAGCCATACCTAGGTAAGAGTCTAGGTGATAAAGGGTGATCTATAAGATTTTGGGCTTCTTTTGGTAATGGAGATAAATAGAGATGTAGGGCAGGATGGGATTAATCCTGAGGGTGATGAATGCTGAAAGGGAGACAGGAATTAGTCTTATTAGGGAGAGATGGAACATATGGGTGGTGATCTAAGTCATGAACAGGCAGTTTTAAATCTTCCAGAGGGATGGCAGTACCAAGAGTACTTAATATCTAGTAATAAGTCACAATGAAAAAGAAAAAAAAAATGATTAACTTAATCTATCTTATTAACAGATACTGTGAGGAAAATTGTATACTCATATATATAGCAAATGCTAGGAAAGTACTGGATAATATGACACTGACTTATAATAAAAAGAAAGAAAGCACGTAGAAAACTAGGAATCAAAGTGAATTTTTTAATCTGATAGTGTATCTGTTAAGATCCTCACCAATTAGCCTACTTAATATTAGAGTAGTTAAGAAAGATGGTAATGATAACCCTACATGCAAGTAAAAGAGACACAGATGTATAGAACAGTCTTTTGGACTCTGTGGGAGAAGGCGAGGGTGGGATGATTTGAGAGAATAGCATTGAAATATGTATATTATCATATGTGAAATAGATCACCAGTCCAGGTTCGATGCATGAAACAGGATGCTCAGGGCTGGTGCACTGGGGTGACCCTGAGGGACAGGATGGGGAAGGAGGTGGGAGGAGGGTTGAGGATAGGAACACATGTACATCCATGGCTGATTCATGTCAATGTATGGCAAAACCACTACAATATTGTAAAGTAATTAACCTCCAATTAAAATAAATAAAGACACACAGATGGCTAACAAACACATGAAAAGATGCTCAACATCACTCATTATCAGAGAAATGCAAATCAAAACCACTCTGAGGTACCATTTCACGCCAGTCAGAATGGCTGCAATCCAAAAGTCTACAAGCAATAAATGCTGGAGAGGATGTGGAGAAAAGGGAACCCTCTGACACTCTTGGTGGGAATGCAAACTAGTACAGCCACCATGGAGAACAGTGTGGAGATTCCTTAAAAAACTGGAAATAGAACTGCCGTATGACCCAGCAATCCCACTGCTGGGCATACATACTGAGGAAACCGGAACTGAAAGAGACACATGTACCCCAATGTTCATCGCAGCATTGTTTATGATAGCCAGGACATGGAAGTAACCTATATGTCCATCAGTAGATGAATGGATAAGAAAGCTGTGGCACATATACACAATGGAGTATTACTCAGCCATTAAAAAGAATACGTTTGAATCTGTTCTAATGAGGTGGATGAAACTGGAGCCTATTATACAGACTGAAGCAAGCCAGAGAGAAAAACACCAATACAGTATACTAACGCATATATATGGAATTTAGAAAGAGGGTAACAATAACCCTGTATGCTGCTGCTGCTGCTGCCAAGTCGCTTCAGTCATGTCCGACTCTGTGTGACCCCATAAACGGCAGCCCACCAGGCTCCTCTGTCCATGGGATTCTCCAGGCAAGAACACTGGAGTGGGTTGCCATTTCCTCCTCCAATGCATGAAAGTGAAAAGTGAAAGTGAAGTCGCTCAGTCGTGTCCAACTCTTAGCGACCCATGGACTGCAGCCTACAAGGCTCCTCTGTCCATGGGATTCTCCAGGCAAAAGTACTGGAGTGGGGTGCCATTGCCTTCTCCAATAACCCTGTATATGAGACAGCAAAAGAGACACTGATGTATAGAACAGTCTTTTGGACTCTGTGGGAGAGGGAGAGGGTGGGATGATTTGGGAGAATGACATTGAAACATGTATAATATCATATATGAAATGAGTCGCCAGTCCAGGTTCGATGCATGATACTGGATACTTGGGGCTGGTGCACTGGGACGACCCAGAGGGATGGTATGGGGAGGGAGGACGGTGGAGAGTTCAGGATGGGTAAAACGTGTATACCAGTGGTGGATTCATGTTGATATATGGCAAAACCAATACAATATTGTAAAGTTAAAAAATAAAATTAACAAAAAAATTAATTAATTAAAAAAATAAATTTAAAAAATTCTTCCTTAAATTCAGGAAGAATTGAAAGACACATGTTAACATTGCTTAGTCATCAATAAAAATTTAGATATGAAAATAAATAAGAGGTTTAAAATTATAAAGAAAATTTCTATTGCAGATAATCACATATACTGTGATTGATTGCAAAGAAGATAAAAAAATACTCGAAAGAAAAATTATTAGAACAGCTATCACTAACTTTGGTATATTAAGGATCAATATGCAACATGATGTTATCATCACTTCATGGCAAATAGATGGGGAAACAGTGGAAACAGTGGCTGACTTTATTTTTCTGGGCTCCAAAATCACTGCAGATGGTGATTGAAGCCATGAAATTAAAAGATGCTTACTCCTTGGAAGGAAAGTTATGACCAACCTAGACAGCATATTCAAAAGCAGAGACATTACTTTGCCAACAAAGGTCCATCTAATCAAGGCTATGGTTTTTCCAGTGGTCATGTATGGATATGAGAGTTGGACTATACAGAAAGCTGACCACTGAATAATTGATTCTTTTGAACTGTGGTGTTGGAGAAGGCTCTTGAGAGTCCCTTGGACTGTAAGGAGATCCAACCAGTCCATCCTAAAGGAGATCAGTCCTGAGTGTTCACTGGAAGGACTGATGTTGAAGCTGAAACTCCAATACTTTGGCCACCTGATGTGAAGAGCTGACTCATTGGATAAGACCCTGATGCTGGGAAAGATTGAGGGCAGGAGAAGAAGGGGATGAAAAACAGAGAATGAGATGGCTGGATGGCATCACTGACTCAATGGACATGGGTTTGGGTGGACTCCAGGAGTTGGTGATGGACAGAGAGGCCTGGCATGCTGTGGTTCACAGGGTCGCAAAGAGTCAGACACGACTGAGTGACTGAACTGAACTGATGCAACACTCAATAGCTTGTGTATGTATCAGTAGTAACCAGTTATAAAATGTACACTTAACAAAGTATATTTCCAAACAAAAAAAGGAATACCTAGGAATATTGAGGGGAGCCTAGTGGGCTGCCGTCTATGGGGTCGCACAGAGTTGAAAATGACTGAAGCAATTTAGCAGCAGCAGCAGGAATATTGGATACCTTTTATATCTAAAAGAATTGTAAAGATATTCAAGAAGAAATTATAAAACATTTTATTTCAAGGCATAAAGTAAGATCTTAAAATGTAGTGAGATCTATTCTGTGTTCGTGGATAGAAAGACTAAATATTGTAGAGACATCAGCACATCCCCAATTCATCTGTTCAAGTTGTCACAGAACTTGGCCAAATTGAAAATGGATGAAAATGTATCCATATAAAGAATCATGATTTTGGAATTTCAGAAATCAAGGATAAAGAGCAAATCTTAAAATCCCCCAGAAAGAAAACTGGTTGCTTTGCAAAGAAGTAGCAATCAGTTATGCATTTGACTTTTCAGCAGCACAGCAGAAGCCAGGGAACAATGTGGTGATGAGTTGAAAGTTGAAAAATTTCACAAGAAGAGGAAGGATGGGAGGGAACAGAAAGGGGAGGAAGAACTTCCTATCCAGTACACCTCAGGAAGTTATTAGAGAACATACTTCACTAGAGAAAAGTAGAAAATAGGCCTCCAAAAATGGGAAATATGGCATTTGTAGGGAAAGAGGGGAGGAAGACCCCAGGATGGCAGCCATGAGACAGGCTGTAAATTTTGCTGCCAAGAGAGGGCCTCATGACCATTGTGCCTAAGTCAGTGGTTCTCAGAGAAGTGCACCAGGTCACCTGAAAACTTGTCACAAAGGCAAATTCTCAGGATTTTTCTCAGACCTCCAGGATCAGGCTCTTTGGGGTTGGGGGTCCAGCTGTCCATATTTTATCAAGTCCTCTTTGTGTTTCTAAAGCAACACAAGAGTGAGAAACAATGATCCAATATGCCCTAATACTCAGCTGTCTTTCAGACCACAACTGTTTCCCAAAATTCTGCTGCTGCTGCTGCTGCTAAGTCGCTTCAGTCGTGTCCGACTCTTCGAGACCCCATAGACGGCAGCCCACCAGGCTCCCCCGTCCCTGGGATTCTCCAGACAAGAACACTGGAGTAGGTTGCCATTTCTTTCTCCAGTGCATGAAAGTGAAAAGTGAAAGTAAAGATGCTCAGTCGTATCCAACTCTTAGCGACCCCATGGACTGCAGCCTACTAGGCTCCTCTACGCATGGGATTTTCCAGGCAAGAGTACTGGAGTGGGTTGCCATTGCCTTCTCTGCAAAATTCTGCAGTAGGCACCAAATATGGATCTTTATTTTTAGTTTTATTTTGAAAATAGTGCATGTTCTGTGTTGACATCTTGGAAAATATAGAAAAGGATGAATGATAAAGAAAAAAATTACCATTTTTCAATCTAGAAAAAATGTGTAGTAAATATACATTTATCACATTACTTTACTTAAACATATATATGTATATGTGATTTAGTTTCCCTGGTGGCTCAAAACGTAAAGAATGCACCTGCAATGCAGGAGACCCCATTTCAATTCCTGGGTCAGAAAGATCTGCTGGAGAAGAGATGGGCTACCCACTCCAGTATTCTTGGGCTTCCCCAATGGCTCAGCTGCTAAAGAATCCTCCTGCAATATGGGAGACTTGGAGAACTGGGTTCAATCCTTGGGTTGAGAAAATCTCCTGGAGAAGGAAATGGCAACCCACTCCAGTGTTCTTGCCTGGAGAATTCCATGGACAGAGGAGCCTGACAGGCTATGGTTGCAAAGAGTCAGACACAACTGAGTGATTAATTCACTTCTTTCATACTTGATTTATGTGGTATGTACAGTTTACATAATCTTTTCATTTAAGATTATGCAATGAGTATGTCCCATGTTATTAAAATATCTTCCCCAAATTTATTTTACTGGCTACATATTTCATAATATAGTGGTAGTGTGATTGATAAAATGTGCATCTATCAATGGAAACTGAAGGTTTCTCTAATTCATTGAGGAAATAAATAGCAATACAATAAATACCATCATACCTCTTCCTGCAGTTTTATGTCCCTTCTGTAAGTATGGGCCTTTCTGTCAGAGAGGCCATGCTGTCACTCCCTACTTACTACTCGCACGGACTTCTGTGTGTTAATTAACTACTGGGTATATTAACACTCTCCATATGGAATTGCAGTGAAGCTGGAGCAGTATAATATGAGCATAAAGAACTTGGTACTGAACCCATCTGAAACTTATGCTATTCATCTCAGGGAGACAGCAGTGAGTGGTGGCTTGAAGTAGGATCTTAATTATCCGCCCAATATTGGACCTGAGTAGCCTGTGTGAAAAACTCAGGAATCCTAACTGCTAGACCACCAGGAATTAGAGGTAAAGTTACCCTGGCTCTTGCTCCATTTGAAAAATAAATTCCTCAAGGAGGCAAAAACTGTAAAAACAGTACAAAGTTTATTATCAGAGGCATAGCATAACATATGGGAGAGCACACAGAGAAACAGTTTGTTTATTTAAAAGAAAAGAGTGATGATTTAAATCACTTATATAGGAAAGTATTCCTGGAGTCTTTGCTTACTTTTGGCCAATTATTTCATTTCTTTGTCCAAACCTGACCTGCCCTAGGGACTCTCCCCAAAATGTGTGGGCGCTTTTTGCCAAGATGGATTCTGGCCCAGAGGTCTATGAAAGGCTTGACATCACCCATTATGAACCCAAGGAACCTGTCTGTGCCTGTGCAGTTGGGGAGTTTTCCTTGACCTCAAGAGTGGTCATCTTATTTCTTTACTTCATCAGAGCTCAGCCTCTGCCATTAACATTGTCCTTGAAGTGTCAGGGAAAACAAAGCTCCAATTTGGCTGCTTAACAAACTCTAGGGTTTGTCTATCTCCTTGAAAGAAAGTGTTAGTTGCTCACTTGTGTCCAACTCTTTGCGGCCCCATGGACTGTAGCCCTCCAGGCTCTTCTGTCCATGGGGATTCTCCAGGCAAGAATACTAAAGTGGGTTGCCATTCCCTTCTCCAGGGGATCCTCCTGACCCAGGGATCAAACCCAGGTCTCATGCACTGCAGGCAGATTCTTTACCGTCTAAGTTACTAGGGAAGTCCTACCTCACTAGAACTGACCCTTAATCCTGTTGGAGGAAAAAGTACATTGTCACAGCCATATGGAAGCAGCCCAGCCTAGTCCAGCACAGCTGAACACGTATTCAGTCTATACCCAACAATTTTGTCCCAACTCTCGCACAATGAGATAAGTACAGGAGTGTTCAAAGCAGCATTTCTTTACAATAGCAGGAAAACTAAAAATAGCTCAGTGTTCATCAGCTGAACAACAGGTAAACTGTGGTATTTTGATAGCAGGATATAGTTCAGTTGCTAAGTCGTGTCCAACTCTATGACCCCATGGATTGCAGGACACCAAGTCTTCCCTGTCCATAACTATCTCCTGTACTTTGCTCAAACTCATACTTGGTATTTTGATAATGGGATATTAAGCAGTAGTAAAAAGGAATATATTATAACTAAACACAACAGTATGGATGAAATTAAAAACTGAAGAGAATTTTTTTTAATGTACCATGTACTATTAAAAAATTTAATGCTAAAGGAAAATGAAGCTGCAATTGTAGCAATGGTATTATCAGCAGTAATATCCTGTTTCTTATTATTGGTTCTCATAAAGTCTTAAAACCAAATACACTAGGTCAGCACTTGGTTTAGTTAAGTCTTTTGCTTTCCCTTATAAAAAATTTATTTTATTGATCCATCATCTAACCACTGATTTAGGAGAGTGTTCATCACATTGTATCCCTCCAGCATAGTACATCCTCCATGACCACTTAACAGGCAAAAGGCACCACACTGGTTGAATGTGATTTTTTAAAACATTAACAGTCTTGAGTCTTTTTAAGTGGGCATAATCATTCTACTTCTTAGCACTAAATCTGCCCAAATACTTTGGTGACATTTTCAGCAAGTTAGGTAATTTAACTGACTTCTGAAAACAAACTACTAATTTTCCCATAGGGAGCATGTGTGTAGTCGGGGAGGTCATGGTAGGAGGATCATTCCAGGAAAGAATTCTGCTGCTGCTGCTAAGCCACTTCAGTCATCTCTGACTCTGTGTGACCCCATAGATGGCAGCCCACCAGGAAAGAATGAGAAGCACACTAATAACAGACATGTTAAATGTGCAGGATCTGAAAATGCTGATTTCTTTAATGCAGTCCCAGGGAGTATAGAATTTTAAGAGACAAGAATGGCCCACAAGGTTGGGGGCAGGCTCTTTTTCAACTATGGTAAGTGTTATAAACTTGGTTCATAAAATGTTCTATAACAAACACTTGATAAACTACATAACATTGAAAATTATTTAATTAATTAATTTGCACATCAGATTTTGTTTTAGAATGAAAACTGGTGGTAGTGAAGAGGACAAGTTGAGACATGAAAACAGGAAGTATCAGGCTGGTGAAGCCATTGGGAAAAAGAAGGTGCTGGTTGAAAAAAGCCAGTGTCCCTGGAGAAGTGAGCAGAATAAATCCAGGGCCACTTCAGAGGTAGAATCAACAGGATGGTGATTGACCAGATTCAGTGCTAAGTGACTGTTTAGCACTAAAGTTCTCACCTCAGTCAAGCGAAATGGGAATGTTGCCCTAATGATTAGAAAATATGAGAAAGGAAAGAGAAACACAGATGTGTATGTGGTTTTTATTTTTACTGCTGCTGCTAAGTCGCTTCAGTCGTGTCCGACTCTGTGCGACCCCATAGATGGCAGCCCACCAGGCTCCCCCATCCCTGGGATTCTCCAGGCAAGAACACTGGAGTGGGTTGCCATTTCCTTCTCCAATGCATGAAAGTGAAAAGTGAAAGTGAAGTCACTCAGTCATGTCTGACTCTTAGGGACCCCATAGACTGCAGCCTACCAGGCTCCTCTGCCCATGGGATTTTCCAGGCAAGAGTACTGGAGTGGGGTGCCATTGCCTTCTCTGACAATGGCACCCCACTTCAGTACTGTTGCCTGGAAATCCCATGGGCAGAGGAGCCCCTTTATTTGGAGGATTTTTGTTCCCATTTTCCAAGTTGTCCTACTTCTTTCTTAAATTCTGTAGTGCTCCTGACAATCTTTTCAAATATTGTTCTATGTCTGAAATTTACTTTTCTTACCCCAAATATGTTTCTTTTTTTTTTTTTTTCTAGTGCTGGAAGTGCAACTGCTACACTTTATGTCTTCCTTTTGCTCCTCTCCATCATATTCCTTTTACCTGAGCACCCTGAGTTGTGTCCTAGAAGCAGACATCCATCAAAGTATGATTTAAATTCCCTTCATCAAGGGGCTTCGTCCAGTGACTTCCTCTCTGTCTGTCTTGCAGGTGGGCTCTGCTGATAGGGAGCAGCAGCAGAAGAGAGAAAGAGCAGAGAGGACTGGGGAAGGGGGTAATTTCCCAGGCTGCCCAATCACTCTCTCTATCTCCAGGCTGGTTCTGAGATTCTGGGAACTTCTCTGTCCCCTTCTCCCCTTGCTTCTTCAAGTCTAGAGGAGGGAGTGGAGCCCCCGTCACCTACCATGAGCTCAGAACACTGCATTCTTGCTTTCGGTTTCACTATGGGATACTCTGCCCACATCTTTGTAAATAGTGCCTTGATTAAACTGCTGCCAAATTGCTCATATTTCGTGTAACATTTCTGTTTCCTGCTGGGATGTTAACAGAAACAGAAATTGGTACTTGAAATAGCTCTAGGAAACAGAATTTCAACATGAATTCTAGGATTGAGTTCCTCTCCTTGCATTAGGGAAAGGGGCAAGAGTAACTAACTGCATCTGGGGGATCATGATTATTCAAATTAAAGTAGATGCAATGAATGGCGAGTAGTTGGAATATCAGTTTGCTGTATCAGGCTCCAGGGTGATAACATGGGTTAAAAGATTATGCCATTAGGTGGGTTTTTTTCTGATCTACAAAAGAGCTTCTCCATTAGTGGCAATTTTGCCCCCCAAGGAACCTTTGGGCAATGTCTGGAGACAGTGACTGTCACAACTTGGGTGTCTAGAGGGTAGAAGCCAGTAATGATGCTAAACATCCTACCATGCAGAGAAAAGTTCTCACAACAAAGAATTAATCTGCCTCAAAATGTCAACAGTGAAGAAGTTGATAAACTTACCCTAGGGAGGAATGGAAAGCAGTGAACATAAGATTGAGAACTTGACCAGAAATCACAAAGTCTCAATAACAGATCAAAAGAGATCTTCACCTCCTGGAGTTTTGGGGCAGGTAGGCCTGAAGACTAAGTCAGAGGTCTGATCATAAGGACTGCAGAGAAGTACTCAGCTCTGCAAAATCACATCCATACCAAGGTGAGGGTCCTGCTAAGGAAGTTGGTGGGGGTGGGTGGGTGGAGGGGCAGTGCTGAGACATGAGAAAGGAATATTTGTGCCAAAAGAGACATGGTAGGAAATTGGACTCTCAATTATTTCTGAATTCTTAGCCAACAGAGAGCACCATTTAACTTTCCAATAGGAAGCCAATCTTCCATCATATAAAAGCTTATGAATGACTTCACCTCAACCAGTAGCTCCACCAGTTGATGCCAGTTCTCCCCACAACCCACCTGCCAGGTGCCTGCAGACAACAAAATCAGAGGCTCCAAAATCAACAGGACAAAGAAGTACAAGGCCTGCTCTGGAAGCAGATATATACTCCCCAAAAACCACAGGATTAAGTAAATCTCTACTGGCAGGAGCCTGGGAGCAAGTGGAAGGTAAAATTTAAGTGACCTTCAGACCAAGAAGGATGAGGCATGAGGTTTGAGCAGGCCCTAGTCAATAAGATGTCTCCTGTCTGTAGAATTTGGTTTTGAAACATTGTCTCAAGCACCTGGGGTGGTGTAAGCTGGGTTGGCTCAGTTGAGGCTGGAACTCGATCATTCTAGCAGAGATTTTCTCATTCTATCTAAATCACCTGGGGAACTTAGTAAAATTACAAAACTCTGTACAAAAATCTGCTTGGCTACTACTCTCCTCTACTGCTGCAGAGCAGCAGTTAAACATCAGTCAGGTCAGAAGAACTTGGAGCTTTCAACTTTCACAAAGCCTAGGTCACAACTAGATCAAGTGCATCAGGATATCTGGGGGTGGGACTCAGGATCAGTGTTTTCTGAATCTTCTCTTGTGATTCTAATATGAAGTCAAGATTCACAGCCACTAGTTGAAGGATTATGAAGGCCTGGAGGAGGAAGCTTGTATTTTTGAGAAAGGACCCTGCCCTGTGGTTCCATAAATACATTGTGAATTTTCCCCATGCTGTCTAGAGTAATCTATCATCTTTAACCAGTATAATTATGCAGTAAGAATAAGAATATTAAAAGGAAGGTTTTTAGACACTAATTCTTACTTGATTCTCATTCTTGGAGACCTATAACCCATGGACCAGTGACTCTGGACCACTAGCCAGATTGTACAGTTGAGGTTCAGTGAAAGATAAACCTTGACCTGAATTCTTCCCATAACAGGGCTAGTGAGACTATGGATGTTTCTCCAGACCCAGCAGATATAGCAAAATTAGAGTCAATGAGTCACCTAGAGAATATCCTTGTTTATTTCCTGACCAATGGAGCAAAGACTATAATAGTAGAAAAGGCCAGATGGAAGGACCTGAATCACTAACCTCCCTGAGAGGGTCAGTCACAATAAAATACCACCTCTCTAGAGAATCTAAGAGACAAATGTCCTCACTAAACACTTGAAAGAAGCTTAGGTCACCTATGACATCCCATTTATCTCACTTATTTTTTTGGTACAAAAACAAGATGGGTCATAGACTTCCTCTCACCAAAGATGGACACGGAGCCTTCAATATGACACCGCTCACTAGGACAGCCAAAGTGCCACCTGATGGCAAGTCTTCTTTGTCTTGTTGCCATCAGTTGACTTGTCTGCCATCAGTTCAGTTCAGTCACTCAGTCATGTCTGACTCTTTGTGACCCCATGGACCACAGCACACCAGGCTTCACTGTCCATCACCAATTCCCGGAGTTTACTCAAACTCATGTCCATTGAGTTGGTGATGCCATCCAACCATTTCATCCTCTGTCATTCCCTTCTCCTCCTGCCTTCAATCTTTCCCAGCATCAGGTTCTTTTCCAAAACATCAGCTCTTTGCATCAGGTGGCCAAAATATTGGAGCTTCAGGTTCAGCATCAGTCCTTCCAATGAATATTCAAGATTGATTTCCTTTGGGATGGACTGGTTTGATCTCCTTGCAGTTCAAGGGACTCTCAAGAGCCTTCCTCAACACCACAGTTCAAAAGCATTAATTCTTTGGTGTTCAACTTTCTTTATGATCCAAGTCTCACATCCATACATGACTACTGGAAAAACCATAGCTTTGATTAGACCGACCTTTGTCAGCAAAGTAATCTCTCTGCTTTTTAATATGCTGTCTAGGTTTGTCATAGCTTTTCTTCAAAGGAGAGAACATCTTTTAATTTCATGGCTGCAGTCACCATCTGCAGTGATTTTTGAGCCCAAGAAAATAAAGTCTCTCACTGTTTCCACTGTTTTCACATCTATTTTCCATGAAGTGCTGGGATCAGATGCCATGATCTGAGTTTTAAACCAGCTTTTTCACTCTCATCTTTCACTTTCCTCAAGAGATTCTTTAGTTCATCTCTGCTTTCTGCCATAAGGGTAGTATCATCTGCATATCTGAAGTTATTGATATTTCTCCCTGCAATCTTGATTTCAGTTTGTGCTTCATTGAGCCCAGCATTTTGCATGATGTACTCTGCATATGAGTTAAATAAGCAGGGAGATAATATACAGCCTTGAAATACTCCTTTCCCAATTTGGAACCAGTCTGTTGTTCCATGTTGGGTTCTAACTCTTGCTTCTCGACCTGCATACAGATTTCTCAGGAGGCATGTAAGGTGGTCTGGTATTCCCATCTCTTTTTAGCCCATACCTAATGGAAATTAGTCTTTCTTGTCTGCACTTCTGTCAATGCCACTATTTGCAAACTTACAGAGCATAATCATTCAATCAGCATATACTGCTTCTGATCAAGAAACTGATTTTGTGATGAAGTATGTGTGGCAATGCAATTCTGCTCCTTGTTGCAGAAGTTGAATGTTCAGTCATTATACCAATTGCGAGACAGTATTCTGCTAGACAAGTACTGTCTTAAAGGATGCAGTATATTTGTTAACCAATGGCTAATATTTTGCCATATTATCCACTGTCAGGTCAGGAGCCAACTCATGGAGGTAGAAGTGGTACAAGTTACTAACAAAACCATTGATGAATGCTTCCTTTCAGCTGCAAAATCTCAGCCTATCTGGATATAGAGGGAGTGGTGCTTTCACTAAGGAACATAGTCATGATTTCATGATTTGGAAGCTGAGGCTCATCCTTGGCCATTTTGGATCCCTCGTATCAACAAACCAACAGATACAGAAGGAGGCAACTCCATCATCAGATGTGGTTCATCCTGGTGGGATTGCTGTTACACCATGAGGGCAAGGAGGACTTGTATGAGAACTAGGAGACTCCTTATCACTAGAGAACTGAGGACATCTAAGGAAGATAAGACCTCTAAGACCTCCTGGCCCAACAAAGCGAAAATCTGGGTCATCCTACAAAGAAGTCACCTGGACCAGGTGTTGAAAGAATATAGAATAATTAGGAAGGAAGACAGTAGTGGTGCCAGTGTAGGCCTGTGACAGCTATATAACTGGGTACCATAACAGTTCATCTTCACATTGACCGTTTATTCCTTTTATTATCAGGCCTTTAGTTGGAGCTGATGGTCCAGGTTTCAGGTAGGAGTATGTCTGTCCAGATATCTCCAGTGACAGCCTGTTATCTGTAGGGTTTTCTGTTTCCCATGTTAAGGACACGGGTTGCTCACCTGGGTGAAGTACAAGCAGCACAGGCCAAGGGACCAAAGGAACAGACTGAATGGATATCTTCCATTTGCGCCCCCCCCAGGTCTCCTGTCCACCTTCCCCTTGGTGCCAGAGTCCTAGGATGCTGACCAATTGCAGCTGAATATGTGACCTCTGACCTTCAGCTCAGTTCAGACAACAGAAGGATTTGCAGAAAGTTGGAAGGAGAAAGGAGGGCAAAGAGTGAGGTGGCCATTTACTCCCCTCTTTTCCTCGAGCCCCTCAAGATTTCAAGGACTGACTTCCCCCAAGGTGAAGGGCCCTCTACACAGCCCTCCACATCTCCAGATCTGGCTAATTCCTTCCTGCATTTGTTCCATCAGGCCCAGTTCTCTAAGGAAAGGCATAAGCCTCTGCCCTGCCCACATGTTTGTCACAAGTCTCTGCATTAAATGCTCATATGATTACTGAATTTGAGTGTGCCATCTGTTTTTGCCAGGACCCTGACTGATACAGTTCCTCTATTAATGAGATTTTTTTCTATGCTTTTTCCTTTAAAAAATTAAGAATTTTTAATGAAAAGAAAAGTTTCCAAGAAGAAAAAGAAAACTAATTTTGAATATTTTTTGAATATTTTGGGATGATAAAATTCTAAATAGCCCTGATTTTTATTGAAGTCTACCAAATTGCACTGTAAATAGCATTGATTTGGAATTGTATGCCCCCAAATCAAGGTTATTTGCAAATCTATTTTGCCAAAATCAGAAACCAGGTTTGAGAGTCCCAATCCTCTTATTTAAGGGAAATATTGTAACAAACTGAGCATAATTGTAGAAGGAAAGTGTAGAAACATTTTCTTGCCTGCATAGATCTAATTTGCAAACCACAAACAATATTTAAGCCATTCATTTGTGCACATTTGCTTGGTTACTACAGTTGCTTCAATCAGGAGTATAGTCATCTCAGTGAGCAGTGCCCAGCTGAGGATGTTAATTCAGCTCCCAGTTCTCAGTAGCTGAGTCAGAATTTCTAAAGAATCTTTAACAAGCTACCCAAAGAAATTAGCACATTCTATTTCTCCTCAAAAATATTCAAGATCTGAATATAGGCAAAAACAAATACATCTCAGGATGGAATTTATAAAATAAAATAAGCATCAAAAGAACATGATGTTTAATAAGAACAGGACTGACATTATATCTATCATTTTACCAGGTAGCAATATACTTCAACAGTTTGTTCTTGGGATTACACATATGTAAAAACTATTTAATTACTGACAATATTGGGCTTCCTTGGTAGCTCAGACAGTAAAGAATCTGTCTGCAACGCAGGAGACCTGGGTTCTATCCCTGGGTTGGGAAGTTTCCCTGGAGGAGGGCAAAGCAACCAACTCTAGTATTCTTGCCTGGAGAATCCCTATGGACAGAGGAGCCTGGCAGGCTACAGTTCATGGAGTCACAAAGAGTTGGACATGACTGAGCAACTAAGCACAGAACTGACTATATTTCTTCTTAGTCATAATTTCAAGAGTGTTTTCCAAACATCTAGATATGAAAATGTTATTCTTTTAGACTCAGATTTAAGAAAGAACCCAAATTTTGGAACAAAATGATAGATGCCAAGTACCTACACAGCGCCAAGTGAGATAGATCCTGAACTCAGAGAAGGAGATGAGAGTTGTCAGTCATCAGGGCAAGAGTCCCTGCATGCACATGGAGCCAGTAAAGGAGTCAAAAGATGACCACTCTGACATAACAAAAACATTCCTTCCTGAAAGCTACAAGTGTAAGCTTGCTGTATATTAGAATCATTGGAGAGCTTTTAGAAATTTCCAGGCCTAGGTTGCACTCCATACAAATTAACTCAGAATGTCTGGAAGTAGGAGCTATTTGCCAGTAGGTCTTTTGTTCATTTGTTTCAGTTTCTTGTTTTTGTTTTCTTAATCCCAGGTGATTCCACAGTGCAACAAAATTTGGGAACGACTGCCCTAGGGCTTAAGGTAGCATAAGAACCAGGTATCACCCATCCTTAATAAGATTTAAGGAAAAATGTTTTACTGCAACTGATTGAATGAAGGGTGCTGCTGAGGAAGGCAAGAATGTCTTTGTATACTTGCAGATCAAGCAAAGCCTGCCCCTTGGGAAGGGGTTTGCCTGGGGCTCATCTTGAAGAGGACCCAGCCCAGCAGGGCTTCTAGCCAGGGTTGAAGCCACCAAGGATAAAGAGGTTTTGCATTGCTGGATGCAGAGCTGAGTGGC
Source organism: Bos grunniens (assembly GCF_055505025.1). Taxonomy (NCBI): domain Eukaryota; kingdom Metazoa; phylum Chordata; class Mammalia; order Artiodactyla; family Bovidae; genus Bos; species Bos grunniens. The sequence goes on from NC_141168.1 coordinate 119,793,112, forward strand.
TACCATAGACGTTCTGTAAAGTGGACCACTCAAAGCTTCCCATGAGTTAGCACAGGTGCTTTGGCTTCCCATCCTGTATCACAGCACTACAAGTGGGTAAGCTGTCCCCACCCCTCTACCTCTTCTTCTTCTCCACCCTCTTCCCATTCTCTCAAAATCAGCAAGCAATGGAAAAGGGTCATAGAGCAGCTGGCAGAGAAGGAAGTGGACCTCCTACTCCTCCACATTGCTGGTGGAATGTGAAACACTGAGTCAGAATGTTGGAAAAACCTGAACTTGAAAGGAACTTCGTAGCTTTGATTAAGAGGTTTTAATTACTGAGAAGGGACTGTTCTTAGGACTAAAGATACAGAAAGGAATTTTATTATCTGAGAGTAATGTAAAGTTTGTAGTTCTTCCCAAGATTTCATCTGAATGGCAGTGAATAAAGATCCTGAAGTTGGGGGTTGAGATACTGCCATCCCTTTTGGAGACAGCATTTTCTCTTATCTAGTTTACTGCCTTTGTCTCTGCATACTTACCTGTTTCTCTCTGTCTTCCCAAAGCAGTACTTTCCAAAATAACTATCTGCAGTGATGAAAAGGTTCTGTATCTGTCCTTCAACATGGCACTCGCTAGTCACAATTGGCTTCTGAGCACTTAAACAATGGTTAATGTGATTGAAAAACTGACATTAAAGTTAAGTAACTGCATGTGGCTGGTGACAACAGAATTGATATCACAGCCTTAGTGTCTACTCTCAAAACTGAAGCCAGAAAGGGCCTTTCCAAATTTAAGTTAAATCAGATGATGTGACTCTTCTGCTTATTATCTGTCAGTAGCTCTTGATTGTAATAGAATAAGATGCAAAACAACTTCTGGAACTTACAGCTTCCTACAGAACCTGGCCTCTCTGATCACATCTTTTGTTAATCTTACTTGTCTTACTCTGTCACTGCCCTCCCTTGTTCCAGCCACACTGGTCTTCTTGCTGTTCCTTGAACAAACTTACCAGACATATTCCCACATCAGAGCCTTTTCACTAACTGTTCCCTCCACCGGAAACATTCTTCACCCCAATGTCTACCTGGGCAGCACCTACACCTATTTCAAGTCTTTACTCCAATATTACATTCTCAATAAAAACTACCCTCATCTGTCAGCATTCTTGAACCCTTTTAATTATATTCCTTTTAACAATGTTTTCTTGTTTATGTTTTCCAAAACATTTATAATATTTTGATGTATCATATAATTTTATAACTCATTGTGTTTGCTTTATTGTCAGTCTTCTCCCATTGATAGTCTGGGATTTAGCCTCCTCAAGGTCAGAGATTTTTTGCTGTTTTGTTCACTGAAGCATTTAAAAAATCAAAATGTTCCAAGTACAATAATAGATGCTCTATCTAAAACTATTTGTTGATGAAGTGAATAAATGTTAAATTTTATAAGCTTTGTTTTATATGAATTTATCTTTCTAATTGTGCCACTTTGTCATAGGGTAGATTTATTTATGATATCCTAAATTTGTCATCTGCTTAATCCCTGACACTTCCAAAATTGTGCTTCCCTTGTCATTTCTAGTGGGTTGCTTGTTTCTTCCTTCACTCTCTTTTTCTTAAGCTCTCCAGAGATTTGTCTTTTAATTATCTTTTCAGAAAATCAAAATTTGTTCTTTTCAATACTTCTATTTGATTTTTGCTTTCTATTTCATTAATTTCTGCTAAAATATTTTTTCATTCCTTGGATTATTCTATTGTCCTTATAGAGAGTATTAAACTAAATTTTAGAATTTTTTCTAATATAACATTTTACAAACTATAAATTTCTAACTATATCCTTAGCTGTATCACACATTTGAATAAAAGATATTCTGAATATCACTCAGATTTAAGAAATTTCTATTTTTCTTCCTTCCTTTTTTTCTTTCTCTCATGAGATTTTAGGAAGTTCTAGTTGTCAGGAAACTTGAAGTTAATCTTTTGAAATTTGTTTTCCAGATTAATTTCACTATAGTCAGGGAATGATCCTATGTTTCCAATCCTTAGAAACATATTGAACATAGCTCTTTGGCCTTTATTTTGGTCATATTTTCATAAATGCTTTATGGTTTCTTGAAAATAATGTGCATTTCCAATTGTTTGGTATAATCTATATGTGTCCACCACAAAGCCATATTAATCATCCTAGGCTTATTTCTGTGTTCTTACTGATTTTTGGCTGCTTAGTAATTTGCCAGTTTCTAAGAGATGTATGTTAAAAATCAACTACACTTAAATTACATCTGTTAATATTGTCTCATAGTTTTTCCTATTTATATATTTTAAAGTCACTTTATCAGTTACATACATTATTATTTAGTAAACATTTTAATCCCTAGTAATGATTGCTGATTCAACATTACTTTTTAATTAAAATAACATCTAGTTTCTCTCATTCATATTTACATGGTATACTATTTCTCTGTCTATAACTCCCAGTCTTTTTTCCTTACTTTTTGGATGTGTTATTTAGAAAGGCTATGTATTAAGTGAAGTCACTCAGTAGTGTCCGACTCTTTGTGACCCTATTGACTGTAGCCTGCCAGGCTCCTCTGTCCATGGGATTTTCCAGGCAAAAATACTGGAATGGGTTGCCATTTCCTTCTCCGAGGAACCTTCCCAGACCCAGGGATCGAACTCAGGTCCTCTGCATTGCAGGCAAACTCTTTACCATCTGAGCCACTAGGGAATCTCATGTTTTTACATTGCTTTAACAATTTTTGCATTTTAGCTGGGGATTCTAGTTCACATGCATTTGCTATCACCAATCATGTGTTTGGATTACTTTGCTTTATTACATGCTTTATATTTGTCCCACTGTTTCTACACTCCCTCCTTTTTTGCTTTCTTTCATTTTGAGAATTTTTGTAATATTATCTCATCACTTCATATATTTTTTGTTTATACTACATAGTTTATTATTTTGGTTCTAACATTTTAGCTACTGTTATCCTAAAGTTAATCAATAGTTTTATCTTCCTCTTTCAAATTCAAGTATATAACAGATGTTTAACTACAATCACCTCCTTTCAGCTTCGCTACTATGTTATCAGCTAGTCATTATTCCCCTACTCTCTAACGTAGTTATTTTATTTTTGTTTAATAAAATTTATCAGTGTTTTTATGAACATCTTTGTTCATTATTCTGCTCTGCTCTTGAGACCTTTAAGGAGACTTTGTCTCTGAAATACATTCTCTAGAATTAACATTCAAAGTGGTCTGATGGTGAACTACAACTTTTGTTCTGAAAATGTCTTTGTTACCCCAGTTCTTGAAACACATTTGTATTCAGTGCATCAATTTGGCACAGTTGCTTTTCTTTACATAACAAAATATTACTTATTAATTTCTATTTTTGAGCTGTTGGATGGAAGTGGGCCACTCTTTCGTAGATAATTTCAATTGCTTTCTCAGCTGCTTTTAAGATTTTATTTTTCTTTGATATTCTGTAGTTTCAAATCAAAATAGTGATAAGAAGGATTTCACTTATAAACTCTTTTTTGAAGAGTTATGTATTCTGTCCCTGGGCCATTGTTTAATTTTAGAAAAAAGAAAGGAATGGCTTATTCATTTCATGAGATACCTTTTCAGCATCAGTGGATACTATCATATTTTTTCTCCTATAATTTATTGATGTAATTGGATTATTTGAATACATATTTTCATACTTAACTACTTTTTTATTTCTGTATTAAAGCCCACTTAACATAGTGTGTTTGTTACTTTTTTTTTCTTTTTTTTTAATTGTATTTTAATTTTAAACTTTATAATATTGTATTAGTTTTGCCAAATATCGAAATGAATCTGCCACAGGTATACCTGTGTTCCCCATCCTGAACCCTCCTCCCTCCTCCCTCCCCATACCCTCCCTCTGGGTCGTCCCAGTGCACCAGCCCCAAGCATCCAGTATCGTGCATCAAACCTGGACTGGCGACTCATTTCATACATGATATTATACATGTTTCAATGCCATTCTCCCAAATCTCCCCACCCTCTCCCATTTCTTCCATCAACATTTTATTCTAATTTTGGTAATTTATATTTTTCCATGAAATCACGTTATTATCTTGGTTTTCAAAGTTGTTGTTGTCTTCACTTAGATATATGAAGAGGATTTCGAAAATTGCCTAATTTTATATTGCCATTAATGTCAGTGTGTGGGCACTGAGTTAGATCTAGTTTTATTTAGAGAAAGTGGAAGAACATGCTTATATTTCCAGTGTAGTGGGTCAAATTTATGCTCTTCCTTCCCCATTATATAATTTCATGTTACCACAAAATACTTAGGAAAAAGATTACTGTATTGACTATTTAAAAAAATAGAATAATATAGCAAATTGCCAAATCAGTCCTCCAGTTAGAAATTGCAATGTCAAAGAAAGTAAGTAGGAAAAAATATATGAATAAAAATATAGGCAAAAACATGAAAGTTATTAAACAAAATTGAAAGGGTTATATGACAGAGGTCTACAGTATATAGATGTTTCAACATTAGAAAACTAATATAATAGTAATATTAGTGTCCATGAAAGCCATGTGTGATTGTCCTTAAAGATGGAGAGATGGTATGTATGGAGGTGAGGGATATAAGAAAATTAAATCATCATCTCTCCTAACAGGTAGGAAGCTGATAAAACTGTAAAGTGAATAGTTATTCAAGAGTACTATAAACAGTTAAATGCTGCAAGAAACAGCTACATGTGTTAAATGCAGTTGTCACTGAGGAGCAGGAAGCAAGAATGGAAAGAAATGTTAGGAGTATTTTTATTCTGTTAAAAGCGTAGCAAGTCAATTTGACTTTAAAAAAATATGTACAAGAATTGCAGTATTAAAAATTAAATGAAAAGATTCAAAAAATGGAGCTCAAAAAATGCTCCACATATGGAGCATAACCACAGTTATGTACTTATGTGTATACAAACACACTCATGCATTAAAAATGCTATCAGATAAATGCTGACATGCTCACAGTTTTATCACAGAGTAGTGGGATTATTGGCAAATATATTTTATCTTGTACTTTTTATATTTTGAAAATGTTCTCCACTACTTAAAGATAAATTTATATTTAGAAAAAGATATTTTAAATTAAATCTTCCTAATACATGCACCACTGTATTAAGTGCTAGGGATGCTGGGATATATAGCAGACAGACAACCACCAGCAAAAATGGTATCTAGGGTGATGTCTCCAGACAGTTGAGAGGACACTCACCTGCTCGCCACCTCTATCCAGACTTTCAATCCATTTGCTGTCTTGTCTTAGTCTTTTTTTCTTTGTCTTTTGTTACTCAAGGGGTAAGTGGAAGAGTTTACCAACTGTTATCACTACTGAAATCATAGTAAAGGCAGAAAATTCTTGAGAACTCTTGCACTTTACACACTTTCAAAATGTTCATATTTCTACCCATAAAGCTGTGCTGGCTACTCATATATTTTCTAAGACAACAATGTGTTATTTGTATGGGAAGCTCTTTTATGGTAATGTTAATTTTACATGAACTTCCCATGTTTTAATCACTTTATTCTTAAAAATATGTTCATCTAAATGATTGCTTTAATGTGAGATTCTTGTTGTATTTGATATTATTTCTTATTGGGTGTAAGATGCTTTTAGGTAAATGTCTTAAAAATCAAAGTCTTATAAGAAAAAAAAAGATATGCAACAGAGAAACAATGGCTAATGGGCTGTGACTTGTCACAAATGGGTTCAAAGTTGCATAACAGAAATCTATCAGCAGATAGGATTATGTACCTGGACAAAGACTGATTGCTTACAGTTAAGACATGAGTTAATTTGAGACCATTTCAGTTTGTTTGCTTTTTTTCCCTGAATGACATGAATAATATGATACTCTACTGAAAACAATTGAACAAGACTGGTAAATGCAGAATGCTTCAGACCATGAAATCCCAGTTCGTCCAATCATAGATAAATTTATCATGCCTATAGAGAGGTTACTGTTGCCATAAGTCCTGTTCTTCCCTCTGTGATAACTAGTAAAAAGAAGAGGGTCATGTTTGTCAAGTAATCTACTCAAGAATGTGTTTTCAGAAAAATTTTTGAACCAGAGGATTCTTCTGTAATTTAATTTCTTTTCCTTTTCATACTCTTGACAAATGCCTTTACAAAGTCTCTTGACAAGAGATTTTATGCATATTTGGAAACATTTCTGCTATCATGGTGAATAGTTATATAAGAAACACAACAGGTCCACCCAGGGGGCAGGGTAAAATGAGCTATGATCCTGGCTGTAACACTACTGTATGTCAAGTGTGAGCTAATCCCTTGAAGAATGTGTTCTGAAATGTGCGGGTTGGATAGAGGATTTACACAAGGAGGCTGAAAGCCATTTCAGGGCAGCTTCAGAAGCCTGACACAAAATTGAGAAACAAAGTCAAAAAACAGGCTGCAGTTCGAAATCATAGATGTGATCACAGACTCGAGAGAAAAGTGAGTGAGTCCAGGTAAAAACTCAGCTTTGCCCTCTTTCCAGATAGTTGGTCTCCAGTTGAATGCTCAAGTCTTTTTATTCCTCCTAAAAGCTCAGTAGTCACTGAAAATAGAAGTTGGCCTCAAAGTTAGATCTTTTCTCCCATCCTCTCTCTTTTCCAAAACAACTTGTTCCTGCAGGAGGCAAAATAGGTGGGAAACCTGTGAGGTTTGCTGTCACTAATTCTGAGTAAGGGGGAGAATGCTAGAAGGAGTGTGAATTGGGCCCTTGCCAGGACAAGAACATGGAGACAATAGGCTCAGGTGATGTATATACCAGGTGGCCAGAAAACCCTGTATTCTGAGGGCACCAATGATGGGAGAGAGATGGAAGGATTTGTGAAAGTCCTCCTCACAAGCTGAGTATCTTTGGAGGCCAGCTGGTTCAAAGAAAGTCATACCTGGAAATTCCCCTAGGTTTGTAATTTTATTATTGTTATTATTTCTTTATTTTCCTATATTAATAACATGTTAACAGTTCAAAATGTAAATATATTTTAAAAGTATTAGAAAGGCTGTAATTGCCCTTAATAAATACCCAGTATGGTTGTTATCTCTTCACTGTCATCCCTGTTCCTGAGAAAGAAAAAATTTAGTGACCCAGGTCTGACACTCAGCTTGGCAAGAGCCTGAATGCTGCTAGTTTACTTCAATCCTGTCTGACTCTTTGCAGCCCTATGGGCTGTAGCTCTCCAGGCTCCTCTGTCCAAGGGAATCTCCAGGCAACAATACTGGAGTGGGCTGCTGTGCTCTTTGCTAGGGGATCTTCCTGACCCAGGGATGGAACCCAGGTACATAATTTAAGTTTCCTGCATTGGTAGGGGGGTTCTTTACCACTAGCACCACTTGGGAAACCCTGGCAAGAATCTACAACACCCCAAACACAGGTACTCCCACCTGGAGTCTCAAGACCTTGTTAGAATGTACCATTTCCAGGTCTAACACTTCTACTTTGTAAAGGGTCAGAGTTGTGACCCTCTTTTGCATAGCATTTATTAAAAATGCATTTTTAGAGGAGTGATCTTTGGAGAAATTGTGGTTGTGGGAAGCCCAGAGCTGAGGGATGAGGGACATGGATGGAGAAACATGACCAAGACAACTTTTTCTAACTGATCCTGTCAGTTTCTGACCAGATCCTGTCTCTGGTCAGTTTCTAACCAGATCCTGTCTCTGGTCCAGATGGGACTTTTACAGACATGTCAGAAGAAGAAAAGAACAATTCTAAACCACAGGTTGTTCACTTTGGTAACCCTGCATGCTTGTCATACCTATAAGTGGAGATGTTTCCTTTTAACCACAGTTACTATGCGTTAAGTGTCTTATGTGAGGCAGGCACAGCTTTACATCCTTTCACCCCTGAATCTTCACAATAGCCCCATGAAGTAGGAGTTATCATTAACACTGTTATACAGATGGAGAGAGAAGACTAACTCTCTCAAGGTCACACAGATGGTATGTGATAAAGGTGGCACTCAGTTCCTGACAGCTCTACTTCAGAGCTCAAGTTCATAACCATTAAGTTATATACCCCATTTTCAGCCAATATATTCTGAGTATCCTCATATATTAGAAATTTAAAGTCCTATTTATATGTTTTGTTTTGCTCCTATGATTAGCAACTAGATACTGAAGTTGGTGAAAACATAATTATGGTTTTGCATTGTTGAAATTTGCTATTTGACATTGGAATACATTTTTAAATGGTATGTATCAATTTAATACACATTTCTGACTTTATGTTTTTTTTGCTAATGACTTACTACGTGCTGATTATTTCATGTTTATTTTAGGCTAAGGAAATGATGTTAAACAAAAAGCAAATTTGAGTGATTTTCTTATTTGAGTTCAAAATGGGTCATAAAATAGCAGAGACAACTTGCAACATCAGCAATGCATTTGGCTCAGCAACTGTTAATGAATGTACAGTGAAGTGATGGTTCAATGTTTTGCAAAGGAGACAAGAGCTTTGAGGATGAGGAATGCAGTGGCCAGCCATTAGAAGCTGACAACAACCAATTAAGAGCAATCATTGAAGCTGATCCTCTTAAAACTACATGAAGAATTCAATGTCCACCGTTCTACAGTCGTTAGGCATTTGAAGCAAATTGGAAAGGTGAAAAAAGCTCAGTAAGTGGGTGCCTCATCTGCTGACCACAAATCAAAAAAGCCATCATTCTGAAGGGTCATCTCTTATTCTACACAACAGTCAGTAAGTTCTCGATAGGATTGTGATGTGTGATGAAAAGTGGATTGTACACAACAACCAGTGATGACCAGCTGGACCAAGAAGAAACTACAAAGCACTTCCTAAAAGCCAAGCTTGCACCAAAAAAAAGAAAAAAAAAGTTCATGGTCACTGTTTGGTGGTCTGCTGCCCATCTGATCCACTACAACATCTGAGAAGTATGCTCAGCAAATAAACAAGATGCACTGAAAATTGCAACGCCTGAAGCTGGCATTGGCCAACGGAAAGGGCCCAATTCTTCTCCATAACAATGCCCAACTGCACGTTGCATAATCAGTGCTTCAAAAATTGAACAAATTGGGCTACAAAGTTTTGCCTCATCTGCTGTATTCATCTGACCTCTCTCCAACCAACTACTGTGTCTTCATCTAAACAACTTTTTTACAGGGAAAAATGCTTTCACAACCAGCAGAAGGCAGAAAATGCTTTCCAGGAATTTGTAGAATCCTGAAACACAGGTTTTTATGTTACAGGAATAAACAAACTTATTTCTCATTAGCAAAAATGTGTTGATTGTAATGGTTCCTGTTTTTAATTGTAAAGATATGTTTGAGCCTAGTTATAACCATTTAAATTCATGATCTGAAACCACAATTACTTTTGCACCAAGCTTCAATAAATATCTTTCACACATTGACCTAATCTCTAAATTATTAAGACAATTTATTTTTTAATTTACAGCAAAAAAAATTGTGTCTCAGATTAATAGTTTCTTCTCTTCTAGGGAAATGACATGTTCTCTACTTTCATTACAAATTTCAATTTTTTATTTCTATATCATGTGTCAATTGCTAGGATATTACTGGTTTACCTCTCCTTTTTGCATGAACACTTTACAAATTGTTATATAGTTTTTAACTTTTCACAATTTGGAGGCAAATATTTTTCCAAATGATTCTCTGCTTTCAATTTTTGGATGATTTTGTATACAGTTTTTATATTTTATTTAGCCAAAATAATATTTTCCTTAGTAATTCTTCCTTTGCTCTTATAAGTCTTTGTAAATCAAAGGAAAAATAGATAATCATTAATATTAACCCACAGTACACATAGTGTGGTCTGATGACCAATGTCAGTCTAAGATATGGTGGCTACCTGTCAGTAGTCAGTAACAGAAATTGAGAGGGGCTTCCCAGGTGGTGCTAGTGGTAAAGAACCCTGCTGCCAGTGCAGGAAACATAAGAGAAGCAGGTTCCATCCCTGGGTCAGGAAGATTCCCCTGGAGAAAGTCACGGCAACCCACTCCAGTATTCCTGCCTGGATAATCCCATGGACAGGGGAACCAGGTGGTCTACAGTCCATAGGGTCACAGTCCATAGGACTAAAGCAACTCAGCACCCAAGCATGCAACAGAAACTGAGAACCATTTAGAAACTTCTATAGAAATATGACAGAGTGTTTTCTGTCTATTGAGTCCAATACTTTAAAAACAGGGTTTACATTTTGTATTGTTTTAAATTCAATTTTTCTAATAACTCATTAAAGAATTGTCATTTTTTCCCATTTTTAGCACTTGAAAAAGGAGACAGCATAAAAAAGAGGTCTGCTTTTGTTTTATTTTTGTTTTATTTATGTACATGCATAATTTAAATACATAAGAAAGGTTATTTGATATATGTCATGTGCTCAGTCACTTCAGTTGTATCCAACTCTTTGTGACCTATGGAGGAGGCTGCCAGGCTCCTCTGTCCATGGGATTCTCCAGGCAAGAATACTGGATTGGGTTGCTCTGCCTTCCTCCAGGGGATCTTCCTGACCCAGGAAGCGAACCCACATCTACAGCATCTCCTGCATTGCAGGTAGGCCCTTTACCCACTGAGCCACCTCCAAAGCCCAATATATGTTACAGTATATACGTAAACATTATTTATTTAAAAAAATTCAGAGCAAAAAAATGGTGGACTGGGACACTGCAAGCTCTTGCTTCCTGACAGAAACATCAAAAAAACAACCAACAGTTGTCAGAACAAATTTTGTTGAAGCTGTAGAAAACAGTGGTTCCTATCCATCATGCAAATATCCATTCAAAAAAAGGCCATTTTTTAAATGGTAGGAAACTTTTGTGGCATTTTTACTCACCTTTGCACTCCCTTCCCAGTACAGTGGTGATCTTCATCTTGATCAGATGGAATCCCGGTGCCCAAATCCACACCATTGAACCAAAGGCTGCAGAACAGACTTTACTTGCAAATTATTGTGTAGACCTATTCTAACTTTTCTGAAGAATATCTGAAAGAATTACATAAAATACCTCTCTCTGCTTTGTATGACTTGAACTGTAAACAAGAAAAGTGAAGAGTACTGTCTGTAAAAGTTATGAGGTAGTCACCACAACTACATCTGGGCAAGTATCTCACAAGCATCTGGGCAAGTAATAGTGGGTGACACACACAATAGGCCATCAGAGACCCAGAAAAGAAGCTGAGGCAAGATGGTTTGGGAAATTTTAGACACTCAACAGCAGCATGCAGACAGAGGAATTTTAAAAATCACATGCTCAGAGAAGCTATATGCTCAGAGAAATCCAGATAAGACCTTAAGTTTTCATCTTAGGATGAGGTCTAAGCTCAGAGAAAGCTTACCTGAGTGATTAAAAAGTTTTCTAGCATGGAGTCAAACTCTAAAAACTGGAGAGATGACCATTCTCTCTTTTTAAAATTGTTTTTGTTTGTTTGTTTGGTGTTTGTCTTTTTGTTGTAGTTTTTTTTTTTTTTTTTTTTTGACTTGTTTTAGCACCTAGAATTCAAGAAAATCTGTCAAGCATGAATATGAGCTAAAGGAATAGAGACCTCAACAATCACTCATGACAGGACATAGTCTTTGTAAAAATAGCTTGGATAAGTCTCAAATGGACTAGCAGTTCCTTCAACAATCAAAAACAAAAGCAATCATAAAAGCAAATCTTGGGGAATGGGGAGAATCTAATTTCCAGAGTTATCATACTATAATCATGTGATTATAATATATAATCATATTTTATGGCAAGACAAAAGAATTTAAACATCGAAAAAACTCTCAGCCTTTCGGCCTCCTCTCTCCCCTCTACTATGCACTGTATCTGCATTATGCATTGAACAAACTTTCCCCATTGGTGGAAATACCTACTCAACAATAAAGAGGAACATTCTCCTAACACCAAGACAACTCCTTGAAAGATAACATTCCTCTTAATCTGATAAAGGAATCATGATGACCCACGCCCCACTATTCTCTGTATTTTATTGACTGTTATACATCATTTAATGTATAGCCTTCTGTCTCAAAAATTTATATAAATGTGCTTTGACTTCTAATGAGAAGAGTTATCAGAGCTTTTGGAGAGGCTGTTCCTGGATTATAATCTTTAATTTGACTCAAATAAAATTTTCCATTTCTTAGATCAACTGATTAATTTTTCATTGACAATAGTCAAATATCCAATTTTTAACTAAATACTCATGACATATATTGAAAAAGGAAAAGATTAACTATTTAAAATTTCAAAATAAATTGAAAATAGATTCAAAGAACCATGTCTGAGGAAGAGTAGGTGTCATATATACTAGAAAAAGACTTTAAGACAACTGTCTTAAATGTTCTCAAAAAGCTAAGATAAAAATGAGGATGGAGAAACAGAATACATCAGAAAAATAATATATGAACAAATTGAGAATATAAATAAAGAGGTACAAATTAATATTAAAATAAACCAAAGAGAAATTGTGGAGCTTAAAAGTATAATAACTAAAGTTAAAATTTTACTACAAGGGTTCAACAGCAGACTTGAGAATGTAGAAGAAAAAAAGCTTACTTGAAGATAGGATAACTGAAATTATTAAGTCTGAGAAGCAGAAAGAAAACACAGACTAAAGAAAAATGAACAGAGAGAAACGGACTTGCGGGCTACTATAAGTCCCACACTTACATACCAAAAGTGCATATATATGTACTTACGGTAGTTCCAGAAGAAGACAAAGAGAAAAGGGCAGAAATATTATTTAAAGAAACATGAAAAGCTTCCCAAATTTTATCAAAAATATGAACCTTCAAATCTAGGAAACTCAATGAACTCCAAGTAGAGGAACCCAAAGATACTCACACTAAGAAAAGAAACAATATAATCAACATTTCATAAGACAAAGGGAATTCTAAAAACAGCAAGAAAGAAGTCGCTTGTAATGTACAGGAAGTCCTCAATAAAATGACCTGCTAATTTCTCGTCAGAAATCTTGGAGGTCAAAAGCAGGGAGATAGTATATGTAAAGTAAAGGGGGAAAATGTCATCCAAGAGGTAAATATGACAAAATTGTCCATCAAAAATTGATGGAGAAATTAAGACTTTCTTGGATAAACAAAAATTGAGCAAGTTTATTACCACTAAACTCCCAATATATGAATTTATAAGGGGTAATTCAGGTTGAAATGAGAAAAGGCTGGATAGTAGCTTGAAAGGGTATAAAAATATAAATATCTCCAGTAAAGGTAAATACATAAACAAAATAAAAGTAGATAATATTGTAATTTTGGTTTGTAACTCTACTTTTTACTGTGTACAAAATTTAGAAGATGCTAACATAAAAATAATTGTGGATCTACTGATCTGTATAATTTATACATTATGGCACACAATTTATAAAGGTTATTTGTGATGTCAAAAAAAAAAAAGGGGGAGGAGAGGAATGGAAGTATATAGGGAAATTCATATATATATATATATATATATATATATATATATCCAAAAGGCACCAGAATGGCTATACTCTGGTATATATAAAATCAGACAAAATAAACTTTAGTAAAAAACTGTTACAAGAGTCAAAGAGAACATTATATACTGATACAAGGGGTCAATCACAAAGAGGACACATCAATTATGTGCATGTATGTGTGTGTGTGTTTCTACGTACGAGAAACATCAAAGCCCCAAAATATATGAAGTAGGCATGGACAGAATTGATGGGAGAAATAAACAGCTTTATAATACTAACTGGAGACTTTAATATCCCACTTACAATAATGGGTAGAACAACTAGACAAGCAATCACTAAGAAAGAGAAAACTTGAATAACACTGTAAGTACACTGGATTCAACAAAGACAGAGCCTTTGCTCAACAATAGTGGAATATACATTTTCACAAATGCACATGTTAGGACATAAAACAAGTCTTAATGGGCTGCCATTTCCTTCTCCATCAGTTCAGTTCAGTTCAGTTGCTCAGTCGTGTCCGACTCTGCAAATCCATGAATTGCAGCACACCAGGCCTCCCTGTCCATCACCAACTCCCGGAGTTCACTCAAACTCATGCCCATCGAGTCAGTGATGCCATCCAGCCATCTCAGCCTCTGTCATCCCCTTCTCCTCCTGCCCCCAATCCCTCCCAGAATCAGAATCTTTTCCAATGAGTCAACTCTTCGCATGAAGTGGCCAAAATATTGGGGTTTCAGCCTCAGCATCAGTCCTTCCAATAAACACCCAGGAATGATCTCCTTTAGGATGGACTGGTTGGATCTCCCTGCAGTCTAAGGGACCCTAAAGAGTCTTCTCCAACGCCACAATTCAAAGGCATCAATTCTTCAGCACTCAGCTTCCTTCACAGTCCAACTCTCACATCCATACATGACTACTGGATAAACAATTGCCTTGACTAGACGGACCTTTGTTGGCAAAGTAATGTCTCTGCTTTTCAATATGCTATCTAGGTTGGTCATAACTTTCCTTCCAAGGAGTAAGTATATTTTAATTTCATGGCTGCAGTCACCATCTGCAGTGATTTTGGAGCCCCCAAAATAAAGTTTGACACTGTTTCCACTGTTTCCCCATCTATCTGCCATGAAGTGATGGGACCAGATGATCTTCATTTTCTGAATGTTGAGCTTTAAGCCAACATTTTCACTCTCCTCTTTTACTTTCATCAAGAGGCTTTTTAGTTCCTCTTCACTTTCTGCCTTAAGGGTGGTGTCATCTGCATATCTGAGGTTATTGATAATTCTGCGGGCAATCTTGATTCCAGCTTGTGCTTCTTCCAGTCCAGCATTTCTCATGATGTACTCTGCATAGAAGTTAAATAAGTATCTTATCAATTTTATTGATCTTTTTATAAAACATCTTCTGACATCACTGGTTTTCTCTATTGATTTCCTCTTGTCAAATTCACTCATTTCTGCTCTAATTCTTAAGGGAAAAATGTACAACTTAGATATGGTTTTAGATCTTTCTTCATTTTTAATGTATTCACTCATCATAAATTATTAGTAATAGCCACAAAGTTCACAAAAAACTTACCAATATAATCACATGGACCACAGCTTTGTCTAACTCAGTGAAACTATAAGCCATGCTGTGTAGGACCACCCAAGACAGACGGGTCGTGGTGGAGAGTTCTGACAAAACGTGGTCCACTGGAGAAGGGAATGGCAAACCACTTCAGTATTCTTGCCTTGAGAACCCCATGAACAGTATGAAAAGGCAAAAAGATAGGACACAGAAAGATTAACTCCCCAGGTTGGTGAGTGCCAAATATGCTACTGGAGATCGTGGAGACATAACTCTAGAAAGAATGAAGAGATGGAGCCAAAGCAAAAACCACATGCAATTGTGGATATGACTGGCGATGGAAGCAAGCTCCAACGCTGTAAAGACTAATATTGCATAGGAACCTGGAATGTCAGGTCCATGAATCAAGGCAAATTGGAAGTGGTCAAACAGGAGATGGCAAGAGTGAACTTTGAAATGGACTACAATGGGTGAATTTAACTCAGATGACTATTATATCTAGTACTGTGGGAAAGAATCCCTTAGAAGAAATGTAGTAGACATAATAATCAACAAAAGAGTCTGAAATGCAGTACTTGGATCCAATCTCAAAAATGACAGAATGATCTCTGTTCATTTCCAAAGCAAACCATTCAATATCACGGTAATCCAAGTCTATACCCCAACCAGAAATGCTGAAGAAGCTGAAGTTGAATAGTTCTATGAAGACCTACAAGACCTTTTAGAACTAACACCTGAAAAAGATGTCATTTTCATTATAGAGGACTGGAATGCAAAAGTAGGAAGTCAAGAAACACCTGGAGTAACAGGAAAATTAGGCTTTGGAGTACAGAATGAAGCAGGGCAAAGGCTAATAGAGTTTTGCCAAGAAAACACACTGGTCATAGCAATCACTCTCTTCCAACAATACAACAGAAGACTCTACACATAGACATCACTGGATGATCAACAGCGAAATCAGATTGATTATATTCTTTGCAGCCAAAGATGGAGATGCCCTATGCAGTCAGCAAAAACAAGACCAAGAGCTGACTGTGGGTCAGATCATGATTTTCTTACTTGAAAATTCAGACTTACATTGAAGAAATTAGGGAAAACTACTATACGATTCAGGTATGACCTAAATCAAATCCCTTATACAAATCCCAAATACAGTGGAAGTGAGAAATAGATTTAAGGGACTGGATCTGATAGACAGAGTGTCTGATGAATTATGGATGGAGGTTTATGACATTGTACAGGAGAGAGGGATCAAGACCACCCCCAAGAAAAAGAGATTCAAAAAAGCAAAATGACTGTCCGAGGAGGCCTTACAAATAGCTGTGAAAAGAAGAGTAGTGAAAAGAGAAGGAGAAATGGTAAGACATACCCATTTGAAAGCAGGGTTCCAAAGAATAGCAAGAAGAGATAAGAAAGGTTTCCTCAGGGACCAGTGCAAAGAAATAGAGGAAAGCAATAGGCTAGAAAAGACTAGAGATCTCCTTAAGAAAATTAGAGATACCAAGGGAACATTTCATGCAAAGATAGGCTCGATAAAGGACAGAAATGGTATGGGCCTAACAGAAGCAGAAGATATTAAGAAGAGGTGGCAAGAATACACAGAAGAACTGTACAAAAAAGAACTTCATGACCCAGATAATCATGATGGTGTGAACACTCAACTAGAGCCAGACATCCTAGAATGTGAAGTCAAGTGGGCCTTAGGAAGCATCACTAGGAACAAAGCTAGTGGAGGTGATGGAATTCGAGTTGAGCTATTTCAAATCCTAAAAGATGATGCTATGAAAGTGTTGCACTCAATATGCCAGCAAATTTGGAGCTCAGCAGTGGCCACAGGATTGGAAAAGGTCAGTTTTCATTCCAATCCCAAAGAAAGGCAATGCCAAAGAATGTTCAAACTACCGCACAATTGCACTCATCTCACACACTAGTAAGGTAATGTCCAAAATTCTCCAGGCCCAGCTTCAACAATACATGAACCATAAAATTCCAGATGTTCAAGCTGGTTTTAGAGAAGGCAAGGAACCAGAGATCAAATTGCTAACATCTGCTGAATCATCAAAAAAGGAGGAGAATTCCAGAAAAACATTTATTTCTGCTTTATTGACTATAGCAAAGCCTTTGTGTGGGTCACAATAAACTGGAAAATTCTGAAAGAGATAGGAATACCAGACTACCTGACCTTCCTCTTGAGAAACCTGTAAGCAGGTCAGGAAGCAACAGTTAAAACAGGACATGGAACAACAGACGGTTCTGAATAGGAAAGTGTGTATGTCAAGGCTGTATATTTTCACCCTGCTTATTTAACTTATATGCAGTGTACATCCTGTGAAATGCTGGGCTGGATGAAGCACAAGCTGGAATCAAGGTTTCTGGGAGAAAAATCAATAACTTCAGATATGCAGATGACACCATCTTTATGGCAGAATTCTTATACGATTCCCTGGTGGCTCAGATGATAAAGACGATAAATCTTCTGCCTGCATTGCTGGAGACCCAGGTTTGATCCCAGGGTTGGAGAGATCCCCTGGAGAAGGAAATGGCAACCCACTCCAGTATTCTTGCCTGGAAAATCTCATGGATGGAGGAGCCTGGCAGGCTACAGTCCATGGGTCGCAAAGAGTCAGACACGACTGAACAACTTCGCTTTTGCTTTTGCTTTGTGGCAGAAAGTGTAGAACTAAAAAACTTCTTGAAAGTCAACAAGGAGACTGAAAAAGTTGGCTTAAAGCTCAACATTCAGAAAACTAAGATCATGGCACCCGGCCTCATCACTTCATGGCAGGTAGATGGGGAAACAGTGGAAACAGTGACTGAATTTATTATTTTTTTTGGGGGGGGAGGGCTCCAAATTCACTGCAGATGGTAACTTTAGCCATGAAATTAAAAGACACTTAGTCCTTGGAAGAAAAGTTATGACCAACCTAGATAGCATATTAAAAAGCAGAAACATCACTTTGCCTACAAAGGTCCATCTAGTCAGGCCATAGTTTTTCCAGTAGTCATGTTTGGATGTGATAGGTTGGACTATAAAGAAATCTGAGCGCTGAAGAATTGATGCTTTTGAACTGTCGTGTTGGAGCAGACTCTTGAGAGTCCATTGGACTGCAAGGAGAGCCAACCAGTCCTTGCTAAAGGAAATCAGTCCTGAATATTCATTTGAAGGACTGATGTTGAAACTGAAACTCCAATTCTTTGGCCACCTAATATGAAGAGCTGACTCATTTGAAAAGACCCTGATGCTGGGAAAGATTGAAGGCAGGAAAAGAAGGGAATGACAGAGGATGAGATGTTTGGATGGCATCACTGACTCAATGGACATGAGTTTAATTAAGCTCTGGGAGTTGGTGATGGACAGGGAGGCCTGGAGTGTTGCAGTCCATGGAGTTGCAAAGAATCAGACACAACTGAGCGACTGAGCTGACTGAACTGAGCTCCAAAGTGGAAGCAACCAAAATATCCATCAACAGATGAATGTAAACACAAAATATGATATATACTTACAATAGAACATTATTTATTGAAATTCTGATACATGCTAAAATATGTGTGAACCTGGAAGCTTTAAGCTCAGTGAAATAAACTAGACACAAAAAGACAAATATTGTTTGATTCCACTTATATAGATTTTGGGTCAGTTTCAGGCTCTTGACAATAATGTTATTGGGTAAGAATGCTCGAGGTACTTGCCAAGGAGCATGCTTCTTTTGATGAGCCCCCAGAGATGTTTCTCTGATTAAGAGACTAGCCGGACTGACCCTTGTGGTTCGTATTATGATTGCAGAACACAACCATCAAGGAGATTTGAAAAATAAGATTTATTACTCTGAAATCCTGCAGTATATACAGCACACCCAAGAGTCACACAGCAAGGTTGTTGAGTAGAGAAGGAGGGAGTATGGACCAGGGGCCCTTTATTGGGGCCTGTATGTGGAGTGCTTAAGATTTCATGGGTTCATGCTCTACCTGATGAGTTTGATGAGTTTCAAACCTAAAAGCAAGAATTTAGGGCATGGGAAAGGAAAAATAGGGTCCCTTTCTAAAAGGGGATCTTCATGACTCGGGAGTGACATAGTTTCTTACCTAGTTGTTTTCCTAGCAGTTTTTTCATACAGCTGGCAGTATTCTTATTTGAGATGGATGTCTGTGAAGTGGATACCTCGGCAATCAAAAGCTTAGAACCAGGCATGACAATAAGGTACCAAGAAAAAGAAAATTCATAGAAACAGAAGGCAGAATAGAGGTGGGGGTCAGCAGAGGAATGAGGAGTTTTCCTTTAATTGGAAGAAACTTTCTGTTTGATGTGATGAGGAATTTCTAGAAATGGATAATCATGATGGTAACACAACATTGTGAATGTAGTTCATGCCACTTAATGCACACCTACAAAAGGCTAAAATGGTAAATTTTATGTAATACAGATTTTACTAAAATAAAAAATATTTTTTTCAAAGTCAAGTAGTGATTTGATTAATCTTATCCAAACTACCTTGCTATTATCCTTTGTCATGTATTGTTTTTGTATTGATTATCTTCCAGTTTTAAGCTCTTTTGAACTCTGATTCTGATTGTCCCTTGTAGCCTCAGTACTACAATCTATTATATTGTTGATAGCTTTTTTCTCACGGAAAAATTATTCTTCAACATGATTTTAATGGCCACATAGTCTTCAGTTATACAGACAAAGCATAATATACTTCTTTCTTCAATGGAGGTCATTTAGGTTATTTATAATTGTACTTAATGTTGCAGTGAATATTCTTAGTTCAGGATTTTTTCAGCATATCTAGACACAGGAGATATGGGTTTGATCCCTGGGTCCAGAAGATATCATGGAGGAGGAAATGACAACCTACTCTAGTATTCTTGCCTGAAAAATCCCATGGACAGAAGAAATTGGAGGGCTATAGTTGATAGGATAGCAAAGAGTTGGACACACCTGAGCAACGGACGACACATGCAATTATTTCCCTGGTATAATTTTAAATGAATTTCAACCTTCAGAGTTGAAAATTACATCTATATCTAAATATCATCTATCATATAAGGAAAAGAGAGGGCTACAGAAAAATTGACTAATTTATACAACTAGAAGCAGTTCATGGAAGTAAAAATATCCCTATACTATTAACAAAACTAAGAAAGGCCTATATGCCTCTTATTTCTGAAAATATTTTCATATTTTCCTAGACTTAAAAAATTTAATTGCCTTTCTCTGTGCCTTATCCATTCTCCTATTAAAGATCTGGCCTTTCAGAAAATGATTTGCAAAATTATTTTGAAATATACATTGTGTATTGTGCAGAAAAGATTTAAGACATCAGTTTGAGACTGCTATTCTTGGAAAGATCTTCTTGCGTGGTAGGATTGGCTGGTATCTGAGAACTGCTATTTTGGGAGTGTTCTCACTATTCCCTAATTAATGAGAATGTCTCATTGCACTTAAAGTATTTGAACAAGCAATATGATTTATGCTAGGCATCCTCTTTCCTTGGAATTGGAATTTGGATACATACTAAGTAAAGGTTACCTCCAGGATAGACAATATTTCACATATGTTATTACAATTTGATTCTGTTTGGAATTGAACAGGTTCTCTGTGACTTCACTGGAAGATGGATATTGAAAGCTTGCACTGGTTTCCTCTGGCCTTCACTCCTGCATGTTTCCCTTTACCCCCTGAATTCTGTCGTTTCTTGGTAATAATCTGAGCCATAAGTGTGACTGTATGTTGAGTCCTGTGAGTCATCCCAGAGAATCACCTAGCCTAGGGGAAGACCAGGGGACCTGAACACGTGTTAATCTTTAGAATTAATGTATATATTATTTCCAAGATTTACTTTCACCTTTTTTTAATTCTTTATAGTATGTTTTTATTTGAAGGAGGTTGGGTGTGTGCAAATAAAAATTTAGTCTCCAGATTTATCCTTCCCCAAACACTTCCTGCTGAAGTTCTTACTCCTGGCTTCATATGCACCATGATTTCATTCTTTTCTGCTTATGTGATAATCCTGGTAAAATTTCAATGTTAGGCTGAAAGAAAATTATTAATAGGGATGCTTTGTTAAACAGTTTCTGCTCTTTTACTAAGTTTCTAAGCATTATATGTTTTTTAGTCTCTGAACCTGTGAAGAAAGCAAATTCTTAAAGTCACTCTGGCAAGAAGTATTTGTCAAGATCAGATACTGACTGTGAGTTCCAACTTCAGTCCATGTACCTTTTATATGATGTAAATTTCTCCTAGCTCCTTGAAATATATTATTACTTTTGCTTGTACAATGTTATGATTTTTCATGTTTCCTAGTTTTTATAAGCCTTTTTAAATGAGGGGTGGAAAAAAGTAAAGTATGGGCTACAAGCCAGACATTGATTTTATACAAAAAATATTTTAATGTATTTCTCAGCAGTTATTTTTTTCCATGCAAAATCTTTAACAGAGAATGTAAGTTCTATATTGTAACCCTGTTAATACAGGGCTGTTCATATATATTAGAGGAAAAAAGATATAGAGAAGGGCTTTGGGAAGATAATGTCACCTTCTTTTAAAAAAGTGACTCACAGAGTACAGTATATAATGTAACTCATAAAGGCAGGAAGAATTATTCAAGTTAATTAGAAGTAAAAAAGGCTTTTATATTGTTTTATATAATTGTGCTTCTGCAGAGTAAAGTTAAATATCTTTATAAAATGAAGTCTTTTAGTACAAGCTGCCAACTATGCAAATAATTTTGTCATTTTTAGAACGTGCAGAAAAAGAACACGATTTGTTGTATTAAGTGGACAAGAGATGACTTCAGGATTGACAAGTGATGGTCATGTCAGGAAAAATAGACTCCAATGTTCCAGGAAAGGAACAAACTCAACAGAGGAATAAAATCTATATGAAAGAAGCACTTAGAGAGACATATTTGTGCATCAATTATAACAAGAGCCAAAATGCCCCAAAAAAGTAACCCAGGAGACAGACCATATTGACAATTAAATGTCTGAATCTGATTTTTAAACTAAGATAAGAAAGATCTGCAAGTCTGTCTGTTTCATGACTTTTCTGTTCTGAGTTCTAAATTTTGACATATTCTTTTTGGCTGTAAGAGGTTGTATATTAAAGTTATATGTTAAACAATTATGCATAGGCTGTTTATTTTCCAACTCTTTTGTCAGGTATGTCTTCCTATTCATCTTCAAATATCTTTGAAATTTTAGCTCATTATAAATTCTTGCTTCACAGTTCTTATGTCCAGCATAATGGAACTCAGCAAATGCCCTCACCAAAAAATTACTCTTAAAGTAGGAAGAAACTGTCAGAAACATCATTTTCAACACTGTAAATTGACCAAAGGCATACATCCAACTAAGCAGAATCTATTCATGAAAACTATTGAACTTCAGATTTTAAAAGCGTGAGTCCCTGCATCGTTGCATAGAGTTGATCCCATCTGTTTCCCAGCAGGCCTGTCTGTGGTTTTCAACCAGGATATGGCAGATTGAAACCAGTCCTTTGATGCCTCTACTGTGGGAAACTCACTTAACTTGGAACACTGCCAATTACAGCTGGCACCTCCATGACAAGCAACCAGGGTCTCCTCTGCAAACCAACAGCTTACATGAGGGAGAGGTTCTGTTTCATGCAAGCAGTGGCCCAGAACATTCAATCAGTTCAGTTGCTCAGTTGTGTCTGACTTTTTGAACCCATGGACTGCAGCACACCAGACTTCCCTGTCCATCACCAACACATGGAGCTTGCTGTAACTCATGTCCATCAAGCCAGTGATGCCATCCCCAATCATCTCACCCTTTACCATCCCCTTCTTCTCCCACCTTCAATCTTTCTCAGCATCAGGGTCTTTTCAAATGAGTCAGCTCTTTGCATCAGGTGGCCAAAGTATTGGAGATTCAGCTTCAACATCAGTCCTTCCAATGAATATTCCAGACAGATTTTCTGTATGATTGACTGGTTTGATCTCCTTTCAGTCAAAGAGACTCTCAAGAGTCTTCTCCAAAACCACAGTTCAAAAGCATCAGTTCTTGGGTGCTCACCTTTCTTTATGACCCAACTCTCACATCCACACATGACTACTGGAAAAACCATAGCATTGACTAGATGGACCTTTGTCAACAAAGTAATGTCTTTGCTTTTTAACATGCTGTCTAAATTTGTCATAACTTTTCTTTTAAAGACACTTGCTCTTTTCAAGGAGCAAGTGTCTTTAAATTTCATGGCTGCAGTCACCATCTGGAGTGATTTTGGAGGCCCCAAAAATAAAGTCTGTCCCTGTTTCCATTGTTTCCCCAACTATTTTTTGTGAAGTGATGGGACTGTATGCCATGCTTTTAGTTTTTTGAATGTTGAGTTATAAGCCAGAACACTAGCTTGGAATTTAATGGGAAGTTTTGTTTACTTATTTATGGCCTCCCCCAACATCCTGTGGGATCTTAGTTCCCCAACCAGGGATTAAACCCAGGTGACAGCAGTAAAAGCAGAGAGTCCTAACTACTGGGTCACCAGGGAATTCACCAGGAAGTTTTAGAAGGTGAGACAGTCACTGAGGGCCTGATAAGCTATGCATATATCCTGGTAGACCAGAGGCTTGCATAAGCACAGTGGAGAGCAAAGAGAACCTAAGCCATACAATCACTCTTTGGCCAGCAAAGCCTGGATGTTGATGTTTACAGACAAGAAGCAGAGTCTAGTGGAAAGTAAGAGCTGGGAGTGGTTTGAAGATAGCTGTGTTTATACACAAGTGAGCTTAGTGTAGAAGACTTTTGAGGTGGCTTAGCCCCACTTTTAATAAATTAAGCTCTGTAAACACAGGGGCACACCCTGGAAAACCAATCATAAAAATAAAATCAAGAAAAATAAAGTAAGCAGAGATATGAGGATGCACATTTGCAGAAACATAGTCTTTATAATTCAGTTCAGGCCAGTTATCAAACAAACCAAAAAACAATAATCACCAGAGAGGATAATTATGTATATATAGGTTGTGATCCAATACTTCACATCAGGTGGTCCAAAATATTGAAGCAAAGAGCTGACTCATTAGTAAAGACCCTGAGGCTGGGAAAGATTGAAGGCAGGAGGAAAAGAGGATGACAGAGAATGAAATAGTTAGATGGCATCACCGACTCAGTGGACATGAGTTTTAACAACTCTGGGAGATGGTGAAAGACAGGGAAGCCTGGTGTGCTGCAGTCCATGAGATCACAAAGAGTCAGACACAAATGAGTGACTGAACAACAAAATATGGTTTGTGACAGTGCATTGTCTTATACAACCACTATTCAACCAAAATTTATCACATGAACAGAAACAAAAGTATGCCAAATAATCAGGAGAAAAGTGTCAATAGGAAGTGTCTTGAAGCAACATCAGATACCTATTTAGCAAAACTTTCAAAAAAGCTACTATAAATGTGTAAAGAATGAATGGAAATCTTGTCACAAAAGTAAAGCCATGTATAATGACAGAAAATAAATAAAGTATAATTTCAGTCAGAAGACTGATTAATTTCAGAAGAAATTACACGTACTTTTAAAAAAGAAACAAATGGAAATTCTGGAATCAAAAGGTAATAAAATAACTTTTATTTTTATTTAAAAAAACCCGTAAATAGTGAAAAATTTACTAGTGGGATTCAGTGACAGATTAGAGGTGGCAGAAAAAAAAATCAGAGAATTTAAAGATAAATCAATAGAGACTATTCAATAAAGAACAGAAAGAAAAAAAGGCAGCGGGGTGATATATTGAAAATACTGAAAGAAAAAAAATGTCAAATTAAGGCAAATCTAGAGACAGAAACTAAATTAATGGTTTCCTGGAGTTAAGGTGGAAAATATGATCAAAATTTACATTTTCTCAATTACTAATGAGTTTGATTCACTTTCATATGCTTATTGGCCATTTATGTGACAAACTTTTAAAAAATGCTTGTTAGGCCTTTGCCAAGTTTTCTCCTGACTAGTTATTACTTTGTAGAAGGTAGGCTATATATATTCAATATTTTAATTGTCAAATTTTGTTAGTTTCAAAATCTTTCAAATTGGGGGCTATCATTCAGTAATCATAAACTGAATTTTAAACATCATTTTTTTTTGCAAAGTTGAGATAATTATATATCAAATACATTTGTAAGAAATAATAGAGATCCCATTTACCTCCAAAAGTAACTTACAAAACTGTAGCACACTCCACGGCCAAAGACACTGAACTGGTCACCGTAGTGACACCTCATGCCAACATTTTAGAGCCACACCTACTTTCCTCTGTGTAGGGAAATTAACAAGATGGCACCAGTCAGGCTCTCTTGCCGTATTCCATCACACCCTTTCGCCCTATGTACTGTAAACAATGATTTTGCATGATTGTGCAATAGATGAGATCACTTGTAACACTGATCACGCGCATAAGGAGGTACTTGTTAGGTCGCAGCCTACTTTTTGTGGGACACCTGTATGAGCATCAACATGAAAGCCTTGGATGCTTCTGCATTTGGGCTACATTGGGGCAACATCACGGTCACGCTATGTGAGGGTAGGTTATCGTGATGTTTTGGCTATGTTATGGTTATGTTATGGCTTCTGTTATGTTATGGCTTCAGCCAGGAGAGAGGCTGCTTTATGGCTGCTGTGCCAGCCAGGAGGGAATAAATGCATCTGCAGTTCCTATGGCTCCTCGCATCTTCTTCCAGCCTCTTAGCTTACACCTTGCCTACTCTGGGTTCAGTAGACAGTAAGGACAGTGTGAACAGCAATATAATTGGCATCACAAACAGGATCAGTGAGACACTCTGCCCAGATGTTTTAACCCCTGGAAACCATTGATTTGTTTGACATATCTAATACTTGTAACATTTGAGTATGTTATATAAATGAAATCATATAGTACATAACATTTTTGGATTGACTTTTTTCACTGAACATAATTTTCAGAATCTTCATCTAGATTGCCACATGTGCCAGTAGTTCATTCAACTTCATTGCTGAGTCATAGTCCATGGTATGAGTGCACCTCAGTTTATTTCAACATTTATGTAATGGAAGGACATCTGGATTGTTACATTTTTGACTATATGAATAAAGCTGTTATAAATGTTGATATGCAAGCTTTTTGGTGAACATGGAGTTTTATTTCTCTAGGATGCCCAATAGTGCATTATGGTGCTGTATAATTATTGCATAAAGAAACCATCAAATTGTTTTTAAGAGTGTCTATACCATTTTTCATTCCCACCAGCAGTATATTAAAGATCCCGGTTTCCCGACATTCTCTGCCATCATTTGGTGCTGGTAATATTTTCTTTATTTCAGCCATCTGAGAGGTATATAGTGATATTTCATGGTGGTTTTAATTTACATTTCCTTAATGGTGTTGAACATCTTTCACATGCTATTTTCCCATCTATATGTCTTTATGACATCATCAATAAAATTTCTCTTCACAAAATTTTGTCCATTTTCTTCTTTGTGTTTCATTACCACTAATTTGCAAGAGTTCTTAATATAAATAATAATCCTTTGTTGTACATGTGATATTTTTTCTCATTCTGTAATTTGTCTATCAATACTCTTAACAGTGCCTCTGACAGATAAAATTTTACTATTTTGATGAAATCAAAGTTATCAATTTTTTTCTTTTAAGAATAATGCTTTCAGTTTCTGATCTAACCCTAGATCTAGAAGATTTTTTGCCTTTTTTCTAAACGTTTATAATTTTACATTTAAATTCATGGTCTGTATTGACTTAATTCTTATTGAAAATATTAAACTTGGGTTTAAGTTTATTTTTCTTTTCTTTTTTTTTAGACATAAAGCTTTAATGAGAATATTACAGTGACAGCATGTGAAGCATGACTCTTTTCATCTAAGTTTTCAAGAAGACTGCTTATGAATACAAAATTAATCCTAATATCATGGAAATACTGGCAAGAAAATAACCTACCAAATTCATGACAGTATTTTAACTTGTGGTATATATATGCTGATATCATGAACAGATAGCAAGAAAGTTTATATTCAAATCTCTATAAAATATAAGTTGAAGCAAATATTACTGAATGTTCATATTTTTAGCATAATGGATTGGTATTAAGATGATGGTAGATAACATAAATGGAGCATTTACTGTGTGCCTGGAAATAGTCTAAGGTTCTCAGCTCTGGCTGTACATTACAATCACCAACTAAGTCATATGAAAAGATTCTGATTTAACTGGTTCTAGGCTGTAGCCAGGGCATCACTATATTTTAAAAGATACACAGGTAACTATAATGGTCAATCAGGAGTAAGAACCATTGGTCTAAGAACTTTTAATTTATTATATAATTTCTCACAACAGCCCTATTTAGTTAGATTCCATTCCTCACCTCCCACTCTTTGTTAGTGAAGAAATGTTCCAGTCTTTTGTTATGTTATTCTCTATACTTTCTTCTTTTGCATTTCTCTTAAATCACATTTTGCCTGCCAGGAGAAAGATCCACATTGCCTAGGAAGCTTTTTTTTTTTTTTTTAATTACAGTTGATGTATAAGATTATGTTAGTTTCACATGTACAATACAGTGATCCAAGAATCAAATGCATTAATAATGATCACAAGTCCAGTAAACATATGCTGCTATATAAAATTATTATAATATTATTGTCTATATTTCTTATCCCAGTGACATATTTATAACTGGAAGTTTGTATGCCTTAATTCCCTTCATCTATTTTGCTCAAACACCCATTTCTTTACCTTCTGGTACCACCAGTTTGCACTCTGTCTCTCTAAGAAGTCACTCAGTTGTGTCCGACTCTTTGCAACCCCATAGACTGTTGCCCACCAGGCTCCTCCCTCCATGGAAAGTCTTTATAAATCTGTTACTCTTTTATTTGTTTTGTTTTTAGATTCCACACATAAGGGAGGCTATACAGTATTTGTCTTTCTCTGTCCGACTTATTTTACTTAGCATAATACATTTGAGGTGCAACCATCTTGTCACAAATGGCAATATTTATTTTCTTCTTATGGCTGGGTAATAGGCCATTGTATACAACATCTTCTTTATCCTTCATCTATTGATGGATGTGCATGCCTGCTTGAAGTCACTTCAGTTGTGTCTGATTCTTTGCAACCCTATGAACTGTAGCTCACCAGGCTCATCTGTCCATTAGATTCTCTAGGAACGAATACCGAAGTAGGTTGCCATGGCCTCCTCCAGGGTCTTCCCAACCCAAGGACTGAACATGTGTCTCTTGTGTCTTCTGCATTAGCCAGTAGGTTCTTTACCACAAGTACAATCTGGGAAGCCCAACTGACAGACATTTAGGTTGATCCCACGTCTGGGCTATTGTCAGTAATGCTACAATAAACACAAAAGTTCATACATTTTTTTAAGTAAGTGGTTCTGTTTTCTTAGGGTGAATATCCAGAAGTGAAATCGCTGGATCATATGTTAGTTTTATTTTTAATTTTTTGATGAAACTCCTCCATACTGTTTTTCTTAGTGGCTGTACCAATTTACATTCCCACCAGCAAATATATTCCCTTTTCTCCAGCTTTTGTTTCATGTAGTCCCATTTTTAAAATTTTTACCTTTGTCGTCCTTGCCTGAGGAAAGTGAAAGTGAAGTTGCTTAGTCGTGTCCGACTCTTTGTGACCCCATGGACTGTAGCCCACCAGGCTCCTCCATCCATGGGATTCTCCACGCAAGAATACTGGACTGGGTTGCCATTTCCTTCTCCAGGGGATCTTCCTGACCCAGTGATCGAACCCAGGTCTCCTGCATTGCAGGCAGACGCTTTAACCTCTGAGCCACCAGGGAAGCCCACTGCCTGAGTAAACAGTCAAAAAATATTGCTAAGACCAATGTCAAAGAGTGTACTGCTTATATTTTCTTCTAGAAGTTTTACAGTTTAAGATCTTATTAAGTCTTTAATGAATTTTGAGTGTATTTTATATATGATCTAATTTCCTTCTATTGTATGTCAGTTAGTCCAGTTGCTCAGTGAAGTGTGACTCTTTGCGACCCCATGGCCTGCAGCATGCCATGCGTCCTTGTACATCACCAGCTCCCATAGTTTGCTCGAATTCATGTCCATTGAGTTGGTGATGCCATCCAACCATCTCATTCTCTGTTGCCCCCTTCTCCTCCTGTCTTCAGTCTTTCCCAGCATCAGAATTTTTTCCAAGGAGTTGGTTCTTCACATCAGGTGGCCAAATATTGGGGCTTCAGCTTTCTCATCAATCCTTCCAATGAATATTCAGGACTGATTTCCTTTGGGATTGACTGGCTTGATCTTCTTGCAGTCCAAGGGACTCTCAAGAGTCTTCTCCAACACCACAGTTCAAAAGCATCAATTCTTCCATGCTCAGCTTTCTTTATGGTCCAACTCTCACATCTATACATGACTACTGAAAAAACATAGCTTTGACTAGATGGACTTTTATTGGCAAAGAAACATCTCTGCTTTTTAATATGCTGTCTAGGTTTGTCATAGATTTTCTTTCAAGGAGCAAGCGTGTTTTAATTTCATGGCTGCAGTCACCATCCGCAGTGATTTTGGAGCCCCAAAAAATCTCTCAAAAAAATCTGTCACCGTTTCCAGTTTTTCCCCATCTATTTGCCATGAAGTGATGAGACCAGATGCCATAATCTTAGTTTTTTGAATGCTGAGTTTTAAGCCAACTTTTTCATTCTTTTCTTTCACTTTCACCAAGAGGTTCTTTAGTTCTTCTTCGCTTTCTTCCATAAGGGTGCTGTCGTCTACGTATCTGAGGTTATTGATATTTCTCCTGGGAATCTTGATTCTAGCTTGTGCTTCATTCATGAAGGCATTTTTCATGATATACTCTGCATATAAGCTAAATAAGCAGCGTCTCAATACACAGCCTTGACGTACTCCTTTTCCAATTTAGGACCAGTTGTCATTCGATGTTTGATTCTAACTGTTGCTTCTTAACCTGCATATAGATTTCTCAGGAGGCAGGTAAAGTGGTCTGGTATTCTCATATCTTTCAAATTTATTGTGATCCACACAGTCAAAGGCTTTGGTGTAGTCAATAAAGCAGAAACAGATGTTTTTTCTGGAACTCTCTTGCTTTTTTGATGATCCAGCAGATGTTGGCAATTTGATCCCTGATTCCTCTGCCTTTTCTAAATCCAGTTTGAATATCTGGAAGTTCATGGTTCACATGCTGTTAAAGCCTAGCTTGGAGAATTTTGAACATTACTTTGCTAACATGTGAGATGAGTGCAATTGTGTGGTAGTTTGAACATTCTTTGGCATTGCCTTTCTTTGGGATTAGGATGAAAACTGACCTTTCCCAGTCCTGTGGCCACTGCTGAGTTGGCTAAAGATTTGTCAACTTCTTGATCTTTTCAAAGAAGTAGCTTTTATTCTCATTTATCTTTTCTATTGCTATTTTGGAGAATATCACAACAACCCACTCTGGTATTCTTGCCTGGAGAATCCCATGGACAGAGGAGCCTGGCGGGCTACAGACAATGAGGTTGCAAAGAGTCAGACATGACTGAAGCGACTGAGCGCATTGTTTTTTCATCTCTATTTTACTTATTTCTGCTGTTACCTTTATTGTTTTCTTTATTATACTAACTTTGAACTTTGTCTTTCTTTTTCTAGTTCCTTTAGATGTAAGGTGAGATTATTTATTTGAGATTTTTCTGGAGTAGGCCTATATTACTACAAACATTTCTCTTAGAACTGTCTTTGCTCCACCCCATAGATTTTGGAACATTATGGTTCTACTTTCATTTATCTCAAAGAATTGTTCTATTTCCTCTTTGATTTCTTTAACAACTAATTGCTTACTTAGTGGCATGTTCCATATTCTTCAAATATTTGTGTTTTTTTCAGTTTTTGTTCTTATAACTTATTTCAAATTTAATTGGTAGTGAGCAGAAAGAAAGCTTGATATGATTTCAGTCTTAAATCTACTGAAACTTGCTTGTGATCTAACATGTGATCTATCCTGGAATAGGTTACATGTGTACCAGGAAAGAATGTGTATTCTGCTGTGTGTGTGTGTGTGTGTGTGTTAATCCATCTGATCTGATGTGTAATTTACTGCAAATATTTCCTTATTGATTTTCTCTCTAGATGATTTATCTATAGATGTAAGTATGTGTTAAGGTCTCCTAATATTATTGTATGAGTGTAAATTTATCCTTTATGTAATATTTCCTTTGTATATTTAGGTTCTCTGATGTTAGGTGCATATATATTTACAAGCATGATATCTTCTTTTTGGATTGATCTCTTTGTCATTATGTTAGATTCTTCTTTGTCTCTTTTTTTTCTGGGGGAGGGGGTTTAAATTCTTCTTTGTCTCCTGTGGCTGTTTTTGTTTCAAAGTGTAGTTTGTCTGGTATGAGTATTGCTACCCCACCTTTCGTTTATTTCCATTTGTGTGGAATATCTTTGTCCATCCCCTCACTTTCAATCTATGTGTGCTGTTAAATCTGAAGTGAGTCTCCTTTAGACAGCACATATATGGGTCTTTTTTTTTTTTTAATCAATTCAACTATCTTTTGACTAGAGTATTTAGTTCATTTACATTTAAAGTAGCAGTTAATAAGTATATACTTATTGCCATTTTTTTACTTGTTTTCTGATTGTTCTCCATTTCTTTTCCCTTATGATTTGACAAATTTCTTTAGTTTTTTGCTTGTTTCCTTACCCTTTATTTTTGTATATTTGTTGTTGGTATTTGGTTACCATGAGGTTCTCATATATAAACCTATATATCAACATATTATATAGCAGTCTATTTTAAGTTCACAGTCACTCAGTGTGAGAGTTGGACCAAAAAGAAAGCTGAGCACTGAAGAGTTGATGCTTTCGAACTTCATAGCTGGAGAAGATTCTTGAAAGCCCTTTGGACAGAGAGATCAGACCAGTCAACCTAAAGGAAATCAACCCTGAATGCTCACTGGAAAGACTGATGCTGAAACTGAAGCTCCAATACTCTGGACATCTGATGCAAAGAGCGGACTTATTGAGAAAGACCCTGATCCTGGGAAAACTTGAGGGCAAGAGGAAAAGGGACTGACAGAGGATAAGATTGTTAGATGGCATCACTAACTCAATAGACTTGAGTTTTAGCAAACTCCAGGAGATGGTGAAGGACAGGGATACCTAGTGTGCTGCAGTCCATGGGGTCACAAAGAGTTGGACATGCCTTAGCAACTGAACAACAACAGTTTTAGTGCATTTTGTAAGCACTGCACTTTTACTTCCACTCCTCATATTTTATGTTTTTGTCATCTTTTACATCTTTTTATTTTATGTATTCCTTAACTAATTATTTGGGAAAGACTAGAGATCTCTTTAAGAAAATTAGAGATTTCAAAGGAACATTTCATGCAAAGATGGGTTCAATAAAGAACAGAAATAGTATGGCCCTGACAGAAGCAGAAGATATTAAGAAGAGGTGGCAAGAATACACAGAACTGTACAAAAAAGATCTTCACGACCCAGATAATCACAATGGTGTGATCGCTCACCTAGAGCCAGACATCCTGGAATGTGAAGTAAAGTGGGGCTTAGGAAGCATCACTATGAACAAAGCTAGTGGAGGTGATGGAATTCCAGTTGAGCTCTTTCAAATCCTAAATGATGATGCAATGAAAGTGCTGCACTCAATATGCCAACAAATCTGGAAAACTCA
Source organism: Bos grunniens (assembly GCF_055505025.1). NCBI lineage: Eukaryota > Metazoa > Chordata > Mammalia > Artiodactyla > Bovidae > Bos > Bos grunniens. The sequence continues at coordinate 119,825,789 of NC_141168.1, forward strand.
GCAGTGGCCACAGGACTGGAAAAGGTCAGTTTAGTTTTCATTCCAATCCCAAGGAAAGACAATGCCAAAGAATGCTCAGACTACTGCACAGTTGCACTCATCTCACACACTAGTAAAGTAATGCTCAAAATTCTCCAAGCCAAGCTTCAACAAAACATGAACTGTAAATTTCCAGATGTTCAAAGATTTAAAAAAGGCAGAGGAACCAGAGGCCAAATTGCTGACATCTGCTGGATCATAGAAGAAGCAAGAGAATTCCAGAAAAACATCTATTTCTGCTTTATTGACTATTCCAAAGCCTTTGACTGTGTGGATCACAATAAACTGTGGAAAATTCTGAAAAAGATGAGAATACCAGACCACCTGACCTGCCTTTTGAGAAATCTGTATGCAGGTCAGGAAGCAACAGTTAGAACTGGACATGGAACAACAGACTGGTTCCAAATAAGAAAAGGAGTATGTCAAGGCTGTATATTGTCACCCTGATGATTTAACTTATATTCATAGTGCATCATAAGAAATGCTGGGCGGGAGGAAACACAAGCTGGAATTAAGATTGCCAGGAGAAATATCAATAACCTCAGATATGCAGATGACACCACCCTGATGGGAAAAAGTGAAGAAGAACAAAAGAGCTTCTTGATGAAAGTGAAAGAGGAGAGTGGAAAAGTTGGTTTAAAGCTCAACATTCAGAAAACTAAGATCATGTCATCTGGTCCCATCACTTCATGGCAAATAGATGGGGAAACAGTGGAAACAGTGTCAGACTTTATTTTCTGGGGCTCCAAAATCACTGCAGATGGTAACTGAAGCCATGAAATTAAAAGACACTTACACCTTGGAAGGAAAGTTATGACAACCTCGACAGCTTATTAAAAAGCATAGACATTGCTTTGCCAACAAAAGTACACCTAGTCAAGGCTATGGTTTTTCCAGTAGTCATGTATAGATGTGAGAGTTGGACCGTAAAGAGAGCTCAGCGCTGAAGAACTGATACTTTTGAACTATCGTGTTGGAGAAGACCGTTGAGAGTCCCTTGGACTTTAAGGAGATCCAACCAATCCATTAAAAAGGAGATCATATGTGAAACGAGCCGCCAGTCCAGGTTTGATGCATGATACAGGATGCTCAGGGCTGGTGCACTGGGATGACCCAGAAGGATGGTATGGGGAGGGAGGTGGAAGGGGGGTTCAGGATGGAGAACACATGTACACCCGTGGTAGATTCATGTTGATGTATGGCAAAACCAATACAATGTTGTAAAGTAATTAACCTCCAATTAAAATAAATAAATTTATATTAAAAAATAAACAAATAAAAAGAAGATCAATCCTGAGTGTTCATTGGAAGGACTGATGCTGAAGTTGAAACCCCAATACTTTGGCCACCTGATTCGAAGAGCTGACTCATCTGGAAAGACTCTTCTGCTGGGAAAGATTGAAGGCAGGAAGAGAAGGGGACAACAGAGAATGAATGGCTGGATGGCATCACCAACTCAATGGACATGAGTTTGGGTAAACTCCGGGAGTTGGTGATGGACAGGGAGGCCTTGCGTGCTGCGGTCCATAGGGTCAAAAAGAGTCAGACACAACTGAGTGACTGAACTGAACTAACTAATTATCTGGCTTCCCTGATAGCTCAGTTGGTAAAGAATATGCCCTCAATGCAGGAGGCCCCAGTTCAATTCCTGGGTTCAGAAGATCTTCCGGAGAAGGGATAGGCTACCTACTCCAGTATTCTTGGGCTTCCCTTGTGGTTCAGTTGGTAAAGAATCTACCTGCAATGTGGGAGACCTGGGTTTGATCCTTGGGTTGGGATGACCCCCTGGAGAAGGGAAAGGCTACACAGTCCAGTATTCTGGCCTGGGAAATTCCATGGCCTGTATAGTCCATGGGGTTGCAAAGAATTGGACACGACTGAGCAACTTTCACTAATTATTAAACCCAGGTATCCTGTCTTGCAGGCAGATTCTTTACAGTCTGAGCCACCAAAGAAGCATAACAAATTACCACAAACTAATTGACTTAAATCAACATATATTTATTTTATCACTTGCAGGGCAAGAATCTTGGCTTAACTGTGTCCTCTGCTCAGTTTCACAAAATTTATGGTGAGCTATGGTGGATCCTCACCTGTACATTGGGGTCCCCTTCCAGGCTCATTCAGGCTGTCAACAGAACCCATTTCCCTAAAACTATAAGACTAAAGCCACTAGACAGTTCACACATGACTCTCTGCCTCTTCAGGATAAGCAGGAAGGGAGTTTGTTTTGAATCTCTTCCTCCAGGGGTCTTCTTTTATAGAGTTTACCTAATTAGGTCAGACAGAATAATCTTCCTTTTGCCCTAATTCAAATAACTCATTGGGAAACTTACTAAGACGACACAAATTTCTCACCTTTGCCATATCAGTTAATCTAATCACAAGTGTAAAATCCCCTCATATACACAAACTACAACCATTGTCAAGGGCAGGGTGGAGGGAAGGAACTTGAGGCCTAGTCTCGAATTATTACTGTCATATTTTCTGTATTCTCTTTAAGGTTCACAATCAGACTTGGATCAGAAAATGATATTTATGTGTGGTACGATGTGGCAGTCCAACTTCATTCCCCCTGTAAGACAGATGTGTCTGCCCCATCTATTGAACAATTCCTTCTCTGCCCATTGTCTGCAGTGCCACACCTGAGATATAGCAAATGTAACTAGGATGTATGTGTCTGTTTCTTTGGTCTATTTATTCCATTCCTATACCTGAATCAAGGTCACATTATCTTAATTTCTGTATCTTTATAAACTCTGATAATCTGGAAAAATAACTGCCTTTTTTAACTCAGGGAATACTTTTTAAACTCAAAGAATATATTTCAGGCCTTTGATTTTTTTTTTTTTCACATTAATTTTAGGATCAGCATGTCAAGTGACTTGAAAAATTCTTGGAGGCCTTCTACTGAAGGTATATTTTATCTATAGACTAATCTGAAAAAAAAGTAAATCTTTACATTAATGTCTCTTCTTATTTATAAATATAGTAAACATCTCCATTTACTTAAACCTTCTTTAATCTTAAATTAACTATTATAATTTACTTCTTACAAATTTGGAACATGTCTTTTGTTAAATTTTTTTCCTAAGTATCTTTTGTTTTTAATGGTGCTGCTACTATATATGTCAGCTTTTAAAAATAAATTTCTAACTGTATATCTCTGGCAAACAGAAATATAACTGATTTATGAAAGTTAATCTTATATTAAACCACATCATAAAACTTTTTTATTAATGTTAATAATTTGTCTGTAGATTATTTTTAGCCAAACACTCTAATTTTATGTTGTCATTTTCAAGATACATACTTTTTGTTTACTTTTTTAGTCTTGATGCATCTATTATCTTGATAAAATTTGTAATAGTTACTGTGGTAATGTACTGATTGTCTTGTTAAAGGGAATGCATCTAAAATTTCACAGAATAATGTTTTTTGTAAGTTTTTAGATATTCTTTACAAGTTAAGAAAATTTCCTTCCTTTTCTAGTTCGCAAAGATTTTTATCATAATCACATTTTATGATCCAGCAATCCCACTGCTGGGCATACACACTGAGGAAACCAGAAGGGAAAGAGACACGTGTACCCCAATGTTCATCGCAGCACTGTTTATAATAGCCAGGACATGGAAGCAACCTAGATGTCCATCAGCAGATGAATGGATAAGAAAGCTGTGGTACATATACACAATGGAGTATTACTCAGCCATTAAAAAGGATACATTTGAATCAGTTCTAATGAGGTGGATGAAACTGGAGCCTATTACACAGAGTGAAGTAAGCCAGAAGGAAAAACACCAATACAGTATACTAACGCATATATATGGAATTTAGAAAGATGATAACAATAACCCTGTGTACGAGACAGCAAAAGAGACACTGATGTATGGAACAGTCCTATGGTCTCTGTGGGAGAGGGAGAGGGTGGGAAGATTTGGGAGAATGGCATTGAAACATGTAAAATATCATGTATGAAATGAGATGCCAGTCTAGGTTCAATGCACAATACTGGATGCTTGGGGCTGGTGCACTGGGACGACCCAGAGGGATGGTATGGGGAGGGAGGAGGGAGGAGGGTTCAGGATGGGGAGCACATGTATACCTGTGATGGATTCATTTGGATATTTGGCAAAACTAATACAATTATGTAAAGTTTAAAAATAAAATAAAATTAAAATAAAATAAAATAAAATAAAATTCACAGCCCCAAACTGCAATTATGTTTGCACCAACCTAATATATGTATAACTAAATCATTTTGCTGTAGATTGAAAACTAATAAAACATGATAAATCAAAAAAAATCACGTTTTTAATTTGACCAAACACTTTTGCACATATATTTATAAAATTAAATTATTTTTCTCCATTACATTGTTAATTTGATGAATTGCATGATTAATTTTCTGATATTAAATAATCTTTGCATTCCTAAAATATATACAGATTGTTCATAATATATTTCATTTTGTCTTTTTTGGGTATTTTGTGTGCAATATTGTTAAGATTCAGTACACAATTTTATTTATAAGCATAAATAAAATTGGTCTCTAATATACATTTTGTGGGTTTTCTGGATTTGATATAAAAGTTAAGCTTAAATCTTAGAATGAATTATGGTACATTCTTTATGGTTTTTCATTCTGTGAAAATTTGTAAGGCATTGAGTTTATCTGTTCCTGGACCATTTGGTAAAAACTCTAATGTTAATCATATGGAGTTTTTAGATTATTTTAAGGAAGATTTTTCAAGCACTCATCCAATATTTTTGATGGTTATTGACCATTCCAATTTTATGTATTTTTGAGTCAACACTGTAAATTATGTTTTCTAGGAGTTTGTCTACTTCATTTTAAATTTTTAAATTTAACTTTCCTAGTAATATATTCAAATAGTTCAAAACAAGGTACACATTTATAAAAAGTTATACATTGAGAAGTCTCATTCACAACTTTTTCAGTTTTCCTTCTTTATTTCTTGCTCCAAAATATTTACTTTTATTATTTTTTCATCCATACACACTTTAGTATGAAAAAAAAACATGAAAAAGCATAACTGAATAAGCAGGCCAGAAAAGTAAGAACAATCCTTCATATCATCTAGTATCCAGTCTGTTTTGACTTCCCTGATTTTATCAAACACGTCTAATTGTAATTTGGTTTATTTGAATCTGAATCTACAAAGGCTGATCTTTTTGCATTTGGTTGGCAAGTCTTTTTCTTACCTTTAGTAGGTTCTTTTGGTGGTGATGTTTTTTCATGTTTTAGAGTTTGCGTTTGTAAAGTTCTTCTTTTGTAGGTGTTTTTTCCTTTTTCTTTGGGCTCACTCATCCTTGTCTGGTGATTCTGTGCTTGCCTCCAACCCTGCTCCAGGGCACCCAGTTGAGAATCATGTTTTTTCGTGGCAGCTAAGAACCATGTTGATATTGGGAATACTGTTGACCCTACTTTTATTCATTTTTAAATTCTGTTCAGTGTTTCTTTTTGCAAACATAATATATACATATATATTTTCTTATTTTGTTTCTTTCTTGCAGAAAAAAACAAATGTGTGTGAACTTTGTACACTGTTCAGCACTGTCAGCAGCAGTAGTCTGCAGGTAGGTGAAATGGAGAAGACAAGACATGGACCCTCAGCCCAGAAATGGATCAAAGGTAGAAAGAGGGGTGTGGTTTGTCTTGGTCAGCAGCCTTGTGGAATCTAAGTGGTGATTTGGAGTAAGCAGTCTGACACACATTGCTTAGAAGACATGGCTCATAAGAGGTGAAGCAGGCTGTCTCAGATTTCCTTATCTTTACTGTTTGGGGGATTTTTGTAAGAAGAGATATAATGAAGGAGATGTTAGAGGAGAGAGAAGTCAGTAGGTAGGGATAGCAGCCTCAAGGAATAACTGCTGCCTCATGGAGGGGAGGGCTGCCCAGGTCCCTGGTGGGCACTAATCTTGTGTACATGACAGAAAGCCATGGGGAGTCAGAGAAGGATACAAATGAAAAGTGCAAGATCAAATCCTTAAAAAAAAAAAAAAAAAAAAATCACCTCTGTGGCAGGCAGAATAATGCTCCTCTATTTCCCACACCTGAAATACTTTTGTTTTTATATCTAGAATTTGTCAATATGTTAGCTTATATGGCAAAGGGCATAGTTGCAGATGGAATTAAAATTGCTAATCAGCTGATTTCAAATTGGGGAGATTATCCTGGATTATCTGGTTGAGCCCACTGTAATCAGAGGATCCTCAATAGTGGAAGAGGGAGGCAGAAGAGATTCAGAAGGAGATATGACCCCAGAAGATCCAAAGGAATTCCCTGGTGGTCCAGTGATTAGGATTTGGTACTTTCACTGCTGTGGCCCCAGGTTCAATCCTGGGTCCAGGAACTAAGACTCCACAAACCAGGTGGTGAGGTCGAAAAAAAAAAAAAAAGACCAGTGCAAGGAGTCAACAAGCTACTGCTGGAAGGGACCACTAACCAAGGGTAGCTTAGAGAAATTCAAAAAGGCAAGGAAACCAAATCTCACCTAGAACCCCAGAAAGAAACACAGCATAACTTGATTTTTAACCCAATGGGAAGTGTTTTGGACTTCTAACCAACAGGATAGTGAAAGAATAAATTTATGTTGTTTTAAACACTAAGTTTGTGGTAACGTTTTTACAGCAGCATTGGAAAGTAATGCAAAATCCCCTTATGTATAGATACATCCTGAAGTAATCCTCTTTATATTTTGTATGAATTTTAATTTGCATTTCTTATTTATAAAAAGATATTAATCTAAAACTATATCCACATATGATTCAGAATTAGACAGCATGAAAAGTTAGATTTTGTACTGAATGCTGTTTTACAATTATCAGTGTGAATCAAAGCTGGACTCCCACATAATTAATACTAATTAGGGAACCTGTTCATGAGAGGAACCCTCCTAGGACAGAGTTAATTCTAGAAAGTTTTAGAAAAGCTTACAAATAAAATCATAGCAGGTGGTGAAGAAAGGCAATTTTGAGTGTTGTATAGAACCCATCACAGTAATTCACCCAACCTAGCCAGTCTAGCTTCTATCTGATCCCACTTAGAAGGGAGATGTAACTTAAAATGTAAATTACTAATTTTACTATGTACTATGCAAGACCTTAGTGTGCAAGCCAGTATCATGTGTTGCCCCTCAAGTTAAGAGAGAATTCTTCCCTGTCAGCACACAGCACTTCATGATTTCATTTGCAAATTCATTCAACTTAATTGAAAATTCCAGAAATATGGTGACAATCGACATTTTGGCAAATTTTGGCAGTTGTGGTATTCAGCACCTGGACAGAAGCAATAGAGCCTGCAGATGGCAGGACAGAGATGTGTGATGGTGGATATGTCCTGGGCAGAGGTGCCTTGCAGTGGTAGAGGTACACAGGTAGTAGCACCAGGATTAGACATGGACACCAGTAGGATATGGTGTCAGAAGATTTCCATACACTTGAATACAGTGTCCTTGACTGACAATAGAGGGACATTGGTTCAGGAAAAAGAGTTACAAAGTCTCTTTTGCTTGACCAAGCAGCTGAGGAACATCCTGGAACTAATAAGAAATCACTGGGTGACATTTTGATGCTTCTGGGTGATACTGAGGAGGAGGGGAGCAAAGCCAAGGGAGTTTTAGGTACTGTGTCAGGTGGACACAGCAGTCAAACCATACAGTTCAATCCTATTAGAATTCATGCTTCCTTGACTCAAGATTAGTGATGAAGCATGGGTCCCACATAGCATTTCTGGATTTTCAGTGAACATTAGTAACCATACCATGTTGCATTGATCTGTGACAAGCTATTAATGACTTTGGTCTCAATCCACCATTTTCCACTGTCAAATCATGAAAGGAGTAAGTTAAATATCTGAAGACTTTTCTGAGAGCAAGAAGGGGCAGAACAGGTCAGTAATGTATACAGGAGGATGCCAATCAATTCCAGGAAAGATGATTTCCTCTCCTGAAGCTTTACCAATTGCTTTCCACAAATCTTGACAGTATACACAGTTTATCATTATTAACTATTTCTCCTGTTCTCAGTTGGCATAAAAAAACTGTCAGATTAAATTCCACTATACAATTTCCCTGCATTAATAGTCTGTAGGTATTTTACCCCACTGGCATTCAGAACCTCAAGAATATTTTAGTCTTACATATTAGGAATTTTACTCTTGACTTCTCACAGACATGTCACACCAATTTTTCTTGATTAGTACTGTAGGTTAAAACAAAATAAATTTAAAGACATAGATTTGGGGATGTGTTAGTCTTTCCTCCACATTGCCAAATACTACACTTCTGAAGAAAATTCCATAAAAGGAAAAAGGTACTTGGTCAAATAGAAAGTCAAAGATTCAGGAAAACCAGAAAGGCTCAGTTAGATTTTTTTTTTAATTGTATCTGTTTTGTCCAACTTTGCACACTTAAATAATCTGGTTCGGTTTAAAGTTTCTCATTACAAACAAATGTATTTTCTTTAATTTCAAATTTAAAGTATGCAAATAAAAATGAAAAAAACACAATTGTTGCCATCCAAGGTAAAACATGTTTAACATTTTGCTATTTTTCTTTGAAATATGTTTCTACATTGTTTAAATAACTAGATTATATATTAATATATTATATATTATACATTTACACTATTATTTTTAGTTAATCTTATAAAGCAGAATTTGTCCATGCTGTTACACATTCTTTGAAAATATACTAGTGCAAAATTTAGTTTTCATTTGTCAAACTTCTGATATTTGTCCCCTTCCCAATATATATCTGCTAATAGCTTTGTAAAATAAACATTTTTGTTCATCAGCTCAGTTCAGTTCAGTTCAGTCACTCAGTCGTGTCCTACTCTTTGTGACCCCATAAACTGCAGCATGCCAGGTCTCCCTATCCATCATCAACTCCCACAGTTCACTTAAACCCATGACCATTGAGTCAGTGATGCCATCCAGCCATCTCATTCTCTGCCGTCCCCTTTTCCTCCTGCCCCCAATCCCTCCCAGCATCAGAGTCTTTTCCAATGAGTCAACTCTTTGCAGGAAGTGGCCAAAGTATTGGAGTTTCAGCTTTAGCATCATTGCTTCCAAAGAAATTCCAGGACTGATCTCTTTTAGGATGGACTGGTTGGATCTCCTTGCAGTCCAAGGGACTCTCAAGAGTCTTCTCCAACACCACAGTTCAAAGCGTCCATTCTTTGGCACTCAGCTTTCTTCACAGTCCAACTCTCACATCCATACATGACCACTGGAAAAACCATAGCCTTGACTAGATGGACCTTTGTTGGCAAATTAATGTCTCTGCTTTTCAATATGCTATCTATGTTGGTCATAATTTTCCTTCCAAGGAGTAAGTGTCTTTTAATTTCATGGCTGCAGTCACCATCTGCATCATCAGGGTCTTTTAAAATAAGTCAGCTCTTCACAGTATTGGAGTTTCAGCTTCAACATCAGTCCTTCCAATGAACACCCAGGACTGATCTCCTTTAGGATGGACGGTTGGATCTTTTTGTTCATCAAGCTTTGTTATTTCACTTACTTTCTTAGAATACTTTGTAGGATGTGGAATTAAGAAATAAAAGTTTAGAAGCATTTCTAAATCTCTTGCCAAGTATTTTTCAAGCAAATTGAATTAAATTGCAGGTTTACCTAGCATGTTTATGAATGCTTTTAAAAAAAAATCATCCCTTATGACGGCTCCATCATTTAAGGGAAAAAATACTTTTCAGTTTGATGGATTATCATAATTGGTTTATAACTTGACTGATAACCTGTTTCAAAAATCACAAACATTTCCATAAAGTAATTTACTAGTTAGCTTAGCCTGAGACAAGGATGAGGTGCTTACAATTGATGAGGAAGATGAAGTCTCAGGGCAGTGCGAGTGAGAGCTGAGGAATGAGAGGCAAAGGCTCTGCACTGACTGTCCTGTGAGAAGGAGACAAGGAGGACAGGGCAGAGTATTCAGCAAATGGTTTTGTTCCAAACATATATATTTTCCATTGCAAGAAGAAAATGTACCTTGCAGTCCATGCAAGACTGAAGAGAGAGAGAGAGGATTTATTAGGAAAGAAGCTCCCATGCCTATCAGCACAGTTTCATCAAGTCTGGAGGCCAACATAAGTGGGGAGCAGAGGAGGCCACTACCCAGGAGTCTAAGAATATACTCCACTGTGTCAGTTAAATTTATGTATTTGTGATTAATTTTATATCCCTTTCACACCTCATCTCCTGTAATATTGAGAAGGAGGAAACAGACTAATGAAAAATGTGCAAAAATCAGACTTGCTTAAGAATTTTCCTTCATAAGTCTAAACACTAAAAGACAATAGGTAATATTACTCAGAGTTGTGAGGAGAAAATAATGCAAACCTGAAAATAGCATAAACCTGGAACTTACTACCAAGTGGTATTATTATGCCAAAGTAACAGAAAAATATTTTGAGGTATGAAAGAATAAAAAATAATTATCAGACTAAGGTTCTTCCTGAAAAATTTGATCAGTTACCTGAAAGAGAAGAGTATACAAATGTTAATTTAAAAAAGAATTTTAACTATTTGCATTTTCCACTTTTGTGGACCTGTATAGGCTCTTGTGTTAGGGGTCAGTTTCTGGAATCATGTGAATACCAAATTTCTAAATCTACCAGAAGTCATTATCCAGTGCTTAAATTTTTAAATGTTAGTTTTTAAAATGAGTTATGAGGCACTCTCTCCTCCAGTGTCCTAGTTATTAAACATTTAAGCTCAGCATATATGTACCATTTATTAAATTGTATAGATTTTTATTCCAAACACAAACATTTTGTGATAAACTCTGTATATTTGGGATGACTCTGATATTTCTACATTTTGACTGATTTCAGTGCTCTTGGCTTTTCTTTTCTGGTCATAATTTTCTCAGTCTTTTATTGGCATATTGATTCATTTTTATTGTTCTGGAGAAAATTCTTCAGATCCTTGTTCATGAAGGGCACTATGTATTTGCTACTTGTTTAGTATTTGAAAATATCCTTGTGATTTTCTCCACCTACAAATGTTTCCTGGCTGCTACTGGCTAACACCTTCTCCTTCTAAACTGTGTGGCTTTCTTTAGGGAATTATGAGTACAACATATTTCCTGTTTATATGCAATCTGATTTTTTTTTTCTTTTTTTAGACCTAAAAATAAATTTATTTATTTTCCTAAGTTTTTCTCTAATTTTTCCAATGTACAGTGTGATACTCATTGCTTCCATTGTAATTTTAAATTCAAGAATCATATTCTTTAACCTTGTGACCATAACAGCCATACTCATCCATTCTTGTGTGTTTCTCACCAAATTTAGACAAGCTGAGTAATATGTACCCAAGATCACACAGCCAATGGTGAAAACTGAACTAGGATTTTGAAATGTCTGTTCAGCTCAAAAATTTGTGCTCTATGAATTTGGATATTGGTGTCAATGTTAGCTTATCTCAAATTGTGCTTTATTTATGACACTTTCCTTTTTTTTTTTAATTAAAAATTTTTTTGTCCAAGTATGTTTGTTTAAATGTTGTGCTAGTTTCTGATATATAGCAAAGCAATGCAGTTTTATTATATGTATGCATTCTTGTATATAGTCTTTTTCACTGTAGTTTATTATAAGATATTGTAATACCCTCTGCTATACAGTAGGACCTTACTGCTTATCTATTTTGTGTATAGGAGTTTGCATATGTCAACCTCAAACTCCTAATTTATCTCTCCCCTCCTTTCCCTTTTGGTATTCATAAGTTTGCCAAAGCTATGATTTTGTCCATTAGTAATGTATGGATGTGAGAGTTGAACCATAAAGAAGGCTGAACACCAAAGAATTGATGCTTTTAGATTGTTGTGCTAGAGAAGAATCTCGAGAATCCTTTGGACAGCAAGGAGAGCCAACCAGTCGATCCTAAAAGAGATCAACCCTGAAAATTAATTTGAGGGACTGATGTTGAAGCTGAAACTCCAACACTTTGGCCACCTGATGTGAAGAGGCAACTCACTGGAAAAGATCCAGATGCTGGGAAAGATGGGAGGCAAAAAGAGAAAAGGGCAGCAGAGGATGAGATGGTTGGAGAGCATCACTGACTCAATAGAGATGAATTTGAGCAAACTCCAGAAAACAGTGAAGGACAATAAGGCTGGTGTGCTACAGTCCATGGGGTCACAGAGTCAAATACAACTTAGCAACTGAACAACAACAAAATCATGACTTTGTTTTCTATGTCTGTAAGTCTATTTCTGTTTTTTAAATAAGTTCTTTTATAACATTTTTAAGATTTCACATCTACAGGATATCATATATTCATCTTTCTCATAACATTTTTCTTTTGATGAAATATTATGATGGTTCGTTTTATGTGCTAAATTGACTGGGCCACAGAGTACTCAGATATTTGGTTAAACATTATTCTGGGATGTACGGGAGGATGTTTCTAGATGAGGTAAATGTCTGAATCTGTAGACTGAGGAACACAGGCGGCCCTCCCCAAGGTGGGCAGGATTCAACTAGTCAGATGAAGGCCTGAATAGGACAAAAATGCTGAGTAAGTGAGTATTCTTTTTTCCTGTCTGTATGTCTTCAAACTGAGGTAGGAAATGGAATTGGACTGGGACTCACACTACAAGATCCCCTGGGTCTCCAGCTTTCCAACTTCAGACCTTGCAGTATGGATCTCAGGCTCCATGATTATGTAAGCTAATTCACACATATAGGAATCAGTCTGTTTCTACTAATTCTGTTTCTCTGGAGAGCTCAGAATAATAAAGGGTAATCTGGGATCAACAGATGTATTTGAGGGAGGTTATAAAACTCCTAAAATTTTCTGCAAACATTTTTCTGTGAGAGTGTTGGCATATGCATTTTTTCTGGGTGGAGTCCATCATTTTCACGAGATTCTAAAAGGATTCTCTCATTCAATGAAAGCTGAGGAACAGGGTGACAAATTTTGTTTCCTTTTAAATTTTATCAAGGACATGAAACGTGTGTTTTTTACATTTTACCTTTTCCTTTTAGTAACTTGAGGTTACGAAAGACCAAGATATTCCAGAGGAATGGCAGTGTCTTATTTTTATTTTGTTATGCTCCATGTTTTTTCCCCTTAATCTACTCTCAAAAACATAGTTTATGCTTATCTAGTTTTCTCTTATAGAAAGAAGTAGGAATTTAAAGTGTTCTGAGAACATCATATTAATGGGATCTATCCAAATTCTCATAGTGCTCTTATTGTTTCTTCTTCATCTGGTAGGAGAAGTATAAGTCACTATCTCCTTTCAGATGCCTGAAGGGCCTGGGGGGCATTTTTCCAAAGATCTTCCTTGCATGGCAACCTGGGTGTGGTATACATAAAGGTACTACACTCCTGTAGTTCACTGTACTATTTATACCAAATGCTTTTTTCAGAATTGAAATACTGTCAACCACTCTGGGAGGCACCCAGAGGCCCCTCTGTCAGCCCTCAGGTCCTGAGCAGGGCCTGTAGGCTTCTTCCCCACTTTCCTTTTCTCTCCACCTCATCCTCATATCTATTAAATATTTTCTTTTAGAAGGAGTTTGTTTTTCAGTTCTGGATGCCTTCAGTTTGACTCCATTGGCCATAAGAGAGCAGAAATTCTTTCACCTTCCTGAAATAAGATGACACCTAGTTCTGATTTACAAAGATGCTGAAGCTTTTCCCCATATTAACAAATCTTGTCAGTCATTGTGATGAGCACTAGGGAGGAGACAGAGTAGTCAGGACCTCACCACACATTCCATCTTTAAACTGGTTTCCTTCCCATTGTTATCAAACCATGGAAGACAGAGAATAGAAATTGAATTTATTCAGTAAGCTTCCACCTACAAGGGAGAGAAAGAAAGTACTCCATGGTAAAGTACTAGTAGGCTACCTTATTTTTGGTTCATATTTCTTCCCTAGAACTTGACCTCTAAGCAAAAAGACGTCGTAAAGCTAGTTTTCCTCACCTTTGTTCAAGAATAGTAGTTATCTGATTAGAATCTGTTCAAGCAATGGAATCTTGATTGTCTTTTATGTTATCTTTTGTACAGGTTGAAGGCTTTATCTTTATCTATGTCATGATTCCAGCAACAAAACAGCTCTAGCTAACACACAGTGACAGGTAAATCATTTAAAAACAACTGAACAAAAAGTTCTTTTTCCATGGTGATTACCTTTCTTAATAGTAATTCCTAAACCTGTCCATTTTAGTGATGAAATCACTCCCTAATAGTATATAAAACATGTACTTTCAAGATTTTCAGGTTTTACTGTGGTCATAAAAAAAAAAAAAATGTATTCTCTTCTTTCCTCTCATGCTGTGAAGAAATAACAGTTCAAGTTTATGCTCTCCATAAAACAAAAAGAGAAAACCCTATACAGTAGAAATTGATTATTTTGTCAGTTCAACAATAGCAACGGCCCTGAATTAGAATAGGTAGTATATTCTAGTATAGTACAACAAAACTATTTGAGAGGATTCATTCAGGATGTGGAAAAAAGTAGAAAAGATTTTTCTCATCCTCACACTTGTTTTACACATGATTTTATAATATATCTTTATATTATTGTCATGCAAAATGTGAACATAAATGTATATTGGACAAACAGATATTGAGTAATATCATTCACAATTATTGTTTAAAATCACAGAAGGGTCAGAGGAGGCAAAAATCTAAATATTTGATTAAATAAGGTCTTAAAAAAGCTAAAAATTATTGACCCAACTAATCCTTATTCTGAGTTTATTACATGTCAGTTACTCTTCTATACTTTGTAGATTTAAGACCAATAAGATTCTCAGCTATGTGGGTCATAGCAAACTGTGGAAAGCTCCTGAAGAGATGGGAATACCATATCATCTTACCTGTCTCCTGAGAAACCTGTATGCAGGTCAAGAAGCAACAGTTAGAACCCTGTATGGAACAACTGACTGGTTCAGGATTGACTTGGTGACTGAACAACAAGATTCTTGATGGAGCTCCCAAGTGGCACTGGTGATAAAGAATCTACCTGCTAATGCAGGAGACATAAGAAACATGGGTTTGATCCTTGTGTCAGGAAGATTACCTGGAGTAAGAAATGGCACTCTGCTCCAGTATTCTTGCTTGGAAAATTCCATAGGCAGGGGGGCCTGGCAAGCTATAGTCCATGGGGCTGCAAAGAGCCAGCCAGATATGACTGAGCAACTGAGTACACCCACACAAGGTTCTTAACTTGGATGCAGGGAAATAAAGAGAAGAGACAGACATGTGGATAAATAATTATAATAGAATATAATAAGTAAAATAATAGAAGTATGCAAATTCTATACTGATACCACACAAAAATGAATAGCAAGCTTGTTGATTCTCCTGGAGAAAATATATGTAAGGGATGGTGAGGCAAAAGAAGACAAATCACTTGAAATAATCAGCTGATTTGACCAGAAGACAACGTTTTAAAGATTTTGAGAAGTATAGAGTTCTTTGAATATTATTTTGATGGAAAAGGGTAGTAATGACAGATAATATTTAAAGGGAGGCAGGCAAGAATTATATCATGAGAAGTCATGAGATAAACATGAGTCATAAACATGAGAATTATGTCAGAAGAAGTCTAAGTGATGGGAGCCATCAACGGACTTTAAGCAAGGCATTGATTTGGCCATATATGTATTTTATTATAACATGGAGATTAAATTAAACATCAAGGGAGTGAAACAGAAGGCAGAAGAACTGGTTATTAGGACATTTTGTATGCATGCTTGCTAAGTCAATTTGATGTAGGCTGCCAGGCATTGCTATATCCTAAATATGAAAAGAAGATTATGTAGTAAGATATTAATTCTGTGATTAAAAGACAAAATAGAATTCAGCCATGAGAAGGTATTATAAGCACAAGAAACTAAGATTTCTAGAAGTCTGACTTGAGAAATTGTTAAAAGTCTTATAATTCACAGAAACCAGCACTATAGAAAGAAACTCTTGTTATTCAGAGAAATGGAAATGTAATTTCCATTAATTTGGAAATTACATTACACAATCTGTAACACAGCCAGGTACAGATGCATGCTGCTTTGTTTTATTTATAAATCTGAATGAATGTGTTTATTTTCTGGAAACTTATACTTTAGAAAAATAATTTATATTGAAAGCATCTATTTATGAATCACAGTAAATGCTTTTATAACTTTTTCTTGTGCAAATGTATGACAATACTTTATACAATAAAAAAACACTAATTCAATTTTAACTGCATTATTTCAACTGAGCAAACATCTATTATGAGCTTTTGTGTCATAAAGAGTACGCTAGGGCAGTAGAAATGCAGAGATAATTAAGAAATAATCCTTGTCTCCAAAGAGTATGTTGCATAGAGGGAGAAAAACAAATATAATAAAATGACCAAAGAGTCACTGCATTAAGAGCTGTAGAAAAGTGCTCAGGGTAGGTCATAGGTGACTAGTGTTCCCTCTGGTCATATAGGGAGGAGGAAGCAATTTTCTGAGCTATTCAACACCCTGAGTCTCTAAATCAGGAAGTAAGTAGGGGACAAATCATCAAACCTCTTGATCTTGATTCTAGTGTTGTCTTTATCATGAGGAAGCCTGAGTATTCCAAGAGGAGTGAACTATGAGCAGGTTTGTTTAAGATGATTGTGCATCTGGGAGATTTTTTCCCCCGCATTCTGGCATCAAACTCCCCATTAGTCTGATGTAGTACTGAGTTTGCATCTATTTTCTTGCTTTCACAGATATCTTAATGGAAGATTTGTGAAGGCTGTTTAAAATACTATTTTTTACACTGAATACATAAAGTTTCCCCAGTATCATTGATGTATAGTTGACAAATAAAATTGTTGACAAACAAAATATCTAAGTGCATATCACGGTAATTTGATATACATATACATTGTGAAAAGATTTCCACCATCTAATTAAAACATCCAACTCTTTTATCTTTGCATATGTATGTGAATATTTAAGTTCTACACTGTCAGCAAATTTCAGTGATATAATATATTGTTATTAGCTATAGTTACCATGTTTTCTATTAGATCCTCAGACATTATTCACCCTACATCCAAAAGTTTGTACACTTTTATGGATTTCTTCTTGTTCCCAGTCCCTGGCAACCAACTTTCTATGCTCAATTTCTATGAGTTTCACTTTTGCAATATTCCACATATAAAATGGCACCCCACTCCAGTACTCTTGCCTGGAAAATCCCATGGATGGAGGAGCCTGGTGGGCTGCAGTCCATGGGGTCACTAAGAGTCAGATACAACTAAGCGACTTCACTTTCACTTTTCACTTTCATGCATTGGAGAAGGAAATGGCAACCCACTCCAGTGTTCTTGCCTGGAGAATCCCAGGGATGGGGGAGCCTGGTGGGCTGCCATCTATGGGGTCGCACAGAGTCGGATACAACTGAAGTGACTTAGCAGCAGCAGCAGCACATATAAAAATACTGTGCATTATTTATATTTTTCTCTCTGAATTATTTCACTTAGCATAACATCATTAAGATCTATCCATGCAGTCTCAACTGGCAGCATTTCTTTCTCACAGCTGTATAATACTCCATTCACATTCTCTTTATCCATTCTTTAATTGAACAGCATTTTCTTTCTGTATCTTAGCTACTGTGAATGATGCTGCAATGAGAATCAGAGTGCACATATCCCTTTAATATTCTGTTGTCTTTCTCTATGGATATACCCAAAAGTGAAATTTTATGGCAGTTTATTTTCAGTTTTTTAGGAACTGCCATACTGTTTTCCATTGTGACTGTACCAATTTCAGTTCAGTTCAGTTCATTTCATTCGCTCAGTCCTGTCTGACTCTTTGTGACCCCACAGACTGCAGCACGCCAGGTCTCCCTATCCATCACCAACTCCCGGGGCTTACTCAAATTCATGTCCATTGAGTCGGTGATGTCATCCAACCATTTCATCCTCTGTCATCGCCTTTTTCACCTGCCTTCAGTCTTTCCCAGTATCAGGGTCTTTTCAAATGAGTCAGTTCTTTGCATCAGGTGGCCTAAGTATTGGAGTTTCAGCTACAACGTAAGTCCTTCCAGTAAATATTCAGGACTAATTTCCTTTAGAATGGACTGGTTGGATATCCTTGCAGTCCAAGGGACTCTCAAGAGTCTTCTCCAACACCACAGTTCAAAAGCATCAATTCTTAAGTGCTCAGCTTTCTTTATAGTCCAACTCTCACATCCATACATGACCACTGGAAGAACCATAGCCTTGACTAGATGGACTTTTGTTGGCAAAGTAATGTCTGCTTTTTAGTATGCTGTCTAGGTTGGTCATACATTTTCTTCCAAGGAGCAAGTGTCTTTTAATTGCACGGCTGCAGTCACAATCTGCAGTGATTTGGGAGCCCAAAAAGATACAGTCTGTCATTGTTTTCACTGTTTCCCCATCTATTTGCCATGAAGTGATCAGACCAGATGCCATTATCTTAGTGTTCTGAATGTTGAGCTTGAAGCCAACTTTTTCACTCTTCTCTTTCACTTTCATCAAGAGGCTCTTTAGTACTTCTTCACTTTCTTCCATAAGGTGGTGTCATCTGCATATCTGAGGTTATTGATATTTCTCCCGGCAATCTTGATTCCACCTTGTGCTTCATCCAGTCCAACATTTCTCATGATGTACTCTGCATATAAGTTAAATAAGCAGGGTGACAATATACAGCCTTGATGTACTCCTTTTCCTATTTGGAACCATTCTGTTGTTCCAAGTACCAATTTACATTCTCACTAGTGAAGTGAAGTCGCTCAGTTGTGTCTGACTCTTTGTGACCCCATGGACACCAGGATCCTCCGTCCATGGAATTTTCTAGGCAAGAGTACTGGAGTGTGTTGCCATTTCCTTCTCCAGGAAATCTTCCTCACTCAGGGATTGAACCCAGGTCTCCCGCATTATAGACAGATGCTTTACCGTCTGAGCCACCAGGGAAGTCCACATTCTCACTAATAGTGCACAAAATTTCCCTTTCCTCCACATGATTGCCTACACATCTCACTTATATTTTTGATAATAGTCATTCTAAGAGGTGAGATATCAACCTGGTTTTGAGTTCCATTTTCCTGATAATTAGTGATGTTTATTATCTTTACATGAACCTACTGGCCATTTGTATGTCTTCTTCAGAAAAATAACTACTCAATTCTTTTACACATTTTCTGATCAGATTGTTTAGTTCTTTGCTCTTGAGTTCTGTAAGTTTTTTATGTATTTTGGATATTAACCTTACATCAGATACATGATTTGCAAATATTTTCTTACATTATCTAGGTTGCCTTTTTATTATGTTGATATTTCCTTTGCTGAGCAGAAGTTTTTCAGTTTGATGTGTTCCCAATTGTTTATTTTTGCTTTTACTGCCTTTGTTTTTCTTGTGAAATCCAAAAATTTATTGCCAGCACTAACATCAAGGAAGCTTACCTTGTTTTCTTCCAGGGTTTTTATAGCATCAGGTCTTATATTGACTCTTTAATCTATTTTGAGTTGAATTTATTAATAATCTACCTTCGTTCTTTTACATGTGTTTATCCAGTTTTCCCAACAACATTTATGAAGAGACTATTATTTCCCCATTGTATGTTCTTGGTTCCTTTGTCAAACTAATTTACTATATATGGGAGGGTTAGTTATTGAATCTTTATTTTGTTTCACTGATCTTTAGTTTGTTTTCATGCCATTACTGCTCTATTTGCAGTAATATTATGCTTATCTTTTCTTTAAAAAGTCAGCTTTTGGTTTTAATGATCTTTTCTATTATCTGATCTATTCTATTATCTGATATGTCTATCAGGTTTATGTCCATTTTTATCCTTGTTATGTCCTTTTTCTCCTAGCTTTGGGATAGTTTGTTCTTCTCTTTATAGTTCTTTGAGGTGTGAAGTTAGATTGTTTATTTGAGCTCCTTCTTTTTTCTTAATACAGGTGTTTATCACTAGGAACATTACTCTTAGAGCTACTTTTGCTGCATTCCAAAGGTTTTAGAATGGAGTGTTTTTATTTTCAATTGTCCCAAGACATTTTTTACTCCCTTTTAATTTTTCTTTACCTATTGGTTGTTCAAGAGCATATTTTAATTTTTTTTATTGAAGGATAATTTCTTTACAGAATTTTACTGCTTTCTGTCAAACCTCAACATGAATCAGCCATATCCATTCCATTTTGAACCTCCCTCTTATTTCCCTCCCCATCCCACCCCTCTAGGTGATACAGAGCCCCTGTTTGAATTTCCTGAGCCATACAGCAAATTTCCATTGGCTATCTATTTTACATATGATGATGTAAGTTCCCATGTTACTCTTCCCATGCTTCTCACCCTCTCCTCCTCTCTCCCCATGTCCATAAGTCTATTCTCTATATCTGTTTCTCCCTTGCTACTCTATAAATAAAATCTTCAGTACCATTTTCCTAGATTCCATGTATATGCATTAGAATACAGTATTTGTCTTTCTCTTTCTGACTCACTTCACTTTGTATAAAAGGTTCTAGACTCATCCACCTTAATAGAATTGACTCAAATGTGTTCCTTTTTATTGCTGAGTGATATTCCATTGTGTATATATACCACAAATTCTTTATCCATTCATCTTTCATGGGCATCTAGGTTGCTTCCATGTTCTATCGTAAACAGCGCTTCAATGAACAATGGGATACATGTGTCTCTTTCAATTTTGCTTTCCACAGGGTATATGCCTAGGAGTGGGATTGCTAGGTCATACAGTGGTTTTATTCCTAGTTTTTTAAGTAATCTCCATACCATCTTCCATAGTGGCTGTGTCAATTTACATTCCCACCAACAGTGCAAGAGTGTTCCCTTTTCTCCACACCCTCTCCAGCATTTATTGTTTGTAGACATTTTGATGAGGGCCATTCTGACCAGTGTGAGGTGATATCTCATTGCAGTTTTGATTTGCATTTCTCTAACAATGACCAATGTTGAGCATCTTTTCATGTTTGTTAGTCATGTCTTCTTTGGAGAAATGTCTGTTTAGGTTTTTCTTTTTCCCATTTTTTGAATGGTTGTTTGTTTTTCTGGGATTAAGTTGTATGAGCTGCTTGTATATTTTGGAAATTAATCCTTTTTCTGTTGATTCAGTTGCTATTATTTTCTCCCATTCTGAGGGTTGTCTTTTCACCTTGTTTAGAGTTTCCTTTGCTGTGAAAAAGCATTTAAGTTTAATCTGGTCCCACTTGTCTACTTTTGCTTTTATTTCCATTACTCTAGGAGGTGGGCCACAAAGGATCTTGCTTTAATTTATGTCATCAAGTGTTCTGCCTATGTTTTCCTCTAAGAGTTTTAAAGTTTCTGGTCTTACATTTAGGTCTTCAATCCATTTTGAGTTCATCTTTGTGCATGGTGTTAGGAAGTGTTCTAATTTCATTGTTTTATATGTAGCTGTCCAGTTTTCCCAGCACCATTTATTGAAGAGGCTATCTTTGCCCCATTGTACATTCTTGCCTCCTTTGTAAAAAAATAAGGTACCCATAGGTGCATGGGTTTATTTCCGGGCTTTATATCTTGTTCCATTGGTCTACATTTCTGTTTTTGTGCCAGTACCACACTGTTTTGATGACAGTAGCTTTGTAGTATAATCTGAAGTCAGGAACGTGGATTCCTCCAGCTCTATTCTTCTTTCTGAAAACTGCTTTGGCTATTCGGGGTCTTTTGTGTTTCCATATTTATTGTGAAATTTTTTGTCCTAGTTCTGTGAAAAATGTCATCAGGAATTTGATAGGGATTGCATTGAATCTGTAGATTGCATTTAGTAGTTAGTCATTTTCACAGTATTAATTCTTCCTACCCAGGAACATGGTATATCTCCCCATCTGTTTATGTCCTCTTTGATCTATTTTATTAGTGTCTTATAATGTTCTGTGTACAAGTTCTTTTGTCTTTGTAGGTAAGTTTACTCTTAGACATTTAATTCTTTCTGTTGAAATGGTGAATGGGATTGATTCTTTAAATTCTCTTTCTAATTTTTCATTGTTAGTGTATAGAAATGCAAGTGATTTCTGTGTATTGATTTTGTATCCTGCGACTTTGCTACATTCACTGATTAGCTCTAGTAACTTTTTGATGCTATCTTTAGGGTTTTCTATGTACAGTATCAGGTCATCTGCAAGCAGTTAGAACTTTACTTCTTTTCTGATCTGGATTCATTTTATTTTTTTTCTTCTCTGACTTCTTTAGCTAGGACTTCCAGAACTATGCTGAATAATAGTGGTGAAAGTGGACACCCTTGTCTTGTTCCTGACCTTAGGGGGAGTTCTTTCAGTTTTCCACCATTGAGAATAACATTTGCTGTAGGTTTATCATATTTTATATATAGCCTTTACTATGTTGAGGTAGGTTCCATCTATGCCCATTTTTTGAAGAGTTTTAATCATAAATAGGTGCTGAGTTTTGTAAAAGGCTTTTTCTGCAACTATTGAGATATGGTGTTTATCTTTCCATTTGTTAATATGGTATAACACATTGATTTGTCTATTGAAGAATCCTTGAATCCCTGGGACAAATCCAAATTGATCATGGTGTATGAGTTTTTGATGTGTTGCTGAATGCCGTTTGCTAAAATTTTGTTCAGGATTTTTGCATCTATGTTCACTAGTGATATTGGCCTGTAGTTTTCTCTTTTTCTGTTGTTTGTGTCTGGTTTTGATATCAGGGTGATGGTGGCCTCATAGTATGAGTTTGGAAGTGTTTCTGCCTCTGCAATTATTTTTGAAAAAGTTTTCAAAGGATAGACATTAGCTCTTCTCTAAATTTTTGATAGAATTCTCCTGTGAAGCCATCTGGTCCTGGGCTTTTGTTTAATGGCAGATTTTTTTTTATCACAGCTTCAATTTCAGTGCTTGTAATTGGGTTGTTCATAATTTTTATTTCTTCCTGGTTCAGTCTTGGAAGATTGAACTTTTCTAAGAATCTGTCCATTTCTTCCAAGTTATCCATTTTATTGTCATATCATTGTTCATAATAGTCTTTTATAATCCTTTGTATTTCTGCATTGTTTGTTTTAACGTTTCCCTCTTCAATTCTAATTTTGTTTATTTAATTCTTCTCTATATTTTTCTTGATGAGTATGGCTAAAAGTTTGTCAAATTTGTTTATCTTCTCAAGGAACAATCTTTTACTTTTATTAATCTTTGCTATTGTTTCTTTCATTCTTTTTCATTGACTGCTGCTCAGATCTTTATGATTTCTTTCCTCTACTAATTTTGAGGGGGTTTTGTTCTTTTTCCAGTTGTTTTAGGTGTAAAGTTAGGTTGTCTATTGGAAATTTTTCTTGGTTCTTGAGGTAGGATTGTATTTCTATAAACTTGCCTCTTAGAACTGTTTTTGCTGCGTCCAATAGATTTTGAGTTGTCATGTTTTCATTGTCATTGGTTTCTGGAAATTTTTGATTTCCCTTTTGATTTCTTCAGTAACCTGTTGGGTATTTAGAAATGTGTTGTTTAATCTCTTGTGTCTGTGTTTCTTACAGTTTTAGCTTTGCTGTGAGAGAAGATGCTTGATATGATTTCAATTTTCTTAAATTTACTGAGGTTTGATTTGTGACCCAGGATGTGGTCTATCCTAAAGAATGTTCCATGTGCACTTAAGAAGAAGGTATATTCTTCTGCATTTGGATGGAGTGTCCTGCAGATATCAATGAGATCCATCTCATCTAATGTATCATTTAAGACTTTGTTTCCTTATTAATTTTCTGTTTTAATGATCTGTCCATTGGTGTGAGTAGGGTGTTAAAGTCTCTTCCTATTATTGTGTTCCTGTTAGTTTCTCCTTTTATGCCTGTTAGTGTTTGTCTTATGTATTGAAGTGCCCCTATGTTGGGTGCATAGATATTTACTACTGTTATGTTTTCCTCTTGGATTGATCCCTTGATCATTATGTAGTGTCCTTCCTTATCTCTTGTAATATTCTTTATTTTAAGGTCTGTTTTGTCTGATATGAGGATGGCTACTCCAGCTTTCTTTTGCTTGTCATTTACATGGAATATATTGGTGTGAAATATGGACTATATACATGGAATATATAGCCTCTCATTTTCAGTCTTTATGTATCTTTAGGTCTGAAGTAGGTTTCTTGTAGGCAGCATATATATGGGTCTTGTTTTTCTATCCATTCAGCCAGTCTGTGTCTTTTGGTTGGAACATTTAATCCATTTACATTTAAAGCAATTATTGACATATATATTCCTATTTCCATTTTCTTAATTATTTTGGGTTGGTTTTGTGGATCTTTTTTTCTTCTCTTGTATTTCTTAACTATATAAGTCCCTTTAACATTTTTGTAAAGATGGTTTGGTGGTACTAAATTCTCTTAAATTTTCTTGTCTGTAAAGCTTTTTAGTTCTCCATTAGTTTTGAATGAGATTCTTGCTGGGTACAGTAATCTGGTTGTACATTTTCCCTTTTCAGTACTTAAAATATATCCTGCCATTTCCTTCTGGCCTACAGAGTTGCTGCTGAAAGATCAGCTGTTATGCATATGGGATTTCCCTTGTATGTACTTGTTGCTTTTCCCTTGCTGCTTTTAATATATTTTCTTTGTGTTTAGTCTTTGTTAGTTTGATTAGTGTGTGTCTTGATGTGTTTCTCTGTGAGTTTATCCTGTATGGGGTTCTTTGTGCCTCTTGGACATGACTGACTATTTCCTTTTCCATGTTGGGGAAATTTTCAAATATAATCTATTCAAAATTTTTCTCATATGCTTTCTTTTTCTCTTCTTCTTCTGGGACCCCTGTAATTCGAATGTTGGTGCATTTGATATTGTATCAGAGGTTTCTGAGACTATCCTAAGTTCTTTTTATTCTATCCTGCTATTTGGAAGTTATTTCCACCATGTTATTTCCAGTTCACTGATTCATTTTTCTGCAGATGGTGACTGCAGCCATGAAATTAAAAGACGCTTACTCCTTGGAAGGAAAGTTATGACCAACCTAGAGAGCATATTCAAAAGCAGAGACATTACTTTGCCAACAAAGGTCCATCTAGTCAAGGCTATGGTTTTTCCAGTGGTCATGTATGGATGTGAGAGTTGGACTGTGAAGAAGGCTGAGCGCTGAAGAATTGATGCTTTTGAACTGTGGTGTTGGAGAAGACTCTTGAGAGTCCCTTGGACTTCAAGGAGGTCCAACCAGTCCATTCTGAAGGAGATCAGCCCTGGGATTTCTTTGGAAGGAATGATGCTAAAGCTGAAACTCCAGTACTTTGACCACCTCACGTGAAGAGTTGGCTCATTGGAAAAGACTCTGATGCTGGGAGGGATTGGGGGCAGGAGGAGAAGGGGACAACAGAGGATGAGATGGCTGGATGGCATCACTGACTCAATGGACGTGAATCTGAGTGAAGTCTGGGAGTTGGTGATGGACAGGGAGGCCTGGCGTGCTGTGATACATGGGGTCGCAAAGAGTCAGACATGACTAAGTGACTGAACTGAACTAAATTGAACTGATTCATTCTTCTGCTTCAGATATTCTGCTATTGATTCCTTCTAGAGTATTTTTAATTTAAGTAATTGTGTTGTTTGTCTCTGTATGTTTATTCTTTAATTCTTCTAGGTCTTTGTTAATTGATTCTTGCATTTTCTCGCTTTTGTTTTCAAGATTTTTGGTCATCTTTACTATCATTATTCTGATTATTTTTTCAGATAGTTTGCCTATTTCTTCTTCATTTATTTGGACTTCTGTGTTTCTAGTTTGTTTCTTTCATTTGTGTAGTATTTCTCTGCCTTTTCATTATTCCTTAAAATGTATTCTGTTTGAAGTCTCCTTTTCCCAGCCTTCAAGGTTGAATTTGTCTTTCCTTTTGGTTTCCTCCCTCCTAAGGTTGGTCCAGTGGTTTATGTAAGCTTTGTATAGGGTAACATTTGTGCTGAGTTTTTTGTTTGTTTGTTTGTTTTTCCTCTGATGTGCAAGGCTGAGTGAGGTGATAATCCTGTCTGTTGATGGCTGGGTTTGTATCTTTGTTTTGTTTGTTGTTTAGATGAAGCATCCTGAACAGGGTTCTACTGGTGGTTTGGTGATGCCGGGTCTTGCATTCAAGTGGTTTCCTTTGAGTGAGTTCTCACTATTTGATACTCCCTAGGGTTAGTTCTCTAGTAGTCTAGGTTCTTGGAGTCAGTGCTACCACTCTAAAGGCTCGGGGCTTGATCTCTGGTCAGGAACAAAGATTCCACAAGTGGTTTGTTATGGCATTAGGTGAGATTAAAAAACAACAACAACAACAAACAAAAACAACAACAAACAAAAAAGGAACCCAAGACAAATGGTAGTTACAAAATCAGACAAACAATACTGAAAATAATGTAATATACACATATATACACCCATATGCAAAGTGAAAAAAACAGTCCAACAAAAATAAAGTACAATAGATTGACACAGTGAACAAAGGAAATAAAAAATTATATTTACCAGCTAAGAAAAAAACTAACTAAAGCACAAACTGGAAAACAAATCTAAAGCAAATTGTCAAGTGGGAATAAAGCAATGAAAACAAAACTAACAAACGTTTAGAGGAAAAGAAAGAAAGAAAAGAAGGAAAGAATAGATATGCAAAATTAAATAAGCCAGAAAGAAAAACACCAATACAGTATACTAACGCATATATATGGAATTTAGAAGGATGGTAACAATAGCCCTGTATGCGAGACAGCAAAAGAGACACAGATGTATAGAACAGTCTTTTGGACTCTGTGGGGGATGGGGGGATGATTTGGGCGAATGACCTTGAAACATGTATAATATCATATAAGAAACTAATCACCAGCCCAGGTTTGATGCAGGATACAGGATGCTTGGGGCTGGTGCACTGTGATGACCCAGAGGGATGGTATGGTGAGGGAGGTGGCAGGGGGGTTCAGGATTGAGAACACGTGTACACCCGTGGCAGATTCATGTTAATGTATGGCAAAACCAGTACAATATTGTAAAGTAATTAGCCTCTAATTAAAATAAATAAATTTAAAAAAATAAATAGAGGTAGAAGAAGATTTATAAACATTAAAAATTAACTGCAAGGGGAAAAGAACAGTAGGAAAAGCAAACGAAGGAATAAATGTAGAAGAATATAATAGGCTTAAAAAATTTAAATTATAAAAAAGGGAAAAGACAAAAAAAGGAAGAAGAAAGAAAACAAAACAAAACAAAAAAAAAAAAAAGGGAAATTCCACAGAACTGAAAAAGCCCAATGTAGAGGCAGAGTTTCATAACAACAATATAAAATGTGACTTAAAAAAAATACTCAAAAGCTTAATTAGATTTAATAGTGCCAATAAAATCAACTACTAAAACAGATGGAGGAGAAGAGGGGATAAACAAGAAAAGAATCTAAAAGAATCTACAGAACAAGTCAAAAAATAAATGGTTTTCTTGAGTCACTGCTGTCAGAGTGCTTTCCCTCGCTGGGAGTCTCAGTACACCTCACCTCTCTAGGATGCCCTCCAATGCTATGCTGATCTCTGGACCTGCTGTGGAGGTGGTTCAGATTCTAATCTGGTCCTACTCCTGTGTGTTCTTGCCTCCAATATCCACAGCTATAAGAACTACTGTGTTTTCTTTTGTGGGAGCTCTCAGTGTCTTTTTATATATTCCATAGACACTGGGTCTGCCTAGTTGATTTTGTAGATTTAATCTGCAGGTTGTACAGTCTGTGGGAAAGTTTTGGGTCTTCTTCCTTAGCCACACTGCCCCTGAGTTGCAATTGTGGTTTTATTTCCACCTCTGCATGTGGGTTGTTCACTGGGGTTTGCTTCTGAGTCTGGCCTGGAGTACTTGGGTTTGCCCTGTGAGGGCCAGGTGTGGAGGTGGTGCAGCTGCTTGGGTCAAAGGGGTTCTGTCAGTACCTGGTACTCAGAGGAGTTGATGGCTAGGCAGCAGGAAATATAATGCTCCAGAAGGGTGTGTCAACCAGTGTTGGCCAATACACTCCAGTATTCTTGCCTGGAGAAACCCCCTGCCAGAGAAGCCGGGCAAGCCATGGTCTTCAGGGTTGCAAAGAGTTGGACACAACCGAAGGGACCCTGGGTGCGTAGATGCAAGACTTTGAGAGTTGAGCATGAAGGTGGCATAGCTGCTTGGCTTGCAGGGACCCTGGGGCCGCCAAATGTGCAGGGACACCGATTGCCTCCATTTTAGGAGTTAGTGCCCTATCAGCATCTTTTCTTTTGGAGCCTCTTCTAGTTGGCGATCAGAAGGCCTCTTTGGCCAGTCTTTCTCTGCAGCTATGCCCATTCAGGCACTTAGAGGGTTTCTTTGTCTATGGTCCTTCTCTGTTGTTCAGTGCATCAGGCACGTAGAGGCCCCCTCCCCCCCGCTACCCTGGTTGGGGTCCTACTCTGTAGATAGGCACATTAGGCAAGCAAAGGGGCACCCTGGTTGGGGTCCTACTCTGTAGATTGGCACATCAGTTACTTAAAGTAGCACCCTGGGTGGGGTTTTACTCTGTAGTTCAGTGTGTCAGGCGTTTTATGGGCAGCCCTCTCTATTGTTCAGCTGCCAATGCTGGTAGGTGGAGAGAGAAAGGCTATCGCAATGGGTTCATCTGCTATGTGTGACTCAGCAGTATCACTTTGTTTCCATGGCTTCCTGGCTTTCCTCCACAGGCATTTCGCACCACAATCTTCTCCCTCATATCCTCCCAATCTTTCTTTCCACAGTCAACAGCCGCCCTCACCCTGGGTTTGCTCCACAATCCCTAAACTCCAGCTCTCACCTGCTGCACCTTCCAGGGGACCTGCGTCCCTGTTTGGGGTATGTATGGCTGCAGCAAGGACTGTCTGATTCTCATTCCATTTAGGCTGCCACAGATCATATGTTTCACTCTCAGCCTTAAATGTTTCTTCTCTGATTCAGACAATTGCCGTGATGTGGGGATTGGACCCCTGCTTCAGTTCTCCCACCTGCTGAGGGCAGGTCCAGTCCTATTAACACTCCTGTTTTCCCCTCTAGTTCCATCATCCTATGGAGTTTGCATAATTCTATACATTCTTTTCTGCTGATCAGGTACTCCTGTCTGCTCTCAGCTGGTGTTGTGCATGCACTTCTGTGTCTGAAGTTGTATTTCTGATGAATCTGTGTAGAGAGATGTTCACATCCACTTACTCCTCTGCCAGCTTGTTCTCTCAAGACCATATTTTTTTATCTCAATGTATTTGTAAATTTTTCAGGTTTTTTCTTGTAATTGATTTCTAGCTTTCTTACCATTGTGGTCAGAAAAGATGTTTGATATTATTTCAATTTTCTTAACTGTTTTAAGACTTGTTTTGTGACCTAACACATGATTTATTCTAGGGAATATTTTATGTGCTCTAGAGAAGAATTTGTATTTGTGATGAGAAAAATGCCTTTTGTTTTCCTAAGTTGCTGTCTAGGCATAACCCTGCTCAGACCAAAAGATGGGCATTTAGATAAGGAGTTAGTATTTCCACTGTAGGTTCCCAGTCTGTTTTTCCCAGAGCACCTTGTAGTATAACTACTTAGAGTGAGTTCCATGAAAAGTTAGTAACTCTGCCTCCAAGCACCTTTTAAATAATAGATGTTTGCTACCCTGCTATGTATCTCCTGCTCTCACTGGTGACATGGGTTTGAGGATTGCCATTTTTTTCACCTCCTTGAATCCCATCTTCCCCTACTTCTGGGATCTGGAAGAAACAAATCTTGTGACTCTATTTCTTTTGTGTAAATGAATGGAAGTTGTGCTTTCAATACAAACGACCCTGTGGGTTTCACTTTGCAAGTATAGAAGCTCAGATACTGAGGGATATGCCTGCTGAATCTGTGTAACTGGCTTATTCCCCCTCATTATGCAGGTCATAAACTGCATATTATTAATTCAGCACATGAGCTGCAGCTTCTCAACACAATATCTGGTGCTGCTGGATGGAATGTTCTGTAAATGTCTGTTAAGTTCATACAGATAACTATGTAATTTAAGTCCACTCTTCCCATGTTGATTTTCTGTGTGGATAATCTACCAATTTTGACAACGGGATATTGAAGTCCTGTAATACTATTGTATTGTGTCTATTTTTCTACTTGGGTATATACTAATTGCTTTGTATGTTTCAGTGTTCTTATATTGAGAACATATTTATGAATATTATATCCTCTTGATAAACTCACCCTTTCAACATTATATAACATCTTTCTTTATCTGTTTTACAGATGTTGGCTAAAAAAACTTTTGCCTGAATTAGGTATAGATAACTTTGGTTTCTTTTGGATTCCATTTTTTTCCTGTCCCTTCACTTTGTATGTGTGTCCTTTGCTCTGAAGTAAGTCTCTTGTGAGCAGCATATCATTGGTCTTGTGTTTGTTTGTTTTATTTTTTAACATTAAATAGGGAGTTTTTTATTTAAATTTATTTATTTTAATTAGAGGCTAATTACTTTACAATATTGTATTGGTTTTGCCATATATCAACATGAATCTGCCACGGGTGTACACATTTGAGTCTTTTGCTCAGAGAACTTAGTCCACTTGAATTTAAAGTAATTATTGAGAGGTATGAACTTATTATCAACAATTTTTAAATTATTTTCTGGCTGGTTTGTAATCCCCTTGTTCCTTTCTTCTTTGTTTTGCTTCTTTCTTTGTGATTTGACAATTTTCTGTAGTGGTATGATTAGATTCCTTCTTCTGTATCTTTTGTGTATCTATTATAGGTTTTTGCTTTGTGAGTAACATAAGCCTCATATAAAATAACCTATATTTGTAAGAGTCTATTTAAACTGATAACAATTTTCGGTTCAAACACATAGAAAAGCTCTATATTTTACTCTCCTGCAATGTTTTATGACATAAATTACATCTTTTTACCTTGTGTATTAATTAGAAAACTAGTATAGCTATAGTTATTTCTACTACCTTTGATTTTAATTTTAATACCAGACTTATAAGTGATTTACTACTACCATTACATTAGAGTACTCTAAATTTAACTATAAACTTACCTTTGCCACTGAGATTTATAATTTCACATGTTTTCTTGTTACAAATTGGCTAATTTATGGTGATGAACTCTTCAGGTTTTGCTTGTCTGAAAACCTCAGTATCTTTCCTTCGTTTCTGAAGTATACTTTTTATGAGTAGGATGTTCTTAATTGCCTTTTTTTTTTTCTTTCAGCACTTTAAATATATCATGCCACTCCCTTCTGGCCTACAAATTTTCTGTTGAAAAATTTTCAGACAGTCTTATGAAGGTTCCCCAGGATATAACAATTGTCATTTTAAAAATTTCTCTTCTTGTCTTTAACTTTTGACAATGTAATTATAAAGAATAATAGTGTGAGTCATATCATTTGAAACTCTCTCTGCTTCCTGGAGATGGACATCTGTTTCCTTCTCCAGTTTAAAGAAGTTTTCAGCCATAAGTTCTTTAAATAATTTTTTGCCCTTTTCTCTCTTGTATTCCTCTCAGAGCTCTGTAATGCAAATGTCTGCCCACTTGCGGTCCCATAAGTCCCCTAAGCTATCTACATGCACAGAAGCCAGAGAGACCCAAACTTGGGCAATTGATGAAAACACATGTACCAAAGAATTTGAATAAAAGGAGCCTGAAAATACCAAAAAAGAAAAAAAATTCAGAATAGAGACATCACTGATGACCTTAGTGTGTACAATTTCAATGAGATGCTATGATTGCCATGTACTGTAAGTTGAAATTCAACCTGTATGCAATGATGCATACAGAGTGTGATTCCAAGCAAACAGAAAAAAAAAATGTATGGGCAGAGTTCTCATAAGATGGCAGAGTAAAAATAACTTGAGCTCACCTCTTCTCATGAGCACACCAAAACCAGAACTAACTGCTTACAATCACTGAAGAAGACTGGAACCTAAATAAAGATAATCTACCATCAAAACCATGAAGATTAAGCCCAATCAGATGGTAAGAGGTGTGAATTCACAATATAATCAAGTCCCATATCCCCAAGAGTGAGTGACCTGCAAACTGGAGGACAATGATATCACAGAAGTTCTTCTATAGGAGGGAGAGCTCTGAGCCCTACAACAGGCTCCTCAGGTTGACAGTCTGGCATCCAGAGGAACATTCTGAGGGGGCTTGAGCACAGGTGCTCCACAGGACTGAGGGAAACAGATATTCCACTCTTGGAAGATGCACCCAAGGTCCTGTGTTTACCAGGACCTAAGGCAAAAGTAGTGACCTCATAGAAACCTATATCAGACCGAGCTTCTTGTCTAGAAGATCTCCTGGGGAGGTGTGGGGCAGCTATGGCTCATTTTGAGAATAAGGACACTGGTGGCAGAGGTACTGGGGAATATTCATTGACACCAGCTATCATGGCAGCCGCCATTTTGGGGAGGAAGACCTGACTCAGCCCACTCCCAGTGCTGAGATGCCTCAAATCAAACAATCAATAGGGCAGGAACACAGTACAACCCATCAGGAGGCCTAAAGTCTTCTTGAGCACATACCCACCCCCTAAACAAACCCTTGGCATGGCCCATCAGAGGGATAAGACACAACTCCACTCACTAGTGGACAGGAAATAGTCCTTCCCACCAGGAAGCCTGCACAAATATTTTAAACAGCCTCATCCAGCAGAGGTAAGACAGCAGAAGCAAGAATACTATTATCTGGCACCTTGTGGAACCAAATCCACAAAAACATATCACAATATATTCTGGGACCTGCTGGCCTTTGGCCCTTCCATGATGAGAGGGGAATATATTGATGGGACACATAGAACATCCCCTACAGAGGGCCATTTGTCCAAGGTTGAGAAAAATAAGTAAACCTCCACATACATAAAAATACAAATATCAATCTAGATCAAATGAGATGGCAGAGGAATATGTTTCAGATGAAGGAATAAGATAAAATCCAGAAAAGAGACAAATGATGTGTAAATAGACACTGAGAAATAGTTCAGAGTAATGATTTTAAAGATAGCCTAAACCTTGGAAAAAGAATGGACACATAGAGGAAGAAATTGGCAGACCTCTTTAACAAAGAGCTAGAAAATATAAAGAATAACCAGAGTTGAATAATCCAACAGCTGAAATGAAAACCACACTAGAAGAAATAAATATCAGAATAAGCAAGGCAGAAGTGAGCTGGAAGAGAGTGGTGATAAGTTAGCTGGAAGATAGAGTGGAGGAAATCACTGCCATAGAATATAATAAAGAATGAAAAAGAAAATGAGAGCAGTTTAAGAGACATTTGGGACAATGTCATATGCATCAACATACCCATTACCATACATACCCATAGGGCTCCCAGAGGGAAAAGATAAAGAAAAAAGACCTGAGAAAATATTTGAAGATGTAATAGTTGAAAATTTCCCCAACATGGAAAAGAAAGCAGGCACCCAAGTCCAGGAAGTACAGAGAGTTCCATACAGGATTAACCCAAGGAAGAACACACTGAGAAACACAGTAATAAAAGTAACAAAAATTAAAAGAAAAAGAGAAAATATTAAAAGCAACAAGGGTGATTGCTGTTGTTCACACACACAAAAAAAATACAATAATTTACCGGGAAATTATCATAAGATTATTAGCTGATTTGTCAGCAGAAACTCCAGGCCAGAAAGAAGTGGCACAACCTATTTAATGTGATGAAAGAGAAAAACCTACAACCAAGAATACTCTACCTGGCAGGGTTCTGATTCAGATTTTATGGAGAAATAAAAAACTTTATAGATAAGCAAGCTAAAAGAATCCAGGGACACAAAACTAGCTTTACAACAGATACTAAAGGAAATTCTCTTGGCGAAAACTAGAAACAAAATTATAAAGTGGGAAAGCTCACTGGTAAAGGTAGACATACAATAGATGTAGGAAATGAGCCACAAGTAAATATGATATCTAAGCTAGTTATTATGGTAGAAGGAGAGTACAGAAGCTGGATATTTGAAATGCATTTAAAATTGAGTGATCAGCAACTTAAAACCATTATACACATAAACACACAGACAGAGACTATTATAACAAATCCTCATGGTAAGTGCAAATCAAAAATCTATAATAGATTTACTCACAAAAAAAGAAAAAAAGAATGCAATTGCAACTTTAAATATAGTCATCAAACCACAAGAGAAGAAAACAAAAGAAATAAGGAGGGAAAGATCTACAAAGATAAATCCAAAACAATGTGTGCTGTGCTGTGTTAAGTCACTTCAATCATGTCCAACTCATTGCAACCCTATGAACTGTAGCCTGCCACACTCCTCTGTCCATGGGATTCTCCAGGCAAGAATACTGGAGTGGGTTGCCATGCCTTTCTACAGGGGATCTTCCTGACCCAGGGAATTGAACCTTCATCTCTACATCTCCTGTGTTGGCAGGCAGGTTCTTTACCACTAGTGCCACTTGGGAAGCCCAGTTAATAGATATTTACATTAAATGCAAATGAATTAAATGTTCCAACCAAAATGCATACACTGCCTGAATGGATACAAAAATAAGAGCCATAAAATGGCTGTATATAAGAGATCCACTTCAGATCTAGGGACATATACAGACTGAAAGTGAAGGGATGGAAAATATATTTAATGCAAAAAGAAATGAAAAGAAAACAACTGGAGTAGCAATGCTCATATCAGACAAAGCAGACTTTAAAATAAAAACTGTTACAAGGGACAAGAAAGGACATTACATAATGATCAAGGGGTCAATCCAATAAGATATAACAACAGTAAATATTTATGCAGCCAACATAGGAGCACTTAAATACACAAGCAAATGTTAGTAAACATAAAAGAAATTGGCAGTAACACAATAATAGTGGGAGACATAACACCCCACTTACAACAATGGACAGAGCATCCAGACAAAATTCAATAAGGAAACACAGGCCTTAATGACACATTAGACCAGATGGACTTAATTAACATATTATAGAGCATTCCATCCAAAGGCAGTAGAATGCACATTTATTTCAAATGCATATGGAACATCCTCCAAGATAGGTTACATGCTAGACCACAAAACAAGCCTGGGTAAATTTAAGAAAACTGAAATAATATCAGGCAACTTTCCCAGTCACAATACTTAAAATTAGAAGTCAACCACAAGAAAAAAAGAAAACTGCAAAAACACAAACACATGGAGGCTAAATAATATGCTACTAATCAGCCAATAGACCAGTGAAGAAATTGAGGAGAAAATTTAAAAATGCCTAGAGGCAAATGAAAACATGCTGAAACATCATGAACATCATGAAAACATGATGATCTAAAGCCTACAAGACACAGCAGAAGCAGTTCTAAAGTTGAAATTGATAGCAATAAAACCTTACCTCAGAAAAAAGAAAAATCTCAAATAAACAACCAAGTCTTACACCTAAAACAACTAGGTGCTCCGTCAGTCAGCTGTGTCCAACTCTTTGCAATCCCACGAATCATCTGTCCATGGAATTTTCCAGGCAAGAATACTGGAGTAGGTTACCATTTCCTACTCCATAGAGCAACTAGAGAAAAAAGAATAAACAAGCCTGAAATTAGTAAAAGGAAAGAAATCACAAGATCAGAGTAGAAATAAATGAAATGGAGATGGAGAAAACAATAGGAAAGAATAGTGAAATTAAGATGCTGGTTCTTTCAAAAGACAAACAAAATTGATAGATCTTTACGAAGACTCATCAAGAAAAAATGGGAGAAGGCCAAAGTCAATAAAATTAGAAATGAAAAAGAAGATATAAGTGATACCACAGAAATATAAAAGACTATATGAGAGCACTATGCCAAAAAAATAGATAATCTAAAAGAAATAGACAAATTCTTAAAAAGGTACAATTTCCTAAGACTAAACCATGAAGAAGCATAAAATATGAACAGATCAATCACAAGTACTGTGATTGTAATGGTGATTTTAAAAAATCCAAACAAACAAAAGCCCAGGACCAAATGGCTTCACTGGTAAATTCTATTAAACATTTAGAGAAGGTTTAACATTTATCCTTCTGAAACTATTTCAAAAAATTGCAAAGTAACACTCTCAAACTCATTCTGTGAGGCCACCATTACCCTGACACCAAAACCAGACAAAGATACCAAAGGAAAAAAAATAAATAAATTACAGGTCAATATCACTGATGAATGTAGAGGCAAAAATACTCAACAAAATTCTAGCATACTAAATCCAACAATATGTTAAAGGATCAAACCCCATGATCAGTGGGTTTATCCCATGGATGCAAGAATTTTTCAGTATCCACAGATTAGTGTGAAATGCAACAATAACAAACTGAAGAATAAAAACCATGTGATCATCTCAGTAGATATAGAAAAAGTTTCTGATAAAGTTCAACATCCATTATGATAAAAATTCTCCAGAAGGTGTACATAGACGGAATATACCTCAACTTAATAAGAACTGTATATGACAAACCCACTGCTAACATCACACTCAATGGTAAAAAGCTAAAGGCATTTCCTTTAAGATCAAGAATAAGATAAGGAGGTCCACTCTTAAGAATTTATTCAGCTTAATTTAGGAAGTCCTAGCTAAAGCCACCACAAAAGAAAAAGATATAAAAGAAACCCAAATTGTAAAAGAAAAAGTAGACCTATCACTGTTTACATAATACTATACATTAGTTCAGTTCAGTTCAACCACTCAATCATGGCCAACTCTGCGACCCCATGAACTGCAGCATGCCAGGCTTCCCTGTCCATCACCAACTCCCAAGGTTTACTCAAACTCATGTCCATTGAGTCAGTGATGCCATCCAGCCGTCTCATCCTCTGTCCTCTCCTTTTCCTGCCTTCAATCTTTCCCAGCATCAGTGTCTTTTCAAATGAGTCAGTTCTTCGCATCAGGTGGCCAAAGTATTGGAGTTTCAGCTTCAACACCAGTCTTTCCAATGAACATTCAGGACTGATTTCCTTTAGGATGGACTGGTTGAATCTCCTTGTAGTCCAAGGGACTCTCAAGAGTCTTCTCCAACACCACAGTTCAAAAGCATCAGTTCTTCAGTGGTCAGCTTTCTTTATAGTCCAACTCTCACATCCATACATGACTACCAGAAAAATCATAGCCTTGACTAGATGGACCTTTCTTGGCAAAGTAATGTCTCTGCTTTTTAATAAGCTGTCTAGGTTGGTCATAATTTTTCTTCCAAGGAGTAAGCATCTTTTAATTTTATGGCTGCAGTCACTATGTGCAGTGATTTTGGACCCCCCCAAAAAAATAGTCTGTCACTGTTTCCACTGTTTCACCATCTATTTGCCATGAAGTGATGGGGCCAGATGTTATGCTCTTAGTTTTTTGAATGCTGAGTTTTAAGCCAACTTTTTCACTCTCCTTTTTCACTTTCATCTGGAGGCACTTTAGTTCTTCAATTTCTGCCATAAGTGTGGTGTCATCTACATATCTGAGGTTATTGATATTACTCCCAACAATCTTGATTCCAGCTTGTGCTTCATTGACCCCAGCGTTTCCCATGATGCACACTGCATATAAGTTAAATAAGCAGGGTGACAGTATACAGCCTTGATGTACTCCATTCCCTATGGAAGCAGTCTGTTGTTCCATGTCCAGTTCTAACTGTTTCTTCCTGACCTGCATATAGACTTCTCATGAGGCAGGTCAGATGGTCTGATATTCCCATCTCTTTCAGAATTTTTCTCAGTTTGTTGTCATTCACACAATTAACAGCTATGGCATAGTCAATAAAGCAGAAAAGATGATTTTCTGGAACTCTCTCACTTTTTTGATGATCCAACAGATGCTGGCAATTTGATCTCTGCTTCCTCCCCCCCCCCACCCCGCCCTTTTCTATATCCAGCTCGAATATTTGGAAGTTCATGGTTCATGTACTGTTGATGCCTAGCTTGGAGAATTTTGAGCATTACTTTGCTAGCGTGTGAGATGGCTGCAATTGTGTGGTTGACTGAACATTCTTTGTCATTGCCTTTCTTTGGGATTAGCATGAAAACACATTTTCCAATCCTGTGGTCATTGCTTAGTTTTCCAAATTTGCTGGCATATTGAGTGTAGCACTTTCACAACATCATCTTTTAGAATCTGAAATGCCTCAACTGGAATTCCATCCACTAGCTTTGTTCGTAATGATGCTTCCTAAGGCCCACTTGACTTTACATGCCAGGATTTCTGGCTCTAGGTGAGTGATCACACAGTCGTGGTTATCTGGGTTGTGAAAATCTTTTTTTTTTTTTTTGTATAATTCTTCTGTGTATCCTTGCCACCCCTTAATATCATCTGCTTCTGTTAGGTCCATACCATTTCTGTCCTTTATTGTGCCCATCTTTGCATGAAATGTTCCCTTGGTATCTCTAATGTTCTTGAAGAGATCTCTAGTCTTTCCCATTCTATTGTTTGCCTCGATTTCTTTCCAATGATCACTAAGGAAGGCTTTCTTACCTCTTCTGACTATACTTTGAAACTCTATATTCAAATGGGTATATCTTTCTTTTTCTCCTTTGCATTTCATTTCTCTTCTTTTCACAGCTATCTTTAAGGCTTCTTCAGACAACCATTTTGGCTTTGTGCATTTCTTTTTCTTGGGGATGGTCTTGATCACTGTCTTCTGTACAATATCATGAAGCTCCGTCCATAATTCTTCAGACACTCTGTCTGTCAGATCCAATCCCTTGAATCTATTTGTCATTTCCACTGTATAATCATAGGGGATTTGATTTAGGTCATACCTGAATGATCTAGGGGTTTTCCCTAATTTCTTCAATTTTAGTCTATATTTGTCAATAAGGAGTTCATTTTCTGATCCACAGTCAGCTCCTGGTCTTGTTTTTGCTGACTGCATATAGCTTCTCCATCTTTGGATGCAAAGAATAGTCAGTCTGATTTCAGTATTGACCATCTGGTGATGGCCATGTGTAGTCTTCTCTTGTGTTGTTGGAAGAGGGTGTTTGCTATGACCAGTGAGTTCTCTTGGCAAAACTCTATTAGCCTTTGCCCTGCTTCATTCTGTACTCCAAGGCCAAATTTGCCTGTTATTCCAGGTATTTCTTGACTTCCTACTTTTGCATTCCAGTTCCCTGTAACAATAAGGACATCTTTTTTGGGTGCTAGTTTTAGAAGGTCTTGTAGATCTTCATAGAACTATTCAATTTCAGTTTCTTCAGCATTTCTGGTTGGGGCATAGACTTGGATCACTGTGATATTAAATGGTTTGCCTAGGAAATGAACAGAGATCATTCTGTCATTTTTGAGATTGCATCCAAGTACTGGATTTTGGATTCTTTTGTTGACTATGATGTCTACTCCATTTCTTCTAAGGGATTCTTTCCCACCGTAGTAGATATAATGGTTATCTGAGTTAAATTCACCCATTCCAGTCCATTTTAGTTCGCTGACTCCTAAAATGTCGATGTTCACTCTTGCCATCTCCTCTTTGATCACTTCCAATTTGCCTTGATTCATGGACCTAATATTCCAGGTTCCTATGCAATATTGCTCTTTACAGCATCGGACTTTACTTCCATCACCAGTCACATCCACACTGCTTGTGGTTTTTGCTTTGGCTGCATCTCTTCATTACCTTGGGAGTTACTTCTCCACTGATCTCCAGTAGCATATTTGGCACCTACTGACCTGGGGAGTTCATCTTTCAGTGTCTCATCTTTTCCTTTTCCTACTATTCATGGGGTTCTCAAGGCAAGAATACTGAATTGGTTTGCCATTCCCTTCTCCAGTGGATCATGTTTTGTCAGAACTCTCCACTCTGACCCGCCATCTTGGGTGGCCCTATATGGCATGGCTCATAGTTTCTTTGAGTTAGGCAAGGCTGTGGTGCATGTGATCAGATTGATTAGTTTTCTGTGATTTTGGTTTTCATTATGTCTTCCCTCTGATGGAGAAGGATAAGAGGATTATGGAACCTTCCTGAGGGGAGAGACTGAGAGAGAAACTGGGTCTTGTTCTGATGGGCAGGGTCATAATCAATAAATCTTTAATCCAATTTTCTCTTAATGGGTGGGGCTGTGTTCCCTCCCTGTTATTTGACCTGAAGCCAATCTATGGTGGAGGTAATGAAGATAATGTAAAACTCCTTCATAAGGTCACATTCACACAATGCTGCACACAATGCCCCCATCCCTGAAGCAGGCCACGGTCGATCCACACCTCCACCAGGGACTCCTGTACACTCATGGGCAAATTTGGGTCAGTCTCTTGTGGAGTCACTGCTAATTTCTCCTGGGTCCTGGTGCACACAAGGTTTTGTTTGTCCCCTCTAAGAGTCTGTTTCCCAGACTCCGGGAAGTTCTGGTGGCTCTATGGTGGGGTTAATGGGGACCTCCTCCAAGAGGGCTTATGCCATATCCAGGTCTACCACACACAGAACCCCTG
Source organism: Bos grunniens (assembly GCF_055505025.1). Classification (NCBI taxonomy): domain Eukaryota; kingdom Metazoa; phylum Chordata; class Mammalia; order Artiodactyla; family Bovidae; genus Bos; species Bos grunniens. Next base: position 119,866,154 of record NC_141168.1, read on the forward strand.
CCCCTGCATCAGTCCACTGCTGACCCATACCTCTGTACATTATGTACTACATAATACATAATACTACACATAGAAAATTCTAAAGTGCTACTAGAAAAATCCCAGAGCTCATCAATAAATTTGATAAAGTTTCGGACACAAGTGAATACATAGAAATCTGTTGCATTTCTATTCACTAACATCAAAATAAGGAAATACAAAATAAGGAAATAATCCCACTTACCATCAAAACACAAAGAATAAGATATCTAATAATAAACCTATCTAAGGAGTCAAAAAACCTATACTCCAAAATCTATAGAACAGTAATGAAAGAAATCAAAGATGACACATACAGATGCACAGCTATACCATGTTCTTGGAATGGAAAAATCAGTATTGTTAAAATGACTATACAGATGACTAACAAACACATGAAAAGATGCTCAACATCGCTCATTATTAGAGAGATACAAATCAAAACTACAATGATCACACTGGTTAGAATGGCCCTCATTAAAAAGTTTACAAACAATAAATGCTGGAGAGGGTGTGGGGAAAAGGAAACACTCTTGAACTGTTGGTGGAAATGTAAATTGACACAGCCACTGTGGAAGACAGAATGGAGATTATTTAAAAAACAAAGAATAAAACCACCATATGACCCAGCATTCCCACTCCTAGGCATATACCCTGAGGAAACCAAAATTGAAAGAGACACATGTATCCCATTGTTCGTTGAAGAACTGTTTACAATAGATAGAACATGGAAGCAACCTACATATCCATCGACAGATTAATGGATAAAGAATATCTGGTACATATACACAATGGAATGTTACTTAGCCATAAAAAGGAACACATTTGAGTCAGTTCTAATGAGGTGGATGAGCCTAAAACATTTTACACAGAGTAAAGTGAGTCAGAAAAGAGAAAGATAAATACCATATTTTAACACATATACATGGAATCTAGAAAAATGGTACTGAAGAATTTATTTACAGGGCAACTATGGAGAAACAGATACAGAAAATAAACTTATGGACATGGGGAGAGGGGAGGAGAGGGTGAAATGTATGGAAAGAGTAACATGGAAACTTACATGACTGTATGTAAAATAGATAGCCAATGGGAATTTGCTGTATGGCTCAGAAAACTCTAACAAGGGCTCTGTATCAACCTAGAGGGGTAGGATGGGGAGGGAGGTTCAAATGGGAGAGGATATATGTATATCCATGGCTGATTCACATTGAGGTTTGACAGAAAGCAGCAAAATTCTGTAAAGCAATTATCCTTCATTAAAAAACAAACAAAAAAGACTATACTACCAAAGCAATCTACAGATTCAGTGCAATTTCTATCAAATTACCAATGGGATTTTTCAAAAAAGTAGAACAAGCAAATTTAAAGTATGTGTGAAAACAGAAAAGACCCCATATATCCATAGCAATCTTGAGAAAGAATACCAGAGCTGAAGGAATCCCAGACTTCAGACTATACTACAAACCAGTCATCAAAACATTATATTGCAGGCACAAAAACAGAGATATAGGTCAATGGAACAAGATAGAAAGTCCAGAAATAAACCCATGCACCTATGTTCAATTAATCTATGACAAAAGAGGCAAACATACATAATGGAGAAAAGACAGTTTCTTCAATAAGTGGTGCTGGGAAAACTGTGCAGCTACATGTAAAAGAATGAAATTAGAACATTTTCTAACATCATACACAAAATAAATTCATAATGGACTTATATATAAGATTAGATACTATAAAACTCAGAGAAAACATTGTTTGAGGCAGAACATTCTTTGACATAAATCACAGCAGTATATTATTTAATCAGCAGTATCTTTTTTCATTACTCCTAGAGTTATGAAAATAAAACCAAAAATTAAAAAAAAAAATGTGAACTAATAAAACTTAAAAGCTTTTGAACAGCAAAGGAAACCATAAACAAAATGAAAAGACAACCCAAAAAATGGAAGAAAATATTTGCCAAGGATGGCAAATAATTAATCTTCCCAATATATGAACAGTTCCTACAGCTCAATATAAATAAAAAAAAAATCAAAAATGGGCAGAAGATCTAAATAGACATTTCTTTAAAGAAGACATACAGATGGCCAAAAAAAAAAAAAAAAAAACCATGAAAAGATGCTCAAAGTTGCTAATTATTAGAGAATTGCAAATCAAAACTACAATGTGGTACCACCTCATACCAGTCAGAATGACAATCAAACACTCTACAGGCAATAAATGCTGGGCAGGATATGGAGAAAATGGAACCCTCCTACAACGTTGGTGGGAATGTAAATTGGTACAGCCTGTATGGGGCCAATATGGAAATATGGAAGAGCCAGTATGGAAGCTCCTTAAATAACTAAAAAATAGAGCTACAAAGTGATCCAGCAATTCCACTACTGGACACATATCCAGAGAAAACAATAATTCAAAAAGATATATGCATCCTATTTTTCACAGCAGCGCCTACTTACCTATTTAGCCAAGACATGAAGCAACATAATGTCCATCAACAGATGAATGGATAAATATGTGGTATAGTATACAATGCTCCTCAGCCATAAAAAAGAAGTGAAATGATGCCATTTGAAGCAGCATGAATGGACCTAGTGGTTATCATACTAAGTGAAGTAAGTCAGACCGAGACAAATATTGTGTGATGTTGCTTATATATGGAATATAAAAAAATGATACATATGAATTTGTAATACAGAGCAGAGATAGACCCATAGACATAGAAGACAAATTTATAGTTACTGTGAGGGAGAGGGGAATAAATAAGAAGTTTAGGGTTGACACAAACGCAGTATATATATATAAAATATATAGCCATCAAGGACCTACTCTGTAGTACAGGGGAATATACTCAATGTTTTACAACAGCCTATAAGGGAAAAGAATCTGAAAAAATATATACTTTTATATGTGTGTATAAATGAATCACTTTGCTATACTCCCAAAATTATTATAACTCAACTATACTTCAAAATAAATAAATATTTTTATGTAAATAAATATACATATATGTATATTTATTTGTATAAAATAGCTGGAAAACATATCATGAAGTATTAGCTATTACTGTCTGCTATTTTAAAATTTTAGCCTCTTTATTGTCTCTCAGTAAACTCCATAAAACATAAGTAGTATTTTTAAAACCATAAATTATGCAAAGAAAAAAGGTGAATAACATTTCTATGAGCTAACAATCACCAGTTAGAAATCATTACCAATGACTGAGACAATAGATAAGACCAAATCAAATGAAATGTTCAGTGTCTACATTAAAATTTTAAACAGTAAGCACATTAAAATTTACTTGAATAAGAGAAAAATTAATAAATAATACTGTGTTAAGGGATCAGTTAAAATAATCATAAAATTTGAGTATTTGTGATTAAAATTACATCATATCTTGCAAGGAAAAATAATTGGGAAACATGAAAGAAGACTGGCAAACACTGAGAATTATTGCAATAATGCAAGGGATACATGAGGTCTTCATTCATGATTCTATTATAAGGCCATACCCAATTAAACTCTCTGAGATACTCAAAGTTAATATGTAATCTTAAATAAACATTAGTTAAGCTAGAAAAGTCATAAAATAAGCTATTCAACACAAAAATTTGCAGACCAAAAAAAGCCTTAGGTGTTTGGAGAGAAGTAGATAGTAAATATCTAAGCACAAAAAATGAAATGGACTATAGACTCTGTTATAGACTATACTGCACTAAAATAGGTCAATAAACCCAAGAAACAGTTCTTCACAAAACAGAAAAACCTCCAGAAAAAGGTATAAAAATAAAAAGGAAACCTTTTTTGCAATTTGCATATTTTTTCACAATTACATCCCACATTTGTATTTTGTTTATGTGGGTATTAACTGCACAAGGGGGGAAAACCAACAATGAAATGAAATAGAAGTATTTCTATCACTGATTCTTCAGCTGTGCACTTTCATAATCAGTCTTTATCTTCTCCCCTTTCATCTGTCTCAATAAACACACAAAACATATTAATCAGTCTGCTCACAGATTTCATAAAAAGTGGCTCATTATCTCTTCTATTAACAGTTGCCAGGATTTTGAATCAAGAGTTGGTTGTCCAGAATAATTAATATTTAAATATGCTGCTTTTCCCCAGTTGAAACCAAGTTTGGAATAATATGTTTGAAAAAATATACAGAAAAGCACATGGAGATGACCATTTTATGTCCAAGAACATTTCTGGATCTCACTTAAATAATGCTATTCTTCATCCCTTTAAATATGATATTTCCCATTAAATCAATCTTTCCCTTCCTATAAATCCCCTCAATTTCCTTTAAAAATTACATGTTCTAATCTTTCTTAGGCTTCATTTCATTTTGTTACCTATGTGACAAATTTTGCAATTTGCCTAAGACCTATTTCTTCTTGATTTCTATCAGGCTATTGCTCCACCTACCTGAATGTTGTTGAAAGCACTATGCAACCATTATTAATGTAATTAAGCCCATAATTTGACAGTCATTAAATCCCCCCTTCCCTAGTTGAGGATGCAGACAGACTATTGAATCAATATGCAGGAACAGCCTGCAACCTTGACCGGCTTGATTTCAGTAGTCAGCAGGTAAAAGTAAGTTGACATTTTGTTAAGGAATATTACAATGGTTTTTATCAATTTACAGAAAGCCTTCAAATTGCTTTTATGTGTAATGGCATTAAGAAAATGCAAGATTTGTTTTGTTTTCCTTGTTTCTTTATGCATCACTTCTCTTTATCTACTGGAAGATTCTGATGCATCCCAACTCTTCTTGAGACCAGCTTACTGTTCTCTTCTACATCTGTGTGCTTAGTTGCTCAGTTGTGTCTGACTCTTCATGATCCTATCGACTGTAGCCCTACAGGCTCCTCTGTCCATGGGGATTTTCCATACAAGAATACTAGAGGGGATTACCATGCCCTACTCCAGGGGATCTTCCTATCCCAGGGATCGAACCCACATCTCCTGCATTGCAGGCATATTCTTTTCTGTCTGAACCACCAGGAAAACCCCTTCTACATTTGTAACAACATCTAAAGAATAACCTAACAATCTGAAGTCTTCCTCACCATTAGACTTAAATCTGTTAACATCTTATTGAGTGTCTGAATCTTGAAGTCATGTGTTCAGGATTACAAAGTTGCAGAAATTAGGCAATTTTATGTATTATTGGAACTTCGGAAGAAACATGCTTAGTGGGATTGAGACTAAGCTTCAACTGCCTTGCATATAATATCCCTGAACTATCCCTGTTTTAGGTACCACTGGAGCCAGGATTGGTGTGAGAAGATGCAAAAAAATATCAGGAGACTGGTTTGATCACCTTCTGGGACATTCTTTCTTTTCTCCCCTTTCTGCCCCTGCAGACACAGAAACTATGACCACAGAAGCTACTTCATGCTTGCTTGTGTGCTAAGTCGCTTCAGTCCTGTCTGACTCTTTGCGACCCCATAGACCATAGTCAGTCATACTCCTCTGTCCATGGGATTCTCCAGGCAAGAATATTGGCCTGGGTTGCCATTCCCTTCTCCAGGGGATCTTCTAGACCCAGGAATGGAAACTGCGTCTCTTATGTCTCCTGCATTGGCAGACAGGTTCTTTACCACTAGCGCCACCTGGAAAGCTACTTTACCTGAACCCTTTTCCCTTAGCTATATCACCAACCTAACTGGGATTTGGTTTGCTTCTGCAGCAAAATTTCTCAACTTCAGTACTGTTACATTTTGAGCCAGATGGCCTTTGCTGTGAGTCTTTGCTGTGTGGCTGTCCTGTGTGTTGAAGGATGTTTAAAGGCATCCTGTAACCTCCATCCACTAGATGCCAGTGCACCTACCACCTCTCTCCCAGCTGAGCTGTGACACGAAATATATATATATATATATATTTAAAGTCTCCATACATCTCCATTTTTCTCTTGAAAACAAAACTACTCCTAGTTGCAAAATTCTGCTCTACATCATGGTGGAATCATTTCACATTTTTTTGCTTCACATCTTGATCATTCTACCATAAATTAAACCACATGTAGTATGTCCATCAAAGCTACAGATCTGATAAAGACTGATAAAGATCAGATAAAGATAAAGATCTGATAAATTCAAAAGCATCTTCTCTTGGATGCCTGGGCAAAGGAGCAATAAGAGCCTAATATGACATAAATCTAAATTTGGGGGAAAGCCAAGGAGAATCTGAATAAAGAATTCCAACTGTTGGCGAGTGAAGAGTCCACCTTTTGTTAATGAAAACAAAAACTGTTTATTGAGCATCTACTAAGAATAAGGCATAGTCATGAGCAAGAGAAAAATCCATTCTTACAATTTATTTATTAAAGACTTATTTTTAGAGCTTATGTGGGTAAGAGCTTTCTGGCAATGACTAAAAGACATCCAATACATAATAGCTATTTGAAGCTAATGAGAATTCCAAAGTTATAAAGCCAATTAGGAAGAGAAATACATATTATCTTTATACATATTATTGTTGTTCAGTCTGTCAGTCATGTCCAACTCTTTGTGACCCCATGGACTGCAGCATGACGTGCTTACCTGTCCTTCACTATCTCCTGGAGATCGCTCAAACTCATGTCTACTGAGTTGGTGAAGCCATCCAACCAACTCATCCTCTGTCACCCCCTTCTCGTCCTGCCTTCAATCTTTACCACAAGCACTGTCTTGTCTAATGAGTCAGCTCTTCCCATCAAGTGGCCAAAGTATTGGAGCTTCAGCTACAGCATCAGTCCTTCCAATGAATATTCAGGATTGTAGAAGAGAAACACATACTATGACTATACATTAATACTTACTTTATTTTATTATGTGTCTAGATACTATGCTGTGAGATAATTTTTGTGCATTATACATGTTTCTAATTAACTTTTTTTGTAATTTAATTAATTTTAATACACACATACTTAATCCTCACAGTTCGTGACTTATAAAAGGCTTAAAGAAACTTGGAAGTGATCTCCTAGAGTGGTGTCTCTCTCTCTCTTTGAATGGAAGCAAATAAACTGGGGATCTTGTTAATAATTCTGATTCTGGAGATTTGGGAAGGACTTCAGATTCTGTGTTTCAAAGATTCTCCCAGGTGATGCAACACCAGGTTTAATGGTTCAAGCACAACTCTACAAGCAGTGAAACCTTATAATCCTTTGACCTAAGTGTGTTAGTGTTAGTCGCTCAGCTGTGTCTGACTCTTGCCAATTCATGGACTGTAGCCCACCAAGCTCCTTTGTCCATAGAATTCTTCAGGCAAGAATACAGGAGTAGGTTGCTGCCGGGGTCCAGCCCCGGCTGATCCAGGGTATTCGAAGGAGAGACGGCGTAGGCGACCTATTTATTTAAATATTTATCAAAGATATAAAGAGTAATAGAATGAGGATAGCTCAGTAGGAAAATTCAGTGGAGAAAAGAGGCTGAGTAGCTTGGTTTACGCGGGAGACCAATAAAACTTCAAGACAAGAAGTTTGCACCACTTACATAGGCCACAGGCGTCCTTCCGTTCTCCCAAAGGAGAGGAGACACTGAGGCCTCCCCAGTCGGATCTTAGAAGCCCAAGCATAATTAGCAAGCATGGCAAGTTCCACGCTCCAGATGGAGACTCAGCCAGAATTTGAGAGAGAGAGCGACATGGGGAGACCAAGTTTCGGTGAACAAGGCCCACACTTTATTTTCCAAAGTAGTTTTTATACCTTAAGTTGTGCATAGAGGATAATGGGGGAAGTGGGGGAGTCATGCAAGGACAGCAGTTCCTGATCCTAATCGAAGCCAGGCTTTCAAACTTATCATACGCAAAAGTTCATGTGATTTACATCATCTTCTGGCCAGGAGGCCTGTTAACATTTTAAGAAACTTATTTTTCTCTAAAAGTGATTATTCTAAAGTCAGGCCCCAGCCTCCAAAAAACATTGGATAGAGTTGCATTCCTATAGGGCAAAGGTGAGGTGGGCTCAATCAAGAAAGGAATTAACTCAAGGGTCCAAGGTTACAAACATTGAGGCTACTACTTACATTTCTATACACCCATTATATCAATCAATACACTGCCAAGGACACAGTAGGTAAGGGGTACGGAAACATTGGCCCAGTAAGTGAAAAACCCTTCACCAACACAATTTCTAATCAATCTTTTAACTACTCAAAGGAATCTGTGTTTAGACAGTTTAGAACGTCTCCTGCCTCTCACAGTTGGGAGGCTCTGAACAATCACATGTGGCCGGAAAAACCTATTCATGCAGGCTAGAGGATTTCCAAAGGAGTTTGTAGGTTGAAACACTGTCACACCCAGGAATTATTAACTGGAGCAGTAAGCTAACTCTTTTTTCAGAGAGAGGTAGTGGGGGACAGCCCCCGTAAAGTCAGAGGTGTGGGTGAAAGCACAAAGCAGAAAGTAGGCAGACTCTGGTTTTGGGGGTAGATGCTCGAGAATTTCCAGGGGGACTCCTGAGGCTCAATCCCGCCTTTGTGTATGCCGAGCCTCCTTCCTCATGACCTTTGCCATGGGCGGAGCTCCTGCTCCCAGCAGTGATAGAATTCTAGTTGAGCTATTCCAGATCCTGAAAGATGATGCTGTGAAAAGTGCTGCACTTAATATGCAATATGCACTCAATATGCAATATGCTGGCTCCCGGCAGGTTACCACTTCCTTCTCCAGGGGTTCTTCCTGACTCAGGGATCTAACCCAGGTCTCTTGTATTGCAGGTGGAGTCTTTACAGTCTGAGCCAACAGGGAAGGCCCTGGATCACTTCAAAGTTTTGAGTCACTTCAAAGTTTTGCGGGAATATCATGAGCAGTGCCAGTTTTAAGGAATGGAAACATTCAATTTTTAAGTCAAGATTTCAAATATTAAAATCATGTTTTCCACAAAAGATGTTGAAAACTCCTCTTATAGTAAAGAAAACACGAAAAGAAGGCAGCTTCCAAAGCTGAAGAATCCTGATGGAAGACAGCCCTAGGAAAGAAAGCCTGAGGGCTGCTATCCTGAAAAGTCCCTTCAAGAGGCATCAGATAAAGGCTGGCATTCTCTGCGTTCTAGATTAGAATAAGGGATATAACACAAAAAGCTACCATTTTAGTGAGCCAGAATACAGATCACAGGAGGAATTTACAGAAGGCAATTCAAGTTTGTTCATCACAGGGATTAATGACACCTGCTGGCATTCGTTGAGTGCAAATGAACTGGGAGATTATATGGACAGTTACTCTTCATTATCTATATTTTACTGTATTCAACCAAATACAGTAAAAAAAAAAAAAACAGTTAATATTCTAGGATCTGAGTAAAAATATTTTCAACTACCATTTGCACAGAGTTCTAAGATAAACAACTACAATAGTTTTATAACAAACTTATATAAAATATATAATTATAACAATATAATATGGGCTTCCCTGGTGCCTTAGACAGTAAAGAGTTTGCATGAAATATGTGAGACTTGGGTTCAATTCCTGGATTAGGAAGGTTCCCTGGAGAAGTGCTTATTTAACTTATATGCAGAGTACATCATGAGAAATACTTGGCTGAAGGAAGCACAAGCTAGAATCAAGATTGCTGTGAGAAATATCAATAACCTCAGATATGCAGATGACACCACCTTTATGGCAGAAAGTGAAGAACTAAAGAGCCTCTTGATGAAAGTGAAAGAGGACAGTGAAAAAGTTGGCTTAAAACTCAACATTCAGAAAACCAAGATCATGGCATCTGGTCCCATCACTTCATGGGAAATAGATGGGGAAACAGTGGAAACAGTGGCTGACTACTTTTCTGGGCTCCAAAATCACTGCAGATGGAGATTGCAGCCATGAAATTAAAAGTTATGACCAACCTATACAGCATATTAAAAAGCAGAGACATTACTTTGCCAACAAAGGTCCGTCTAGTCAAGGCTATGGTTTTTTCCAGTAGTCATGTATGGATGTGAGAGTTGGACTATAAAGAAAGCTGAGCTTTAAAGAATTGATGCTTTTGAATTGTGGTGTTGGAGAAGGCTCCTTACAGTCCTTTGGACTGCAAGGAGATTCAACCAGTCCATCTTAAAGGGGATCAGTCCTGGGTGTTCATTGGAAGGACTGATGTTGAAGCTGAAACTCCAGTACTTTGGCCACCTGATGCGAAGAGCTGACTCATTTGCAAAGACCCTGATGCTGGGAAAGATTCAGGGCAGGAGGAGAAGGGGACGATAGGATGAGATGGTTAGATGGCATCACCGACTCAATGGACATGGGTTTGGGTAGACTCCAGGAGTTGGTGATGGACAGTGAGGCCTGGCATGCTGTGGTTCATGGGGTTGCAAAGGGTCGCACATGACTGAGTGACTGAACTGAACTGGAGAAGTGACTGGCTTCCCATTCCAGTTCTTGCCTGGTGAATTCCTTGGACAGAGGAGCCTGGCAGGCTATAGTCCATGGGATCACAAAGAGTCAGACATAACTGAGCAACTAATGCATACACAACTATATAATATGTAATACAATATTACATAAAATGCTTTACATTCTTTTATGAGATGGTTAGTCATGTGTGGCCATAAAATATGCTAAAGGAAAGACAAAGTTTATGTTACTCACAGGTCCTAAAGAGAGGAGCACAGCAAGCCTTGCAGGAACACTCAGGAGAGACACCTGAGTGGCTAGTAGGCAGAAGACAGAGTGAGGGGAAAGTTTAGGCCATGGCCTTGGGCTTTTTGCAAGAAAGACAAAGCAGGATGAACAACAGCCTAGGAGTGATTAGCTGAACAATTTTGATGGGCTCAAAGCTGTCTGGGTGGACCCTAGTTGCCTGGTACCTGGCCCTGAGAAGATTAAGACAGGGGAAGGAATATGACCTGAGGGCTGAACAGGTCAGATGATGGGGATCTGGCTCCGGAAATTTTGCAAATCAAAAGCAATCTCCAAGCTGGACCTTTTGTCATCTCTAAGTTGGCTATCCCAGAAGGCAGTTTCTCCCCACCCAGAAAAGGTTTTCAAGATACCAAGCATCATAATATAGAGAAAATTTTAAATATGTATAATTCAAATAACTATCTGGATAGTCCAGCTCCTTCTTTATCTGTTAGAATTCAGAATGGGGTGTTCAGTGCCTCCTAAAACTACCTTTTGGAGTTCAGTGTTAAGGCAGCTCATTCTTTACTAAGAATTTTCAACACATTCTAAAGTACTTTCAACACATTCTAAAGATAAAGAAATGAAATCTTATTCCTAGGTGTCCATATCCTATTTTTCTCATCATTTATTATTAGCATATAACAAAATAACCATTAACAGAAAAAGGAGTCAGATTAATTTTGGGGTCACTTTGATAAAAATTAGACAATCATAAACAAGATTTTTCTCTGATGTCTTCTCTGCCTTAATATTTATGTAGTTAGGGCCAGAGGTCTATGCCCACCCTATGTTTGTACAGGGGACAGGAGCAATTGGAGGCAGTGTAGGAAAGAGTGGAGGGAAGCTTAAGGTAGAGAATGTAGGGTATGGAAAACCATGTGGCTTCTGTGATCTGATGTGTGTGACTCTTTTCACTAACTAGTTATATGGAAAGGTATTGTAAGGGAGTGGGATCCTGTAGTTCTTCCCCCATACCCTCTGCCTGCCTTTTATCTGTAGAAAAACTTTAGGTAAAAAATAACTTTAATCAGAGAGTAAGCAAATAGTACAGAAGCAAAAATATACAAATAGGACAAAAATATTCAGATAGGACAAAGTAACAATATGAGCTGACTCATTAAAAAAGTCAAGGACCTTTAGTTCCTCTCAAGAGCTATAGATAATATTCTGATCCACATCCTTTAAAATCCCCACCACTAAGAAATTGGCCATATGTTAGTAGACCCCAGCCTAGTTAGAACCAGAAGCTTGATGGTACTGACTGCCAGTTACCTCACAACTAACCAATCAGAAGAATGTCCATGAGCTGATCATGCTCTGAAACTCCCTCCTCAGCACACAGCCCCTTCTTATTGTCTCTATATCACCTCTCAGCAAAACCTGAGGAGTGGGGAGTTGGTTCTTTAGGACATGAATCCACCCTTTCCCCTGGCTTTCTCAATAAAACTATCTTTCTTTTCACCCAATACTTATCCTTCAGTATTGAATTCTTGAGCAATGAATATCCAGACCCAAGTTCAGTAACAAGATGAGGCTGATTTTCTTAAAGAAGGATAGATGGGGTGGGAAAGAACTTGTCTGTCCTAGGTCCATGGCACTGCACTTTGGACTCTCTGAGTCTTCATTCCCTCTCCTGTACAATAAGGGTATTTGACAAATTATTTTTAAAGTACCTCTAAATTCTATATTTGATGATTTTAATGCTTTTAATATTGAGAAAATGTACATGGTAATGTGTCCTCTCTGCACATCACCTAAAATGGGACATTATTAAATAATAAAATGGCAGCATTCAACAGCACAGTGTAATTTTTTTTAATACATTTTGAGACAAGAAGATTGTTCTAAGCTTTCTTAGATGTTAATGTTTTAAAAAATTATTCTTTTCCATATTGTGCCATTAGGAATAAATTATTTCTGGGTTTTATCTGTCAGCATCTATCTGTGACCTTGTTATAAAATATCATATTACCACCAAATGGATACAAGTGTCCTGAAAACAGAAACTTAAAAGTTAATCAGACAGTTAACACAGAAAGAAAAAAACAATAAAATACATTTACATGTTCAAATATCTATCACCTTATTTTTTTAAAGTTCTCAAAATATATATAAAGTGATTTCAGAAGCATAAATTATTGTTTTATTGAGATATTTTTAACCTTCCAGCATATTTTTGTTCCTGGTAGAGTTGACAATAAAACATTACTAAAATGCATTGTTAGGAGATCAAACTCTAACTATGCCTGTTCTACCACTCCTACCTCAATTAATTATAACATTTTGGAGCATGTCGATCTTTCTAAGTTCATTGTATCATGCTGTCAACATTATCACACACCATTCTGTACTTTTTTTTTTCATTTTCATATCATAACATATCTGTATGAGTGAGGAAAATGAACTGAGTTTTTATCAAGTCATTATTGCAGTGATATACAGTAAATAAGAACACAACAACATCACATTTGCCTTCTATCTTTCAGATCAGATCAGTCGCTCAGTCGTGTCTGACTCTTTGCAACCCCATGAATCGCAGCACGCCAGGCCTCCCTATCCATCACCAAATCCCGGAGTTCACTGAGACTCATGTCCATCAAGTCAGTGATGCCATCCAGCCGTCTCATCCTCTGTCATCCCCTTCTCCTCCTGCCCCCAATCCCTCCCAGCATCAGAGTCTTTTCCAATGAGTCAACTCTTCACATGAGGTGGCCAAAGTACTGGAGTTTCAGCTTTAGCATCATTCCTTCCAAAGAAATCCCAGGGCTAATCTCCTTCAGAATGGACTGGTTGGATCTCCTGGCAGTCCAAGGGACTCTCAAGAGTCTTCTCCAACACCACACTTCAAAAGCATCAATTCTTCAGCGCTCAGCCTTCTTCACAGTCCAACTCTCACATCCATACATGACCACAGGAAAAACCATAGCCTTGACTAGACGAACCTTTGTTGGCAAAGTAATGTCTCTGCTTTTGAATATGCTATCTAGGTTGGTCATAACTTTCCTTCCAAGGAGTAAGCGTCTTTTAATTTCATGGCTGCAGTCACCATCTGTAATGATTTTGGAGCCCAGAAAAATAAAGTCTGACACCATTTCCACTGTTTCCCCATCTATTTCCCATGAAGTGGTGGGACCAGATGCCATGATCTTCATTTGCTGAATGTTGAGCTTTAAGCCAACTTTTTCACTCTCCACTTTCACTTCTATCTTTAGGGAGATTTTAATCTGCAGGATCCAGTGTGTCAGGTATTTTACTGGAAAATGATAAGTCTTTCCCAAAAGGCTGGCCTGCAGTTCCCACCTACTTCCAGAGAGCAGAGGCTCTCTGACATCTTAAATGCTACATCCCATCAAGTGTAGGGAAAGACCAACTTCTCATAAAATTGAACTCATTCTTATAAGGGGACTTATTTACAGCCACAGACTTGATGTGATCCCCTGTGTTAAATGAAACTGCTGGGAGTTATGTTTTTCTTTTTGTGGTTGTCATCCTGAGACTCAATTCATGAAGCATTCAGGAAGTTCCTGGTAATGTAGGCAGCTGGGCTGATTTTTGATAAAAGCAGTATTTTTTTCAACACTGAAGGATGAATGCTACACAATGAGAAATAATAAATAAAGGATAATATCATAGGCCTTTATACTTACACAAACTTTATAGGAAGTAGCAGCTTCTAATGAGAGTATTTCTGCTATCACCACAAACTCAGTTTCTACATCAAATATATGATTGTATCAAGCTTCAGTTCAGTTCACTTGAGTCGCTCAGTCGTGTCTGATCCTTTGCAACCCCATGAATCGCAGCACGCCAGGCCTCCCTATCCATCACCATCTCCCAAAGTCCACTCAAACTCATGTCCGTCTAGTCGGTGATGCCATCTAGCCATCTCATCCTCTGCCGTCCCCTTCTCCTCCTGCCCCCAATCCCTCCCAGCATCAGAGTCTTTTCCAATGAGTCAACTCTTCGCATGAGGTGGCCAAAGTACTGGAGTTTCAGCTTTAGCATCATTCCTTCCAAAGAACACCCAGGGCTGATCTCCTTTAGAATAGACTGGTTGGATCTTCTTGCAGTCCAAGGGACTCTCAAGAGCCTTCTCCAACACCAAAGTTCAAAAGCATCAATTCTTTGGTGCTCAGCTTTCTTCACAGTCCAACTCTCTCATCCATACATGACCACTGGCAAAACCATAGCCTTGACTAGACAGACCTTTGTTGGCAAAGTAATGTCTCTGCTTTTCAATATGCTGTCTAGGTTGGTCATAACTTTTCTTCCAAGGAGTAAGCGTCTTTTAATTTCATGGCTGCAGTCACCATCTGCAGTGATTTTGGAGCCCTCAAAAATAAAGTCAGCCACTGTTTCCACAGTTTCCACATCTATTTCCCATGAAGTGATGGGACCAGATGCCACGATCTTCATTTTCTGAATGTTGAGCTTTAAGCCAACTTTTTCACTCTCCTCTTTCACTCTCATAAATAGGCTTTTTTGGTCCTCTTCACTTTCTGCCATAAGGGTAGTGTCATCTGCATATCTGAGGTTATTGATACTTCTCCCAGCAATCTTTATTCCAACTTGTGCTTCTTCCAGCCTAGTGTTTCTCATGATGTACTCTGCATATAAGTTAAATAAGCAGGGTGACAATATACAGCCTTGACGTACTCCTTTTCCTATTTGGAACCAGTCTGTTTTTCCATGTCCAGGGAGTCTGTATCAAGCTTGAGAATAACTAAAAACTAATAGTGCTAATGTTGACTTTAAATCACCATTTGTCTATATAAATCTTAATTAACACAGCAATTAGCAGTCACTGCTGCTGCTAAGTCGCTTCAGTCGTGTCTGACTCTGTGCGACCCCATAGATGGCAGCCCACCAGGCTTCCCCGTCCCTGGGATTCTCCAGGCAAGAACATGGGAGTGGGTTGCCATTTCCTTCTCCAATGCATGAAAGTGAAAAGTGAAAGTGAAGTTGTTCAGTCGTGTCCGACTCTTCGTGACCCCATGGACTGCAGCCTACCAGGCTCCTCCATCCATGGGATTTTCCAGGCAAGAGTACTGGAGTGAGGTGCCATTGCCTTCTCCCAGAATAAAGTCATGGAAATATCATGTTTGATGATTGTGATACGTTTAACTAAAATCCTGAGTAAAAAATCCAAAATGCTCTAAAAATATAAAAGTAAATATCCATGATGACAATCATCTTCATAATAATTCATTATAATATTGACTTTGTTTAAAATACTTTTCATGATAATACTATGTATATAAAATGAAACTAACATCACTCAAAGAAACAATCATCGTGATGTACCAGAAGCAGTCAAATGCTGAGTATATTATGCTATGCTAAGTCACTTCAGTCGTGTCCGACTCTGTGTGACCCCATAGTCGGCAGCCCACCAGTTTTCCCCGTCCCTGGGATTCTCCAGGCAAGAACACTGGAGTGGGTTGCCATTTCCTTCTCCAATGCATGAAAGTGAAAAGAGAAAGTGAAGTCGCTCAGTCATGTCCGACTCTTAGCGACCCTATGGCCCACAGCCTACCAGGCTCCTCCTTCCATGGGATTTTCCAGACAAGAGTACTGGAGTGGGGTGCCATTGCCTTCTCCGGCTGAGTATACTAGGGTGAACCAAATACAAACGACTTTTTGCCTTCTATTCAGGGAGTGTGTTAAAAATAAGAAAATAAGCTAACAAATAATTTCAAAAGATTTGTTATGAATAAAATCCAGAGAGAGTTATGATAGAGAGCTGGAATGGTGGATGGGAGAATCTTGTCTAGTCTAACCAGATAGGTGAGGAAATCTTCCCAGGCAGGTTTCAGATGTGCAGTTACACGGCGTGAGATCTTGGCTTGTTAGAAGAAGTGGAACAAGGCCAGCTGGGCTAGAGTGTCACAGCTCAGGAAATCGGACATGTGAGGGTAGCTGGTCAGCTGCCCATCATAATCAAAGGGGGCCCGGAAACCTTGGTAATTGATTTATTTCACAAGCAATCAGTTCAGTCGCTCAGTTGTGTCTGACTCTTTGTGACTCCATGAATTGCAGCACGCCAGGCCTCCATCGCCAACTCCCGGAGTTCACTCAAACTCACATCCATCAAGTCCGTGATGCCAACCAGCCATCTCATCCTCTGTCATCCCCTATTCCTCCTGCCCCCAGTCCCTCCCAGCATCAGTGTTTTTCCAATGAGTCAACTCTTCGCATGAGGTAGCAAAAGTACTGGACTTTCAGCTTTAGCATAGTTCCTTCCAAAGCACCCAGGACTGATCTTCTTTAGAATGGACTGGTTGGATCTCCTTGCAGTCCATGGGATAGATGGCAGTTCAAATTGAATTTAAGAATTAAAACAGCCCCTCTGACAGTTGGATGGAAGCTGCACTGTGTGTGCAGGGGTGAGGGGCTGGGATCAGGGTTGGGCAGACATAAGGGAGCCCAGTGCAGTCCCAGCATGAGGTGAGGGTGATAGAAACAGGGTGGTGATGTTGAAAATGAAGGAAGTGGATGGATTTAACATTTGTGTCTGGGTGATGTTTTTATAATATCAGTTATTATTTCTTCTCCCCCAGCCCCACCACCCTGCCAATTTTAAGTGTGTAATCCTCTCTGGGTTCATCATCTCAGAGAAATCAGAAATATCTGTTTCTCTTTCTCTTTGTCTCCCAAAGCCTGAGCCCAATAAGAAAATGATGTTTGGTGCCTTTCTTTTCCCCATCTTATAAATTCTACTTCTTTAAAGGATCATCTCTGTCAGCAGGCAAATATTACCTTGCTTCTTCTACTAAAATGAAAGCCCTCCCAATGACCACACCCCATTGCCTTCTAGCCATCAAATCGTTTCTCAAGTTACACTTATGGCAGAACTTTGTGAAGGTTAGCCCATGCTCCCTAGGCTCATCTTTCTCATCTGTTAGTCTAGGTCACCTCTCTTCAGTCAGGATTCTGTCCCTTCTTTTCTCCCACTGAGCCATCTTGCAAAGAGCTACAGAATTTCCCAACTGCCAAAAGAATTTCATGGAAAGTTTTATTTAGAAACAATCTTTTGTTTCAGTCTCTATGAAGTACTGTCTGGACTGCCTTTGACCACACTGCTCAACCCCTTTCGGTGTCTTCAGCTGGCTTCAATCCCTCTGTTTGACTTCTAGGTGGTGAAAACCACAGAAATTTGCCCTGGGTCTCCTCCCCTGTCTACACTCAGTCTCTAAGGAAGTTCATTCACCACCAGGGCTGTAAGCATTATCTCTGCCAATGACTCTAAGTTCCATATATTTTAGAAGTTATTCTTTGCTCTCCAGTCCCACTCACCCAACTACCCACTTCACAGACCCAAATGGATGCCTGGTGGGCATTCCTAGCCTCTCATTCCAACAAACCTCCACGTACCTCTCCTTCCCTCTTAGTAACAGCATCCTAGCTACCACTCCCAGGTGTTAAAGGCAAAAATCTGGAAGATATTTTGGCATTTCCCTTCTTTTACTTCCAACATACATCTATAACCTAATCAGCAAGTCCTGTCAACTCTACAGGAGCACATCCTGCCTCACCCCAAGACTCCAGAGACTCCAGAGTAAATCCAGAATAATCTTTCAAAAATATGAATTAGATCATCTCTTCCTGCTTCAAACCTTATAGTGATTTCCTGGACCACAGAGGATGGAGACTAAATCCCTTGCCCTAGCTTTGGTTCCTTCCACCACCAGGAATGATTATCTCTTTCCTGACAGCCTTTTTGGAACTTGTCAAATTGGTTCTCCTTTAAGGCATTTGTTCTAGTTATTTCCTCTGCCTGAACTTTTTCCTCAAGTATTCTTATTGAAATGGAGCAGAATCATATAGCCCTTGCCTCCCCACCATGTTCTTTGCCTGTTTTTTGCCTGTGGAAAACTTTAGTCAAAGAATAAGTTTAATCAGAGAAGTGAGAAATGCTGAAAAAAAAGAACACAGTCTAAGGAGACTAAGTAATAAAAATGCAGTCATTACACATTGTCAAGGACCTTTAGTTCTTTCTCAAGGGCTGTAGGTAATATTCTGAGTCATATCCTGTGAGCTGTCTTTATGGATACTAAAATCCCAGGTGGACAAGTTAACTACAAGATGACCAGACTGTACCCAGGACATGAGCTTCCACAATCCCGAGAACTGACCACAAAGAAATGGAAACAAATGGACCCTGGAACTGAAGATTAACTGTACCTAAAACATTCAAGATAATGCTGGTCAGACCACCAATGACCAATTTGAAGATGACTGTTTGAGATGACTACACTGTTTCTGCATGTAGCGCCCCCATCCCTGACTCTGTCTATAAATGCTTTCACCCTCTGCTTGTCAGTGGAAGAGAGTCAGCCTTTGGACAGATGTCGGCCACCCTCCCCCCACAGCTGTCAGCCTCTGAAGTAAAGCACATTTTCCTTTTCACCAACCTGGCTTGCTTATTGGCTTTTGAGCAGCGAACAGCCAGACCTCCCAACACACACTCCATTCAATAACATCATGACTGATTCTTTCTTGTTTTATTCAGATTTCAACATCACCTCCCCAGTGATCTTCCATGGCCATCCAAGAACGGTTCCCATTTGCCTGCCAGACCCCTTCAGTGCTCAATATAGCACTTAGAAAAGACAGAGGAACCAGAGATCAAATTTCCAACATTCACTGGATCATAGAGAAAATAAGGGAATTCCAGAAAAAACATCTACTTCTGCTCCATTGACTATGTTAAAGTCTTTGACTGTGTGGATCACAGAAAACTGTGGGAAATTCTTAAAGACATGGGAATACCAGAGCACCTTACCTGCCTCCTGAGATACCTGTATGCAGGTCAAGAATAAACAGTTAGAACTGTTCATGGAATAACTGGCTGATTCAAAATTGAGAAGGACTGTATATTTTCACCTTACTTATTTAACTTATATGCAGAATATATTACGTAAAATGCCAGGCTGGATGAATCACAAGCTGGAACCAAGATTGCTGGGAGAAATATCAATAACCTCAGATATACATATCACTCTATTGGCACAAACTGAATAAAAAATAAAGAGAATCTTGGTGAGGGTAAAAGAGGAAAGTGAAAAAGTTTGCTTAAAACACAACATTCAAAAAGCTAAGATCATGGCATTGGGTTCTATCACTTCATGGCAAATACAAGGGGAAAAGGTGGAAACAGTGAAAGATTTTCTATTCTTGGGCTCCAAAATCACTGTGGATGGTGACTGCAGCCATGAAATTAAAAGACACTTGCTCCTTTGAAGGAAAACTATGACAAAACTAGATAATACATTAAAAAGCAGATATGTCACTTTGCTGGTAAAGGTCTTTCTAGTCAAAGTAAAGTTTTTCCAGTAGTCATGTATGGTTGTGAGAGTTGGACCATAAAGAAGGCTGAGCACTGAAGAATTGATGCTTTTGAACTGTGGTGCTAAAGAATACTCTTAAGAGTCCCTTGTTCTGCAAGGAGATCAAACCTGTTGATCCTAAAGGAAATCAACCCTGAATATTCATTGGAAAGGCTGATCCTGTAGCTGAATCTCCAATTCTTTGGCCACCTGATGTGAAGAGCTGACTCATTGGGAAAGACCCTGATGCTGGGAAAGATTGAGGGCAAAAGAAAAAGAGTGACAGAGGATGAGATGGTCAGATAGAATCACTGACTCAATGGGCAAATCTGAGCAAACTTCAGGAGACAGTGGAGAACAGAGGGCCCTGGCGTGTTGCATTCCCTGGAGTCACAGAGTTTGACATGACTTAGCAAGTAAACAACAACAATGTAGCACTTATGCAATCTGATATTTTTGCACTTCTACCTGGTTTATTGTCATCTCCAAAGAGATCCATCTCCACACGATTCCAATGAGAAATAGCTCTGGGAAAGTAGGAATAATGACTGTGTTGATCACCAAAGTAGCTGTAGCATCTGGAATGGTGCCTGACCATGGTGGGCTCTCAGTAACATTTGCTGGATGAATCAGGGCTGAATGACCATCAAGGGTAAACTCATCAGGGACTAGAAATAAGAAAGAAAGGGAAAGATAGTGAGATGTGATGACAGCAAAAAAGTCAGGAGAGTCCAGAGAGACCATCAGGTAACCAAGCAGCTCCTGGGCTGGAGACCTCCTACAGTTCCCAGGTGGGCAAGCCACACATTTCCAATGTTCAGTCCAGAAGGAGACAAGAGCCCAGTTGGAGTTTCACAAATTACTGCCTCAAAACAGAAGGCAGCGTGAGCCTCACATTTGCATTGTGTCTCCTTTTCCCAAAAGTCCCAGGAATGTGGTATGGAGGCCAGGTGAATGCCACAGCAGATGTGTGTCACACTCAAAGAGCTCTAAGGCTATAAGGTCCTGGTCTTACAAAGATATGGGCTGCTAGCAAACCTGGTCCTCTTCCTTTCTAGAGAGAGTCATTATGTTTATTGCTCAGGAATTTGTCCAAGGAGAGATGCTCCTCTCTGAGGAAGTTATTGTCTTACTACAGTCAAGGCTGTCTAATGTAAACATCCTTGAACAATGCTATCAATATCTTTTTCTCTTAAGATGTACATAAACCCTAGACCATTGAGAATTATCTCAACAGTTGGATCTTTGACCTGATTTGGAGTAGGGCCTCTAAGAAGCAGAAAATTCTAAGGCATATCTTGGAGAATGGAGAGAAGAAGGGATTTCACCATTTCCCAGGAGCAGTATGAAGAAGGCAGAAAAATCCAAGTAGTTGAGAGCTCTACAGTGTGTCAGGAACTTTGGAGCCAAAGGTTTCCCTGCAGTGGCACCAGGCTGGGTCCATTACATTGTTCATAGCCCTTGGAAGCATGAAATATCCAACACGCTGAAAGACATGGGGCAGGGGGATGACAGATGATGCTTCAGTGGTGACATAAAAAACATTGAACCTTCTAACCATTTGGGATGCTCACCCCACAGGACAAATGAGTGAAGGGTCAGATGTGTCCTCTCAGCACCTGTGTTCTGTGGATGATCCTAAGGACATCCTAGTGAGAACATCTTTTCTTGAGTCACTTTCTTGATGAATCAGGATTTTAATCTGCTATTTCCTCTGACTCTGTAATTGGGAGGCTGCTGGGGGATTCAGCCTGTCAGCAGCTCCGGGGCTGCCATTTTGTTCTGTCACCTTAACCACTACTATTCACATCTCTTCCTCCATAATTTATTTTTATTGTATCTTACAAAAGGGTCCATATGGAATGGAATGGAAATAAAATTGAAAGGGAAAATGATAACAGGTTCTTCACCACAGATAGTTTGACAAAGTACTTGTTTGGAGCAGTGTCATCCAGCAGAACTTTCTGCAACAGTGGAAATGCTCTCTTCCTGCACCAGCCCCACAGCTAACACTGAGCCCTGTGGATTTGGCTCTTGTAAATTAGGACCTCAATATCGCATTTTAGGCTTTTAAATATGTTAAAATAACACATGACTAAAGGGTGCAGAATTGGACAGTGCTTATCTGGAGTACAGACATCCAGGCTCCACTGTTTACCTGGTTTGCGAGTCACCCTCTCAGAGTATCAATTTCTGCATATCATAAAATAAGGTAAAATAGAATTTATCATGAAGAAAACGTATGACGCTTAATGAGATAATCCATGTTAGGTGTTTAGCACCCACCTCATGAGAATGGAATGAAGGCAAGAGTTATGAGGATGATGGTTATGCTGACCACAGAGACAGAGTCCAGGGGCTTGTGGTAGAGCTCAAGGGAATGTGTGAGTGGCTGTTAGGTGAGAAACGGGGTGTGGTGAGCAGCACGGGGATAAAGTTTGGGGTATCTTCAAAGTTAAAGAAGAGGCCTCATAGTTGTCTGTGTTGGGAGCACAGGGCTGTGAGAGGGGACAGACCTGGTCCTGACAGCCTCTTGAGGACACCGAATGCTTAGCACCAGTGAATGTCTCAGGCTTCAACTGCTCCCATGAGCCAAATACAATGCAATGCTCTCTGCTGCATCCAAATAATTTACTCAAAATCAAAACACATGCATTTTTGAAATTATCAAATAATCTGGATCAAAGCATACATTTGCCTAAATCGTCTGAAATTTATATCAAAAGATGTTCTGTTTTATATGTGTGTGTGTGCATGCATGCTCAGTCACTTCAGTGTGTCCAACTCTTGTGACCCTATGAGTTCTAGCCCACCAGGCTCGTCTATCTATGGGATTCTCCAGACAAGAATACTGGAGTGGGTTGCCATGCCCTTCTCCAGGGGATTTTCCTGACCTGGGTCTCTTAAGTCTCTTGCATTGTCAGGCAGGTTCTTTACCACTTACGTCACCTAGGAAGCCCATACACATGTATTTATGTGTGTACATATATACATATATATGTATTATACATTTATATGCATATATATATATATATATATATATATATATATATATATATATACTTGTACACACACACAGCACAGATATATTGGTCTTGGCCCAAACAGGATATGCAAACCATATAATATAAATAAGAAAACTTCATGTAAAAAGAAAACACTAAGCTATTTTTAAGAAATAAAACAAAAGAGTGATTGTTGAGATGTAAAAAGAACTCTCAAGGGCACCCTAGAGCTGTGAGAGAGGACTCAAGGACAGATACAGAGGAAAGGGCCTCAGACCTCAATGAAGAAAGTGGGACAAGACCAACTGGGTGATGGAGGATTGTACCAGGCTTACCAGGCCAGAGTTGGTCCACAGCCCCTGGAATGGGAAACTATTTCTGGGGCACAGACAAATTGAGCCCAGTGACGGGACAGAGAGAGTCTAGGTACATGCACTTAGGTGTGAGGCCCAAAGCCCACAGGGTCCTTGTCAGGAGGGCCACAACAAACCAAGCCCCAGGACGTAGGAAAGCTGAGGCTGACAGACAGTAGGCAGCGGGAGTTGAGTGCCACATGGATGCACTGCAGAGGCCTGTTTTCTTAGACTCCAGAACACCTCTGTGCACAACTTGGGCCTGGTCAACACCTGATTACTCTGACCTCCAAGGGACAGAGGTCAGGCAGGAAGCCAGCCCAGTGCACCTATGTTTCGGACAAAGGAGAGAGCACAAGGTACAAAATCCTGGGTGGGCCTATCCTGTGCCATCTGCAGTTCCTGGCTGCTCAGGGCTGCCCACATCAAGAGATGCAGAAAGCAAGCAGCTGCAGAATGCTGGAGAGAGAGCAGCACCAAGCAGAAACCTAATCCTGGAGGAACCACACTGCTGAGCAGTAAAAACAACACTTATCTCCCAGGACCTAGCTATGAGAACAGGAAGGGACCCCCTTTTTCTGCAGTGTCTCTCCAGGGCCTTCTACTGACATCATCAAATCACCTGGCAAAGGAAAACTATTAAGAGGCCCATCTCCCTTTTCACAGATTGGAAAATAAAGGGTGAATCTGGACTTGAGACAATAAGTTGATATCTAGTTGAACATAGCCTATGCCATCCACCCCACCCACCCATCCAACCAACACAACACTCATGAAGCACTTCCTGGAACCTTATCTATGACTGGTGGAAAGAACTCTCTTCAGTGACAGGAGAAGGATCTTTTGATAGAGTGTCCATTCTGGGTGTGAAATGATTGTTTCATCTTGCCATTAGTAAGTTGGCCACTGTGCAGGCTGAGTTAAAGCCATTTGACAAAGAAGATGGACTTACAAGTGTTTCTGCTGCCTGGGAACTCAGTTCAGAAATTCAGTAGACTCAGCTTATCCCAGGGTCAGAATTTATCCTATATGGACAGTTGAAGATGAAATGCCCTAGGACCCAA
This sequence comes from Bos grunniens, assembly GCF_055505025.1. Taxonomy (NCBI): domain Eukaryota; kingdom Metazoa; phylum Chordata; class Mammalia; order Artiodactyla; family Bovidae; genus Bos; species Bos grunniens. Next base: position 119,890,540 of record NC_141168.1, read on the forward strand.
AATTTGCCTATTCTTTCAATATGATATAAAGAGCAAGTACAAAGTTTATTTTTTTTAATTTAAATTTATTTATTTTAATTGGAGGCTAATTACTTTACAACATTGTATTGGCTCTGCCACACATCAACATGAATCCACCACAGGTGTACACGTGTTCCCCATCCTGAACCTCCCTCTCCATACCATCTCTTCAGGTCATCCCAGTGCACCAGCCCCAAGAATCCTGTATCGAACCTGGACTGGTGATTTGTTTCTTATATGATATTATACATGTTTCCATGCCATTCCCCCAAATCATCCCACCCTCTCCCTCTCCCACAGAGTCCAAAAGACTGTTCTATACATCTGTGCCTCTTTTTGGTGTCTCACATACAGGGTTATCATTACCATCTTTCTAAATTCCATATATATGTGTTAGTATACTGTATTGGTGTTTTTCTTTCTGGCTTACTTCACTCTGTACAATAGGGCTCCAGTTTCATCCACCTCATTAGAACAGATTCAAACGTATTCTTTTTAATGGCTGAGTAATACTCCATTGTGTATATGTACCACAGCTTTCTTATCCATTCATCTGCTGATGGACATCTAGGTTGCTTCCATGTCCTGGCTATTATAAACAGTGCTGCAATGAACATTGGGGTACACGTATCTCTTTCTATTCTGGTTTCCTCAGTGTGTATGCCCAGAAGTGGGATTGCTGGGTCATCAGGCAGTTCTATTTCCAGGTTTTTTAAGTAATCTCCACAGTGTTCTCCACAGTGGCTGTACTAGTTTACATTCCCACCAACAGTTTAAGAGGGTTCCCTTTTCTCCACATCCTCTCCAGCATTTATTGCTTGTAGATTTTTGGATAGCAGCCATTTCTGACTGGTGTGAAATGGTACCTCATTGTGGTTTTGATTTGCATTTCTCTGATAATGAGTAATGTTGAGCATCTTTTCATGTGTTTGTTAGCCATCTGCATGTCCTCTTTGGAGAAATGTCTATTTAGTTCTTTGGCCCATTTTTGATTGGATTGTTTATTCTTCTGGAATTGAGCTGCAGGAGTTGCTTGTAGATTTTTGAGATTAATTCTTTGTCAGTTGCTTCATTTGCTATTATTTTCTCCCATTCTGAAGGCTGTCTTTTCACCTTGCTTATAGCTTCCTTTGTTGTGCAGAAGCTTTTAATTTTAATTAGGTCCCATTTGTTTATTTTTGCTTTTATTTCCAATATTCTGGGAGGTGGGTCATAGAGGATCCTGCTGTGATTTATTAATAGTATGGAAAATACCACAAAATATTTGAAATCAATAAAACCATGCAATTTATAAAACATAATCATTTGTATTGGGGCTTATTCTTGCATATTCTCTTTTTACCTAAATAAGTAGAACAAATACCACATTTTCTGAAAAATAAAGGGAATCTAGTAAATAAATAAATAGCACTGCTATTATGACATAAACTTTTGTAATAGAATGTGCTATGAATATTCACAAAAGCAGTTACTCTTGAGTCTTTAGCAACATTACATATGTAACATGATCCCACTTCTATTTCCTTTCCTAATATTTCTCCCTACCTCACTTCTAAGTCATTAATTTTTCCATTTTCCTCTTCAGTTATTTAAGTAGTGCACTAAACCAGTTTTCAGCTAGTTTTAATTAAAACATTATCTGTGAGCACTTTCAAGTCAGATCATCATCATCAAACCAAAAGAAAGAATTGAGGCAGTTTTGAGAAAACTCAGTGCCAGGACAAATTACTTAGGTAAATGCTTTAGTTTTACTATTTTTCTTCAACTAACCTTAAAACATGTGAATGAGTTTTCTATCCAGGGATTCACATGGTACAAAATCAATGTAAATCCATATAAAGCTCTGAGAGCAGCCAGAGAGGTAAGCTCTATTCATGGCTGTCTCTTCCCTCTGGTGGGGTTAGCTGAACACCTACTGTGTGCCTTGGCCACACCAGAAACAAAGAATACAACACCACCTCTCACAAAAGCTGTTATCTAGAGAAGCCTGATTATAAACAGGTGCTGGTAAGTGTTATGGATAAAATCTAACAGCAGCTCCAGGGGAGAGGTAAGGCATGGCCTAGGGTGGGGAAGAAGGTGAGGAAGTATATTAAGTCTTGATGATTCCTGCCCAGGGATTTGAGTGATCAATGCTGAGAGATTTCAAGACAATAGGCACTGTGAATGGCCCACAGGGAAGGTGAGCTTAGAGTTCCAGAAGTCTCCAGGAGTCCTGGCTCTCAGCAGGGAGAAGAGAAGGTTCCAGGTGAGGTCAGGGAGGCAGAACTGGGCTCCTGCTCCGGACAACTCCAGCCATGCTTGAAAGCTGAGGCAGTTTGTACCTGAGCCAAAGAAAAGTACTACCCCTACCCCTCCACTCCCAAGCCTGTGGCTATCTTTCTAGGACATTCTCTGGTCCCTGGACTTGGAACTTCCTGATCCAAACAGTCCAAACCTGTTTCCAGATTCTTTCAGTCTTTTGTCTCCAAACATCAAACTAGGAGGGGAAGGGCAGAAAGAGTGGGTGGAATTATGGGCAGGACCTGGCCAGCAATCTGGAGGCTGGATGGAGCTGAGCTCTCTGGCCTCCATCTGCTACCAACATGAGGGGCCTGACTTCTTAGGCCCTTGATGGAGGAACCAGCAGTTTACCTGTATCTCTAGGGTGGTGGGAAGCCATGGCATGTTTTCAGCAAGGGGCCACATGCTGTCCTTTACTTTATAAATTCACTCTGCAAACAGAGAGTCACATCCAGGAGCCAGAGTCACGCCACAGGCTTCCAGAGTTTACCACCAAGCAGGAAGACAGGCTTAAAAGAATATTACAAGTGTGGCTACAAAAATATTACAAGTGTGAAGACAGGCTTCAACAGTACATGAACCATGAACTTCCAGATGTTCAAGCTGGATTTAGAAAAGGCAGAAGAATTAGAGATCAAACTGCCAACATCTGCTGGATCCTCAAAGAAGCAAGAGAGTTAAAAAAAAAATCTACTTCTGCTTTATTGACTACACCAAAGCCTTTGACTGTGTGGATCACAATAAACCATGGAAAACTCTTAAAGAGATGAGAATATCAGGCCACCTTACCTGCTCCTGAGAAATCTGTATGCAGGTCAAGAAGCAACAGTTATTAACTGGATATGGAACAACAGACTGGTTCCAAATCAGGAAAGGAGTATATCAAGGCTGTATGTTGTCACCCTGCTTATTTAACTTATATGTAGAGTGCATCACATGAAGTGCCAGGCTGGATGAAGCATAAGCCGGAATCAAGATTGCCAGGAAAAATATCAATAACCTCAGCTATGCAGATGACACCACCCATATTGTAGAAAGCAAAGAACTAAAGAACTTCTTAATGAAAGTGAAAGAGGAGAGTGAAAAAGTTGACATAAAACTCAACATTCAGAAAACTAAGATCATGGCATCAGGTCCCATCACATCATGGCAAATAGGGAAACAATGGAAACAGTGAAATAATTTATTTTGGGGGGCTCCAAAGTCACTGCAGATGGTGGCTGCAACCAAGAAATTAAAAGATGCTTACTCCTTGGAAGAAAAGCTTTGACCAACCTAGACAGCATATTACAAAGCAGAGACATTACTTAGCTGATAAAGGTCCATCTAGTCAGTTCAGTTCTGTCACTCAGTTGTGTCCGACTCTTTGAGACCCCATGAACTGCAGCACGCCAGACCTCCATGTCCATCACCAACTCCCAAAGTTTACTCAAACTCACGTCCATTGAGTCGGTGAAGCCATCCAGCCATCTCATATTCTGTCCTCCCCTTCTCCTCCTGCCTTCAATCTTTCCCAGCATCAGGGTCTTTTCAAATGAGTCAGTTCTTCCTAAAGGAAATCACTAAAGTCAATCCTAAAGGAAATCACTCCTGAATAATCATTGGAAGGACTGATGCTGAAACTGAAACTCCAATGCTTTGGCCACCTGATGGCAAGAGTTGACTCATTGGAAAAGACTCTGATGCTGGGAGGGATTGGGGGCAGGAGGAGAAGGGGACAAGAGAGGAAGAGATGATTGGATGGCATCACTGACTCAATGAACATGAGTTTGAGCAAACTCCAGGAGTTGGTGATGGACAGGGAGGCCTGGTGTGCTGCAGTACCTGGGGATGCAAAGAGTCAGACACGACTGAGGGACTGAACTGAACTGACAAGTGTGGTGCTTGCTACAGAGGGAGAAGAGGGTCAGGGGACTATATTAAAAGCACAAGGGCTCATTTAGTTTGGGTAGGGGTTTAGCAAAACGTGCTGAGAAAGGTTACAGGAAAGGTTGATGCATCAATTTGGAGCATGGACTTTAAACAGAAAATTATGGGTGCCCGGGACATTCCAGGTCTCCACAATTGCCTTAAAGCAGGAAAACTGCAGATTTCCAGAAACTGGGAGTGTGGCCTTCAAGCATGAATAAGAAGAGTGAAATAAAAGAAACATTAGCAGGGAAATAAATAAATCTTAGAACCAAATCACACCACCCTGTAGAACATGATCTTGGGTGGTCTCAGCCTGCAGCAGCTTGAAGCAAGGCTTCAGTTTCCCACCAGAGATTGAGGTCAGGTTGTGAGGTGAAGGCACCAAATCCTTGCCACTAAACCAGTGGCTGGTGACAAGGCCCTGGCCCTTCATTTTTGAGGAAAGAATTTCCACAGAGATGGGAAATAGTGAAAGAAGTAAAGTGTTTATTAGGACAAAGAGAACAATAAGTGTAGATAGACACATAGGTATCCTCATGGTAGTTTGAATTATACGGGGCATTTCTTCTGGGTTTCCTTTGGCCAGTCAATTTGATTTTCATGATTCTGAATCCATGTTTGGTTTGTCTCAGGATCCTCTCACATGTGTGTGTGCTCATCTCTCAGCCAAAATGGATCCCAGCAAAGAGGCCTATGGTAGGTTGACATCTCTCCCTCTTGACCTCTAAGGAGCTTTCTAGTTGGAAAGTCTCCTTGACTTTGAGAATGAGAAATACTTGGTCTTTTATTTTTTATCTGGGCAGGGCCCAATCTCCTCTCAATTGTCCTACTATTAATATTTTGGAGTATCTGTTCACAGAGAATGAACTCAAATTGCTCACCCTCTTGGGGGGGAAGTGGGAGATGGGCCATTTACCTCCTGCCTCAAACATACTCCAGATATCATTATATTCTAAAGGCAACAGGTAGATGAAAAAGGGTTCAGACGGGATCAAGTTCCAGAATTTAAAGGTCACTGAATACACTGCAGAAACAGATTGAAAGGAGGTAAAAACAGATGCAGAAAACACTGGTTAGAAACTATTGTCTGAGGTAAAGATAGAGTGACATAGACAGCCTTGTGGAAGGAGGTGAGGAAGATATATGTGTTTCTCCTCCTGATCTGGACCTGACAGTCCCTCCATAAAGTGTGCCGAGTGATTTTCCCTTTCCACCGCTTTAGAACGGGTGTTGTATTGCATTTCACAGCTGAGGAGACAGAGTTCAAGAGGCTGAGCACAATGCCCAGGGTTTCAAATGCCTGGGTCTAGGCACCTAGAGTGAGTCACATGGTCCCCGCTGGATGCCTGCCCTGCCCTGAGTAGTGAGAGTGCTTTTCCTGATGCTCCAAACCTGTGGACACTGGGTTCTTAGCACATGTAAGCCAGTTTTGCTCTCAGCCTGTCCTGTAGGAGGGTCCTACAGGGGAAAATCCCAGCACAGAGAACGTGGGGATACGGAGCTGTGAGGGCTGCGAGCAGTGACTTGACACAGAGTTTGGACCTCTGTCCCCCTGCCCCACCCTGGGTGCCTGGCCCCTTGCCACCTGCACCCGGGCTTCACAGAGCCACCTGGGGGTGGAGAGTGGGGGTGGAACCAGAGCCTGTCCATGAAAATGCCTGCCTTGGCTGGATCGGAGGGAGAGGATGATGAGTAAACACAGAGGAGGCAATTGAGGAAAGATATCAACACCCTCTGGTTCTTGGCAAGTGTGTGAGCAAAGGGCAGCCCTCCCTCCGGAGTGAGATTGGCGTCTCCTGTCTCTCTAGTCCTGTGACTAGAGCCATGGAAGATACAGCAAGGGATCCATTGACTCACACACTTAGGCTAATTTCTGAAATAGAAAGTTCTAAATCTCTGGCTTGAAACAAGTTCCTTTCTCACATGCTCCATGGAACACTCCAAGAAATAACTCAGGGACACAGGCTCCTTCCATCTTTGTGCCACCTTCAAAAGTGTGGCCTCCAAGTGGTGACACCTAGGGGAGAAAGGGATGATTCAGGATGCGTTGTCTTGTGCACCTGGCGGGTAACTGGCAGTTGCTATACAATGGAGCTAACATAGGAGTTAACACAGGCCTACAGCTACATAGCTGCAGGCCTCTGCAGAGGACAAAACACATAGAGTGGACTCTAGCCTACTTGGGCAGACCATCCAGGACTCTGAACGTTCTTCCCATTTGTGGGATACTCTTGGGTCCTCCATGGAGAGGCTGCCCAAAGGCCCTCCAGTCACTGCATCCAGTACAAAGGCACAGCATCCATGTGGGCTCAGTTGTTCCGTTTTGTCTGACTCTTTGCAGCTTTGGACTGCAGCTTATCTTATGAACAGGTTCCTCTGTTCATGAGATTCTCCAGGCAAGAATGCTGGAGTGGGTTTCAGACCTCCAAGTAATTTCACTCCATCAGGCCTCATGTGCTGCTTTTGGTGCTGCAACGTAGAAACCAGAGACCCCCGTGATGCTCTCCTCCCGCTGGATATACCAGCACAGAATGATGGCAGTAAACACTGCCTTTGGGGAAAGGATGAACATACACCGTCCCTGACCCACAAGGACACCTGGACTCTGCAGGGCAAGTTTTGTCACACATTTCTGTCTGCTTTGGGGGCCCCTGGTCAGAATATGGTGCTTCTGTCCGAGAGGAGTTTCAAAGTCTGTTTTTCTCAGGGATACCTGCCCTGAATCTTCCCTCCCTGGGAGTTCTTCCTCTCTACATTGTGTTCTCTTCCTGACTGTAGGTGTTGGAGGTGGGGGGCGGGGGCGGGTATTATTTCAGAGGCTCTACAGAGGCTCTGGATCCCACTTTCTATCTGCCCAGTCATTTTAGACTAGTTTTGCAGTTTCTTTGGCTGTATAATTTCCTCAAAATCTTAGAAAGTTTCTGATATATTTGCTTCCAAATAGTTCCATATGGCTGTAACCACACCCTAAGCATTTCTATAAATCAGATTTGCAAATTTACTTTTTTTTTTCTCATGCCCTTGCCTGTATCAGCTTAATAGTGGCAAAACACTTTCTAAATTTGAGCATGTTCATGAGGCTGAGTCATAATATGGCTTTGAAGCTCAAAGGCTTTTTCCCCCTCAATATCTTATTTTCTACTGTTTGTGTTCCAGAAGCAGTTGGAATTTCCAACCCTTCACAGACTCAAGTTTCTGGACTCTTTGCTTACAAACTAGCCAGTTTTCTTCCAAGTTCTTCTCTTTCTTTTAATAATGTACCAACACAGCCAACTGTTGCAAATCCACATTAACATTTTGATTTTTTTCCATCTACTTTTGCTAGGGTTGCCAAATTATGAGACTCATAATCCACCTCCACAGAGATATTCAGATAACAATTTTGCTAAATATTTCCACATATGTCACCATATTTCTTGCTACCTGACTCTAATTCAATGTCAGACATCAGAGCTTTGTTATTATAGCCTTTCAGAGTATCATTTTGTTTTTTTTAATATTAGTCCTCATAGTTAAATTGTTCTTCCAATTCTCAAATCTCAGTGGCTTAACATGATAAATGTTTTTCTTCTTCATATCAGAGTTTGCTGGTTCTCTTCCAAGCGTGACTCAATGACCCAGGCTCCTTCTATCTGTGGCATCTCCATATTCAACATGCAGCTCCAAGCTTGCCCCTGGAGGATAAGGAGCTTTGTATATGCCACCCAGAAGTGCTGACATCATGCCCACCACATCTCACTGGCCAGAATACAGTCAACATCCAACTCACTGCACAGGCTATTCATCTGTGTTTCTAGGAAGACAAAAAAGACAGATCACAGACAGCTCTGGAAATCTTGGTCACACTTTTTATAATGATCCCAGATGAGTTTGTTTAGTTGCTTCCCTCTATAAGCTTACAGGAGATATACAATGGAGCTAACATAGGAGTTAACACAGGCCTATAGCTGCATAGCTGCAGGCCTCTGCAGAGGACAAAACACATGGAGTGGACTCTAGCCTACTTGGGCAGACCATCCAGGACTCTGAACGTTCTTCCCATTTGTGGGATACTCTTGGGTCCTCCATGGAGAGGCTGCCCAAAGGCCCTCCAGTCACTGCATCCAGTACAATGATAAAGCAGATAAGATGGGAACGAGAATCCTGTACTCTCCAAAAGTTATTTAAACATGAAGAAAGCTCCTGTCAACAGTACTGGTAGAATACAGCACTGTCAGTGGATTTGTGTGTTGCAAGGCTGGCAGGGCAGGGGTGGTTAAATCAATGAATCTTTCTGATGCTTATACATCACTTACAGTCATATCATGTTTGGCATTCATATTCCAATCACTTCCTGAGTGCTTTTTCTCAGAGCTAAGAAAGGGATCCAGGAATACAATGGTGAACATTTGTTTCAGTTCTTCCTTTTGTCCTGTTTACATTCTAACACAGGAGAGAAAACACACAAACAACTGCTCACTTAAATAGCAAGTGATATGCCTAAAAAGTACAGGATAATATAAGAAAGTGGGCTTCCCTGGTTGATCAGATGGTAAAGAATCCTCGAAGTGTAGGAGATCCAGGTTCAATCACTGGGTCAGGAAGATCCCCTGGAAAAGGGAATGGCAATTCATTCCAATATTCTTGCCTGGAGAATTCCATAGACAGAGGAGTATGACTGGTTACAGTCTATGGGGTCTCAAAGAGTAGGACACGACTGAGAGACTAACTCTATTGTCACTATATAATGTAAGAAAGTGAAAAGACAGACCTAGCTTGGAAGTTGGTAGAGATTCTAAAGCATTAAACTGAGACCTGAAAGACTGGGATTCCTCCTGATGAAGAGTTCAGTTCAAGTTGTTTGCTCAGTCCTGTCCAGCTCTTTGTGACCCCATGGACTGCAGCATTCCAGGTTTCCATGTCCTTCACCAATTCTTAGAGCTTGCTCAAACTCATGTCCTTCAAATCAGTGATGCCATCCAACCATCTCATCCTCTGCCATCCCCTTCTCCTCCTGCCTTCAATCTTTCCCAGCATCAGGATCTTTTCCTGATGAACAGATGAGAAAAATATCCAGGTGTCTGGTTTTATAGTTGGGTAGAGTGATGCCATCCTGAGATGGGGAACACTATTTTTATACAATTGCCTTGAATGGGATGATCATGCCTTCATGTGAGGATGCATTGAGGCCAAGTTAACATGGATATCTCCAAGTGGAGATGGCAAGCAGGCAGTTGGTGTCCAAGTTAAGAGCCCACTAAGAGATATGGAATGGTCCTATATCTTTGGAGGATGTCTTATGATGCTCTATTATCAAATATGTGCCTCATAACCACTTCCTTGAATTTGCCATCCATGGGGGAAAATCATGGAGTTTTAATTTTAGGAGAATTAATTTGAAATGGGAACATTCTCATAGGTAGTCCAAAGGTTTTGTGAAACAGTGAATCATTGACACAAGTAAGAAAGGTTTCCCATTTTTAAGTATCATTTTTCAGATCCAGGTGACAAACAGAAACATCACTACAAGAAGCAGCTATGGTGAGCAACTGGCCATTGGGGGGAAATAATTTATTAATAATAACAAGAAAATACCCAATAAGAGAAGGTGGCAAGGTTAATGGATTCTTTTTTCTATTTTTCTTTCACCTGGTTTATTCAGTGTCTTAAGTAAAAACCACTGATCTAATATTCAGTTTTTTCTTTTTTTATTTTTTATAAATTTATTTATTTTAATTGAAGGCTAATTATTTTACAATATTGTATTGGTTTTGCCATACATTGACATGAATCCACCATGGGTGTACATGTGTTCCCCATCCTGAACCCCGCTCCCACCTCCCTCCCCATACCATCCCTCTGGGTCATTGCAGTGCACCAGCCCTGAGCATCCTGTATCATGCGTCAAACATAGACTGGCGATTCGTTTCACATATCATAATATACATTCAATGCCATTCCCCCAAATCATCCCACCCTCTCCCTCTCCCATAGAGTCCAAAAGACTGTTCTATACATCTGTGTCTCTTTTGCTGTCTCGCATACAGGGTTATCATTACCATCTTTCTAAATTCCATATATATATGCATTAGTATAGTGTATTGGTGTTTTTCTTTCTGGCTTACTTCACTCTGTACAATAGGCTCCAGTTTCATCCACCTCATTAGAACTGATTCAAATGTATTCTCTTTAATGGCTGAGTAATAATCCATTGTGTACATGTACCACAGCTTTCTTATCCATTCGTTTGCTGATGGACATCTAGGTTTCTTCCATATCCTGGCTATTATAAACAGTGCTGTGATGAACATTGGGGTATACGTGTCTCTTTCCCTTCTGGTTTTCTCGGTGTGTATGACCAGCAGTGGGATTGCTGGGTCATAAGGCAGTTCTATTTCCAGTTTTTAAAGGAATCTCCACTCTGTTCTCCATAGTGGCTGTACTGGTTTGCATTCCCACCAACAGTGTAAGAGGGTTCCCTTTTCTCCACACACTCTCCAGCATTTATTGCTTGTAGACTTTTGGATAGCAGCCATTCTGACTGGTGTGAAATGGTACCTCATTGTGGTTTTGATTTGCATTTCTCTGATAATGAGTGATTTTGAACATCTTTTCATGTGTCTGTTAGCCATCTGCATGTCTTCTTTGGAGAAATGTCTGTTTAGTTCTTTGGCCCATTTTTTGATTAGATCTTTTATTTTTTCTGGAATTGAGCTTCAGGAGTTGCTTGTACATTTTTTTAGATTAATTCTTTGTCAGTTGCTTCATTTGCTATTATTTTCTCCCATTCTGAAGGCTGTCTTTTCACCTTGCTTAGAGTTTCCTTTGTTGTGCGGAAGTTTTTAATTTTAATTAGGTCCCACTTGTTTATTTTTGCTTTTATTTCCAATATTCTGGGAGGTGGGTCATAGAGGATCCTTCTGTGATTTATGTCAGAGAGTGTTTGCCTATGTTCTCCTCTAGGAGTTTTATAGTTTCTGGTCTTATGTTTAGATCTTTAATCCATTTTGAGTTTATTTTTGTATATGAGGTTAGAAAGTGTTCTAATTTCATTCTTTTACAAGTGGTTGACCAGTTTTTCCAGCACCACTTGTTAAAGAGATTGTCTTTTCTCCATTGTATATTCTTGCCTCCTTTGTCAAAGATAAGGTGTCCATAGGTGCGTGGATTTATCTCTGGGCTTTCTATTTTGTTCCATTGATCTATATTTCTGTCTTTGTGCCAGTACCATACTGTCTTGATGACTGTGGCAGCTTTTTCTTATTTTAAACTCATACCTTTGCTTAAGAAATGAGTGCTCATTGTAGGTTCTGAATATGAATACATTAGTAGGAGTGTATTTATTTTAATTTATTTGATGATGACTTTACTAAAGCTTAGGATCTAGTGTCTCTGAAAACCTTAGAAAAGTGACTTGAAGTGACTGTTCAAATGAATACAAATGCATGAAAAGGAAACTGGCTGAAGGTCATCATACAAACAGCCAGCACAAGCAGGAACAACTAAGAACAGGCACCTATTTTAATTTCTCAGGTGTGTGCTGATGAGGAAAGGTGGAACCATTTTAATTGCTAATCTCTCAAAAGAAGGAACATGCCATGTTAATTAAATTCACTGATGATAGAAAAAGAGGGGTGGATTAATCACTACTAATGGCAGAAAAATCTTCTTTAAAAGCTAGTTTTACAAAGTACTGGGATTAAAAAAAAGAGAGAACTCTCTTCTCAGAGGATGCATACATGCACCTATGCACAGACATCCTCCACCCCACCCCCCATATACACACATACACAAAGCCTAACTGCCTCCAGGAATTACAATTACAGGTTGTACACTTTTAAAGTTATTTTAAAAGGTGTAATAACCATAAAAATGACATCTCCAGTTCACTCTTTGAATAACTCTATATTAAGCACCTACTGTACATATAAAGCTGTGGCTTGAGCAATGAAAGAAATTAAGTAAATGCACCTTTTCAACTATATTTTGAGACAGTGGATGTTTTTATACCACCTGTATATCAACCATGAGAGACAAAATTCACTTTACTGTGGCACCTTAATAAGGTAACATCAACCGCTCCACAAAGGGAATGAAGATTTGGGTATATCTTTTTATTGACTGAAAATTCTTTAGATGCCCTGGCATATAATAAGGTATATATCACCAGGGAGATTTTAGGCTTTATCTTTACAAATAGAGAAGATGGAAAAGTAAGTAAAGTACCAGTTACAAGCATTATATAATGTTTGGTTCTCCAAACTTCATACTGGAAATATTACAGTTATCAAAATCCAAAGATGGAGCAGGCAGGTATCTGGCTAGACATGGAAGTAAGACTGTGACTGAGGTGAAAGGGCCCTTTGGTCAAGGGCTCCCAACAAGTTCCATTAGGAGTATAAAGTTCCTGAAGGTGCTGTGCCCAAAACAGTGCCTGAGATAGAGGGGATAATGGACTCCAAGCTGAGAACCCAGTGTGGTCATGAGAACCAGTTACTATCCTGGTTCTGGCTTGAATGAAAACCACTTTGTTAGCAATCTCCCTCCTTGAAACCAGGGTGCCTAATTGGAAGCAGAAGCTATCAGAAAAAAACATGTGAAACACCCACTCAGTAGCTAAGATTCATACATTTTTATCTTCTAGATTGTCCATGTATATGTATTTTGTTCTTACCAGAACAGTGGAAACTACACAAAACCTTTTATTTTGCCTCTTGACTGAAGAACATTCCATCAGCACTCCCTACCTTTAGCTTGCTGATGAAAAGGAAGGTCTCAAGGAAAATAAACTATATTTCCATTTCCTTCTTTTGCAGCACACATGGTTGGCTAATGTCAGAAAGTAACAAGAATAAGAAAGGTTTCCATGGTTGTTCATGTTTCACAGAGTGCAAAGACATCGTTTTGACATTCAAAGCAAATTCTAATTTGGATAAGAAGTGCGATTGCTAAGGGTTGTCAATACCCAAATTACTCAAACAGAGAGGTAACATGCTTGGCATCACTGTGAGTCCCTGGGGACACTGATGTCCTGTGGGATTGGGAAGGGAAATGGCAGACACACAGACCATGCATATTTCTTTTTGTCCAAAGCACACTTCATTGTCCCATCAGGCTTCACTGACAAAACACAAGTTCAGAGATAATTTTTTCCATGAAATTTGCCTCTTTATTGACTTGTGATCACTAAGCAAGCAGATCACACTTTCAGTCACAAAACTCTAATCAAAATCAGAAAGGAGGACCATATTTCAAAAGAATTGAGAAACACTTACTTAAGCTAACTCTTTAAGTTGTTGTTGTTGCTGTTCAGTCACTATGTCATATCTGATTCTTTGATACCCCATGGACTGAAACATGCCAGGCTCCTCTGTCCTCCACTGTCTCTCAGAGTTTGCTCAAATTCATGTCCATTGAATTGGTAATGTTATCTAACCATATCATCCTCTGTCACTCCTTTCTCCTTTTGCCTATAATCATTCTCAGCATCAGGATCTTTCCCACTGAGTTGGCTCTTTGAATCAGGAGGCCAAGTATTGAAGCTTCAACTTTAGCATCAGTTCCTCAAATGATTGTTCAGGGTTGATTTCTTTTAGGATTGACTGGTTTGATCTCCTTGCTGTCCAAGAGACTCTCAAGAATCTTCTCCAGCACCACAGTTTAAAAGCATCAATTTTTTGCTGCTCAGTCTTCTTTATGTGCCAACTCTCACATCCACACATGACTATTAGAAAAAACATAGCTTTGATTATGCAGACTTTTGTTGGCAAAGTAATGCCTCTGCTTTGTAATATGCTGTCTAGGTTGGTCATAGCTTTTCCAAGGAGCAAGCATCATTTAATTTCATGGCTGCAGTCACTGTCTGCAGTGATTTTTGGAGCCCAATAAAATAAAATATGTCACTGCTTCCATGTTTTCCCCTTCCATTTGTCATGAAGTGATGGGACTGAAAGCCATTATCTTAGTTTTCTTAATGTTGAGTTTCAAACCAGCCTTTTCATTCTCCTCCATCATCATATCTCTTAAGTTCTTCTTTACTTTCTGTCATTAGAGTGGTATCATCTGCATATCTGAGGTTGTTGAAATTTTTCCCAGCAATCTTGATTCCAGATTATGATTCATTTAATCCAATATTTCTCATGATGTACTCTGCGTATAAGTTAAATGAGCAGGGTGATAATATACACACTTGTTTTACTCCTTTCCCAGTTTTGAACCAGTCAATTGTTTTACATCTTGTAATAACTGTTGCTTGTTGACCTGCATACAGGTTCCTCAGGAGGCAGGTAGGGTAGCCTGGTATTTCCATTTTTTTAAAGAATTTTCCAGTTTGTTGTGATCTACACAGTCAAAGGCTTTAGCATAGTCAATGAAGCAGAAATACACGATTTTCTGGAGTCCCCTCACTTTCTCTAGATCCAATGAATGTTGGTAGTTTTGGTTCCTCTGCCTTTTCTGAAGCCATCTCGTACATCTGGAAGTTCTCAGTTCACATACTGCAGAAGCCTAGCTTGAAGGATTTTGGGTATGACCTTACTAGCATGTGGAATTAACGTATGTGTACAGTAGTTTGAACATTCTTTGGCATTGCCCTTCTTTAGGACTGAAATAAAAACTGACTTTTTCCAATCCTCTGGCCACTGGTAAGTTTTCTAAATTTGCTGACATATTGTTGTTTTTTTTTGTTGTTGTTGTTGTTGTTGTTGTTGTCGTTCAATCACTCAGGCATGTCTGACTCCTTGATACCTCATGGACTGCAGCACCCCAGGCTTCCCTGTCCTTCACTGTCTAAGGGAGTTTGCTCACTCATGTCCATTGAATTGATGATACCATCCAACCATCTCATCTTCTTTTACCCCCTTTTATTCTTGCCCTCAATCTTTCCCAGCCTCAGGGTCTTTTCAAGGGAGTCAGCTTTTTGCACCAGGTGGCCAAAGTACTGGAGCTTCAGTTTCTGTTTCAGTCCTTGCAATGTATATTCAGGATTGATTCCTTTTAGGATTGACTGGCTTCATCTCCTTGTGTCGAAGAGACTCTCAAGAGTCTTCTCCAGCACCACAGTTTGAAAACACAATTCTTCAGCACTCAGCCTCCTTTATGGTCCAATTCTCATATCCATACATGACTACTTGAAAAACGATTGCTTTGATTATACCTATCTTTGTTGGCAAAGTGATGCACTCAAACTGACATTGAGTGCAGAATCTTAACAACATCATTTTTTAGGATTTTAAATAGTTCAGCTTGAATTAAATCACCTTCACCAGCTTTGTAATAATGCTTCCTAAGTCCCTCTTGACTTCACACTCCAGGATGTCTGGCTCTAGGAAAGTGACCACATCATCCTGGTTATCTGGGTCATTAAGACCTTTCTTGTATAGTTTTTTCTGTGTATTCTTTCCACCTCTTTTTAATATCTTCTGTTTCTGTTAGGTCCTTATGGTTTCTGTCCTTTATCTTGCCCATCTTTGCATGAAATGTTTCCTTGATATCTCCAATTTTCTTGACAAGATCTTTGGTCTTTCTCATTCTATTGTTTTCCTCTCTTCTCTGCAGTGTTCACTTAAGGAAGCCTTCAGATCTCTCATTGGTATTCTCTGGAACTTTGCATTCTGTTGAGCTTATCATTCCCTTTCTCCCTCACCTTTAGTTTCTCTTCTTTCCTCAGCTATTTATAAAGCCTCCTCAGACAACCTCTTTGCCTTCTTGCATTTCTTTTCCTTTGGGATGGTTTTGGTCACTGCTTCCTTTACATTATGCCTCCATAATGAACCTTTGTCCATAGTTCTTCAGGTACTCTGTCTACCAGATCTAACCCCTTGAATCTATTCATCACCTCCACTGCAAGGGATTTGACTTTGATCATACTTGAATGACCTAGTGGTTTTCCCTACTTTCTTCAATTTCAGTCTGGATTTTGTAATAACAAGCTCATGATCTAAGCCACAATCAGCCAGCTCTTGTTCTTGTCTTTGCTGACTGTATAGAGCTTCTCCATCTTCAGGTGCCAAGAATATGATCAATCTGATTTCAGAATTGACCATTTGATGATGCTCATATGTAAAGTCATCTCTTGTATTGTTGGAAAAGGGTGTTTGCTATGACCAGCATTTTCTTTTGACAAAACTCGGTTAGTTTCTGCCCTGCTTCATTTTGTACTCCAAGACCAAACTTACCTGTTATTACAGGAATCTCTTGATTTCCTACTTTCACATTCCAGTTCCTTATGATGAAAAGGACTTTTTTTTTTTGCTGTTAGTTATAAAAGTTGTTGTAAGTCTTCATAGAACCAGTCAACTTCAGCTTCTTTGACACCAGTGGTTGGAGTGCAGACTTGGATTACTGTGATGTTGAATAGTTTATCTTGGAAATAAAATGAGATCATTCTGCCATTTTTGAGATTGCACCCAAGTTCTGCATTTCAGACTCATTGTTTACAATGAGGGATACTCCATTTCTTCTAAGGGATTCTTGCCCACAGTAGTATTAGTTTGGTGCAAAAGTAATTGAGGTTGGTGGTGCAAAAATTTTGACAGTTGGTGCAAATATAATTGCTGTTACTGCAAAAGTAGTTGAGGTTCAAAGCCACAATTTGGTGCAATTAGGCACAAAATAAATTTTGAATCTCTGTTATTTTTGTACTAATAGCAATTATTATTACAAACTGCAATTCCTTTGAACTGCAATTACGTTTGTACCACCATAATTACTTTTGCTTCACCATTATAGATATAATAACTGTCAGAATTATATTCTCCCATTCCCATCTATTTCACTGATTCCTAAAATGTGAATGTTCACTCTTTCCATCTCCTGCTTGAACATGTCCAATTTACCTTGATTCATGGATCTAACATTCCAGTTTCCCATTTTTTATAACAATAGAATTTACTTGTACCACCAGACATATCCACAGCTGACCATCATTTCTGCTTTGGCCCAGTCACTTCATTCTAACTGGAGCTATTAGTAATTGTCTTCAGGTTTTCCCCAGTAGCATATTGGATACCTTTAAACCTAAGGGACTCATTTTTTGGTGTCATATCTTTTTGCCTTTTCATACTGTCCATGGGTTCTTTAAGCAAGAATAGTGGAATGGGTTGCCATTTCCTTCTCCACTGGACCACAGTTATGTCAGAATTCTTCTCTATGGTCTGCCTGTCTTGGGATGGGTCATGGATCATAGCTTTGTCTTAAAGAAGCTGTTTGTATAACTTAATGAAGCTATGAGTCATGCTGTGCAGGGCCACCCAATATGGAAGGGTCATAATGAAGAGTTCTCACAAAGCTCTTCAAGACTATTACACAAATTGGTGTCATATAATGTGACCAAGGTAAAGGGAGGAGACTGGGAGGATCAGCCATGGTGGGCTTATCTGGAAATGGAGCTCTTTGATGGTAACTTCCTTATGGAAGGAGTGAGCACTGAATTGTTTCTTCCATGGAAAGTACCTGGAACATCATCGCCATTATTGGAAGGGTTTTATGCCCCCTGGTATCTGTCCATGTTCTGTTTTCCATGAAAAGCATGTCTCTTTCACTTCCTTCCTTTAGAGGTGGGGGATTGACCAAGAAGGAATTCAAATTAACCAAGATCTTCAATGGAAGCAGAAGGTATGCACAAAGCTCTTTCCTGCTTCCCCCCTTACTGCCAGGAGCAGCTCAGTCAGACTGCCTTCTTTGTTTTGGAGACCTTGTCAGAGCTCACAGATGATCAGAGACCCAAAGCTGGCATTCTTCTGAGTATATGCCATATCCACGTTGATCATGAACAGAGGCTGACAGGTCTCCTGCTCTTAGGCCCACAGATTTTCTGCCACACTGATGTAGATGCTCTCCTGACATGTGAAAATTACATCAAAGTGTTCTTTGCACTCTTGAAATCTTTCTTGGCAAGACTTTATTCTCTCATTTTTTTTCTCCAAAATATGTAAGATGTTGTTATAGCATTCTTGGTCTTTGCAGAGAACTTCCTTGTGCATCTGCTCATATGTGGTAGAAAAAATCTTAAACCTCAGGGTAATTGCATGCCACTCCTAGGTGCCTGACTGGGGATCCAGCTCTGAAATACCTGACACTAAATCCTTTCTTCCTGAGGATGCTTGGACCTCCATGTTTCTGTTCATGCTGCTCATACAGACCACATGCCACAGCCATCCTGAGCTAGGATGGGGGCATGAAGTAGGCTTTAAGGGGGAACTCTGAAGCCTGAAAAATTACAGCCTGAGTCCAGCTCTTCTAACTAGAGTTAGCATCAATGAACAAACCCTATTTACATGAAATCACCTCCCCAAGGTGGGTGGAGAATTCTTCATTGGTGATTGTGTTAAATCTTGAGTGACTGGGTTTTTGTTTTCTTTTGTTTCTGTATAAAATTTATTATTTTTTGAAACTTTTATTTTGTATTGAGGTATAGTTGACTAACAATGTTGTGATAGTTTCAGATGAACAGTGAAGGGACTTGGTCATACATATACATGTATCCATTCCCCTCCAAACTCCCTTCCCATTCCAGCTGCCATATAACATTGAGCAGAGTTCCATGTGTCATACAGTAGGTCCTTGTTGTTTATCCATTTTAAATATAGCAGCATGTCATGTGTGTGTGCTCAGTCACATCCAACTCCTTGTGGCCCCATAAACTGTAGCCTTCCAGGCTCCTCTGTCCACAGAATTTTCCAGGCAGGAATACTGGAGTGGGTTGTGACTTCCTTCTCCAGGGGAGCTTCCCAACCTAGGGATCAAACCCATGTCTCTTGCATCTCTTACATTGGCAGGCAGCTTCTTTACCACTAGGGCCACCTGGGAAACTCTAGTGTATACATGTCCATACCAAACTCCCTAACTATTCCTTCTGCCCCATCCTTCTCCTGAGCAACCATAAGTTCATTCTCTAACTCTGTGAGTGAGAGATAAATTTTAAAGAGTTTCAAGATGGCTGCAGAAGAGCATGAAAACAAGCACAGGACCCTTCTGAGAATGGACACTTTGAGGGGGGCCCTTTATCATTGCCCAGGTCACACACCCTTGCAGTAGCCTTTCAGGGAAGACTGTTAATGACACCTTGCATCTTGGAAGGTGTGGCCCCTATAAGCAAAATGCTGTAGGCAGGTCAGACACAGAATGATGTCCTGTGCGAACTTTTACCAGGCATCAGAGTTTTTCATCTGCCCACTATGTTAAAGAACCAGGCTATAGAATAGGAAAA
This sequence comes from Bos grunniens, assembly GCF_055505025.1. NCBI lineage: Eukaryota > Metazoa > Chordata > Mammalia > Artiodactyla > Bovidae > Bos > Bos grunniens. The sequence goes on from NC_141168.1 coordinate 119,909,942, forward strand.
GATTGCATTTCAGCAATACTAATAGCACCTGCTCCTTGTATCAGTTCAGTTCAGTCGCCCTGTCATATTCAACCCTTTGCAACCCCCTGAACCTGTATGCGAGGCCTCCCTGTCCATCACCAACTCCCAGAGTCCACACAAACCCATGACCATCGAGTCGGTGATGCCATCCAAACATCTCATCCTCTGTCATTGCCTTCTCCTCCTGCCCTCAATCTTTCCCAGCATCAGGGTCTTTTCAAATGAGTTAGCTCTTTGCATTAGATGGCCAAAATGTTGGAGATTCAGCTTCAACATCAGTCCTTCCAATGAACACCCAGGACCAGTCTCCTTTAGGACAGACTGGTTGGATCTCCTTGCAGTCCAAGGGACTGTCAAGAGTCTTCTCCAACACCACAGTTCAAAAGCATCAACTCTTCAGCACTCAGCTTTCCTTATAGTCCAACTCTCACATCCATACATGACTACTGGAAAAACCATAGCCTTGACTAGATGGACCTTTGTTGGCAAAGTAATGTCTCTGCTTTTCAATATGCTATCTAGGTTGGTCATAACTTTCCTACCAAGGAGTAAGTGTCTTTTAATTTCATGGCTGCAATCACCATCTGTAGTGATTTTGGAGCCCAAAAAAATAAAGTCTGACACTGTTTCCACTGTTTCCCCATCTATTTGCCATGAAATGATGGGACCGGATGACATGATCTTAGTTTTCTGAATGTTGAGCTTTAAGCCAGCTTTTTAACTCTCCTCTTTCACTTTCATCAAGAGGCTCTTTAGTTCTTCTTCTCTTTCTGTCTTAAGGGTGGTGTCATCTGCATATCTGAGGTTATTGATATTTCTCACAGCAATCTTGATTCCAGCTTGTGCTTCTTCTAGTCCAGCATTTCTCATGATGTACTCTGCATATAAGTTAAATAAGCAGGGTGACAATATACAGCCTTGATGGACTCCTTTTCCCATTTGGAACCAGTCTGTTGTTTCATGACCAGTTCTAACTGTTGCTTCCTGACATGCATACAGATTTCTCAAGAGGCAGGTAAGGTGGTCTTGTATGCCCATCTCTTTCAGATGGCAGCAGTTTCTTCCAAGCTGGCCCCCAACCCTCAGACCAGCTTGCAGCAGTTGGTGAGCACCCCCGGGAGGCTGTCCAAGGCCTGTGAGGATGGCAGATTCCCCTCTGGTGACTCTTAATGGCTGTGCCTCAGAGACCCCTCCTCCCACCCAAGCACCATTGCCTGGAGGTCTTGATACACCTTGGGGGCTGTTTGGTTAATTAGCTTTCCTTACTAATTGAGATATTTAACCAGAAAGAGCTGTTTACATTTATTTGACTATTAAGAACATTTAATACAACAAGTCTATTTTTTAGAAGATCACAAAATGGAGGTAAAGAGTGTGGAGCTTTTATAGGGCCAGTGACAAACTTAGCAACATTGTTGATACACTATTTGAACATGTTTTGTGGCCCAAGCTCCAGGCTCTAGTTGAATGCACACACCAAGAGGTTTGTTGTTGTCCAGTTTCTAAGTCATGTCTAACTCTTTGCCACCCCATGCAAAGAGTTGCAGAATGCCAAGCTTCCCTGTCCTTCACCATCTCCCAGAGTTTGCTCAAACTCACGTCTATTGAGTTGGTGATGCATCTAGCCATTTCATCCTCTGTTGTACCCTTCTCCTCCTGCCCTCAACCTTTCCCAGCATCAGGTTTCTCACAATGAAGCTTGCTGCTGCTGCTGCTAAGTCGCTTCAGTTGTGTCCGACTCTGTGTGACCCCATAGACGGCATCTCACCAGGCTCCCCCGTCCCTGGGATTCTCCAGGCAAGAACCCTGGAGTGCGTTGTCATTTCCTTCTCCAACATAAAAGTGAAAAGTGAAATTGAAGTCGCTCAGTTGTGTCCGACTCTTAGCAATCCCATGGACTGCAGCCCATCAGGTTCCTCCATCCATGGGATTTTCCAGGCAAGAGTACTGGAGTGGGGTGCCATTGCCTTCTCCACAATGAAGCTTACATCTGCATAAATATACTTGATGCTACTAACCTAGAACAGTCCTGCTGTGTGTGAACAACCCACCTTTTGATCAATTTCAAATAATCCTCACCTTGAATTTCGTATATAACCAGTTGGCCACATCTCACATTTGTCTCAGTGCTTTCTGACCTATCAAGTTTTCTTTCATTCTTTTATTAATGACAGGAATGAGATTTTCACCTGGGCAAGTCTCTTTCACCTTCTCTCCCTTTGGACTCACCACACTATTAATTCTGCACTCTGCTGAAGAGTGCAGCTCTTTTGCAGGTGTCCTATCAAGTGGGAAGAATGGAAGAAGAGGTCTCAGAGGCTGGAGGACAGGGAGTATCATTACTACATGTTGTAACCTCATTATTATTTTGACAGGATTACTCTGCACTGGAGGCCAGGCAACTCAGTTGAATGGGAAAGCATGCTGTCATACTGCTCTGTCTCCATCAAGTTCATGGTCTCAGAGGCCGTGATATGACCTTCCTTCATCTTATGGGACATAATACAGAACTTCCTTCACCATTCACTTTCCCTCCCTCTTGGTGGACTCCTACTCTTTACACCTCCCATGCTTTCCCCCAATCCTTCTCAATGGTCACCTGACTTCCCTCCACTGAAAAAATTAAGCAGTTAAGGCAGGATGTACACAGCTCCTTTCTTCACAGTTAGCCATCCACCTGAATCTGTGCCCACAAAGTTCTTTCTCTCCTATTAGAACACTGAGGCTAACATCTCAACTTGTTCACCACATCTCATTTCCTCTTGCTTACTGCCACCCAGTCTTTCTTTCTCTCTCTCTCTCTCTCTCTCTCTCTCTCTCTCTCTCTCTCTCCTCTCCTGCATCAATAACTTTTTCCACACTCTGCTGGGTCACTCCTTAATTTTTCAAACAGCTTTATTATCTTTCCCATCAAAAGAAATCCTTCTTTTGACACCACTGTGCCTCCCCTTCTTGCTTAAATTCTCAACTCCTCTGTGTAACTAATCTTCTTATAAAGTTATTGCTACTATACACTTGTCATTTCCGACTTTTCTCCTTAATTCTCACATCTATACACTTGTCATTTCCAACTTCCCTCCTTCAATTTTTTCCATATCTACACCAATCAGATTTTTGTCCTCTCCATGCTAATGTGTTCCATGTTGCTATAGGCTTTGTGTAAAACCTACAGGAACTGACACCATTGAGATTCATCCCAAATTCTGAAAACACCCTTTCTGTGTCTTTTAATAGTGTGGTGAATTTATGTCTTTTGGTGGGAAATTAAGGAGGTTGACCTCAGGAGCTAGACCTTAGGTAACATTTTAAAGCAAATCTTTTAGACTATATTTCTTTTTTTCCCTTAACTTCCTGACTTGTTTTGGCAAAATACTTTAGGACACTATTGACTTAATAATTTCAATATCAAAGTAAATTTCAAGATCTGTTTTTTAAAATACTTAGAATATTTTAAATTATACAAATATTTACAAAAATTAATTACATTCAGTAAAATGGATAATAGCTCAATTGTTGTTAAGGAAAATAGCTATAGTCTATCAGAATTTCTATCTTTATTACCCTTTATTGTCTGTGATGAATGTTGAGAAGCAAGGACAAAAGAGAACAAAGTGCTGAAGCTGTGAGTTAAAGTTATTCTGGATGTTTTAGCTAATAGAAAATACCTCATCAATGTGAATATAAATGCTATCAAAGAATGGAAATGTACAATATTTTCAGGTAATTTATTTAACGGCTCCTGGGACACTGTGCCAGGTACTATGATCATCTATCTTATTATCCCAAAAGGATGAAATGAAAAATTTTTGTATATATTGAATGTATACGGTGGCTTAGATGGTGGCAAGATATAAAATAAGTACACAAACACCCATTTATTTCCTATTAATATTCTAGCAATTTAACCATAAGAAAATAGAATGGAAAAAGACACTGTTCATATGATACCAACCTCAGTGCAATCTTGTCCAAGGTGTAGATCACGACATCCACACCAGGCTGGGGGAAGAGGGGTACACGTTCTTGAAATCCCCAGGATCCCTAATTCAAAATCTCAGCAGATAGGCCAAGGAATCTGAAATTTTAAACTATTTTCCAGGTAATTATTTTGTTCTGTAAAATTTAGGTTCCCTGACATAGTAAGTAAGAGGACACACATGATGTGAATTTGAGCAAATTACTAAAACTAGTTAAGCTTCCTTTTTTTTTTTTCCTTCAAAAAAGAAATAATGATAATATCCACATTATAAGGCATTTTGGAAAAATAAGTGAAATAAGATAAGTGAGCGGTTTGGGGCATTATAAGTAATTGTTGTTAGATACTGAATTTAGATATTGAATGCTAAGATGCTAAGTCACTTCAGTTGTGTCTGACTCTGTGTGACCCCATAGACAGCAGCCCACCAGGCTTCCCCATCCCTGGGATTCTCCAGGCAAGAACACTGGAGTGGGTTGCCATTTCCCTCTCCAATGCATGAAAGTGAAAAGTGAAAGTGAAGTCACTCAGTCATATCTCTTATCGACCCATGGACTGCAGCCTACCATGCTCCTCTGTCCATGGGATTTTCCAGGCAAGAGTACTGGAATGGGTTGCCATTGCCTTCTCTGTTAGATATTGAAACAAGAATATAAAATACATAGAAAGAAGCTTAAGAAGGAAAGACAATTCAGGTCTTAAATGAATAAAATAACAAAATTACTTAGGAATACTTTTTGTCCCAAGATTGATTTATTTATTTTTGGGTGAGTTGGGTCTTCCTTGCTGCACATGGGATTTCTCTAGTTATGGAGAGCAGGGACTACTCTTCACTGCAGTGCACAGGCTTCTCATTGCAGTGGCTTCTCTTGTTGCAGAGCACAGGCTCAGTTGCCTCATGGTATGTGAAACCCTCCTGGACCAGTGACTGTACCTATGTCCCCTGCACTGGCAGGCAGACTTTCAACCACTGGGCCACCAGGGAAGTCCAGGAATACTTTTAAAATCATATAAACTGAGAAGCATACTATGTTCCTACTGGAATAGAGGTGAGGAAGAGAAGGGAAAAGCAATATTTGTAAAGAAATAAATTTTTCAAGGTTAATTTTTTAAATTTCAGATAGCTCTATACAGAATATCAGATAGATAATCTTATAACTCAACAAAATGAAGTTAATGGTCATCTTAAAGAAAAAAATTATCCAGCCCTTCCCTCACACACACACACACACACACACACACACACACAATGCAGAAGCAAGCATATAAAAGGTCACTTTCATTGCCAGATGCCATAATGCATAGTTATAATACGATTAATAATATGGTATCACTATCAAACTGGGAAGACACAATGATGAAACTGAAGAGAAAATGCAGAAATCTAAGAACAAGATAACAGCATATGATATAATTTTTTTAGGTCAATGGAGAAAATAGAAATTATTTAAGGCATAATAATTGGATTATTGATTAAGTAGTTAGAAAAAAGGAACCTTACTTCAAATTCATCTCAAAATTGATTAAAGATAAAATTAAACTATAAAAAAGGAAATTAGAATGTAATAAATAAGTATATGTTTGGAAGCATTCTGTATATTATTTTTGTAGAAACAGAACATAATGTCAGAATTATCAATGACCTTAGGAAGCCAGGTTTGATTAGTAAAATGTAAGAAGAAATAGGCAGGATAAGAAGGAAGATAAGAAGGCAAGATAAGAAGGAAGAGGTGATGGAATATTTACAATCTTTTGATTATAAGAAAATGAGTCAAGAACATTCCAACAAGCAGAGAAAACAGCTGACTAACATTAAGCCACATCAGCACCACAGATGGTTGCTTAGGTTACTTGATGCTCTCATCTTGCTAAAGTGAAGTCGCTTACGTCTTTGTGACCCCATGGACTGTCACCTACCAGGATCTTCCGTCCATGGGATTTTCCAGGCAAGAATACTGGAGTAGGTTCCATTTCCTTCTCCAAGAGATCTTCCTAGCTCTTGTGATAATGTCACTAGGAATCTAGGTATACCAATATCACTTTGAGATCTTGCTTTCACTTTGAATATATATATATATTTGAATATATATATATATATATTCAAAAAAGAAATTTCTAGATCATATGAAAATTATATCTTGGTGAGAGTGGGAGGAGCCACCATACTGCTTTGCTTACCACAGTAACTATACCATTTTATGTTTCCACCAACAGTGCACAAGGTTTCCAGTTTCTCAGCAACATTTGTTTCCTGCTTTTTTATAGTGACTATCATAACAAGTTCAGTTCAGTTCAGTCTCTCAGTCATGTCCGACTCTTTGCGACCCCATGAACCACACCATGCCAGGCCTCCCTGTCCATCACCAACTCCTGGAGTTTACCCAAGCTCACGTTCATTGAATCGGTGATGCCATTTAATCATCTCATCCTCTGTTGTCCCCTTCTCCTCCTGCCTTCAATCTTTCCCAACATCAAGGCCTTTTGAAATGAGTCAGCTCTTCGCATCAGGTGGCCAAAATATTGGAGTTTCAGCTTCAACATAAGTCCTTCCAATGAACACCCAGGACTGATTTCCTTTAGGATGGACTGGTTGGATCTCCTTGCAGTCCAAGGGACTCTCAAAAGTCTTCTCCAACACCACAGTTCAAAAGCATCAATTCTTTGGCACTCAGCTTTCTTTATAGTCCAACTCTCACATCCATACATGACCACTGGAAAAACCATAGCCTTGACTAGATGGACCTTTGTTGGCAAAGTAATGTCTCTGCTTTTTAATATGCTGTCTAGTTTGGTCATAACTTTCCTACCAAGGAGTAAGCGTCTTTTAATTTCATGGCTGCAATCACCATCTGCAGTGATTTTGGAGCCCCCAAAATAAAGACAGCCACTGTTTCAATTGTTTCCCCATCTACTTGCCATGAAGTGATGGGACCAGATGCCATAATCTTCATTTTCTGAATGTTGAGCTTTAAGCCAACTTTCTTACTCTCCTCTTTCACTTTCATCAAGAGGCTCTTTAGTTCTTCTTCAGTTTCTGCTGTAAGCGTGGTGTCATCTGCATACCTGAGGTTATTGATATTTCTCCTGGAAACCTTGATTCCAGCTTGTGCTTATTCCAGCCCAGCATTTCTCATGATGTACTCTGCATACAAGTTAAATAAGAAGGATGACAATATACAGCCTTGACATACTCCTTTTCCTATTTGGAACCTATCTGCTGTTCCATGTTGTTCACAATGAGTATGAGGTGACAATTAATTGCAGCTTTAATTTGTATTTCCCTAATAAACAGTGATGTTGAACATCTTTCCATGTGCTTATTGGCCACTTGTATACCTTCTTTGGAGAAATGTCTATCCAATCCCTTGGCCTGTTGTTGAATCAGTTGTTTGTTTTTTTGTTGTTGAGTTTTAGAAATTCTCTATATATACTTTCTGTTTTTACTTTTCTTTTCTTTATAATTTTATTTTCTTTATTTTTAATTTTTTTTCCAAAATTTCTTTTCCTTCAAAGCCTTGTGTCAAGGGCTGTCTTTCAACAGATAGCAGCAAGAGAGCTGCTCTGCTATGTACAAAAACCTGACCCAGAAGCAGGTCATCTACAAAAGAGTTCTCTATATATATCTGAACATGATTTGCTTACCTGATACCTAATTTCCAAATATTGTCTTTCATTTGGTGGATTGTCTCTTTACACCATTGATAGTGTCTTTTTATGGTGAAGTTTTAAATTTTTTAATAAATTCAGTGTGCCTATTTTCCCTTTTGTTACCTGTGCTTCTTGTAGCATACCTAAGAAACCATTGCCAAATCCAGTGTTCTGAAATTTTTGTCCTATGTTGTCTTCTGAAAGTTTTATTGGTCTAGGTTTTACATTTAGGCCTTTGATTCATTTTGAGTTAATTTTTGTACATGGTGCTAAGTGTCCAACTTCATACTTTTGCATGTGGATATCCAATTCTCCCAGCACCATTTGTTGAAAAGATTGCCCTTTCCCCACTAAATAGTCTTGGCATCCTTGCCAAAAGTTATTTGACTTTAAATTCAACATCTTACTCCTGGACTTTATCCTATTCCATTGGTCTGTATGTCTGTCTTTGTACCAATACCACACTGGGTTTTTTGTTTTTTTCATTTTGTATTAATTACCACACTGTTTTGATGACTGATTTTGTAGTAAGTTTGGAAATCAGGAAATGTGAGTTCTTTAGTTTTATTCTTTTTTTAAGATTGTTTTGGTTATTCAGGGTCCCTTGAGATTTAAGGATGGGTTTTTCTATTTCCACAAAAACCATCACTGGGTCAAAATCCAGTGATTTTTTTTTGTTTCGACTGCATCGAACACATCAAACTCTGACTCTTCTATGACCGAGGTGATTTGCTCTTCCATTGCCCCATGGCTTCAGTTCATCTCCAGCAGGAAGGCGAGGCTTCCTCCCGGCACAAGGGTTGAGCTGGATCATGGTCCCCTGAACAGCAGTCAAAGGAGGGGGCTCAATTTAGGGGATCCTTGAAGGGACATATTTGGGAGCTCTGAGCCCAGTGTGGCATTTAGAGGTGGCTGTTTTTGAGGGGACACAAGTGGCATTAGGGACTCTGGGGTAGGACTTTGAAGCCTGTTTTCTGAGCGTCCCTCCGAGGCAGGGTTTATACCCATTAGAGACGGGGTTTAGGGGGATGTTTGGGGCGACCCTTAGGATCTTTGTATGAATACTCTTGTCCATGGGGTAGGATTCGGTGTGCTTCCCAAGAGGAGAGGCAAAGTTTGAGGTTCCTGAACTTAAGGCGGAATTTGGGGAGGGCTTGATTCAGAAAGGGTCCTGGTGATGGTGGTAACAGGTGGGACCGACGTGGCATGTGGAGGTATCTAATGGCCTTTGTGAACTCTGCTTCTATTATGATGTCTTGGGTATTAAAGGCTGAGAGACCGGACACATTGGGGCTCACATGTTTTAGGAAGAGGAGCCCACAGCCCAGGCTGTAGAAGGGATGCTGGAGCCTAGCATGCTAGGCTATTCCAGAGGGGACAGTGTCACCGGCTTTCCTTTGCCATGGCTTTATTCGCTATGCATGAGGAGATGAGCTGTTGAGGAAGACCATTTTGGCCCTTTTCGCAGCTGGTTTGTTGGAAGTATCAGCTTGTGAATTATTCACAAGGGAGCGGTTCATTGTGCTTAAGGGGTGTGCTGAAAGAGGTGCCTTGCAGTCTGCCGAGCAAATTTAGATCACACTGATAAAGCGTAAAAAGGTGAGTAGCGGCCGGAGTTTTTTGTGGCTTGTCTAGGGGCATTGTGCATAATTCATGAGGGGCGTACCTTTTAGGGATTCATCTGCACGATCAGCTGTTAGCCTTTCCTTAGAGATTTCAGGATTTAAATTTTCCGTCTTGCGAAGGGATGAGGCCTGGCGCATTGTTCATTCTTTGCTGTCCGATAATCCCAGATTATCAACAAAGACTCGATTCAAGTCACATCGATCCTTGCCAGCTGTGTGATCTTTGGCAGATCCGTGAACTTGAAAAAATGAGTCTGAGCATAATGGCAATCAGGTTAGTTTGCACTCATTTAGCAGCTTTATTATATCCTTTAATCCCCACAACATCCCTGGAAGGTAGGTTATTATCATCCCACTTTATACATAAGGAAACTGGGACACCAGGAGGCTAAGTAATTTGCTTAAGGTTACTCACAGTTAGTGAGTGGCTGAGCCAGGATTGAAATCCAGTTAGTCTAGTTCAAGAGTCTGTGGGCTTCAATACCATAATGTCTCTCTCCCACCCACCCAATTCACTTGTACTTCTACTACTGTTAGTCATATAGCACCAGGTGGCCAGGCACTGTTCTGAGCCCTTTCTCCATGTTTATTCATTTAAACTTCATCACAAGATAGGTGACTATTGTTCTCATTTTATGGGTGGGGAACAGTGGCCCAGAGATCTGTCTGGTTCCAGGTCATAAAGCTAGTCATCAATGGGTGGAAGTGATTTTTGTGAGGATTTGAGAACTCAGGAGGTCTCCTTTGACCTGAGACCTGAAGGAACTGATTCCCTGCACTGCATTGCTGAGACAAATGGCACAACACATGGAAAGGACTCACCAAAGGAACCACCACATAGCAGGCGATCGGTTAACATGATCTATTATTATTAAATAGAAATGTAGTGGGTGTTTATCGTGTGCCTGGGGCTTTGGTATACAGGTGTATCTCTGGTGACCTGGTAGTCTATGCTACCTATTTAACAAACACTGGTGGCCTTAGTGCTGTTTTACAGTGTAAATCTGGAAGGGTATTTCAAGGCATTATTTTTTAGATAATGCCCCAAGTTGGGGGTTTCTCTGGTGTCTGGGTATACCCTCACCCATAACTAATTTTATATCAATACAAAATATTATATTTGCATGTTACCTTTACATTGATATATAATACTTAAAAAATGTAACAGTGCTCTGTGCCAGCACTGTTCTGAGTTTATTTCGTAGTTTGTACTCTTTGGTTTTCATAGTGACACATTTTGCCTTTATGATGTAGGTGGGTTCTACTACTACCCCCATTTTATGGTTGTAGAAGCTGAGGCAACTGCCAAACGCAGGTAGTAAACCTGGATTTGGGTGGACCAAAGCAGCTTTGGTTCACGTGCAGTTAGTTAACAGTGGGGAGGAGGCAGCTCCACTTCCCCCTGGGTTTCCCCTGTGGCTCTGCAGCATCTTTCATTATTCATGAACAGGAAACGGTGACCATGTTGCCTTGGCTGAAATACCATAATCCTTACTTGCTGGGCAGGGTTGTCTGGAGTATTTCTGTCTATTCAGCCTCATGCATAATTCATGAGTAACTGGGTGGGACCTTTCCTGACCTCTCTGAGTTCCCAGGTTGGGCTGCTGCAGTATCACTATTCATTATTCATGAGCCAGGTGAGAGTGTTTTCTTGTGTTAGCCCTGTTTCCCTGTTTACAGGGTATTAGATGCAGCAGTGGGCGGACCTGTCTCTTTTGTCCTTGCCCACCTTATGCATTATTCATGAGATGTGGCCTCAGTCTCCTTGGCTTCCAGGCTGCAGCAAGATTATTCATTATTCATGAGCATCAGGGTGTGGCTTCCATGTTTCAACACTGGCTTTCTGGTTGCGGGGTGTTAGTCAACCAGCCACCCGGCCTCATGCATAATTCACGATCAAGAAGTGTGTCTTTGGTGGTCTTTCTGGGTTTCCATGGTAGCCTGGCTGTAACAATGTATTCATTATTCACGTTTCGCGGGGGTGCCCTCTATGTCGTTTTACCTGTTTGCCTAGTTACTGCCAGAGTAGCCACCAGATGGTGCTATTCCCCTTCGAATGAGTTACAAACGGGAACCATCATACATGATTCATTAATGGGCGCGGCCTGCCTACATCCGGGTTTCTGGGGGGTGGGGGCCCAAGGTTTTGTTCCAGCCTCGGGCTCCGCGGCCGCTGTCTTGTGTTGGCGGCGGCGGAGGTGAAGGACGTGGCAGGAACGAGCAGAGCAGAACCACTACGACCCGGGGAGGAGAAGTCAGCAGCGGCGATTCTAGGTGGCCCAGGCGGCGGGGAGGAGAAGAAGGGTGGCGGCCGAGCTTGGCTTCGGCTCCTAGAGGAGTTGGCGGCGGCGCGACTCGGGGAACCGGCGTTGGTAACAAACGGCCTTCTCGGCGCCTTGGCCGGGGTAGGGGTTTCGGGATTGGATGGTGTTGGGCCGGTGCTGGGCCAAGCTAATGTCGGGGCTGGTGATGATGACTCGGATGGAGGGATCGTTGAAGAGAAGTGGGGGGTACATTTTGGGCGGGGCCGATATTCCCCATCTGGGACCAACCCAGTCCCTCGGGCTCCAAAATCTGACCTTAGGCTCAGACCTCCAGAATCTGCTATTAGAGACTCAGCCAGCATTCCTAATCAGGGACCTGGCCCTGTCCTGAGTCTTGCATGGCAGATCGGAACTTCCCCCAGTCAGCAATGGAGACTTAAACGGGATCGACATTCCTGCTCAAAGCCTCCTACCAGGGTATGTCATTAAAGACCTACCCCCAGAATCTTTCTTCATTCCCCCTTCGTTCCTCATAATTTGTCCTCGCAGCTTCCAAGAGGGGCCAAACCTCAGGGAGGGTCCATTTGATTTCATTTAACCTTCTCTAACATCTTCCTTCGGAACCACCCTCCACACGCACACACACACACACACACACACACACACACTGCCCTTAGAGCTTTCAAGGAGTCTAGATACTGTAAAAGGCTATTTGTGCTTGGGCTCCATGTCAGAGACCACTCCTCCACATCCCACAGGTCTCCCAACACACCTTGGCTCTAGCATCTTCCCTCCGAAACCCTTCTGGGCCAGCATTTCTATTCAGAGGTCCACTTCAGCATTCACATTTCAAGACTGCTTTCATTCCTAGAATCTGTCCTTAAAGACTTCCTTTATTTTAAGATAATGCCTCCTTTTTTCCTGTGGTCTCAGTATTCTCTTTAGAGACTGTCCTTTGTGAGCCTCAAGATCTCTCCCATCAGACACTCCTGACCCCCAGTATCTTCCCTCAGAGCTTCTCAGGAGACCAGACACCAAGGAGGAATTGCTTGGACACATAATCCTCCATCAGAGATCTCTCTGCCAGCCTCTGCCCTTGCAGACCCTATTGGCTCCTAGCCCCTTGCATCAGAGACTTGCCTCTCAAATCCCACCCTTCACTCAACCTCTGCCTTCAAAAGCTAACAAGGGTTCTAGCTTCGCTCACAGATCTCTTAGGGTTGCATCAGGCCTCAGAATCTGCCCTCAGAGCCTTCCAGGATCCCAGCATCTTCATTCAGGGTTTCAGCTTCATAGGACCCCAACATCATGGTCAGTTGTCCCTTCCCACAATAGGTCCAGTTCTCCATCAGAATAGAAAACCCTTCCTCAGCACCGACTCTCAGAGCCTCCATGGGCTTCCACATAATTGGTCAGAGAAACCCTGCTTACTGAAATCTTAAGGGCCAGAACTGTCTGAGCTCAACCTCCCCTTTCCACTCCTCAGAGCAGTTGCAGTACCTAGCATGTACCAGTCAGAGATCAACACAAGGCCTTTGTGCTGCATTAGAAATCCCTCCACAACCCCACCCTCGGCCTCAGCATCCACCCTTGTAGCCTCCTGGATCTCTGACATCAAGGTCAGAGACACTTATTCCCCTGCAAGTCTCTGTTAATTTTGGTCAAAGATTTTCCTCTGCCACCAGTGTAGACCCCCAGGGCCCCAGCATCCTCCTGATGGAGAGCACCCCTGCCCCCAGAGCCCATCATCTTCCTGAAACTTCCTTGGGCCCCAGAATCCCCCATCCATTCCCTGCGTAGCCACTGGGGCCTCCAGTGCAATTTCCCCGCCCTTTCCTGAAAGCTCTTTTTCCAAAGACCCAGATTTGAGTCTTAACAACCTTGCCCAGTCACACCCTGGCTGTCCACCACCCCCACCCCCTGCCCCAGACTTCTAACATCCCCTTTCCTGTATTCCTCTGACCTTCCAGAGGCTCAGGCAACTGCTTCCTGATGCTTCTCTTTTATATTCCTAGGGATTTCTCAGTTAATCCCTCTTAGGAGGCTTGACAGGCCCCAGCATCCTGTGCCCTACCTTCTCCCCATGCTGATGACTTGACCCTGTGGCTGCCTACTCTGAAGGAGTAGGGGCTCCAGGGCTCCTACCTCAAACCGTCTCTGGTTTGGGTGGTAGAGAGTGCTCAGGCTTCAGAATCAGCAATTTGGAGATCTCAGGCAAGCTCTGAATCTCTCTGAGTCCTGGTTTAGGTTTGTTGAACATTTGGTAGTACATGTGTCCTAACTGGGGCCTGAGCATGTGTTGAGAGAGAAAAAGTATTGATTTTATACTTGTGGTGGAAGATCTTTAGATCTGCTCTGGGGTTTTTGCCCCAGACCCCTTTCTGCTTGCCCTGAGACTGGCCTGTTCCCAATCTCTGCAATTGAAGTCCTCTCTCAGACCATCTGCTGAAACCTGCTTAGACCTTCACTGCCAGCACTAGGGATCCAAATGTCAAAGTCTAGATAGCAGAGATCTCTTTGGCCCTGGACCATTTCTAATTTCAGGTGTAGGGAGATGGTGTGTGCTCAACAACCAAATCAGTGGCAAGGCAAGGAGATGACTAAGTAATGGAGGCTCTCTGGAGGTGTCTGGGGAGGAGCTTAAATTGAGTTCTTAAGGAACTTAAGCTGAGTTCTGACCACAGACTTGGACTTTTTTAACCTCCCTAGCAGCCCTGTGACACCACTCCAGTGTTCTTGCCTGGAAAATCCCATGGATGGAGGAGCCTGGTAAGCTACAGTCCATGGGGTCGCAAAGAGTCAGACACGACTGAGCAATTTCACTTTGACTTTTCACTTTCATGCATTGGAGAAGGAAATGGCAACCCACTCCAGTGTTCTTGCCTGGAGAATCCCAGGGACAGGGGAGCCTGGTGGGCTGCTGTCTATGGGATCGCACAGAGTTGGACATGACTGAAGCAACTTAGCAGCAGCAGCAGCAGCAGCGATTTCTAATTTCAGTTATTGTATTTTTCAGCTCTAGAATTTGTTTTTCATTTCTTTTTAAGTTTCTTGTCTCTTCAATGATATTTTCATTTTGCTCATACATTGTTTTCTTGACTTTCTCTTATCTTTCTTTAGTTCTTTGAGCATGTTTTAATAACTGTTTTAAAGATTTTACCTAAATAGATATGCTGAACAATGTCTATTGATTTATTTTTTTCCTTTGAATGAACCATATTTTCATGTTTCTTTGTAGGGTTTATTATATTTTTGTTGAAAACTGGAAATTTGAATCTAATAATGTGGTAACTCCTGAAATCATATTCTTTGCCTTCCCTAGGCTCATTGTTATTGCTATGCTTTTGCTTTTTTGAAATTATTTAATTGGAGGATAATTACTTTACAATATTTTGATTTTTTTTTGCCATACATCAACATGAATTGGCAACAGGTATACATGTATTCCCTCCTGTCCTGAAACTCTCTCCCACCTCCCTTCCTACCCTATCCCTCTGGGTTGTCCCAGAGCACCAGCTTTGGGTGCCCTGCTTCATGCACTGAACTTGCACTAGTCATCTATTTTACATATGGTAATGTACTTGTTTCAATGCCATTCTCTCAAATCATCCCACCCTCACTTTTCCCCACTGAGTCCAAAAGTCTGTTCTTATCTGTGTCTCCTTTGTTGCCCTGCATGTAGGATCGTCAGAACCATCTTTGTATTTGTCTTTCTCTTTCTACCTTACTTCACTCTGTATAATTGGCTCCAGGTTCATCCACCTCATTAGAACTGACTTGAATGAGATACTTTTTATAGCTGAGTAATATTCTATTGCTTTTGCTTTTTAATTACTGTTGGTTCCCTGACACTCTGTTCTGCTCTCTGTCTGAAGTGGGAAGACAGGGAGGCCTGGGCTTTGCAATTCCTCAGGATTTCAGTGCACTCAACTTTGCTGCTCCCTTCCAGTTAGCCAGAAAAGGCTCCAGGAAAGATGGGAGATAGGCCAAGGGAGAAGCTAGGTCTGCCTCTCCCTTTTTGTCTTCCAGGCAGCCAAAATCCACTGTTTCAGACTCTTCATAATTCTAGGTTTTCTAGGGATACTCTGGCTTTGAATTCTGGAAGCATCAACTCACCATTTGTACCTCCAGTCCAGTTATTGTATTTTTTGTTGACATTGCCCCACAATCACGTTCACCTTCTCAGTCATGGATGCATAAGCAATTTCCTGTATTGCTTATGCAGTACAAAAGCCCCTATATTTGAAATGCTTCAAACAGTTATGATTGTCCTGTTAGACCCTGATTGATACAGAGGCAATTACTTTAGTCCAGGCAAGAAACGATCCTGGTTGGGCCAGGATTTAATGGCTCTAGACTAAAATAGAAAAATGGAAAAACAATCACAACTTGGGGATCGGGAGAAACTTCCAAAAAGTTATAATTACTCTCAGAGAGATACAAAAAATGTGCTATAAACATGAAAGAACACAATACTATGATAAAAATTTTAAAAAACAAGGCAAAACTATTTAAAGTTGGAAATATGATAGCTTAAAAAAGAACTCAAATGAAGGATGCTGTGGACTGAATGTTTATGTCCTCCTAAAATTCATAGCTTGAAGCCTTAACACCCAATGTGATGGTCCTCGGAGATGGGTCTTTGGGAGGGAATTTTCCATGATGGGATTGTGTCATTATAAGAAAAAGGAGACCAGAGCCTCCTTTCCCTCTCCCTTTCCCTCTCTCTTTCTCTTTGCCGTATGAGGACACAGCAATAAGATGACTGTCTGCAAACCATGAGGAGACTGCTCATCAAATACCAGATTTGCTGGCATCATTATCTTGGACCAGCTTCCAGAACAGTGAGAAATTGAGTTTGTTGTTTAAGCCACCCAGTCTATGGTATTTTTGTTACAGCCTCCTGAGCTGACTAAAACAAAGGGGGAAGTCTAAGAAACTCTGAGAAAGCAAGTCAAAACAACAGCAGAGACTAACATTATCAGAGATGGAAAATCAGGGAGCAATCAGACAGTAGAGAGGACATTACTAAGCAAATAATTTGGTATTTACTCAACTTTCAGATCTTTAGGAAAATGGCAACAGCCTGATATCAAATCTTCCCACACAACTTCCCACACATGAGTGATTAAAAGCACACAGGAGTACACCTTCAGCATCACCAGAAAAGAGAGATTACCAGACCTATAAACCAAATTCCAAATTCCATGCAGCTTCCACCACCACCAAGCTTTTGAGTGTGAAGAGCAGTAAAGGGGTGATGAGAGAATCTGTACCAGCAGAGAGGACCACAGGGGACACAGAAAAGCAGAACAAATCAACAACAGTGCTGATGAACTTAGGACCTGGAAAATTACAGAGAAGGACTTGGAAATATCTGGGACCAGAATGGTAGCTATAACAAAATAGTGCTTCATGGAAAAGGGAGGAAAGAAAACAGAGACAGGAAGGGAAATTGGGTCTTCTGGTGGAATAATGGTGCATTAATATCACATGTACTAACAATGCAGAAAGAATGCAGCTAAAATGGAAAGAGGGAAAAGCAGGATCAGATCATTAATTGTTATATAGGTAATAAGTAGGAAACAAGGATACCTCTAAAAACTCCAGATGGGATAGTAAAATGTTGAAAAAGAAAAAGGGTAAATTAGGAACACAATAAAGAAACTTCTAGATAATACATGCTTCTTTACTAACTACCACATGAAAATATTTAAGAATAAGAAAGACATACCAAAGAAATATCTCAGTAGAACACACTCAATTCCTTTAGGATTGATTAGATTGATCTCCTTGCTGTCCAAGAGACTCCCAAGAGTCTTCCCCAACATCAGGTTTTGAAACTACGTGATAAAATACTTTGCAATAAACAGTGAGATTTGCAGATAGTTTTTATGAAATTAGACACATTTATAGTATAATATTAACAAGAAGCACATCTGCTTTATGTTTCAAGAGCCTTGAAAGTACTCTAAAATTTTGCCAAATAATTATAATTTTAAACATATTTAACAGTGGAACTTATTAGAAACACGAACAATATCTATATATGGGAAGAAAATCCAAAAAGGAGGTGATACTCATTATTTTCAAAAGCAAAAATTGTGGGGAAAATAAAAAAGATTTAAACAAGTGTAAAGTAATGATAATACATCTATGTGATAAAATCGTTGTTCAGTCTCCCAGTCATATCTGAATGTTTGTGATCCCATGGACTGCAGCACACCGTCACTCCCTCTACTTCACTATCGCCCAGAGATTGCTGAAGTTCATGTCCATTATATCGGTGATGCCATCTAGCCACCTCATCCTCTGTCACCCTCTTCCCTTTCTGCCTTCAATCTTTCTCAGCATCAGGGTCTTTTTCAATGAATCAGCTATTCACATCAGGTAACCAAAATATTGGAGCTTCAGCTTAGCATCAGTCCTTTCAACAAATTCAGGATTGAATTCGTTTAGGATTAACTGGTTTGATCTCCTTGTTGTGCAAGGGACTCTCAAGAGTCTACCTCAGCACCACGTTTTGAAAGTATGTGATAAAATACTTTGCAATAAATGGTGAGATTTGTAGATACATTTTATGAAATTAGACACATTTGTAGTATAATATTAGCAATGCATAAAGTAATGTATAAAACTCAAATATGCAAAGAAAAATAAAATTTTGGATTCAATAAAATTTGCATAGTTATTTTTAAACTGTATGGTTATTTTTGTACATTTTCACATATCAATGATTTCTAAATGTCTCCAATAGCACTTTCATAATGAAAGGGATAACATAGAAAGATTATAAAAGGAAATTAAGTAAGACATTATTAGACCCTTGAAAATAGAACTTGTTATATCTAGAAACCATGAAATGATGAAATAGATAAATAGGCAAATGTCATAATCTAGGGACTCACATTTTATAAGAATATGATATAGTAAACAAGCACATGGGAAAATGCCCAGTCTCAGATAGGAGCAAAAAGAAAAATAGTGTAAAATTAGTAAGCTAAAGAATAAGACACCATCTTGACAAACTGAAATGAAGCAGAAACTTTAAAATCTTTGGAGTAAAAATTTGAATGAGACCTATTGAAAGTATATATATTCATTGTGTATGCATTTGTGTGCATGTGCACATACATATGTATAAATACACCCATTGTTCCTAATCATTGATTGAACAACTCCATCTCTAGATTTCTACACTAAGCACTGAGTTTCAAAACAGATAATGCTTTCTCACAATGCAAACCAAAATATACTAACAGGAAAAACCAAAAATATACAACTGGAAAATGGCAGGTTGACTCACCCACACATACACACACAGACATATATAGACACATTCACATATGACAGAAATACTATTCACTCAGTTAAAAATTGTGTTTAAAATTTTTCAATAAAAATACTTATATCTGAAAAGGAAAAAGCATACAGTTGTATATAATGTTTAACAAAACACAAAATTTTCCATCCATGTAAGTTAAAAAGTAACAGTTAATATTCACGAAATACTGTATGTTGAGCATTGCTCGATGCTTCATACATTTAAGTTTGTTCAATCCTCACAACTCTATAAGTAAAGTATTGCCCCAATCTTATAGATGATGGTACATCTAAAACTTCATAAACTAAAAACATAAAATTCCATACACTAAAAATTACATATAACAAATTTGAAATATAGCAAATATTAGAGAACACGATGGCAGTGGAAGAGGTGGATGTGGAGTACATCTCTCTCCACAGATACATCAGGAATGCACCTTCAGACACACAAGCGCATGCAGAACACCAGCTGAGAATGAACAGGAGTACCTGACCAGCAGAAAAGAATATATAGAACCACACAAAACTCGGTAGGACAAAGGAACTAGGGGGGAAAACAGGAGTGTTAGTAGGACTGGACCTGCCCTCAGTGGGTGGAGGAACTGAAGCAGAGGTCCAATGCCCACATCACGGCAATTGTCTGAGTCAGAGGAGAAACAATAAAGGTTGAGAGTGAAACAGCTGATCTCTGGCGTCCTAAATGGAATGAGAAGCAGACAGTTCTTCCCACAGCTATACATACCCCAAACAGGGACGTAGGTCCCCAGAAGGCACAGCAGGTGGGAGCTGGAGTTAGGGATTGTGGAGCAAACCCAGGGTGAGGGCTGCTGTTGACTGTGGAGACAGATCGAGGGGATGTAAGGGAGGAGATGGTGGTGGGAAATGCCTGTGGAGGGAAGCTGGGCAGCCATGGAAGCAAGGCAATACTGCTGAGTCACACATAGAGGGTGGACCCATCACCATAGCCTCTCTCTCCCCAGCTGGCAGCATCAGCAGCTGAACAATAGAGAGGCTGGCCCATCAAATGCCTGATGCACCCACCCAGGGTACTCCTTTAAGTGACTGATGTGCCACACAACAGAGTAGGACCCCACCCAGGGTGCCCCTTCAAGTGCCTGACAAGCTAATCTACAGAGAAGGATACCAGCCGGGGGGGGGGGGGGTCCTCCATGTGCCTGATGTTTCAAACAACATAGAAGGACCCCAGGCTAGGGAGCTTCTAAGTACCTGAACAGGCAGAGCTACGGAGAAAGATTGATAGAGGGTTTCTGATTTCCAGGTGCAAGAGGCTCAAAAAAAGACTCTGATAGGGCCATAACTCTTCTTTTCTTTCCTTTCCTCTCAACATATTTGTTAGTTTTGTTTTCATCGCTTTATCCCCCAATTAGCACCTTGTTTTAGTTTGGTTTTCCAGTTCATGCTTTAGTTAGTTTTGTTCTTAACTGGTAGGTTTAATTTTTGGTTTACATTGTTCACCAGGTCAGTTTATTATACTTTATTTTTGTTGGCCTGTTTTGATTTTGCTTACTTGTGTATGTGTATATTCAGTCACAATTATTGTTAAAAAACCTCTGCTTCTTTTGCAGTTCTGTGGAGATTTCCTCTTTGTTTCTTTTTGTTGTTGTTGTTCTTCCTTTTTATCTCTTTTTCTTTTCTCTTTGCTATAATTTTAAGTCTTAATTTTTAAAGCTATTATATTTCTTCTACATTTATTCCTTTGTTTGCTTTTCCTACTGTTCTTTTTCCCTTGCAGTTAGTCTTTAATGTATATAAATCTTCATCTACCTCTATTCAACTTTGCCAGTCTATTCTTTTCTTTTATTTCCTTTCCTCTCAACATGTTTGTTAGTTTTGTTTTCATTGCTTTCTCCACACTTCACACCTTGCTCTAGTGTTGTTTTCCAGTTTATGCTTTAATTAGTTTTGTTCTAAACTGGCAAATATAATTATTTCCTTTGTTCGCTGGGTCAATCTACTTTACCTTATTTTTCTTGGACTCTTTTGGCTTTGCTTATGAGTGTATATGCGTGTATATGTATATATTCCACTATTTTAAGCATTATTTGCCTGATTTTGTAACTGCCATTTGTCTGGGATTCCTTTTTGGTTTATTGTTTTTTGATATTTGTTTTAATCTCATGTAATGCTATAACAAACCACTTGTGGAATCTTTGTTCCTGACCAGAGATCAAGCCCCAAGCCTTTGAAGTGGGAGCACTGACTCCAAGACCCTAGACTACCAGAGAACTAACCCTAGGGAGTATCAAATAGTGAGAACTCACATAAAGGAAACCACTTGAATACAAGACTTGGCATCACCCAACCATCAGTAGAACCCTGTGCAGGACACCTCATCTAAACAACAAACAAAACAAACATATAAACCCAACCATCAACAGACAAGATTACCACCTCACTCAGCCTTGCCCATCAGAGGTAAAACTAACAAAAAACTCAGCACAAATGTCACCCTATGCGAAGCTTACATAAACCTCTGGATCAACTTTAGGAGGGAGGAAACCAAAAGAAGGAACGAATTCAACACTGAAGACTGGGAAAAAGAGACTTCAAACACAATACATTAAAAATAGTAATGAAAAGGCAGAGAAATACTACACAAATGAAGGAATAAACTAGAAACAGAAGTCCAAATAAATTAGGAGGAAGTAGGCAAACTACCTGAAAAAGAATTCAGAATAATGATAGTAAAAAGATCAAAAACTGTGAAAACAAAGTGGAGAAAATGCAAGAATCAATTAACAAAGACCTAGAAGAATAAAAGAATAAACATAGAGAGACAAACAACCTGATTACTGAAATTAAAAATACTCTAGAAGGAATCAATAGCAGAATATCTGAAGCAGAAGAACTAATCAGTGAGCTGAAAGATAACATGTTGGAAATAACTTCTGTAGAGCATAATAAAGTAAAAAGAATGGAAAAAAAAAAAAAACAGGATAGTCTCAGAGACCACTGGGACAATATCAAATGCACCAACATTTGAATTATAGGTGTCATAGAAGAGGAACAGAAAAAGAAAACATATAAGAAAATTTTTGAAGAGATTACAGAGGAAAATTTCCCCAATATGGGAAAGAAAATAGTCAATCATGTCCAAGAGGCACAAAGAGTCCCATACATGGTAAACCCATGAAGAAACACACCAAGACACATACTAATCAAACTAACAAAGACTAAACACAAAGAAAGAATACCAAAAGCAGCAACGGAAAAACAGCAAGTAACATACAAGGGAAACCCCATATGCTTAACAGCTGATCTTTCAACAGCAACTCTGCAGGCCAGAAAGAAATGGCAGGATATATTTAAAGTAATGAAAGGGGAAAATCTACAACCAAGATTACTCTACCCAGCAAGAATCTCATTCAAAATTAATGGAGAACTAAAAAAGCTTTACAGACAAGAAAATTTAGCTTGACAACAAATGTTAAAGGGACTTATATAGTCAAGAGATACTGATTTTATTTGCCTGATTTTGTAACTGCCATTTGTCTGGGATTCCTTTTTGGATATTTGTTTTAATCTCACATAATGCTATAACTTGTGGAATCTGTGGAAAAGAAAAAAAGATCTACAAAATCAACCCCAAACAATTAAGAAAATGGCAATAGGAACATATATGTCAATAATTGCTTTAAAGGTAAATGAATTAAATGCTCCAACCAAAAGACACAGACTGGCTGAATGGATAGAAAAACAAGACCCATATATATGCTGCCTATAAGAAATTCAATTCAGACCTAAAGATACATATAGACTGAAAGTGAGAGGATGGAAAAATATATTCCATGCAAATGGGAAGCAAAAGAAAGGTAGAGTAACAATCCATATAAGACAAAAAATTACCTTAAAATAAAGAATATTACAAGAGATAAAGAAGGACACTATACAATGATAAAGGGATCAATCCATCAGGGAGACCTAACAATTGTAACTATCTATGCACCAAACATAGGAGCACCTTAATACATAAGACACAGTAACATACATAAAAGGAGAAACTGACAGTAACACAATAGTAGTAGGAGACTTTATCACCCACTCACACCAATGGACAGATCATCAAAACAGAAAATTAATATAGAAACACAAGTCTTAAATGATACACTAGATGAGGTGGATATCATTGATATCTTCAGGACATTCCATCCAAATGCAGAAGTCCACATAGAACATTCCCAGGATAAATCACATCTTGGGTCAGAAATCAAGCCTCAGTAAATTTAAGAAAATTGAAATAGTATCAAGCATCTTCTCCAACCACAAAGCTATGAGAATAGGTATCATTTGCAAGAAAAAAACTGTAAGAAACAAACACATAGAGATTACACAACACATTTCTGAATACCCAACAGGTTACTGAAGAAATCAAAAGGGAAATAAAAAAATTTCTAGAAACAAATGACAATGAAAACATGACAACTCAAAACCTATGGGATGCAGCAAAACCAGTTCTAAGATGGAAGTTTTTAGCAATACAATCCTACCTCAAGAAACAGGAAAAATATTGAATAGACATCCCCTAACCTAAAACAACTGGAAAAAGAACAAAGAAAAACCCAAAATTAGTAGAAGGAAATAAATCATAAAGATATGAAAGAAACAATAGTAAAAGATTAATACAACTTAAAATTGGTTTGTTGAGAAGATAAACAAATTTGACAAACCATTAGCCAGGCTTATCAAGAAAAGCAGAGAGAAGAAACAATTCAAAATAATTAGAAATGAAAAAATAGAGATTACAACAGACAATGCAGAAATGAAAAGGATTATGAGACTTATGAACAACAATATGACAATAAAATGGATAACTGGGAAGAAATGGACAGATTCTTAGAAAAGTTCAATCTTCCAAGACTGAACCAGAAAGAAATAGAAATTATGAACAACCCAATTACAAACACTGAAATTGAAACTGTGATAAAAAATCTTCCAAAAAACAAAAGCCCAGGACCAGATGGCTTCACAGGAGATTTCTATCCAACATTGAGAGAAGAGCTAATGCCTATCTTTCTAAAACTCTTTCAAAAAATTGCAGAGGAAGGAACGCTTTCAAACTCATTCTATGAGGCCACAATCACCCTGATACCAAAACCAGACAAAGACAACACAGAAAAGGAAAACTACAGGCCAATATCACTGATGAGCTTAGATGCAAAAATCCTCAACAAAATCTTAGCAAACAGAATTCAGCAACACATCAAAAAGCTCATATACCGTGATCAAATTTGATTTATTCCAGGGATGCAAGGATTCTTCAATAGATGTAAATCAATCAATGTGATACACCATATTAACAAATGAAAAGATAAATGCCATGTGATAACCTCAACAGATGCAAAAAAATCATTTGGCAAAATTCAGCACCCATTTATGATTAAAACCCTTCAAAAACTGGGAATAGAAGGAACCTACTTCAACATAGTAGAGGCCATATATGATAAGCCTACAGGAAACATTATTCTCAATGGTGGGAAAACTGAAAGCATTCAGCCTAAGATCAGGAACAGGACAAGGGTGTCTACTTTATTATTCAGCATAGTTCTGGGAGTCCTAGTTACAGCAATCAGAGAAGAAAATGAAATAAAAGGAATCCAGATTGGAAAAGAAGAAGTAAAGCTCTAACTGTTTGCAGATGACATGATACTGTACATAGAAAACCCTAAAGATAGCATCAGAAAATTACCAAAGCTAATCAGTGAACTTAGCAAAGTTTCAGGATACAAAATCGATACACAGAAATTACTTGCATTTCTATATACTAACAATGAAAAATCAGAAAGAGAAATTAAGGAATCAATCACATTCACCATTACAACAAAAATAATTAAATATGTAGGAATAAACTTACTTATGGAGGCAAAAGAACTGTACATTGAAAATTATAAGACACTAATGAAACAAATCAAAGATGACATAAACAGATGGGGATATATTCCATGTTCCTGGGTAAGAAGAATATGAAAATGACTATACTACCAAATATAATCTACAGATTCAATGCAATCCCTATCAAATTCCCAATCACATTTTTCACAGAACTAGGAAAAAAAATTCACAATTCATATGGAAACACAAAAGGCCCTGAATAGCCAAAGCAGTCTTAAGAAAGAAGAATTGAGCTGGAGGAATCCACCTTCATGATTTCAGATTATACTACAAGTATGTAGTATAATACAAGTATATACTATACATCAAGCCAGTATGATATTGACACAAAAACAGAAATATAGACCAATGGAACAAGACATAAAGCCCAGAAATAAACCCATGCACCTATGCATACCTTATTTTTGACAAAAATATACAATGGGGCAAAGACAGCCTCTTAAATAAAGGGTGCTGGGAAAAATGGACAGCCATGTAAATGAGATTAGAACACTTCCTAACACCACACACAAAGATAAACTCAAAATGGATTAAAGATTTAAATGTAAGACCAGAAACTATAAAACTGTTAGAGGAAAACATAGGCAGAACACTTGGTAACATAAATTGAAGCACGATCCTCTGTGACCCACATCCCAGAGTAACAGAAATAAAAATAAAAGTAAGAAAATGCTACCTGATTAAACTTAAAAGCTTTTTCACAGCAAAAGAAACTCTAAGCAAGGTGAAAAGACAACCCTCAGAATAAGAGAAAATAATAGCAAATGAAAAAAATGACAAAGGATTAATTTCCAAAATATTCAAGTGGCTCATACAGCTCAATACCAGGAAACCAAACAACCCAATCAAAAAGTGGGAAAATGACCTAAACAAACATTTTTCCAAAGAAGACACACTGATGGCTAACAAACACATGAAAAGATGCTCAACATCACTCATTATTAGGGAAATGAAAATCATAACTACAATGAGGGCAACCCCCTCCAGTGTTCTTGCCTGGAGAATCCCATGGACAGGGGAGCCTGCCAAGCTCTAGTCCATGGGATAGCAAAGAGTCAGACATAGCAACTTAGCAACTGCACAGATATAGAAAACAAATTAATGGTTACCAAAGGAGAGACAGAAATGTGATGGGACAAATTATGTGTATAGGATTAATAGATTAAAAACTCTTATGTATAAAATAGCATCAAGTTTATTTTGTATCAGGTAAAGAATTATAGCCATTATTGTATGATGACATTTAAAAGAGTATAATCTGTAAAAATACTGAATCACTGTGTTGTACACCTGAAACTAGTATAATATTGTAAATTTACTATAGTTCAATTAAAAATAAACAAGATAAAATTTAAAATAAGTAAAAAATAAGCCGTGAATTTTCCACAGAGAATTGATGAAGACAATATTTTCTGGATGGTACAAATCACCAGACATTTAATAAAGGAAATTTCCATGAAAAAAATAAATAAATAAAGTGAGATATCACCTCACACAGGTCAGAATGGCCATCATCAAAAAATCTACAATGAATACTTGAGAGGATGTTGAGAAAAGGGAATGTTCTTGCACTATTGGTGGGAATATAAATTGATACAGCCACTATGGAAGACAGTATGGAGATCCCCTGAAAAAAATAGGAATAAAACCACCATATGACCCAGCAATCCCACTCTGAGGAAACCAAAGTTGAAAAAGATACATGTATTCCATTGTTCATTTCAGCACTATTTACAATAGCTAGAACATGGAAGCCAACTACATGTCCATCAACAGATGAATGGATAAAGAAGTTGTGGCCCATATACACACATTTTACTCATATTACTGAGTACATATTATTCAGCTATAAAAAAGGAAAAACAAATTGAATCAGTTTTAATGAGGTAGATGAACCTAGAACCTTTTATACAGAGTGAAGTGAGTCAAAAAGAGAAAAATACTGTATTCTAATGCATATATATGGAATCTAGAAAATGGTACTGAAGAATTTATTTACAGGGCAGCAGTGGAGAAACAGACAAAGAGAATAGATTTATGGAGATGGGGAGAGTGGCGGGGAGGGTGAGATGTAAGAGTAAAATGGAAACTTACATTACCATATGTAAAATAGATACCAATGGGAATTTGCTGTATGGCTCAGGAAACTCAAACAGGGGCTCTGTATCAAACTAGAGGGGTGGGATGGGGAGGAAGATGGGAGGGAGTTTCAAATGGGAGGGGATATATGTATACCTATGGCTGATTCACTTTGAGGTTTGACAGAAAACAGCAAAATTCTGTAAAGAAATTACCCTTCAATAAAAAATAAATTTAAAAAACAAATATTAAAAAAGGATTGTGTTTTAGATTTTGAGTTTTTATGTTTACTTTTTTGTATGTTTCCCATATACAATATATATTTTTTTTAACTGGGGTAAAAAGCAATGACCTTTATTTTTTAAATTAGTTTTTTGACAAAAATATAAACCAAATAAATATAGTGAAGAAACAATAAGAAAATGTTTGATCTCAGATACTAGCAACCAAATTGGAGAGAATACAAATAGTGTACCTGTACATTAAACATGATTTAATCCATAGTGTCAAGATCAAGTATATATTGAAATGTTATTGAATGAGATAATATTCTTAATGTTTATCAATTGTGCAAAAAATTTAAGATAAACACAAACAAAATAACTTCCAAATCAAGCAAAAACAAAACTTTAAAAGTCTAAAAAGAAAATCTACAAGTAATAGAATATTTATCAGATCTGTATCATGAGAGCAATCTCAGTTTTGAAGCAACAGGAGAAACCACAGAATGATAAACTAACATGCATGAACATAAAATATTTACAAGTTGCAAAAGGAAGAAAAAACAAAGAAGCAACAGATTAGGGGGAAATTTTAATATTATAGTTTGGAAATAATCATGCTTTAAATCTAATTTTATATTTTAATTGATCTTTATATTAACATCTAATTAGATATCTGGGAAAAGATTAAACTATCTCACACACAAAACTGTATAGAGGCTTACAAATAGTAAAACATAAGAGAATATGATCCCAAATAATAACCAAAATATAACTAATTAGAGCAATAGCTGGTTATCTTTCACTTAATAGAAAAAAATATATATAGTGTAAAAATGATATAAACAGCCAAAAATTGTATTTATCTTGAAACTAGATTATCATAGCTCATTTAAAATTTTACAAGCCTTTGAAGAAACTGTTTCGGCAGAAAATAATCTCACATCATTTGATTCCCTACTTCTTCCACATAGGGGACTTTGATTTTATGAATGTATTTTAAACCCAATGAATTTAGTCTTGCATTCTATTTTCACAGCTGTTCTTAAAAATAGGTATTACAATCCCCACTTGGAAAAAGAGAATGTTAAGGCTCAGAGTAGTAGAGTCAGTCATCCAATGCACGTATCAGAACTTTATTTCTGCTTCTGGAGATTAAGGTTTTCCATGGATATATACAGTCAGCAGTCCTCAGACATCATGTGTGAGACAGGCTTCCTCTTGAAGTACGAGGGGGAAGTTGGAATTCCTCTCGAGTGGAAGCAGGGGAATCAGCCCTCATCTCGAAATGAGGTGGGGAGTACCGGGTTCTTCTCAAGTTGCGATGGGTATCTTTGGAATCTCTCGAGTTGCCAAAATGGTATCAAGCCTCCTTCTGAGTTGTGAGGGGGAACTCGCGATTGCTCTAGAGTCACTGCAGGGAAATCAGGCTTCATCTCACGTTGAGGGGGGAATCTGGTGGTTTCTCTTGAGCTGTGGGGGAAAGCTCGGGGTTCCTCTCGAGTTGCGATGGGGATCTCAAGGAACTGTTCAGGTTGCCTCAGGGAGTCAAGCCTCCTTTTGAGTTGAAAGGAGGAACGCGGGATTGCTCTCAGGTCACTTCAAGGGAATCAGGCCTCATCTTGCATTGAGGGGGGAAATCTTACGGTTTTTCTCGAGTTGCAATGGGTATCTCAGGGTTCCTCTTGAGTTGCAATAGGGATCTGAGGGAACCGCTTGGTTTGCCTCAGGACAGTCAGACCTCCTTTCAAGTTGCGAGGGGTAACTCAGGATTCCTCTCGAGTCACTGCAGGGGAATAGCGCAGGAAACTCGGGGTTCCTCTCCAGTTGTGACAGAGATCTCGAGGTTCCTCTCAAGTTGCAACAGGGGAGTCAGGCCTCGTCTCGTGCTGAGTCATGGAAATACACTTTCCTCTCGAGTTGTGAAAGGGATGTCAGGTCTCCTGTCGAGTTGATGTGAGAAACTCGGGATTCTTCTCGAGGTTCAACAGGAAAGTCAGACCTCCCTTCATGTTGTGAGGGAAAACTCGGGGTTCCATTCGAGTCACTGCAGGGAAATCAGGCTTTATCTCGAGTTGAAGGGGAGCTCGGATTCCTTTTGGCTTGCAGTGGGAAACACATGGTTCCTCTAGAGTGGCAATGGGGAACTGGGGATACCTCTCAAGTGGCAACAGGGGAGTCAGGACTCCTCTTGAGTTGAGGTGGGGAAGTCGTGTTTCCTCTCGAGTTGCAGCAGGGGAGTCAAACCTCCTCTGGAGTTGTAGCAGAAACTTGGGTTTCTTCTCTAGTTATTGCTAAAAACTTGGCATTTCCTTGACAATTGCCACAGGGGCCTGAGAGCTCCTCTCAAAGTGCTAGGAGAAATCAGTGTCCCTCTGTATTTTCATCATGGGATGTAGGATTGCACTGGAGTCGTGGTGGGAAAGTCTGGGTTCACCTCAAGCTTGGTTGGTACTCAGGGTTCCTGGCAACTTGTGATGGGGCCTCCTGTTGAGTTCTCTTGGGGTGACTCATCTCTAGCAGGGATGGTCAGGGAGGCTTCTGTCTTGTTGCAGTGATGGGTGACTACTCACTTGTTTTGGCAAGGGACTACTCTATCGTTGTGGTCAGGGTCCACTCTGTAGTTCCAGAGTTTTGAGTCTTTCTAGTGGTGGTGTGCAAGCTTCTCTATACTTGTGGTGTGAGGTTCGTCTGTATTAGCAGAAGAGTGGCTCCTCTCTGGGTGTGATGTCCAGCGGGCTCCTCTCAAGTTGTGGTGGAGGGCTCCTCTTAGGGGGTGGCTGTGTCCTCTCCGGTTGGGGTGTGCATGTCTCAGTGCGGGAGGTCTTCCCTGCTTTGGTGCTATGGGTTCCTCACTTCTATTCGTGGGATTGCAGCTCTCTAGTTGTGAGGGCCTGCACTCGACTCCTGGACAAGGCAATGGCAACTCATTCCAGTACTCTTGCCTGGCAAATCCCATGGATGGAGGGGCCTGGTAGGCTGCAGTCCATGGGGTTGCAGAGTCGGACACGACTGAAGTGACTTAGCACCACCAGCAGCAGCAGCACTCGACTTCCTTCAGGGAGCTAGCCTCCATTGGAGGCAGAAGGTCTTCTCTCTAGGTGTGATATCCTGGGGGACACCTCTCGAGTTGTACCTAGGGAATCCGCTTCAGTTTTGGCCAGAGAGCCCTTCCATCATTTGGTGCAGTGACCCCTTTTCTTGTGCCAGCCTTGGGATCCTGTGAAATTATAGCAGGGAACTCAGGATGGCTCTGGGTTCCTTTAGAGTTGTGGTGGAGACTTAGGTCCTCTATAGTAGTGAAGTGCAAGCTGGTCCCTGTCTAAGTGCAATGTGTGCAAGGCTACTCTCTAGATATGGCTTGGGGTCCACTCTCATTGCAGTGGGTGTCCGCTCTTTATTTCCTGTGGATCGGCTGGTCTCTAGTTGTCTTTTGCCGCCACCTCTCTCATTGTGGCAGGGGAACGTCTCTTCAACTGTGGCAGTTGGGATCCTCTCTAGATGCCATAGACTGCTCTTCTCAAACTGGGAGGTGGGTGACTCCTCTATGGTTGTAATGAGAAGGGGCGCTTTTTCTCGTTGTGAAATGCAGGAAGCTACTGGCTATTTGTGGCAGGGCTGGCCTCCTGCTTAGTTGGGCTATGAGGCTTCCTCTCTGGTTGTGGTAGAAGGCTCTTCTCCAGTTCGGGTGGGATAGGCTCCTCTTGGGAATCCTCTGCAGTTGCATCAGGGTGTTGGGGCTCATGCTGAGTTGGGATGGGGAACTTGGGGATCCTCTCGAGTTGTGGCAGGAAACTTGGGGTTTCTCTTGAGTTGTGATGGGGAACTCGGGGATCCTCTCGAGTTGCAACAGGCGAGACAGACCTCCTTTTGAGGTGTGAGGGGGAAGTCGGGACTCCTCTCGAGTGGAAGCAGGGGAATCGTCCCTCATCTTGAGATGAGGCGGGAAACTCGGGGTTCCTCATGAGTTCCGACGGGAATCTCGGGGAAACTCTCGATTTGACAAAAGGGAGTCAATCCTCCTCTACTGTTGGGAAGGGGAAATCACAATTTCTCTCAAGTCACTGCAGGGTAATCGGGCCTCATCTCGCTTTGAGAGGGGAATCTCATGGTTTATCTCGATTTGCAAATGGAAACATGGGATTCCTCTCGAGTTGCAACCGGGACTTCAGGGAATCTCTCCTGTTGCCCAAGGAAAGTCAGGCCTCCTTCCAACTTGCCATGGGCACCTCGGGATTCCTCTCAAGTTGCTGCAGGGGAATAGGCCTCATCTTGAGTTGAGGCAGGAAACTCGGGGTTCCTCTCAAGTTGCAATAAGTGAGACGGTCCACCTCTTCAGGTATGAGGGGAAGGTCGGGATTCATCTCAAGTCGAAGCAGGGGAATCAGCCCCCATCTCGAAATGAGGTGGGAACACGGGGCTTTTCTCTTGTGTCAGGTAACTCGGGGAACCTCTGGAGTTGCATAAAGGGAGTCAAGCATCCTTTCAAGCTGCAAGGGGGAATGCAGGATTGCTCTAGAATCACTCTAGGGGAATGGGGTCTCATCTAGTGTTGAAGGGGGGATTTCATGGTTATTCTCGAGTTGCACTGGGAAGCTTGGGGTTCCTCTTGAGATGTGATGGGGACCTCAGGAAATGTCTCTTGTGCTTCAGGGAAGTCAGGCCTCCTTTAAATTTGCGATGGGCACCTCGGGATTCTTCTCAAGTCTCCATAGGGGATAGGGCCTCATCTCAAGTTGAGGTGGGAAACGGGCTTTTTCTAGAGGTGTAACAGGGGAGTCAGACCTCCCTTCGTGTTGTGAGGGGAACTCAGGGTTCCATTCGAGTGGGGTTAGGGTTAGGGTTAGAAGTTAAGGTTAAGGTTATGTCTTCAGGGGAATCAGACATAATCCAGAGTTGAGTGGGAGCTCGGTGTCCTTTGAACTTGCAGCAGGAACCTCAGGGTTCCTCTCGAGTTGAATAGGTGAGACAGGCCTCCTCTTGAGGTGCGAGGGGAAGTCAGGATTCCTCTCAAGTCAAAGCAGGGGAATCGGCCCACAATTTGAGATGAGGTGGGGAGCATGCACTCTTCTCAAGTTTCGACGGGAACTCAGCGTTCCTCTCGAGTTGCGATGGATATCTCAGGAACCTCTGGAATTGCATAAAGGGGGTCAAGCCTCCTTTTGTGTTGTGATACGGAACATGGGATTGCTCTAAAGTCACTAAAGGGGAATTGGGGCTCATCTCGCATTGAGGGGGGGTATCTCATGGTTTATCTCAAGTTGTGGCAGGAAGCTTGGGGTTCCTCTAAAGTTGAGAGGAAGACCTCAGGGAACCTCTCATGTTGCCTCAGGGGAGTCAGGCCTCCTTTTGACTTGCAAGGGGAACCTTGGGATTCCTCTCAAGTCACTGCAGAGGAATAGGGCCTCAACTCGAGTTGAGGCATAAAACTCAAGGTTCCTCTCCTTTGCAACAGGGAACTCGGTGGTTCCTATTGAGTTTCAACAGTAGAGTCAGGCCTCATCTCCTGATGAGTCATGTAACTCCACTTTCCTCTAGAGTGTAAAAGGGATGTCACTCCTGTCGAGTTGAGGCGGGGATCTCACCTATTTCTAGAAGTGCAACAGGGGAGTCAGACCTCCCTTCGTGTTGTGAGGGGAAACTCAGAGTTCCATCTGAGTCACTGTAGGGGAATCAGGCCTTATCTTGAACTGAGGGAAAACTCGATGTCCTTTCAACTTTCAGCAGAAACCTCGGGGCTCCTCTCGAGTTGCAATAGGTGAGACAGGCCTCCTCTTGAGGTGCGAGGGGAAAGTCAGGACTCCTCTCAAGTCAAAGCAGGGGAATCGGCCCTCATCTCAAGATGAGGTGGAGAACACAATGTTCTTCTCAAGTTGCAACGGGTATCTTGGGGAACCACTGGAGTTGCGTAAACGGAGTCAAGCTTCTTTTCAAGTTTCAAGAGGGAACTCAGGATTGCTGTTGAGTCACTGCAGGGGAATCGAGCCTCATCACGAGTAGAGTGGGGAATCTCATGGTTTTTCTCCAGCTGTGGCAGGAAGCTCTGGGTTCCTCTCAAGTTCAGACAGGGTCCTCAGGGAACCTCTCGTGTTGACACAGTGGAGCCAGGCCTCCTTTCAAGTTGCAAGGGGAACCTCGGGATTCCTCTAGAGTCTCTGCAGGGGGATAGGGACTTATCTCTAGTTGAGGTGTGAAACTTGGGGTTCTTCTCCAGTTGTGACAGTTTCCTACTGAGTTTTAACAGCAGAGTCAGATGTTGTCTTGTTTTGAGTCATGGAACTCTACTTTCCTCTTGAGTTGTAAAAGGGATATCAGACCTCATCTCGTATTGAGGCATGGAACTCTGCTTTTGTCTTGAGGTGTAAAAGGGGTGTCAGATTGAGGAAGGGAATTCAGGCATTTTCTAGAGGAGTCAGACCTCCTTTCGTGTTGTGAGGGGAAACTCAGTGTTCCATTCGAGTCCCTGCAGGGGAATCAGGACTTATCTCTAGTTGAGGAGGAACTTGGTGTCCTTCTGACTTGCAGCAGGAACCTCGGGGTTCCTCTTGACTTGCAATAGGTGAGACAAGCCTCCTCTTGAGGTGCGAGGGGAAAGTCGGGGTTCCTCTTGAGTCAAGGCAGGGGAATCTGCCCTCATCTCGAAACGAGGTGGGGAACACGGAGCTTTTCTCGAGTTGCAGCAGGAATCAAGGGATTCCTCTCAAATTGCAACGGGTGTCTTGGGGAACCTGTGGAGATGCATAAAGGGAGTCAAGCCTCCTTTCAAGTTTTGAGGGGTAACGCAGGATTGCTCTCGAGTGGCTGCAGGGGAATCGGTTTTCATGTTGCATTGAGGGAGGAATCTCGTGGTTTTTCTCGAGGTGTGGCAGGAACCTCGTGGTTCCTCTCGAGTTGCGACGAGGAGCTCAGGGAACCTCTCATGTTGGACGAGGTGAGTCAGGCCTACTTTCGAGTGTGAAGGGCACCTTTGGATTCGTCTCAAGTCCCTGTAGGGGAATACGGCCTCATCTCAAGTTGAAGCGGGGAACTTGGGGTTCCTCTCCAGTTGCGGCAGGGATCTTGGGGTTCATATTAGTTTCAACAGTGGAGTCAAACCTCATCTCATGTTGAGGCATGGAACTCCGCTTACCTCTGGAGTTGTAAAAAGGGTGTCAGGCCTCCTGTAGTGTTGAAGCAAGGATCTCGGGCTTTTTCTAGAGGTGCAACAGAGGAGTCAGACTTCCCTTCGTGTTGTGAGGGGGAATTTGGGGTTCCACTGGAGTTGAAGCAAGGGAATCAGGACTTATCTCGAGTTGAGGGGGACCTTAGTATCCTTTTGACTTGCAGCAGGATACTTCAGGGTTCCTCTCAAATTACAATAGGTGAGACAGGCCTCCTCTTGTGATGCAAGGGAAAAGTCAGGATTCCTCTCAAGTCAAAGCAGAGGAATTGGCCCTCAACTTGAGATGAGGTTGGGAACACGGGGTTCTTCTCCAGTTGCTTTGGGAAACTCAGGGTTCCTCTCAAATTGTGATGGGTAACTCAAGGAAAGCTCTAGAGTTGCAAAAAGAAATCCAGGCCTCGTTTTGAGTTGAGAGAGGGAAATCGGTATTGTTTTCAAGATGCTGCAGGGGAATCAGGCCTCATCTCACATTGAGGTGGGAATCTCGTGGTTTTTCTTGAGGTGTGGCTGGAAGCTTGGGGTTCCCCTCGAATTATGAAGAGGACCTCAGGGAACCTCTAGTGTGTCTCAGGGGAGTCAGGCCTACTTTTGAGATGCAAAGGGCACCTTGGGATTTCTCTCGAGTCACTTCAGGGGAAAAGGGCCTCATCTTGAGTTGAGGCGGGAAACTCGGGATTCCTCTCCATTTGCAACAGGGATCTCGGTGTTCTTATTAGTTTCAACGGGGGAGTCAGGCCTCGTCTCCTGTTGAGGCATGGAACTCTGCTTACCTCTGGAGTTGTAAAAAGGGTGTCAGGTTTCCTGTAATGTTGAGGCAGGGACCATGGGTTTTTTCTAAACATTAAACAAGGGAGTCACACCTACCTTCATGTTGTGAGAGGAAACTGGGGATTCCATTAGAGTCGAAACAGGGGAATCAGGACTTATCTTGAGTTGAGGGGACCTTGGTGTCCTTTTACCTTGTGGCAGTAAATCTCAGGGTTCCTTTCGAGTTGCCATAAGTGAGACAGGCCTCCTCTTTTGATGCGAGGGGAAAGTCGGGATTCCTCTCAAGTCGAAGCAGGGGAATCTGCCCTCATCTTGAGATGAGGTGGGGAACGCTGGGTTTTTCTCGAGTTTCATCAGGAAAGTCGGGGTTCCTCTCGAGTTGCGAGAGGGAGCCTGGGGAACTGCTCGAGTTGAAAAATGGTATTCAACCCTCCTTTCGAGTTTCGAAGGAGAACTCAGGATTCCTCTTGAGGTGCTACAGGGAAATTGTGCCTCATCACGAGTTGATGCCAAAACCTCGATGTTCATTTCCTGTCACAATGGGAATCTCAGGGTTCCTCTCGCATTGTGACGGGGATCTCAGGTAACCTGTCAAGTTGCCTCATGGGAGTCAGGTCTCCTTTCCAGTTGTGAGGGGGAGCTCGGGATTCCTTTTGAGGTGCTGCTGGGAAATCAGGCTTATCTCAAGTTGAGGCAGCAAACTTGGGTCTTCATTCAATTTCTAACAGTATTCTCCAGATTCCTCTAGAGTTGTGATGGGAATCTTGGGGTTCCTCTTGAGTTGTGATGGGGATCTCTAGGAACAACTCAATTTATCTCAGGGGAGTCAGGCCTCCTTTTGAATTGTGAAGGGGCAACTCTGGATTCCTCTCCAGTGGCTGCAGTGGAATAGGGCCTCATTTCCAGTTGAGGCAGGATACTCAGGGTTCCTTTCCGGTTGCGACAGGCGTCTTGGGATACCTATTGAGTTTCAACAGAGGAGTCAGGCCTCGTCTCATTTTGAGGCATGGAACTCCGCTTTCCTCTTGAGTTGTAAAAGGGATGTCAGACCTCCTGTTGAGTTGAGGCGGACAAATTGGGCTTTTTCTAGAGGGGCAACAGGGGAGTCAGACTTCACTTCGTGTTTTGAGGGGAAACTCAGAGGTTCCATTCAAGTCACTGCAGCGGAATCAGGCCTCATCTCGACTTTAGGGGGAGTTCTTTAGGTGTTCTTTTGACTTGCAGCAGGAAACTTGGTGTTATTCTCGAGTTGCAATAAGTGAGACAGGTCTCCTCTTGAGATGCGAGTTGAAATTCGGAATTCCTCTCTAGTGAAAGCAGGAGAATAGGCCCTCGTTTGGAGATGAGGTGGGGAACACAGGGCTCGTCTCAAGCTGTAGAGGGAAACTCGGGGTTCCTCTTGAATTGCGTTGGGTATCTTGGGGAACTTCTGGAGTTGCATAAAGGGAGTCAAGCTTCCTTTCAAGTTTAGAAGGAGAACTCAGGATTGCTCTGGAGGTGCAGCAGATGAATCAGGGCTCATCTCGCATTGAGGGGGGAATCTCGTGATTTTTCTCGAGTTGTGGCAAGAAGCTCAGTGTTCTTCTCGAGTTGTGACATGGACCTCAGGGCACCTCTCATGTTGCCACAGTGGAGTCAGGCCTCCATTCAAGTTGCAACGGGCCCCTCGGGATTCCTCTTACATCGCTGCAGGAGAATAGGGCCTCATCTCCAGTTGCGGCAGGATACTCTGTGTCCTTTCAACTTGCAGCAGGAACGTTGGAGTTCCTCTCGAGTTGCAATAGGTGCAACAAGCCTCTTCTTGAGGTGAGAGTGGAAAGTTGGGACTCCTCTCAAATTTGAGCAGGGGAATCGGCCTTCATCCTGAGATGAGGTGGGGAACACTGGGTTCAGCAGGAAACTTGGGATTCCTCTCAAGTTGCAACGGGTATCTCAGGGAACTTCTGGAATTGCATAAAGAGAGTCAAGCCTCCTTTCAAGTTTTGAGAGGAACTCGGGATTGCTCTCAAGGCACTGCAGAGGAATTGGGCCTCATCTCACGATGAAGGGTGAATCTCATGGTTTTTCTCCAGTTGTGGTGGGAAGCTGTGGCTTCCTCTTAAGTTGCAACAGGGACCTGAGGGAACCTATCCTGTTGCCTCAGGTGAGTCAGGCCTTTTTTTGAGTTGCAATGTGGAACTGTGGTTTCCTCTCAAGTCCCTGTAGGGGAATCTGCTCTCATCCCGACTTGAGGTGGGAAACTCGATGTTCCTGTTGAGTTGTGGTGAGTATCTCAGGATTCCTCTAGAGTTGCAACAGGGATCTCAGGGTACCACCCGGGTTGCCTCAGGGGAGTCATGCCTCCTTTCAAGTTGTGAAGAGGATCTCGGGATCCCTCTTGTGTCATAGCAGAGGAATCAGCCTTCTTCTCGAGATTTGGTGGGAACATGGGGTTCTTCTTGAGTTGTCTCAGAAACCTCGGGGTACCTCTTGAGATGCAGCAGGGAACTTGGGCTTCCTCTCTAATTGTGAAAGGGATCTGAGGCACCCTCTCTAGTTGCAAACAGAGAGTCGAGCCTCATATCAAGTTGCCAGGTAGAAATCGGCATTGCAATCTGGTCGCTGCAGTGGAATCTGGCTTCATCTCCGGTTGAGGGGGGATTTTGTGATTTTTCTTGAGTTGTGGGAGGAAGCTCGGGGTTCCTCTACAGTTGCGAAGGGCTTCTCAGGGTACCGCTTGGGTTACTTCAGAGGAGTCATGACTTCTGTCGAGTTGTGAGGGGCACCTCGGGATTCCTCTAGAGTCGCTGCAGGAGAATAGGGCCTCATCTCGTGTTGAGGAGGGAAACTCAGGGTTCTTTTCCAGTTGTGAAGGTATCGAGTTTCAAACAAGGGAGTCAGGCATCATCTCCTGTTGAGGAATGGAAGTCCACTTTCCTCGAGAGTTGTAAATGGATGTCAGGCCTCCTGTTGAGTTGAGATGGGGAACTCAGGCTTTTTCTAGAGATGAAATAGGGGAGTCAAGCCTCCTTTTGTGTTGTGAGGGGAAGCTCAGAATTCCATTTGAGTTGTTGCAGGGGAATCAGGCCTTATCTCGAGTTGAGAGGGAAATTGGTGTCCTTTCAACTTGTGGCAGGATCCTCCGTGTTCCTCTTGAGTTGCTATAAGTGAGACAAGCCTCCTCTCTAGGTGAGAGTGGAAAGTAGGGACTCCTCTCGAATTGAAGCAGGGGAATCGTCCCTCATCTCTAGATGAGGTGGGTAACACTGGGTTTTTCTCGAGTTGCAGCAGGAAACTTGGGATTCCTCTCAAGTTGCTATGGGTATCTTGGGGAACCTCTGGAGTTGCATAAAGGGAGTCAAGCATCCTTTCAAGTTTTGAGAGGCAACTTGGGATTACTCTTGAGGTGCTACAGACGAATTGGGGCTCATCTTACATTGAGAGGGCAATCCCTTCGTTTTTCTCAAGTTGTGACTGGAAGCATGGAGTTCCTCTTCAGTGTGACTGGGACCTCAGGGAACCTCTCGTGTTGCCACAGTGGAGGAAGGCCTCCTTCCGAGTTGCAATGGGTGCCTCAGGATTCCTATCAAGTTGCTGCAAGGGAATCTCAAGTTGTGGCGGGAAACTCAGGGTTACTCTCCAGTTGCGATAGGGATCTCAGGATTCCTATCAAGTTTCAACAGGGGAGTCAGGACTTGTTTCGTGTTGAGTCATGGAAGTCCTGTTTCCTCTAGAGTTGTAAAAGGGGTGTCAGGCCTCCTGTTGAGTTGAGGCAGGGAACTGTGGCTTTCTCTACAGGTGCAGCATGGAAGTCAGACTTCTCTTCCTGTTACAAGGGGAAACTAGGGGTTCCATTCGAGTCACTGCAGGGCAATCAGGCCTTATCTTAAGATGAGGGGGTACTTGGAGTCCTTTCCACTTGTGACATTAATCTGGGGGTTCCTCTTGAGTTGCAATAGTTGAGACAGGACTCCTCTTGAGGTGCAAGGGGAAAGTTGGGATTCCACTAGAGTTGAAGCAGCAGAATTGTCCCTCATGTTGAGATGATGTGGGGAACACAGGGCTCTTCTCGAGTTGTGGCACAAAACACGGGGTTCCTTTTGAGTTGCAATGGGTATCTTGGGGAACCTCTGGAGTTGCATAAAGGGAGTCAAGTGTCCTTTCAAGTTTTGAGAGGGAACTCAGGATTGCTCTCGAGGTGCTGCCAAAAAATGGTTTCTAATCTCACATTGAGGGGGTAATCTCATTGTTTTTCTTGAGTTGCTACAGGAAACTCAGGGTTCCTCTCCAGTTGCTAATGGGAACTCAGTGAATCTCTCGTGTTGCCATGGTTGAGTCAGGCTTCCTTTTGAGTTTCAAGGGGCCCCTAGGGATTCCTCTTGCAGGGAAATAGGGCCTCATCTCGAGTTGAGTCGTGAAACTCAGGGTTCTTCTCCAGTTACGACAAGGATCTTGGGGTTTCTATCATGTTTCAACAGGGAAGTCAGGCCTCATTTGTTGAGGCATGGAACTCCATTTTTCTCTTGAGTTGTAAAAGGGGTGTCAGGTCTCCTGTCCAATTGAGGCAGGGAACTGGGGATTTTTCTAGAGGTTCAACAGGGGAGTCAGACCACCCTTTGTGTTGTGAGAGGAAACTAGGGGTTCCATTCGAGTCACCACAGGGCAATCAGGCCTTATCTTGAGTTGAGGGGGATCTCGGTGACCTTTCAACTTGTGGCAGGCACCTTGGGGTTCCTCTTAAGTTGTGATAGGTCAGACAGGCCTCCTCTTGAGGTGCAAGGGGAAAGTCGAGATTCCTCTAGATTTGAAGAAGGGGAATCGGCCCTCATCTCGAGATGAGGTGGGGAACACGGGGCTCTTCTCGAGTTACAGTGTGAATTGGGGTTCCTCTCGAGTTGTGACAGTTATCTCGGCGAACCTCTGGTGTTGCACAAAGGGAGTCAAGCCACATTTTAAGTTTTGAGAGGAAACTCGGTATTGCTCTCAAGGTGCTTCAAGGGAATCGGGCCTCATTTCATGTTGAGGGGGGAATCTCGTGATTTTTCTTGAGTTGCAGCAGGAAGCTTGGCATTCCTCTCAAGTTGTGATGGGGACCTCAGGGAACCTCTCATGTTTCCACAGTGGAGTCAGGTCTCCTTTCAAGTTGCAAGGGACCCCTTGGGACTGCTCTTGAGTTGGAATAGGGCCTAATCTTGAATTGCAGCAGGTAACTCAATGCTCCTCAAGAGTTGTGATGGGTATCTCGACCTCATGAGTTTCATAAAGGGAGTCAAGCCTCCTTTCAAGTTGCGAGAGGGAACTCAGGGTTGATCTCGTGGCCCTGCAGGGGAACCGGGCCTCATTTCATGATGAGGGGTGAATCTCATGGTTTTTCTTCATTTGCAGCGGGAAGTTCTAGCTTCTTCTCAGGTATAGACAGGTATCTGAAGCAACCTATCCTGTTGCCTCAGGTGAGTCAGGCCTGTTTTTGAGTTGCAATGGGGAACTGGTGTTTCCTTTTGTGTCGCTGCAGTGGAATCTGGCCTCATCTGGAGATGACGTGGGAATCTCGGATTCTTCTCAAGTTTGGAAGAGTATCTCGGGATTCCTTTCGAGTTGTAAAGGGGTTCTCGGGATACTGCTCATGTTGCCTCAGGGGAATCATGCCTCCTTTCACGTTGCAAGGGGGATCTCGGGATTCCTCTAGTGTCAAAACAGGGAAATTGGCCTTCATCTTGAGATTTGGTGGAAACACGTGGTTCTTCTTGGGTTGTGGCCAGAAACAGAGTACCTCTCGAATTGCGGTTGGAAACTTGGGCTTCTTCTCGAGTTGTGACGGGGATCTGAGGCAACCTCTCTGCTTGTAATAGGGAATCAAGCCTCATTTCCATCTGTGAGGTGAAAATGGGCATTGCACTCTGTCGCTTCAGTGGAATCCGGCCTCATCTCGGGTTGAGAGGGGATCTTGTAATTTTTCTCGAGTTGCAGGCGGAAGCTTGGGTTTCCTCTCGAGTTGTGATGGGGATATCAGGGTAGCACTCGGGTAGACTCAGGGGAGTCAGGCCACCTTTCGAATTGCGAGGGGAACCTCGTGATTCCTCTCGAGTCACTGCAGGGGAATCAGGCCTTATCTCGAGTTGAGAGGGAATTCAGTGTCCTTTTGACTTGTGGCAGTATCCTCAGTGTTCCTCTCAAGTTTCAATTAGTCAGACAGGTGCGAGGGGAAAGTCAGGATTCCTCGTTGTAGTAAGGGAATTGAGTTGTAGTAAGGGAATCGGCCCTCATGTCGAAATGAAGTATGGAACACAGGGCTCTTCTCAAGTTGGGGTGGGAAACTCAGGCTCCCCTCTAGTTGCGACAGGTATCTTGGGGATCCTCTGGAGTTGCTTGCATAAAGGGAATCAAGCCTCCTTTCAAGTTTCAAGAGGGAACTCGGGATTGCTCTCGAGTTGCTGCAGACAAATCGGGCCTCATCTCGCATCTAGGGAGGAATCTCATGGTTTTTCTCGAGTTGTGGCTGGAACCTCGGGGTTCCGCTTGAGTTATGACCAGGATCTTAGGGAACCTCTCGTGTTGACACAGTGAAGTAAGGCCTCCTTTTGAGTTGCAAGGGGTACCTCGGGATTCTTCTCTAGTTGAGAGGAATAGGGCCTCATCTCGAATTGAGGAGGGAAATTCAGTATTCCTTTCCTGTTGGGACAGGGATCTCAGGATTCCTATCAAGTTTCAACAGGGGGTCAGGACTCATCTCATGCTGAGGCATGGAACTTCGCTTTCCTCTCGAGTTGTAAAAGGGGTCTCAGGCCACCTCTGGAGCTGAGACAGGAAACTTGGGCTTTTTCTACAGGTGCAATATGGGAGTCAGACTTCCCTTACTGTTACGAGGAGAAACTCGGGGTTCCATTCAAGTCACTGCTGGGGAATCAGGACTTATGTCGAGTTGAGGGGATACTCAGAGTTCTTTCCACTTGTGGCATTAATCATGGGGTTCCTCTCCAATTGCAATAGGTGAGACAAGCCTCCTCTTGAGGTGCAAGGGGAAAGTCAGGATTCCCTCTAGAGTCGAAGCAGGGGAATAGGCCCTCATCTTAAGATGAGGTGGGGAACACTGGGCTCTTCTCGAGTTGAGGTGAGAAACTTGGGGCTCCTCTGGAGTTGCATAAAGAGTCAAACCACCTTTAAAGTTTCGAGAAGGAATTCAGGGTTGCTCTCGAGGTTCCAGGAGAAGGCAATGGCAACCCACTGCAGTACCCTTGCTGGAAAATCCCATGGGCGGAGGAGCCTGGTAGGTGGCAGTCCATGGGGTCTATGAGGGTTGAACACGACTGAGTGACTTCACTTTCACTTTTCACTTTCATGCATTGGAGAAGGAAATGGCAACCCACTCCAGTATTCTTGCCTGGAGAATCCCAGGGATGGGGGAGCCTGGTGGGCTGTCTATGGGGTCACACAGAGTTGGACATGACTGAAGCGACTTAGCAGCAGCAGCAGCAACAGGAGCCACAAGGGATTCAGGCCTCATCTCATGTTGAGGGGGAAATCTCATGATTTTTCTTGAGTTTTGGCCGGAAGGTCGGCGTTCCTCTTGAGTTGCAATGGGGACCTCAGGGAACCTCTCATGTTGCCACAGTGGAGTCAGGCCTCCTTTTGTATTGCAGGGGGCCCCTTGCGATTCCTCTGGAGTCACTGCAGGGTAATTGGGCCTCATCTTGAGTTGCAGTGGGAAACTCAGGGTTCTTCTTGAGTTGCCATGGGTATTGGGAAACCTCTGGAGTTTCATAAAGGAACTCAAGCCTCCTGTCAAGTTGTGAGAAGGAACTCGGAGTTACTCTGGATGTGCTGCAGGGGAATGGGGCCTCATCTCAGGTTGAGGGGGGAATCTCGTGGATTTTCTCGAGTTGCAGCAGGAAGCTCAGGGTTACTCTCTAGTTGTGACGGGATCTCAGGGAACCTTAGGCCTCCATTAGAGTTGCAAGGGCCCCCTCAGGTTTCCTCTTTCTTGGCTGCAGGGGAATAGGGCCTCATCTCGAGTTGCAGTGGGAAACTTGGGGTTCCTCTCAAGTTGCAGTATGTGAGACAGGCCTCTTAAGGTGAGAGTGGAGAGTCATGATTCCTCTCTAGCTGAAGCAGCGGAATTGGCCCTCATCTCGACATGAGGTGGGGAACATAGGTTCTTATCGAATTGTGGCGAGAAATTCGTGGTTCCTCTTGAGTTCTGACAGGGATCTGGAGGAACTCCTCGAGTTGCAAAAAGGGAGTCAAGCCTCCTTTCAAGTTGCGATGGGGAACTCGGGATTGCTCTCGAGTTGCTCGAGGGGAAACAGGCCTCATCTCAGGTTGAGGGGGGAATCTCGTGGTTTTTCTCGAGTTGTGGAAGGAAGCTCAGGGTTCCTCTCTGGTTGTGACGGGATCTCAGGGAACCTCAGGCCTCCATTAGAGTTGCAAGGGCCCCCTCAGGTTTCCTCTTTCTTGGCTGCAGGGGAATAGGGCCTCATCTCGAGTTGCAGTGGGAAACTCAGTGTCCTTTCGACTTGCTGCGGGAACCTTGGGGTTCCTCTCAAGTTGCAGTATGTGAGACAGGCCTCTTCTTGAGGTGAGAGTGGAGAGTCATGATTCTTCTCTAGTTGAAGCAGGGGAATCGGCCCTCATCTCAACATGAGGTGGGGAGCTCGGTGTTTTTCTTGAGTTGTGATGGGGATCTCAAGGAACATGTCAAGTTGTCTCATGGGATTCAGGTCTCCTTTCCAGTTGTGAGGGGGAACTCGAGATTCCTTTAGAGGTTTTACAGGGGAATCAAGCCTTATCTTGAAGTGAGGCAGGAGACTCGGGTCCTTTCTCAAGTTGTAATAGGATTCCTGAGGTTTATATCGAGTTGTGACGGAAATCTTGGGGTTTTTTTTTTGAGCTGTGACGGGGATCTCAGGAATCCACTCAATTTGTCTCAGGGGAGTCAGGTCTCCTTTTGAGTTGTGAATTGGAACTCGAGATTCTTCTCAAGTCGAAGCACAGAAATCGGGCCTCGTCTCGAGATGTGGTGCAGAACATGGCGTTCTTCTAGAATTGTGGCGAGAAACTCAGGGTTCCTCTTGAGTTGTGATGGGGATCTGGAGGAACCCCCTCGAGTTGCAAAAAGGGAGTCAAGCCTCCTTTTGAGTTGCTATGGGGAACTCAGGATTTCTCTGGAGTCACTGAAGGGGAAATGGGCCTCATCTCAGGTTGAGGGGAGATCTCCTGGTTTTTCTCGAGTTGTGGCGTGATGGGCAGGTTTCATCTAGATTTGCTATGGGGATCTGGGGGAATGTATCGAGTTGCAAAAGGCTAGTCAAGCCTTCTT
The DNA here is from genome assembly GCF_055505025.1 of Bos grunniens. Lineage (NCBI taxonomy): Eukaryota > Metazoa > Chordata > Mammalia > Artiodactyla > Bovidae > Bos > Bos grunniens. Next base: position 119,954,234 of record NC_141168.1, read on the forward strand.
TTGAGTTGCGATGGGAAACTCTGGAATGCTCTCGAGTTACTGAACGGGAATGGGCCTCATTTCGGGTTGAGAGTGGATCTCGTGGTTTTTCTCTAGTTGTGGCAAGAAGCTCGGGATTACTCTCCAGTTGCTACAGGGATCTGAGGGAACCTCTCGAGTTGCAAAATGAGAGTCAAGCCTCATTTCCAGTTGCCTGGGGAAACTCGTGATTGCCCTCGACTCGATCCTGTGGAATCAGGCCTCATTTCGGGTTGAGGGGAAATCTTGTGGTTTTTCTGGAGTTGCCTTGGGAAGGTCGGTGTTCATTTCGAGTTGTGTCAGGGATCTGTGGGAACTTCTCGAGTTGCAAATAGGGAGTCAAGCCTCCTTTTGAGTTGCTGGTGGGAACACAGAATTCCTCTTGAGGTGCTGCAGGGGAATCTGGCCTCATCTTGAGTTGCAGCAGGAAGCTCAGGGTTCCTCTTGAGTTGTGACAGGGATCTTGGGCAACCACTCGAGTTGCAAAATGGGAGTCAAGCCTCCTTTCCAGTTGCCTGGGGTAATTTGGGAAGGACCTCAAGTCCCTGCCATGGAATCAGGCCTCTTCTCGTGTTTACAGTAATCTTGTGGTTTTTCTGGATTTGCAGCAGGAAGCTTGGGGTTCCTCGTGAGTTGCAATGGGGATCTGAGGGTACCTCTCGATTTGCAAAAAGGGAGTCAACACTCTTTTTGAATTTCAAGGGGGAACTCGTCATTCCTCTCAAGGTGCTGCAGGGAAATTGTGCCTCATCTCGAGTTCAGGTGGGAAATTTTGTGTTCCTTTCCTATCGCAATGGGAATATCAGGGTTCCTCTCGAGTTGCAACGGGGATCTCAGGAACCTGTCAAGTTGCCTCATGGGAGTCAGGTCTCCTTTCCAATTGTGAGGGGGAACTCAGGGAATCAGGCCTCATCTCAAGTTGAGGCAGGAGACTCGGGGCTCCTCTAGAGTTGTGACAGGAATCTCGGGGCTCTTCTTGAGTTGTGACAGGGATCTCAGGGAACCACTCTATTTGCCTCAGGGGAGTCAGGCCTGCTTTTGAGTTGTGAGCTGGAACTCGGGATTTCTCTCAAGTCGAAGCAGGGAAATTGGGCCTCATCTCAAGATGTGGTGCAGAACTTGGGGTTCTTCTCAAATTGTGGCAAGAAACTCGGGGTTCCACTCGAGTTGCGATGGAAATCTGGAGAAACCTCTCCAGTTTCAAAAAGGGAACCAAGCCTCCTTTCGAGTTGCAAAGGGGAAATTGGGATTGCTCTCGAGTTACTGAAGTGGAATTGGACCACATCTCGGTTGAGGTGGGATCTTGTGTCTTTTTGTCCCATTGCAGTGGGAAGCTCAGCGTTCCTCTAGAGTTGTGACGGGGAACTAGGGTACCTCTGTTGTTGCAAATAAGGAGTCAAGCCTCCTTTCCAGTTTCCCAGGATAACTTAGGATTGCTCTCGAGTCGCTGCATGGGAATGGGGCCTCATCTTGCTTTGAGGGGAGATCTCGTGGTTTTTCTCGAGTTCTGATGGGAATCTTGGGGTTCCTCTCATGGTGTGATGGGGATCTCAGGGAATCTCTCATTTGCCTCCAGAGAGTCAGGCCTCCTTTCAACTTGTGAGGAGGAACTTTCAATTCCTCTTGAGAACTTGCAAGGGAATTGGGCCTTATCTTGGGTTAAGGCAGGAAACTAGTCGTTCCTTTCCAGTTGTGACAGGATTCTGAGGGAACCTCTTGAGTTGAAAAAAGGGAATCAAGCCTTCTTTCGAGTTGACATGGGGAATTCGTGATTGTTCTCCACTGATGCATTGGATTCAGGCCTCATTTTGGGTCGAGGGGGGATATTGTGGTTTTTCTCAAGTTGCAGCATGCAACTCGGGGTTCATCTCAAGTTGTGACTGGGATCTGGAGGACCCTCTTGAGTTGCAAAAAGGGAGACAACCCTCTTTTCTAGTTGCCCAGGGGAACTCATTATGGCTTTCAAAATGATTCAGGGTAATTGGGCCTCATCTCAAGTGGAGGTGGGAAACTTGGGGTTCCTCTCTAGTTGCAGAGGAAATCTTGGGGTTCCTTTCAAGTTGTGATGGGGATCTCGGGGAACCTCTTGATTTGCCTCAGGAGACTCAGGCCTCCTTTCTAGTTCTGAGGGGAAATTCTGGATTCCTCTTGAGTCAAAACAGGAGATCAGGCCTCATCTCGAGATGTGGTGGGGAACATGGTGTTCTTGAATTGTAGTGGGGGCCTTGAGATTCCTCTCGGTTTCTTACGAGGATCTCAGGGAATCTCTCAAGTTGCAAAAAGGGAGTCAAGCCTCCTTTTGAGTTGCAAGGGGGAACTTGGGATTGCTCTCAAGTCACTGCAGTGGAATCGGGCCTCATCTTGGTTGAGGTGGGATCTTGTGTTTTTTTGTTCCATTGCAGTGGGAAGCTTGGGGTTCCTCATGAGTTGCAATGGGGATCTGGGGGAGCCTTTTGAGTTGCAAAAGGGAGGCAAACATCCTTTCTAGTTGCAAGGGGGAACTTGGGACTGCTCTCGAGTCACTGAAGGGGAATTGGGCCTCATCATAAGATAAGTGGGGAATCTCATGGTTTTTCTCCATTTGCCATGGGAAGCTTGGCTTCCTTTCGAGTTGTGACAGGGACCTGAGGGAACCTATCCTGTTGCCTCAAGTGTAGTAGTAGTGTAGTGTAGTCACTCAGTCGTGTCCTACTCTTTGTGACCCTGTGAACTATAGCCCACCAGGTTCCTCTGTCCATGGGACTCTCCAGACAAGAATACTGTTGTGGATTGCCATTTCCTTCTCCAGGGGATCTTCCCGACCCAGGGATTGAACCTGGGTCTCCTGCATCACAGGCAGATGCTTTACCCTCTGAGCCACCAGGGAAGCCCTAACCTGTTGCCTCAAGTGAGTCATGCCTTTTTTCAAGTTGCAAAGGGGAACTGGGGTTTCCTCTCCTGTTGCTGCATGGGAATCTGGCCTCATCTCGAATTCAGGTGGGAAACTCGGGGTTCATGTCGAGTTGCAATGGAGATATCAGAGTACCACTTAGGTTGCCTCAGGGTAATCAGGCCTCCTTTTGAGTTGTGAGGGGGAGCTCAGGATTGCTCCTGAGTCGCTGCAGGCAATCGGGCCTCATCTCTGGTTGAGGAGGTATCTCGTGGTTTTTGTCAAGTTGCTGCATGAAGCACTGTGTTCCTCTCAAGTTTCGAAGGGGATCTCAGGGAACCTCTCGTGTTGCCTCAGGGGATTTAGGCCTCATTTCCAGTTGTGAGGGCAAACTTGGGATTCCTTTTGAGGTGCTTCAGGGGAATTGGGCCTCATCTCGAATTGAGGCGTGAACCTCGGGGTTCCTCTCGAGTTCCGACGGGGATCTCGGGGTTCCGCTCATGTTGCGATGGGGACCTAAGGGAGTCTCTTCATTTCTATCTGGAGTGTCAGGCCACCTTTCTAGTTCTGATGGGGATTTCAGGATTCCTCTCGAGTCGAAGCAGGGGAATGGGCCTTCATCTCAAGATTTGTTGGGAACACAGGGTTCTTCTTGAGTTGTGGCAGGAAACTCGGGTACCTCTCGAGTTGAGGTGGGAAACTTGGGCTTCCTCTTGAGTTGTGACAGGGATCTGAGGCAACCTCTCAAGTTTCAAACAGAGAGTCAAACCTCCTTTCCAGTTGTGTGTTGGAGATTGGCATTGCACTTAGTCACTGCAGTGGAATCTGGCCTCATCTTGGGTTGAGGGGGGATCTTGTGATTTTTCTCGAATTGCAGGGGGAAACTAGGGGTTCCTCTCAAGTTAAGACAGGGATCTGGTGGAACCTCTCTAGTTGTAAAACGGGAGTCAAGCCTCCTGGGGGAACTCTGGGTTGCCCTATAGTCACTACAGGGGAATCGGACCTCATCTCATGTTGAGGGGGATCTCGTGGTTTTTCTCGAGTTGTGGCAGGAAGCTCAGGGTTCCTCTCGATTTACGTTGGGTATAAGGGAACCTCTCAAGTTGAAAAATGCTTATTAAGCCTTCTTTCCTGTTGCTGGGGGGGGGGGGGGACTCAGGATTGACATCGAGTTGCTTCAGGGGAATCTGACTGATCTTGACTTGTGGTGGGATTCTCAGGTTTCCCCTCGTGTTGTGACAGGAATCAAAGGGAACCTCTCAAGTTGCAAAAAGGGAGTAAAGCCTCCTTTCAAGTTGCAAGGGGGAACTCGAGATTGCTATTGAGTTGCTGAAGGGGAATCGGGTCTCATCTTGGGTTGAGGGAGGATCTCGTGGTTTTTCTCGAGTTGTGGTAGGAAGTTCAGGGTTCGTCATGAGTTGCGACAAGGATCTTACAGAACTTCGTGAGTTGCCTCAGGGGAGTCAGTCCTCCTTTCCAGTAGTAAGGGGGGACTCGGGATTTCTCTCGAGGTGCTTCAGGGGGATTGGTCCTCATCTTGAGCTGAGGCACGAAACTCGGGGTTCCTCTCGAGTTGTGACGGGGATCTGGGGGAACATCTCGAGTTGCAAAAAGGGAGTCAAGCTTGCTTTCCACTTGTGAGGGAGAACTTGGGATTGCTCTTGATTCGCTGCAGTGGTATCCCGCCTCACCTCGGGTTGAGGGGTGTCTTATGGTTTTTCTCTCATTTTGGTCGGAAGCTAGGGGTTTCTCTCAGGTTGTGACAGGGATCTGCAGGAATCTCTCGACTTACAAAAAGAGAGTCAAGCCTCCTTTCTAGTTCTGGGGGGAACTCGAGATTTCACTGGAGTCACTGTGTGGTAATGGGGCCTCATTTCTGGGTGAGGGGGGATGTCGTGGATTTTTCTCGAGTTATGACAGAAAGCTTGGGGTTCCTCTAGAGTTGCAATGGGGATCTCAGGGAACCTCTCAAGTTGCATATGGAGAGTCAGGCCTCCTTTTCAGTTGCAAGGGGGAACTCGGGATTGCTCTCAAGTCACTGCAGTGGAATCCTGCCTCATCTCGGATTGAGGGGGAGAACTTGTGGTTTTCATCGAGTTGTGGTGGGAAGCACAGGGCTTCTCTTGAGTTGCGACAGGGATCTCAGTGAACCTCTCGAGTTTCAAAATGTGTGTCAAGCCTCCTTTCCAGTTGCCCGGGGGAACTCAGGATTGCTCTTGAGTCGCTGCAGGGAAATCTGACCTCATCTCGAGTTGAGGCAGAAACTCGGTGTTCCTCTCGAGTTGTGATGGGAATCTAGCGGAATCTTTCGAGTTGCCAAAAGGGAGTCAAGCCTCCTTTCAAGTTGTGAGAGTGAACTCGCCATTGCTCTTGAGTTGCTGAAGGGGAATCGGGGCTCATCTCGGGTTGAGGGAGGATATGGTGGGTTTTCTCGAGTTGGGGCAGGAAGCTTGGGGTTCCTCTCCAGTTGCGACGGGGATCTGGGGGAACCTCTTAAGTTACAAAATGGTGTCAAGACTCCTTTCAAGTTCCATGGGGAACTCGGGATTTCACTTGAGTTACTGTGAGGTAATGGTGCCTCATTTCTGGGTGAGGGGGATCCATAGTTTTTCTTAAATAGTGATGGAAAGCTGGGGACTCCTCTCGAGTTGCAACAGGGATCTCAGTGAACATCCCAAGTTGCCTCAGGAGAGTCAGGTTTCCTTTTGAGTTGTGAGGGGGACCTAGGGATTGCTCTCGAGTGGCTGCAGGGGAATCGAGCCTCATCTCAAGTTGAAGCAGGAAACTCTGGGTTCCTCTCGAGTTTCAAAATCGGGAGTCAAGTCTCCTTTCTAGTTGCCTGGGGGAACTCAGGATTGCCCTTGACTCGATTCTGTGGAATCAGGCCTCATTTCGGGTTGAGGAGAAATCTTGTGCTTTTTCTGGCATTGGGTTGGAAGGTCGGTGTTCCTTTCAAGTTGCATCGGGGATCTGTGGGAACTTCTTGAGTTGCAAATAGGGAGACAAGCCTCCTTTCGAGTTGTTAGGGGGAACTTGGGATTCCTCTGGAGGTGTTGTAGGGGAATCTGGCCTCATCTCAAGTTGACGCAGGAAGCTCGGGGTTCCTTTTGGGTTGTGACGGGGATCTTGGGGAACTGCTCAAGTTGCAAAATGGGAGTCAAGCCTCCTTTCCAGTGGCCTGGGTAACTCGAGAATGACCTTGAGTCACTGCAGCGGACTCAGGCCTCATCTCGGGTTGAGCAGGGATCTCATGGTTTTTCTCGAGTTGTGGTGGGAAGCTTGGGGTTCCTCTTGACTTGCAACAGTGAACTGGTGGAACCTCTCGAGTTGCAAAAGGGGAGTGAACCCTCCTATCAAGTTACAAGGGGGAACTTGGGATTGCTTTCCAGTCACTGCAGTGGTATTGGCCTCATCTCGGGTTGAGGGGGTTCTTGTGATTTTTCTCGAGTTGTGACTGGAAGCTCGGGGTTACTCTCAAGTTTCGACAGGGATCTGGGGCACCCTCTTCTGTTACTAAAAGGAAATGAGGAGGTTTCCTTTAAGGTTGCGAGGGGGAACTAGGGATTGCTCTTGAATCGCTGAAGGGGAATCTGGCCTCACCTCGGGTTGAAGGGGGATCTCGTGGTTTTTCTCGAGGTGCGGTTCAAAGCTCAGGAATCCTGTCGAGATGTGGTGGGGATCTCAGTAATCCTCTCAAGTTGCCTCAGAGGAGTCAGGCCTCCTTTCCAGTTGTAAGGGGAAACTCGGGATTCCTCTTGAGTTGCTGCATAGGAATCCAGCCTCATGTCCCATTGAGGCAGGAAACTCGGGGTTCCTCTCAAGTTTTGACAGGGATCTCAGGGTTCCTCTCAAGTTGTGACCGGGATCTCAGGGAACTTCTCTATTTGCCTCTGGGGAGTAAGGCCTCCTTTAGTGTTGCATGGGGGAGCTCGGGATTCCTCTCGAGTCAAAGCAGGGGTTTCAGGCATCATCTCAAGATGTGGTTGGAAACACGGTGTTCTTTGCGAGTTGTGGCTGGAAGCTCATGATTACTCTCAAGTTTCAATGGGGATCTGGACGAACCTTTCGAACTGCATAAAGGGAGCCATGCCTCCTTTCCAATTGCCTGGTGGGACTCGGGATTGCTCATGTGTAGAAGCAGTGGGAACGTGCCTCATCTTGGGTTGAGATGGGATCTCATGGTTTATCTCGAGTTGTGGCGGAAAGCTCAGGGCTCCTCTCGAGTTGCAATGGTGATGTGTGGGAACCTCTCAAGTTGAAAAAAGCCAGTCAAGCCTTTCAAATTGCAAGGGGAAACTCTGGATTGCTCTCAAGTCACTGTAGTGTAATTGGGGCTCATCTCGTGTTGCACAGGGATCTTATAGTTTTTCTCGTGTTGTGACGGGAACCTCGGGGTTCCTCCTGAGTTGCAACGGGGATCTGGGGGAGCCTCTCAAGTTTCACAAAGGGAGTCAAGCCTCCTTTCCAGTTGCCTGGGGGAACTTGGGCTTGGTCCCGTGCTGCTGCAGAGGAATTGGACCTCATCTGGGGTTGAGGGGGGGATCTCATAGTTTTTCTTGAGTTGAGGCGGGAAGCTCAGGGTTGCTCTCGAGTTGCGATGGGGATATGGGGGTACCTCTCGAGTTGCAAAAAGGGAATCAAGCCTTCTATTGAGTTGCGAGAGTGAACCTGGGATTGCTCTCAAGTTGCTGCAGGGGAATTGTGCCTCATTGCAGGTTGTGGGGGATCTCATGGTTTTCCTTGACGTGTGGCTGGAATCTCAGGGATCCTGTCAAGTTGGGACGGGGATCTCATTGATCCTCTTGAGTTGCCTCAGGGAAGTCAAGCCTCCTTTCTAGTTGTGAGGAGGACCTTGGGATTCCTCTCTAGGTGCTGCAGTGGAATCCGGCCTCGTCTTGAGTTGAGGCAGGAAATTTGGGGTCTCAAGTTGTGACGGGTATCTCAGTGAACATCTCTAGTTGCTATAGGGGGTCAGGCCTCCTTTCCGATTCCGAGGGGTAACTCGAGACCACTATCTAGTAGGAGCAAAGGTGGTTAGGAACTCGGTGTTCTCAAGTTTCTGCAGGAAACTTGGGGTTTCTCTGGAGGTGTGATGGGGATCTGGGGGAACTTCTCGAGTTGCAAAAGGGAGTCAAGCCTCCTTTTGAGTTGCGAGGGGGAACTTGGGATTGCTCTCGAGTCGCTGCAGGGGAATCAGACCTCATCTTGAGTTGAGATGGGATCTCGTGGCTTATCTCCTGTTGCATCAGGAAACTCGGGCTTCCTCTTGAATTGCGACAGGGATCTGGGGAACCTGTCGGGTTGCAAAATGGGAGTCGAGCTTCCTTTCGTGTTGCAAGGGGGAACTCGGGATTGCTTTCAAGTTGCAGTGAAATCCCACCTAATTTCGGGTTGAGGGGTGATCTTGTCGTTTTTCTCGAGTTGCAGCAGGAAGCTCGGGGTTCCTCACGAGTTGAACAGGGATCAGGGGGAAACTCTCGAGTTTCAAAAAGGGAGTCAAGCCTCCTTTCCAGTTGCCTGGGGGAACTTGGGATTGCTCTCAAGTTGCTACAGGGGAACCAGGCCTCATCTCCATTTCAGAAGGAATCTTGTGGTATTTTTCGAGTTGCAGCAGGAAGCTTTGGGTTCCTCTCTAGTTGCAAAGGGGATATGGAGAGCCTCTGTTCTGCCAACAATTAGTCAAGTCTTCTTCCCAGCTGTGAAGGGGAACACGGGATTTCTGTTGTGTTGCTGCAGTAAAATTCCACCTCATTTTGGGTTAAGGGTGGATCTTGTGGTATTTCTCGAATTGTGGTGGGAAGCTCAATGTTCCTCTCAAGTTGCCACTGGAATTTGGGGGCTCCTCTTGAGTTGTGACAGGGATCTCAGGGAACCACTCTAGTTGCCCTAGGGGTGTCAGGCCTCCTTTCCTATTGTGAGGGGGAACTTGGGATTCCTCTCAAGGTTCTTCAGGGAATTCCAGCCTCATCTCAAGTTGTGGTGGGAAGCTTGTGGTTCCTCTCGAGTTGTGACAGGTATCTGGGGGAACCTCTCAAGTTGCAAAAAGAGAGTCAAGCTTCCTTTCCAGTTGCCTGGGTGAACTACGGATTGCTCTCAAGTTGCTGCAGGGCAATCAGGCCTTCCTTTCAAGTTGCCGCAAAAACTCAGGGTTCCTCTATAGTTGTTGCTGGAAACTCGGGGTTTCCTAGAGTATTGCTGCAAGGGACTCTGGGATCCTCTAGAAGTGCAGCAGGAAATCAGTGTTCCTCTAGATTTGCAGCAGGGGATGCAGGATTCCAGTAGAGTCTTGGTGAGGAACTCGGAGTTCTCACAGTGCTTGGCGACTTTGAAGAGGTGACATGAGTATGGCACCCAGCCCTCTCAAACACACTCCGATAACCTGCTTCCTCACAGGCAGTACTTTTATGACCTAGAAATGTATTTGAAGGCTCAGAAAGTGCACGGAGACATACAGCCCTGACTTGGAAATTGAGGCCTTCGGGGTAGGCCTGAATATCTGACTTCTGAGAAAAGAGTTGCTGCAAGATAGAGGCCTGAAAAACACTCTCTGGATGTTTTTCCTTCCTTGAAGAAAGAGTTTTCCCAGCTTCCTGCGTGCAGAGAGTCACACAGTGCTTGAAAGCGCTTGCTTGGAGGTCATTTTTCAGTGGCAGTGGCCCCTGAGGCCCTGCGCCCAAGGGCCTCACTCCAAGGGAAAGTCAAAGCAACCTCCAAACAGCTATTATGTCATGTTTCCTCTGCAGGAGAGAGCTCGTGATCCCAAGTTTGTCTAGAACATTCTTGGATATTGCAGTGACACCCCCTGTGTTTCAATCTGGAAACCATGCCTAGAGGGCAAAATTCACATTTTTGTCTTGGGGAGTCCTAATGCAGTGCAGCCTGGCAACTGCTTGAACATCCATTAGATTGCTGTTTTGTTTTTGTTTTTTTTCCTTCTGACAGAGCTAGCTTTGTTCCCAACTTTGGGATTTCTGAAGCAAGGGGGGTAGCCTGCAACTCCTCGCTTGGGGCCCATTTGAGGTGCAAGGTCACCTCAATGAGGTGACCACAGTATGGCACCCGACCCTCTCAGATACACTCCGGCAGCCTGCTTCCTCATGGGCAGTACTGAGAGTGTCAATTCCTAGGCAGATTGATAAGAAGTCCAGGATCCCCAAGGAGAAGAAAAGGGTCTGGGGATCTTGAAGGAGGAAGCTTGGAGAGAGAGGCCCTCTTGGAGGCTCTCTTCTGGAATTCTCAAGGTGGAGGAAAAGGAAAATTTTTTTTTGTCTACCTTTCCTAGTCTTAGTCAATTATACAACTCAGTTTAAACTCTGTACTAGAGTTTAGATTATACAACAATGTATCCTGTTTAAAGACAGTTTCTCCTTTCTGAAAACCTTCTGACTAATCCTGATATTTTAGAATGTATATTATTGGAGTGGGTCTTGTAGGATCTTTCTATTGTTAAATTCTAATCTTGTTATCCTAAAAGGTAAATTGTGGAGTGGGTCTGGTAGAATTTTCACGAACTTGAGACATTCTTTTGATTCATTGTAATAACTAATTAAAAAGTATATAACTCCATTGCTAACACTAGCCAGGGGGTACTCTTTCTGCCCTCTTCTGATGTCTATGTCAAAAGCTTTTCCTATCCCTTTTATACTTTAATAAAACTGTATAACACAAAAGCTCTGAGCCATCAATCCTTGTCTCTAGCCCTGGATTGAATTCTTCTCTTCTGGAGGCCAGGAATCACAGTGTCTTTCATGGTTCAGCAGTGACCTTTCATCTTGGGGGTTTGTCCAGGATTCTTTAGGAGAAGATAAGAATGCTCTGAGTTTTAGTTATTTGTTCTCCTTGTAAACACGTTTTCTGCTGTACTTTATTAACTCTATGCTGTGCTTGCATAAATGAATGAAATGCCCTGCGAGAAGCAAGTGAGGATCCCTGCTCTGCGATTCCACAGTGATCTCATACAGCTTATGGCAGAAACCTGTCAGGGGTTTATACTGACCTGCCAATGCCAAGAGGTACCCAACATCTTCAGGGATCGACCAGAAATGGGCAAAATGTGTGGACCGAACTCTGCTTTCTCAGTCAAACTTTCTGGTCTCTTTGACAATTTCATGACTTCTTGGGAATTAGAGGTACTAACCTAATATGTTGAATCATAGACTTTCAAGGGACTTGTGATCTATGCTGTTACTGTGTACTATTACTTAGGTCCCAAACTTGAACTGGTAGTCAGGAAACACCTAGCCTCGCTAGGAATCAAAAGTTCAGAAGTTAAATGGAGCTCCAGCTTCAAGAGCATCTATGAGGTTAAAGGTTACCCAGATTGAAAGTATAATGAGTTTCTTCCTTTGATAATGCTAGCTCTTGGTGGACCAGAGGAGACTTTCCAGTGGTTTTTGTTCCAACTCCTTAGATACTCTTTCTGTGGAATCTGTGGGAATGAACTGAAACGACTGGCTCTATCAATTTTTCACTGGCTAGCCCTTCATTATCTCTTTTTCTATTGCTTATACTGGTGAGGCAACGCTTGGAAAGGACATCTCAGTTTTATATTCATACCGGTCTTATTGTGGTCAGGAATATACTCAGGGTCGTGCACAGGCACTCAGGTGACAAATGTTTTCCCCAGCGGTCTTAGCTTGGGAGGCAGTCTGAAAGGTTACTCTGATTCCACCCCAGGTGGCATCAGAGGCAAGCAAGGTTTTAATGGTGAGGAACTGGACATCAGTCTGTGATGCCATCAGGTCTACCCCTGGCACATCTCCACCCCACCTCTGTGGTAGAACTGGGAGGGATGAGTATGGTGCCTGCGTCAGTAAGGGACAGACTAAGTCTGACCAAGGAAGGAAAGCTTTCATGTAAAGTCTGTCTCCACCCCCATCTAGAGTAGGGAGGGACACCTCTGGTAGAACAATGGCATTGGTCGCTTCTTTCTCTCTTACAGATGGGAGCTAACAATTCCAGGCTTGTTCCTTTTAACTGTATACAGAAAAACTGGGATAGATTTGATCCCCAGAGCTTAAATAAAGCACACCTGGTCTCCCTATGTGATACTGCATGGCCACAGTATCCACTGTAGGGTGGCGAATGGTAGCTGGTTGGAGAGTCTCTTAATTATAATACTGTTTTACAATTAGACTGGTTCTGTAGAAAGAAAGGGAAATGGGTAGACGTAGCATATGTGTTGCCCTTTTTCTCTCTTTGAGGTATGCCAGACTTATGTCCTAAGGGTATAGATTTGGGTGTGAAACCTTCAGTTTCCTCCTGTCCTCCTACTTTACCCCTGTATCAGGGGTCCCCAACTGAACAGGCTGAGAATCAGGGCACCCTCCCAGTAGGGGTTGCCTCAGTCTCAGTAGAAATTCAAATAGTATCAATTGTGGTTGAGACTATTTACAGGACCCAGAAAAGTATATTAGAGCTTTTCACAAACATAAAAGTGTTACTCTGCTTTATGACCTTACTTGAAGGATGTGATGCATATCTTGGGACAAACGCTGACTCCCCACTCAAAAAATAGAGTTTTGGGAAAAGTGGTTGCTTATGCAGATGAATGACTTGGTAATGAATCAGTAGGGAAGAGGGAGGACGAGATAGCTGCCGTCCCCACTGGGAATCAGGTGGTTCCAACTATTGAACTATACTGGGACTATACCATGGCTAAAGGAAGATGGGATCAGAGTCTTTTTGTCAGATGTACTCTTGAAGGACTCAGGCAAGCACATGCTGAGACTTTAAACTATGCTAAATTAGCAAACATAGAACAGAAGGAGAAGGAAGCTCCTGCTAAATTCCTAGATAGACTGAGAGAAGCCCTTTGCAGATTTACTGAGACTGATCCCGAAAGTGAAGAGGGGAGAGTGATCTTAAAAGATAGATTTCTCACTCAATCGGCTCCAGATATCCACCGTAAGCTATTAAAACAGGCATATGGACCAAATCAGTCTTTAAATAATCTGTTGCTACTGGCTCAAACAGTCTACTATGGTAGGGAACATGAGGGAAAGAAAGAAATGCAGAAAAAGACAAAGGAACAGGTGGAAGCCCTCGTAATGGCTTTAAGAACCATTCTTAAACAGCCTGAGAAAATCCCCAGAGGGACCCAGGTGAAAAGGGATGGGTTTGCTATTACTGTGGAAGGGAGGGGCACCTCAAGCAGGATTGCCCTCAGGCATCTAAGCCGCACCTGGCTCCATGTCCGGTCTGCAAGGGACCACACTGGAGGAGAGACTGCCCCCAGAGGCATAGGTTTCAGGGGTCAGACTCTCAAGACAATCAAGACTGAAGGTGCCTGGTGATACCCACACAAGCTCCTATCCTAATTACACCTGAGGAACCCCAGGTATTAATAACTGTGGGGGGGCCAATCCGTTTATTTCCTTTTAGGTACTGGGGCAACTTTCTCTGTGCTTACTGAAGCCCCTGGCCCACTTTCTTCCCAATCTACTTCCATAGTGGGACTGTCTGGATGACCCAAAAGGTATTACTTCAGTTGTTCTTTAAGCTATAACTGGAACGCTGTGCTATTTTCACACAAGTTTCAGATAGTGCCAGTGTCTCCCTCACCCCTTTTGGGGAAGGATATACTGAGCAAGGTCCATGCCGCTGTTTTCATGAATATGGAGCCCTCCCTTTCTCTCCCTTTAATTAAACAAAATGTAAATCCTAGAGTGAAATGATGAAAAATCTGTGGGTCAAGCACAAAATGCTATTCCTGTAGTTGTCAAGATCAAAGATAACAATTTTAATCCATTATATTATCCCCATGTTTGGGCTGCCACAGAGCCTTCAGAGTGACAATGGCTCTGCCTTTAAAGCTGCCATAACTCAGGACATGTTTAAAGCTCTAGGAATAAAATATCACTTACACTGTTCCTGGAGACCCCAATCCTCAGGAAAGGTTGAAAAGGCTAATGATATTATCAAAAGACATCTGCACAAATTAACTCAAGAGATGCAGGACAGTTGGATTAAAGTTCTACCCACAGCCTTAATAAGGGCTTGGACTGCCCCTCAAAAGAAGGGACTGTCCCCATTTGAATGTATTTATGGAAGGCCTTTCTTATACACAGGCATTGTTATAGACCCTGAAGCCTTAGAATTAACTAATTATGTAACTCAGCTCTCAGCTTTTCAACAGAACTCCGGGAGGTGACACCTGACCCAGGCTCTGAGTCAATTAAGCCTCTATTTGAGCCAGGAATTGAGGTTCTGATAAAAACATTGGGATCTGGGGGCCAGTCCTTCGAGCCCCTCTGGGCAGGCCCTTACCAGGTTATTACTTCTTCTCCCACAGCTGTCAAAGTGCCAGGAATTGATTCGTGGGTGCACCACACTCAAGTTAAGAGGTGGCACCCTGACCAGAACTAAGTGACATCATTTTATGTCTTTACTTTCTATGTTCTGACTTTGTACTTTTCAGATGGGCCTGATAATCTATGTGAGTCTACTTCTGCTGACTACAAAAATCCTGAGTCTGCCATTTGATCCTCAAGACAATGCCTTTCTGTCCTGGGCTCACTCGTACGCTGCATTCCACAATCGGTCTAACTGCTGGTTCAGTGGAGCACTCCCCTCTTCATCAGTGGAAGGTTTCCCGTGGTGGTAAACATCTCTACTTCAGGGAAAAGACTTTCTCCACGTCTGTGAATACCTTCAACAACAATCATATGTGATGCCTCTTCTAAAACTGATGACGTCTAACAACCCTAAGATGTACTGGTGCAACACTTTGTACTTTAACTATGGACATAACGTGACTTTTAATTTTGATTATACATCGTCTCGGTTTAATGACTATTTCACTACACATAAGGCAAACGGGTCTAGATCTAATGTTTTTTTTTACCTGAACGTTTATCAAATATGGGATGAGGTTAAATGGCTAACTCCTGAAAAAGAACGTCTAATATCTACTGCCCTTATATGCTGGGAACAAATAGAGCCATCCCCATAAGTTAGCCAACAACTTAATTGTAATGATTGGAAACAACTGGGATTTTTGCTTCAGGAAATATGCAATGTAATCATTCCCATGTTTTCCAACCCCAGTTCAGGTCCTCCCTTTGGCTGGCCAGGCACTTATTAGGACTGGATATCTCAATCACACTGGCTTCCTCCAAACGGGACCTATTGGATATGTGGCACTTACCTTTGGGCATGGATTCCCCCTGGTTGGATAGGGAGATGAACCCTAGGTCTAGCTTTTACTCATGGCTTTATATTTTCAGAGCTTCCAAAAAAGCCTGCTAATTTACCACACCTTAAAACTCGGTGGACAAAGTCTGTATTTCACTGGCATGGTTATTTGGCTGCAGTGTTTGTTCCCTCTCTGGGAACTACAGATGTTATGCTATGAGTGGATGCTTTGACTAATTTTATTCAACAGGCATTACAAGAGTCTCAAAAAGCTATTTCAGCTCTTAATGCTAAATAAGGACAAATTAGAAAGGGGGTCTTACAAAACAGATTGGCCTTAGATATTCTGACAGCTGCACAAGGAGGAACTTGTGCCATTATTCATACCTAATGCTATACATATATATCTGATGAGCACTAATGTTTCTAATTTTACTAAATACATGAACAAGATGATTGAGGCTATGGATACTCCTAAAGCCTCAATTACCTCACTTTGGGAGATGTTAACTAGCTCCCCATGGTGGAAAACTATCTTAATTACAATAATTCTGATTGTTCTGTTTTTGTTCTTTGCTCCCTGCATCTGTAACTGTGTAGCTAGATTTTCTTCTAGTTGCATGAAAGATTTTAAGTTACAAATAGTTGTCCAAGCTCCTATGAGTGCCACAGCCTCCTCCAACTATTACTTGGGGCCCCTGGATCACAAACCTCAATATGAGGGTTAAGAGAATATGTTGCCTCAACAATTTAAGGACAATGCCCTTTATCAGCTCTGAAGCAGTTATGGAATGAGAATGACGCCCCTTTCCCTAGGCAACATAATTCTCCTAAAAGAAAAGGGGGGAATGAGGGAGTCAATTCCTAGGCAGATTGATAAAAAGTGCAGGGTCCCCAAGGAGGAGAAAGGGGTCTGGGGCTCTTGAAGTGGAGATAGGGGTCTGGAAATCTCAAGAAGGAGGAAAGGACAAACTTTATTTGTTTACATTCCTTAGTCTTAGTCAATTACACAATTCGGTTTAGACTCTGTACTAGGGATTATACAACAACAATGTAACCTGCTTGAGGACAGTTTCTCCTTCCTGAAAACCTTCTGACTAATCCACCTGATGAGAAGAGCTGACTCATTTGAAAAGACCCTGATGCTGGGAAAGACTGAGGGCAGGAGAAGGGGAAGACAGAGGATGAGATGATTAGATGGCATCACTGACTCAATGAACATGAGTTTGGGTAAACTCCAGGAGTTGGTGGTGGACAGGGAGGCCTGGCAGGCTGTGGCTCATGGGGTCACAATGAGACTGACATGACTGAGCAACCAAACTGAACTGAACTGTATCCTGATATCTTAGAATGTATATTATGGGAGTGGGTCTGGTAGGATCATTATATATTTAAATTTAATCTTGTTATCCTAAAAGGTAAATTTTGGGAGTGGGTCTTGTAAAATTTTCACGAACTTGAGAAATGTGATTGAATCATTGTAATAAGTAATTAAAAGGTATATAACTTCATTGCTAACACTAGCAAGGGGGTACTCTTTCTGCCCCCTTCTGATGTCTATGTCAGAAGCTTTTTCTATCCCTTTTATACTTTAATAAAACTCTATTACACAACAGCTCAGAGGGATGAAGCCTCGACTCTGGCCCCAGATTGAATTCTTCTCCTCCAGAAACCAAGAATCTCGGCACCTTTCGTGGTTCAGCAAGAAATTTTCAGTAGCGCTATGACCAAGGAATGTGTTTGCAAGACTCAGAAAGGGCAGGGAGACACATGGCCCTGACTAGAATTTAGGCCCTCAGAGCAGGCCTGGAGGTCTGACATGTGAGAAGCAAAACAGTTGCTGCAATATAGAGGCCTGAAAACACACTCTCCATGGATGCTTCTCATTCCTCAAAGTAAGATAGCTTTCCCAGACTCCTGCGTGCTGAGATACACAAATTGTTGAAAGCAGTTGCTTCAAGGTCATTTTTGGGTGGCTCCTGAGGTCTTGTGCCTAGGAAAGGATCCTGCACACATAGAAAAAGTCAGAGTAAAAAACAAACATCTGCTGCATCACGGTTCCCCTGCAGACGAGATCTAGTGGGCCTAGGTCTGTTTGGAAAATTCTTGCATCCTGTGAGTACACACACTGTGTGTCAACCTGGATAAGAGCTTTTGGGGCAAAATTCTCATTTATCTCTCCAGGAGCCCTAACTGGGTATGGCCTAGATACTCTTTGAAAATCCATCCAATGTCTGTTTTCTTCCTTCTGAAAGACCTAGCTTAGCTCCCCACTTTGGGAATTCGGGAGCAGGGAGGTGGCCTGCAATTCCTTGCCTGGGGTGCATTTGAGGTGCAAGGTGACATTGACCTGGAGACCACAATATGGCACCCAGCACCCTCAGAAACACTCCCACAGCCTGCTTCCCAAAGGGCAGTAACTCTATAAACTAGGAGTATTTTTGCAAGTCTCAGATAGTGCAGGGATACAAATGGCCCTGACTCTGGAATTTAGGGTCTCAGAGCAGGCCTGGTGGTCTGACGTCTGAGAAGCAAAACGGTTGCTGTAAGATAGAGGCCTGAAAGCACACTCTTTGAGGATGCCTTTCTTTCCTCAAAGGAAGATAGCTTTCCCAGCCAGCTTCAGGCTGAGAGTCACAAACAACGGGGAAGTGTGGGCTGGGAGGTCATTTTTCAGTGGCAATGGCCTCTGAGGCCCTGCGCCCAGGGAGGGCTACCACACTCCCAGGGAAAGTCAGGGCAACCTCCACATGGCTGTTCCATCACGTTTCCTCTGTAGGAGAAAGCTCGTGAGCCTAGGTCTGTCTGCACCATGTTTGGATCCTGCAAGGAGAACCTCCTGGTTGCCCAATTGGATCCTGGGACTAGGGGCCAAAATTCTCATTTTTCTCCCTGGGACCCCAAACACGGGGCAGCCCAGCAACCGCTTGCAAATGCATCCCATTGCTGCTTTCTTCCTTCTGACAGACCTACCTTTGCTCCCTACTTTGGAATTTCAGAAGCTAGGGGCCAGCCTGCCACTCCTCACCTGGGGCCAATGGGAGGTGCCAGGAGCCCTCGACCAGGTGACCTCAGCATGGCACCCTACCTCCTCAGATACACTCCCAAAGCCTCCTTCCCCGTGGGCAGGACCATGCTGACCTAGGGATGTGTTTGCAACGCTCAGAAAGTGCAGGGAGACACATGGCCCTGACCTGGCAACTGAGGCACTCAGAGCAGGCCTGGAGGTCTGACAATTGAGGAGCCAATACCTGCTGTGAGATAGAGACCTGAAAACACACTCTCTGTGGCTGCCTTTCCTGCCTCCAAGGAAGATAGCATCCCCAGCTTCCGGTGGGCTGATTGTCACACACAGCTGGGAAATGCTGGCTGGGAGGTCATTTTTCAGTGGCAGTGGCCCCTGAGGCCCTGCACCCAGGGAGGGCTCCCACACTCCCAGGGAACGTCAAGGCAACCTCCACAAGGCTATTCTGTTGTGTTTCCTCTGCAGAAAGAGCTAGTGAGCCTAGGTCTCTCTGCACCGTGCTCGGCTCCTGCGGGCAGAACACCCTGAATGCCCACCTCCATCTTGGGCCTTGGGGCCTAAATTCACATTTTTCTACTGGGAAGGCCTAATGTGGGGCAGCCAGCAACTGCTTGCAAAAGCATCCTGTTACTGTTTTCTTCCTTCTGCCAGAGGAAGAAAAGGCAACCTCCACAAGGATGTTCTGTCACGATTGCTCTGCAGGAGAGAGCTCGTAAACCTAGGCCTCTCTGCACTATGCTCGGATGCTGCGGGCAAAACACCCTGGGCACCCAGCTGAAGCCTGGGCCTAGGGGTCAAAATTAGCATTTTTCTCCCACAGAGCCCTAATGCGGGGCTGCATAGCAACTGCTCTCAAAAGTCTCCCATTGCTGTTTTCTTCCTTCTGACAGAGCTAGTTTTACTCCCTGCTTCAGCATTTCAGCACCCAGCGGGTGGCCCACCACTTCTCGACTGAGGCCCATGGGGGTGCCAGGCGCCCTCGACCAGATGACGCCAGTATGGCTCCCAGACCTCTCAGACACACCCCTGCAGCCTCCTTCCCCATGGGAAGGACCACACTGACCTAGGAATGTCTTTGCAAGGCTCGGAAAATGCAGGGAGACACAAGACCCTGACTCGGGAATTGAGGCCCTTGGAGCAGGCCCAGAGGTCTGGCATCTGAGAAGCCAAGCACTTGCTGTGAGATAGAGGCCTGAATATCCACTCTCTGGGGCTGCCATTTCTGCCTCTAAGGAAAATAGCATCCTCAGAGGCTGCGGGGAGCTGCCCGTGAGAACAGGGTCCTTTGTCCGAAGGACACAACTCTGGGAGCTGCCTCAGTCCTTGAGGGTTTGCTTGCAAACATAGCTGTCTGTCCCGCTACTCCAGAGATTAGGCGCTTATTTACTGCAGACACCTGGAGTTCTGTGCAAACTTCTCACTCACAGAGAAATGTTATCTGGTGTAAGAAATGATAACAGGGTGCCATTTCCATGTTCTCAAGATTTCTTGTGACTGTTTGTAAGATGTATAGGTCAACCAAGAAAAAATGTCAACTGTCTTGTCTTTCTCACGCTCTTCTGTATAAATATAAGATGCTAAATAAAGTTGGTGTCAGACTGCGTCCCTTCGTGGAGACGTGTCTGAACCTCTCGACCCCATCTTTGTTGTAGTCTTTTGCTTTAGTTTCTTTCTTAGCCCCGCCGTGCACCTTCTTGGGACCTGATCGACTTTGCCGGCTGGCACCGGCAGGTGGCGCCTGAACAGGGACTTGGGAATTGGAGCGCGACGACAGCCGCTGCCCATCAAGATTGAGGTAAGTAACAAGGAATTCCTAATTAATTAAAGTAAAGGGCAGGGAGTGTTACTGTCAAGAGTAATAAATCATGGGACAAGGCAATAGCCGCCAGTTATTTGTACATATGTTGAATACTATGTTAAAAGGTAGGAGAATTCATGTAAATAAGTTACAGCTAGAAAAGTTTTTACTTTTTATAGAAGAGGTTTGTCCCTGGTTTCCAGAAGAAGAAACAGTTAGTCTGGAAACTTGGA
Source organism: Bos grunniens (assembly GCF_055505025.1). Lineage (NCBI taxonomy): Eukaryota > Metazoa > Chordata > Mammalia > Artiodactyla > Bovidae > Bos > Bos grunniens. Next base: position 119,974,312 of record NC_141168.1, read on the forward strand.
AAAAAGTAAGGAAACAATTGCAGACATATTATTCCTTACATGATCCCAATCGTGTTCCTGTGGATGTTTTTTCTTTGTAGGCTCTCATAAGAGACTGTCTGGATCCTGAACATGAGGGACATAAAATTCAAACGGCTCTCAGGGATTCCACAGAACCCAAAGTTGCAGAGCCTTCCACCCCTCCGCCTGAGCCTCTTTATGCTGTGCCTGAGGGAACAGCTTGTAAGGCTAGAGAGAGTGATGATGTGTTAAGCTCTGATGAACAGAAAGAGTTAAATGAACAAGCGGCTCAGTACCATAGAGAAGATATGCCTTGGGAAATGATGGTTAACATGCAATCCCCCTCAGGAAAAGGGGAATTAAAGCATTCAGGGCTTTCTGAAGAACAGCTGGAGAATTTAATTCAGAAGATTGTTATAGCAGTAAAAAAGGATGCACAGGGAGACTCCCACTCCAGCCAGCCTGTGCATCCAGCATATCCTCCCTTGGTTCTTGCTGGACTCGATCCACCTCCACCTTTGGTAGAACCACGAGAGCTTATATCTATCCCTGCTTCTTTGCCCGGTGAAAACGTAAAAATTAAAAGTGAGATATTATTATCTCCCCTTCAACAAGCAATTAAGTGAGCTAATGAAGAAAGAGAACATATTCCCGGGTTTTCAGAAATATATCCAGTGTTTGAAAATGCTCAACAACAGAGGTATTATAAACCGCTGCCCTTTAAACAACTGAAAGAGTTAAAAATGGCTTGTGCACAATACAGCCTGACTGTGCCCTTTACTCAGGCTATTATAGAGGCTTTAGGAAATCAAAATCTGCCACCTAATGATTGGAAACAGGTTGCTCAGGCTTGTTTATCTGGAGAAGATTATTTACTATGAAAATCTGAGTTTGCTGAACAGTGTGGGATCACAGCCGATATCAATCGACGACAGGGACTAAACACCACTTATAAAATAATGGTGGGAAAAGGAGATTATTGAGACATTAATAATCAACTTAATTATTTGCCTAGAGCCTACCCTCAGATTAGTGCTGCGGCTCTACGAGCATGGAAAAAGCTTCCAAATTCTGATAAAAAGACTGAAGATTTATCTAAAATTCGCCAGGGGCCAGATGAACCATATCAAGATTTTGTTGCCCGCCTGCTTGAGACAATTGGTAAAATGATAGGGAATGAGCAGGCGGGGATGGTGTTGGCTAAACAGCTTGCTTATGTTTCAGTTTAGCGACAATTGGGTTATTGCCTTAGCTGGTTTTAGTAGACGGCTTGATAATCATTATCCCTCAGATAAAATTTTACAATTTGCTCACTATCACCAATTTCTTTTTCCAAAAATGTTGTTTCTCAGCCCCTTGCCGACGCCTTAACTGTATTTACTGATGGCTCTTCTAATGGAATAGCTAGTTTGATTATACAGGACAATACTGCCACCTGGTGTACTAATTATAAGTCTGCTCAAAAAGTAGGACTATTTGCTGTTTTTCAGGCTCTATTACAAATTTCTGCTCCATTTAGTTTATATTCTGACAGTATATCATAAGAGCCTTAAACACTATTGAGACTGTTCTATTTATTGGTACCCTGAATTCTACTATTCAAACTCTTTTTCGTGATATACAACATTTAATTTGCTCCAGAGTTAATAAATGCTATTTTGGTCATATTCGTGCTCACTCTGGGCTTCCTAGACCTTTAGCATGAGACAATGCTTTGGCTGATGAAGCTACACATATGATATTTCCTTCATTGGAACAAATGGCAAAAACTTCTCACAGCTTACATCATCAAAACAGTAATAAATTAAGACTTCAATTTGACATTATTCGAGAAGCTGCCAGACAGATTGTTAAACAATGTCAAACATGTCCTCAATTTTTTAGTGTTCCCCATTACGGAATTAATCCCCAAAGATTGTTGCCAAATGATATATGACAAATGGATGTTACCCATATTCCTGAATTTGGTAAACAAAATTTTGTTCATGTTACTATTGACACCTTCTCCGGCTTTTTACATGCCTCTCTACAATCCGGAGAAGCTAACAAACATTGTATAGCTCATTGCATTAAATGTTTTGCTGTTATGGGAACCCCTAAGACCATAAAAACAGACAATGGTCCACGATACACTGTAAAAAATTTTCAACTATTTTGTACATAATTGTCTATCTCACATAAAACAGGTATCCCTTATAATCCTCAAGGTCAAAAAATTATTGAACAGACACATCAAACTCTCAAACATCAATTACAAAACTAAAAAAAGGGGAAATTGTATCCCAATACCCCCTCCAACTCTCTAAACCATACTTCATCTGTTCTAAATATTTTACAATTAGATATAAGTGGCCGTTCAGCAACACAGCGATTTTAGAACTTTGATGCACAAACAATAAGACCTAAAGTCTTTTGGAAAGACCCACTTGTGAGAAAATGGTATAGACCAGATCCTGCACTAATCTGAGGACGAGGACATGTTTGTGTTTTCCCACAAGATGCCGAAGCGCCATGCTGGCTGCCAAAAAGGTTGGTATGCATGGCGGAGACGATCTCTAAGAAACCAGATGAAGAGATTGACGATTCAAGAACATGATGAATTACCATCTTGGCAACAACTTCAGACATTGATGCGAGAGTTACAAAATCATGTTGCTGTACAGGGCGATCCAATATCACCTTTAAGCTTCCTGATAACCTTATTAATTATCTTAAATCAGATTAACACTGCACACTCTGAAGAATATTCAAATGCTTACTGGGCTTATTTTCCCGACCCTCCCCTTCTCCAATCAGTGGACTGGGAGGGTCAATCCATAACTGTTTTATTTCTTACACCTTGTTTAATTAAAAAAACTGATTGATGATCTATAGATGATAAAGACTTCCATCTATGGAAATGGTCTTTGGTTAAAAGAACATAAGCATGCACCTATATAAAAAAAAAAAAAAAGGAGAGATGCGGGGAGCTGCCCGTGAGAACGGGGTCCTTTGTCCGAAGGACACAACTCTGGGAGCTGCCTCAGTCCTTGAGGGTTTGCTTGCAAACATAGCTCTCTGTCCCACCACCCCAGAGATTAGGTGCTTATTTACTGCAGACACCTGGAGTTCTGTGCAAACTTCTCACTCACAGAGAAATGTTATCTGGTGTAAGAAATAATAACAGGGTGCCATTCCCATGCTCTCAAGATTTCTTGTGACTGTTTGTAAGATGTATAGGTCAACCAAGAAAAAATGTCAACTATCTTGTCTTTCTCACGCTCTTCCGTATAAATATAAGATGCTAAATTAAGTTGGTGTCAGACTGCGTCCCTTCGTGGAGACGTGTCTGAACCTCTCGACCCCATCTTTGTTGTAGTCTCTTGCTTTAGTTTCTTTCTTAGCCCCGTCGGGCACGTTCTCGGGACCTGATCAACTTTGCCGGCTGGCACCGGCAAGAGGCCTGTGTTCTGAGTCAAACTCAGCTGAGATGTGCTGGCTGAGTTCAATTTTCTGGGGTTATGGCCCCTGAGGCCCTGCACCCAGGGAGGCCTCCCACTCTCCCAAGGAACATCAAGGCAACCTCCACATGGCTGTTCTGTCACGTTTGCTCTGCAGGAGAGAGCTCGTGAGCCTAGGTCTGTCTGCACCATGCTCGGATCCTGTGGGGAGAACACCCTGGGCACCCAATTGGATCCCAGGCCTAGAGGCCAAAATTCACATTTTTCTCCCAGGGAGCCCTAATGCAGGGCGGCCCAACAACTGCTCTCAATTGTCTCCTATTGCTGTTTTCTTCCTTCTGACAGAGCTAGCTTTGCTTGCCGCTTCAGCATTTCAGCAATCATGGGGCGGCCCGCAACTCCTTGCTTTGGGCCCATGGGGGTGCCAGGCACCCTCGACCAGGTGACCTCAAAATGACTCCTGGCCCCCTCAGACACACTCCTGCAGCCTCTTTCCCCATGGGCAGAACTTCACTGACCTAGAAATGTTTTTATAAGCCTCAGAAAGTGCAAGGAGACATACGGCCCTGACTGAGGAATTGAGGCCTTCAGAGCAGGCCCAGAGGTCTGGCGTCTGAGGAACCAAACACTTGCTGCAAGATAGAGGCCTGAAAACCCACTCTCAGGGGCTTCCTTTACTGCCTCCAAGAAGATAGCATCCCCAGCCTCCTGGGGGCTAAGAGTCACACCCAGCTGGGAAGAATGTTTGGAAAGTCATTTTTCAGTGGCAATGGCCCCTGAGGCCCTGCACCCAGGGAGGGCTCCCACACCCTCAGGGAAAATCAAGGCAACCTCTACAGAACTTTTCTGTTACGTTTGCTCTGCAGGAGAGAGCTAGTGATCCTAGGTCCTTCTGCACCATGCTCGAATCCTGCAGGGAGAACACCCTGGGCACCCACCTATATCCCGAGCCTAGGGTCCAAAATTCACATTTTTCTCCTGGGGACCCCTAAAGCCGGGTGGCCCAGCAATGCTTGCAAATGCCTCCAGTTGCTATTTTCTTCCTTCTGACACAGCTAGCTTTGCTCCCTGCTTCAGCATTTCAGCAGCCATGGGGCAGCCCACAACACTTATCCAGGTCTCCAGGGGTCAGATGTCAGCTTCCATTGACCAGGTGAACCCAGCATGGCTCCTGGGCCCCTCAGACACACTCCTTCAGCCTCCTTCCCCATGGGTAGGACCGCACTGACCTAGAAATGTGTTTTCAAAGCTCGGAAAGTGCAGGGAGACACAAGGCCCTGACTTGGGAATTGAGGCCCTTGGACCAGGCCTGGAAGTCTGGTGTCTGAGGAGCCAAGCACTTGCTGTGAGAGAGAGGTCTGAAAATCCACTCTCTGGGGCTTCCTTTCCTTCCTCCAAGGAAGATAGCATCCCCAGCTACCTGTGGGCTGAGAGTCAAACCCTGCAGGAAGTGCTGGCTGAGACGTCATTTTTGGTGGCAATGGCCCCTGAGGTCCTGCACCCATTGAGGGCTACCACACTTCCAGGGAAAGTCAAGGTAACCTCCACACCGCTCTTCCCTTTTGTTTGCTCTTCAAGAGAGAGCTAGTGTGCCTAGGTCTGTCTGCACCATGCTCAAATGCTACGGGGAGAACACCCTGGGCACCCACATGGATCCCAGGCCTAGGAGACAAAGCTCACATTTTTCAACCAGGGAGCCTTAAGGCGGGGCAGCCCAGCAGCTACTTGCAAAGGCATCCCGTTGCTGTTTGTTTCATTCTGCCAGAACTAGCTTTGCTCCCCATTTTGGCATTTCTGCAGTCAGTGGGCATCCTGCCACTCCTCACCAGGGGCCCACAGGAGGTTCCAGGCTCCCTCCACCAGGTGACCCCAGTATGGCACCTGGCCCCCTCAGACACAGTCCTACAGCCTCCTTCCCCATGGTTTGGACCACGGTGACCTAAGAATGTGTTTGCAAGACTTGGAAAGTGCAGGGAGACAGAAGGCCCTGACTCAGGAATTGAGGCCCTTGGAGTATGCTCAGAGATCTGGCATCTGAGGACCCCAGAACTTGCTGCAAGATAGAAAAATCGGCCCTAATCTCAAGATGAGTTTGGTAACGTGGGGCTCTTCTAAAGCTGTGATGGGGATTTCGGGCTTCCTCTCGTGTTGCAACAGGTAACTTGGGGAACCTCTTGAGTTTCATGAAGGGAGTCAAGCCTCCTTTCAAGTTGCGAGCTCAGAATTGCTCTCGAGGCGCTGCAAGGGAAAAGGCCCCTTACCACATTGAGGTGGGAATCTTGTAGTTTTTCTTGAGTTGTGGCAAGAATCTTGGGGTTCCTCTCGAGTTGAAACAAAGTTCTCAGGGAACCTCTGGATTCCTCAGTGAAATCAGGCCTCCTTTCAAGTTGTGAGGGGCACCTTGGGATTCCTCTCAAATCACTGAAGAGGAATAGGGTCTCTTCTCGAGTTTAGGCAGGAAACTGAGGTTTCCTCTCCAGTTGCAAGAGGGATCTCGGGGTTCCTATCGAGTTTCAACAGGGAAGTCAGGCCTCGGCTCGTGTTGAGGTATGGAAATCCGCTTTCCTCTTGTGTCGTTAAAGGGGTTTCAGGCCTCCTGTCAAGTTCAGGTGGGAAACTTGGGCTTTTTCTAGAGGTGCAACAGGGGAGTCAGACCTCCCTTCATGTAGTGAGGTTCCATTTGAGTCGGTGCAGGGGAATCAGGCCCTGTCCCATGTTGAGGGGGAATTCGGTGTCCTTTTGACCTGCGGCAGGAACAGCAGGGTTTCTCTCGAGTTTCAATAGGTGAGACAAGCCTGCTCTTGAGGTACTAGGGGAAACTCAGGATTCCTCTAGAGTCTAAGTAAGGAAATCGACCCTCATCTCAAGATGAGGTGGGGAACAAGAGGCTCTTCTGCATTGTGGCAGGAAACTCGGAGTTCCTCTCTAGTAAAGACGGGTATCTCGGGGAACCTCTTGAGTTGCATTAAGGTTGTGAAGCCTCCTTTCGAGTTTCGAGAGGGAGCTTGGGATTTCTCTCGAGGTGCTGCAGGGGAAAAGGGCCTCATCTCTCATTGAGGGGAGTGGTTTTCTCGAGTTGCGGCGGGAAGCTTGGAGTTCCTCTCGAGTTGCGATGGGGACCTCAGGGAACCTTTCCTGTTGCCTCAGGGAAGTCAAGTCTCCTTTTGAGTTGCGAGAGGGGTAGGGAATTGCTCTCAAGGCACTGCAGGGAAATTGGACCTAATCTCGCACTGAAAGAAGAATCTCGAGGTGTTTCTCGAGTTGCAGCGGGAAGCTTTGGGTTCATCTCGAGTTGCACCAGGGAACTCTGGAAAACTCTCATGTTGCTTCAGGTAAGTCAGGCCTCCTTTCAAGTTCTGAGGGTCACCTCGGGATTTCTCTCAACTTGCTGCAGGGGAATCGGGCTTCATCTAGACTTAAGGCGGGAAACTCAGGGCTCCTCAAGTTGAGACAGGGATCTCAGGGTTCCTATCGAGTTTCAAAAGGGGAGTCAGTCCTCCTCTCGTGTTTAGGCATGAAATTCCGCTTTCCTCTCGAGTTGTAAAAGGGGTGTCAGGCCTCCTGTCAAGTTGAGGTGGGGAAATTGGGCTTTTTTAGAGGTATAACAGGGGAGTCAGACCTCCTTTTTTGTTGTGAGGAGATAAGTGGGGTTCCATTCGAGTCAGTGCAGGGGAATCATGCCTTATCTAGAATTGAGGGAGAACTCGGCATCCTTTTGAATTGTGACAGGAACTGCGGGGTTCCTCTAGAGTTTCAATAGGTGAGACAGGCCGCCTCTCCAGGTGCTAGGGGACAGTTGGGATTCCTCTCAAGTCGAAGCAGGGGAATTGACCCTCATCTCGAGATGAGGTGGGAGACATGGGGCTCTCCCCGAGTTGTGGTGGGAAACTCAGAGTTGCTCTCGTGTGCTGACAGGTATCTCAGGGAACCTCTTAAGTTGCATAAAGGGAGTTAAGCCTTCTTTCGAGTTTCGAGTGAGAACTTGAGATTGCTCTTGAGGCATTGCAGGGTAAAAGGGCCTCATCTCGGGTTGATGGGGGAATCGCATGGTTTTTCTCTATTTGCAGAGGGAAGCTTAGTGTTCCTCTCGAGTTATGACGGGGATCTCAGGGAACCTCTCATGTTGCCTCAGGGAAGTCAGCCCTCGTTTCAAGTTTCGAGTGTCACCTCAGGAAATCTCTTGAGTCTCTGCAGGGGAATTGGGCCTCATCTCGAGTTAGGGTGGGAAACTCAGGGCTCCTCTCCAGTTGAGACAGGGATCTCGGGGTTCCTATTGACTTTTAACAGGGGAGACAGGAATTGTCTCGTGTTGAGGCATTTCCTCTCGAGGTGTAAATGGGGTCTCAGGCCTCCTGTCATGTTTAGGCTGGGAAGTGGGCTTTTTTGTAGGTGAAACAGGGGAGTCAGACATCCCTTCTTGTTGTGAGGGGATACCAGGGTTCCATTCAAGTCAGTGCAGGGGAACAAAAACTTATCTCAAGCTGAGGGGAGACTCAGTGTCCTTATAACTTGCAGCAGGAACCTTGGGGTTCCTCTCAACTTGCAATATATGAGACAGGCACGCTCTTCAGGTACGAGGGGAAAGTTGAGATTCCTCTTGAGAAGAAGCAGGGGAATTGGCCCTCATCTCAAGATGAGGTGGGGAACATGGGGCTCTTCTTGCGTTGTAGCGGGAAACTCAGGGTTCCTCTTGAGTAGCGACCCGTACCTCGGGGATACTCTTGAGTTGCATAAACGGAGTTAAGCTTCTATTGAGTTCTGAGAGGGAACTTGGGATTGTTCTTGAGGCGCTGCAGGGGAAAGGGGGCTCATCTTGTGTTAACAGGGGAATCTCGTGATTTTTCTCGAGTTGCAGCGGGAAGCATGGGATTCCTCTCGAGGTGAGACAGGGACTTCAGGAAACCTCTCATCTTGCCTCAGGGAAGTCATGTCTCTTTTCAAGTGGGATTGCTCTCGAGTCACTGCAGGGGAATGGGGCCTCATCTTGAAGTGAGGGGGGAATCTCGTGTTGTTTCTTGAATTGTGGCAGGAAGTTTTGGATTCATCTTGAGTTGGGACAGGGAACTCAGGGAACCTCTCATGTTGCCTCAGGAAAGTCAAACCTCATTTCAAGTTGTGAGGAGCATGTCGGGATTGCTCTCGAGTCGTTGCAGGGGATTAGGGACTCTTCTCAAACTGAGGTGGGAATCAGGGGAGTCAGATCTCCTTTCCTATTGTGAGGGGATACTCCATGTTCCATCCGAGTCAGTGCAGGGGAATCAGGCCTTATCTCGAGTTGAAGGGAGACTGGTTGTTCTTTCGCCTTGAGGCAGGAACAGCGGGGTTCCTCTCGAGTTTCAACAGGTGAGACAGGCCTGCTCTTGAGGTGCAAGGGGAAAGTCGGGATTCCTCTTGAGTTGAAGCAGGGGAATCGTCCCTCATCTCGAGATGAGGTGGGGAACATGGGGCTCTTCTCAAGCTGCAGCAGGAAACTAGGGATTCCTCTCAAGTTGTGACAGGTAACTCTGGGAACCTCTTGAAATGCATAAAGGGAGCCAAGCCTTCTTTCACATTTCAACTGGGAACTCTGGATTGCTTTCAAGGCCCTGCAGGGGAAAAGAGCCTCATCTAGCTTTGAAGGGGGAATCTCGTGGTTTTTCTTGAGTTGCAGCTTGAAGCATGAGGTTCCTCTAGAGTTGCGATGGGGACCCCAGGGAACCTCTCGTCTTGCCTCAGGGAAGTCAAATCTTCTTTCAAGGTGCGAGTGGTGTGTGGGATTGCTCTCGAGTCACTGCAAGAGAATTGGGCCTTATCTCGCATTCAGGGGGGAATCTCCTGATGTTTCTCGAGTTGTGGCGGGAAGCTTTGGGTTCCTCTTGCGTTGTGATGTGGTCCTCTGGGTACCTCTCATGTTGTTTCAGGGAAGTCAGGCCTCCTTTCCAGTTGCGGGGGACACCTCAGGATTCCTCTCGAGTCCCTGCAGGGGAATAGGGCCTCATCTCGAGTGGAGGTATGAAATTCAGGGTTCCTCTTCAGTTGCGACAGGGATCTCAGAGTTCCTATCGTGTTTCAACAAGTGAGTTGCCCTCATCTTGTTTTGAGGCATATAACTCCTCTTTCCTCTCGAGTTGTAAAAGGGATGTCAGGACTCCTGTCGGATTCAGGTGGGGAATTTGGGCTTTTTCTAGATGTGCAACAGGAGAGTCAGGCCTCCTTTAATGTTGTGAGGAGATAGTAGCGGTTCCATTTGAGTTGGTGCAGAGGAAGCAGGCCTTGTCTCAAGCTGAGGGGGAACTTGGTGTCCTTTTGATTTGTGGCAGGAACCACAGGGTTCCTCTCAGGTTTCAGTAGGTGATAAAGGCCTCCTCTTGATGTGCGAGTGGTAAGTTGTGTTTCTGACGAGTCAAAGCAGAGGAATTGGCTCTCATCTTGAGATGAGTTGGGGAACATGGGGCCCTTCTTGAGTTGTGACAGGAGACTCAGTTTTCCTCTCAAGTGGAGACATAATCTTGGGGAATCTCTTGAGTTGCATAAATGGTGTAAAGCCCTCATTTCGAGTTTCAAGAGAGAACTCGGTATTGTTCTCGAGGTGCTGCTGGGGAAAAGGGCCTCATCTCACTTTGAGGGGGGAATCTCTTTGTGTTTCTCGAATTGTGGTGGGAAGGTTTGGGATCCTCTTGAGTTGCAACGAGGATGTCAGGGAACCCCTTATGTTGCCTCAGAGATGTCAGACTTCCTTTCAAGTTGTGTGGGGCACCTCAGGATTCTTCTCGAGTCACTGCAGCTGAATAGGCCCTCATTTCACAGAGAGGGGCGAATCTTGTGGTTTTTCTCGTTTTGAGGCATGGATCTCTGCTTTCTTCCCAAGTTGTAAAATGGGTGTCAGGTCTCCTGTTACGTTGAGGCTGGGAACTTGGGCCTTTTTGTAGGTGCAATAGTGGAGTCAGATCTCTATTCGTGTAGTGATGGCATACCTGGGGTTCCATTCTAGTCGCTGCAGGGGAATAGGGCCTCATCTCGAGTTAAGAGGTAATCTTGTGGTTTTTCTCGAGTTGCAGTGGGAAGCTTGGAACTCAAACTCCTGTTGAGTTTCGATGGGGACCTCAGGGAGCCTCTCATCTTGCCTCAGGGAAGTCAAGTCTCCTTTCGAGATGCAAGAGGGAGCGTGGGATTGTTTTCAAGTCGTTGCCAGGGAATAGGGCCTCATCTCAAGTTGAAGCAGGAAACTCAGGGTTCCTCTCCATTTGGGACAGGGATCTTGGGATTCCTATCGAGTTTCAACAGGGTATCAAGCCTTGGCTCGTGTTGAGGCATGAAACTCTGCTTTCCTCTCGAGTTGGAAAAGGGGTGTCAGGTCACCTTTCCAATTGAGGTGGGGAGCTGAGGCTTTTTCTAGATGTGCAACAAGGGAGTCAGACCTCCCTTCGTGTTGTGAGGGGATACTCAGTATTCCATTCAAGTTGGTGCAGGGGAATCAGGCTTTATCTTAAGTTGAGGGAGAACTTGGTGTACTTTTGACTTGTGGCAGGAACCTCGGGATTCCTCTTGAGTTTCAATAGGTGAGAAAGGTCTCCTCTTGAGTTGTGAGGGGAAAGTCAGGATTCCCCTCGAGACGAAGCAGGGGAATCAGCCCTCATCTCACAATGAGGTGGGGAACAGGGGGCTCTTCTCAAGTTGTGTCAGGAAACTCGTGGTTCAGCTTGAGTGGTGATGGGTATCTCTATTCTTGAGTTGCATAAAGGGAGTCAAGCTTCCTGTTTAGTTTCAAGAAGGAACTTGAGATTGATCTTGAGGTGCTGCAGGGGAAAAGGGCCTCATCTTGCGTTAATGGAGGAATCTTGTGGTTTTTCTCGAGTTGCGGCGGGAAGATTGGGGTTCCTCTCAAGTTGTGATGGGGACTTCAGGGAACCTTCGTGTTGCCTCAGGGAAGTCCTTCTCTTTTCAAGTTGGGAGGGGGAGCACGGGATTGCTCCGGAGTCACTGCAGGGGAATCGGACCTCATCTTGTATTTAACAGGCAATCTCTGGTGTTTCTAGAGTTATGGCAGAAAACTCGGGGTTCCTCTCAAGTTTCGATGGGGACCTCAGGTAGCCTGTCTCCTTGCCTCATAAGTCAATTTTCCTTTCGAGTTACATGGGGAGCGCAGTATTCATTTCGACTCCCTGCAGGGAAATTGGGCCTCATCACGCATTGATGGGGAAATCTCATGGTTTATCTCGAGTTGCCACAGGACTCGAGGTGCGATGGAGACCTCAGAGAGCCTCTTGTCTTGTCTCGGGGAAGTCTAGTCTCGTTTCGAGTTGTGAGGGGGAGCAGGGGAGAGCTCTCAAGTCACTGCAGGGAAATCCAACCTCATCTCATTGATCAGGGAATCTCGTGGTGTTACTTGAGTTGCAGCAGGAAGGTTTGTGATCCTCTCGAGTTGTGACAGGGACCTCAGGGAACCTCTCATGTTGCCTCAGGGAAGTCAGGCCTCCTTTCAAGTTCCGAGGGGCACCTTGGGAATCCTCTGGAGCCTCTGCAGAAAAATAGGGCCACTTTTTGATTTGAGGTGGGAAACTCAAGGTTCCTTTCCAGTTTCAAGAGGAATCTAGGGGTTCCTATTGAGTTTCTACAGGGGAGTCAGGGCTCGTCTCTTTTTCAGATATGGAATTCTGCTTTCCTCTAGAGTTTTAAAAGAGGTGTCAGGCCTCCTGTTGAGTTGAGGCGGGGAATGTGGGCTTTTTCTAGAGGTGCAACAGGGAAGTCAGACCTCCCTTCATGTTGTGAGGGGATACTTGGGGTTCCATTCAAGTCAGTGCATGGGAATCAGTCCTTATGTCGAGTTGAGGGAACTCGGTGTCCTTTCGACTTGTGGCAGGTACTGCGGGGTTCCTCTTGATTTTCAATAGTTGAGACAGGACTCCTCTTGAAGTAAGGGGAAAGTTGGGATTCCTGTCAAGTCCAAGCTGGAGAGTTGTCCCTCATCTGGAGATGAATTGGGGAACACGGGGCTCTTCTCGAGTTGTGTCAGGTGACCCAGTGTTCCACTCCAGTGGGGACGGGTATCTAGGGGAACCTCTTGAGTTGTATGAAGGGAGTCAAGCCTCCTTTCGAGTTTCGATAAGGAACTTGGGATTTCTCTGGATGCACTGCAGGGGGAAAGGGCCTCATCTCGCATTGAGGGGGGAATCTCATGATTTTTCTCAAGTTGCGGCAGGAAGCTTGGGGTTACTCTCAAGCTGTGACGGGGACTTCAGGGAACGTCTTCTGTTGCCTCAGGGAAGTCAAGTTTCCTTTCGAGTTGCGAGGGGGAGCGTGGTATTTCTCTCAAATCACTGCAGGGGAATCGGGCCTTATTTCATTTTGAGGCAGAAATCTCATGGTGTCTCTCGAGTTGAGGCAGGATGCTTTGAGTTCCTCTCGAGATGTGACGGAGACCTCAGGGAACCTCTCATGTTGCCTCAGGGAAGTCAGGCCTCCTTTTAAGTTGCATGGGCCACCTTATCCTCTCAAGTCCTTGCAGGGGAATAGGGCCTCATTTCGAGTTGAGATGGGAAACTCACGGCGACATTGATCTCAGGGTTCCTATTGTGTTTCAACAGGGGAGTCAATCCTCGTCTCATGTTGAGGCATGGAACTTTGCTTTCATCTCGAGTTGTAAATGTGGGGTCAGGCCTCCTGTAGAGTTCAGTAGGAACGTGGGCCTTTTCTAGAGGTGCAACAGGGGTGTCAAACCTCCTTTTGTGTTGTGAGGGCATACTCAGGGTTCCACTCGAGTCAGTGCAGGGGAACCAGGCCTTATCTCGAGTTGAGGCAGAACTCGGTGTCCTTTTGACTTGTGGCAGGAACCGTAGGGTCCCTCCCTAGTTTCAGTAGGTGAGAAAGGCCTCCTCTTGAGGCGCAGGGGGAAAGACAGGATTCCTCTCAAGACAGAGCAGGGGAATTGGCCCTCATCTCGATACGATGTGGGGAACACAGGGTTCTTCTCAAGTTTTGGCGGGAAACTCGTGGTTCCTCTAAAGTTGCGACGGGTATCTTGGGGAATCTCTTGAGTTGCATAAAGGCAATCTAGCTTCCTTTTGAGTTTCGAGAGGGAACTCGTGATTGCTCTCGACAGGCTGTAGGGGAAAAGGGCCTCATGTCGCGTTGAGGGGGGAATCTCGTGGTTTTTCTCGAGTTGCAGCTGGAAGCTTGGGGTTCTTCTGGCGTTCTTTGGGGACCTTAGGGAACCTCTCGTGTTGCCTCAGGGAAGTCAAGTCTCCTTTCAAGTTTAGAGGAGAAGCACGGGGTTCCTCTCGAGTCACTGCAGGGGAATCGGGCCTCATCTCGCACTGAGTGGGGAATCTCGTGATGTTTCTCAAGTTGTGGCTGGAAGCTTTGGGTTCGTCTCGGGTTGCGATGGGAACCTCAGGGAACCTCTCATGTTGCCTCAGGGAAGTCAGGCCTCCTTTCAAGTTGCGAGAGGCACCTCGGGATTCTTCTCGAGTCGCCACAGGGGTATAGGGCCTCATCTTGAGTTGAGATGGGAAATTCAGGTCTGCTCTCCAGTTGTGACAGGGATCTTTGGGTTCCTATCGAGTTTCATCAGAGGAAATCAGGCCTCATCTAATTTTGAAGCATGGAACTCGGTTTTCCTCTCTAGTTGTAAAAGGGGTGTCAGTCCTCCTGTCGATTTGAGGTGGGGAACTTGGGCCTTTTCTAGAGGTGCAACAGGGGAGTCAGACCTCCTTTCATGTTGTGAGGGGATACTCGGGGTTCCACTAGAGTCGGTGCAGGGGAATCAGGCCTTATCTCACGTTGAGGGGAACTCGGTGTTCTTTTGACTTGAGGCACGAACCTTGGAGTTCCTCTCAAGTTTCAATAGGTTATACAGGCCTCCTCTTGAGGTGCGAGGGGAAAGTCAGAATTCCTCTCGAGACAAAGCAGGGGATCTGGGCTTCATCTCGAGATTAGGTGGAGAATACAAGGCTCTTCTCAAATTGTGGTGAGACACTCGAGGTTCCTCTCGAGTTGTGACAGGTATCTCAGGGAACCTCTTGTCTTGCATAAAGGGTGTCAAGCTTCCTTTCAAGTTTCGAGAGGGAACTTGGGATTGCTATCTAGGGAATGCAGGGGAAAGGCCTAATTTTGCATTGAAGGGGGAATCTCGTGTTTTTTTGTGGACTTGTGGTTTGAAGCTTGGGGTTCTTCTCAACTTCCAACAGGGACCTCAGGGAACTTCTCATAGTGCCTCAGGGCACTCAGGATTCCTTTCAAGTTGTAAAAGGCACCTCAGGATTCCTCTCGAGTCCCTGCAGGGGAATAGGGCCTCATCTCGAGTTTAGGCAGAAACGTCATAGTTCCTCCTCAGTTGGGACAGGGATATCTGGGCTCCTTATCGAGTTTCAACAGGGGAGTCAGGCCTCATCTCATGTTGTGGCATGGAACTCGACTTTCCTCTTGAGTTGTAAAAGGGGGGTCAAGCCTCCTTTCGAGTTTCAAGGGGGAACTCAGGATTGACCTTGAGGTGCTGCAGGGTAAAAGGACCTCATTTCGAGTTGAGACGGGAAATTCAGGATTCCTCTTCAGTTGCGACATGGATCTCGGGGTATGTAACTTCGCTTTCATCTCGAGTTGTAAAAGGCATGTCAGGCCTCCTGTAGGGTTGAGGCGGGAAATGGCTTTTTTCTAGAGGTTGCAACAGAGGAGTCAGACTTCCCATCGTATTCTGAGGGAATACTCGGGTTTCCACTCTAGTCGGTGCAGGGGAATCAGGCCTTATCTCAAGTTGAGGGGGAACTCGATGTCCTTTTGAATTGCAGCACGAGCCTCGGAGCTCCTCTGAAGTTTCAATAGGTGAGACAGGCCTCCTCTTGAGGTGTGAGGGGAAAGTTGGAATTCCTCTCGAGATGAAGCATGGGATCTGGGCCTCATCTCGAGATGAGGTGGAGAACACGGGGCTCTTCTCGAGTTGTGGTGAGACACTCGAGGTTACTCTTAAGTTGCAATAGGTATCTTGGGGATGTCCACAGCCTCCAGGGTGACCCTACCTTCCAGTCATGTACCTGGGGTCATATATCCACAGTCTCCTGGGTAGAGCACCCTCCCCAGACTCTGCACACGGGGTCACACATCCACAGCCCCCAAGTGACCCCAACTCCCAGGTCCTGCATTTGGGTTCTCACATCCACGGTCTCCAGGGTGAAACACTCTCATGCCCTGAACCTGAGGGAACATGTCCACAATCTTCAGGATGACCTTACCTCCCAGTCATGTACCTGGGGTCACTTGTCCAGTCTCCCCGGTGAGAACCCTTCCCAGAATCTGCACATGGAGTCACATGTCCACATTCCCCGAGTGACCCCAACTCCTAGAACCTGTACCTGGGGTCACATGTCCAGTCTCCAGGGTAACGCCAGTTCTCCAAAAATTGTACCTGAGGTCAAACATCTACTCTTTCCAGGGACACCACACTTCACATACCATACACCTGTGGTCACACTTGCACAATCTCCATGGTGACCCCTTCCCCATTTTGTGCCTGGATCACATTACCACAGTCTATAGGGTGATAGACCTCTCCAGACCGTGTACCTGGAATCACACGTCCAGAATCTCCAGGGCAGACCACTTCCGGAACCTGCACCTTGGGTAACATGTCCGGAATCCAGGCTGACACCCCTCTCCAGACCCTGCACCTGGGGTCACATGGCCACAATATTCAGTGACAACCTCTTGACCCTGGACCTGGGGACACATTCCCACAGTATCTAGTATGACACTCTTCTGCAAAAACTGTACCTGGGCTTACATGTCCAGAGTCTCCAATGTGACCTTACCCCCCAGACCAAGTAACAAGGATCACATGTTCACAGTCCAGGGTAATCCCACCTCCCAGAACTTATACATGGCATTATATCTTCACAGTCTCCATGGTGACCTCCTCCCAGACCGTGCACCTGGGATCACATGTCCACAGTCTCAGAGTGACCCCACCTCTGAGACACTACACCTGGAGTCACATATCCGTGGTCCCCAGGGTTTACCCCTCTCAGACCGTGTACCTGGGGTTACATGTCCATAGTCTCCATGGTGACCCCCTCCCAGACCATGCACCTGAGATCACATGTCCACAGTGACCCCACCTCTGACACCCTACACCTGGGTTCACAGGTCTATAGTCCCCAGGTTTACCCCTCCCAGTCCCTGTACTTGGGCTTACACGTCGATAGTCTCCATGGTGACTCTCGAGTCCAGCTCAACAGCACAGGTTCCTAAAAGCATGGCATGGCAAAAGAATGAGAAACATTCAAAAAAGTTACAGTGGGGATCAGGGGACCAACACCACCATGAGGTGAAGGTGCCCAAATTGATCTTCTGTCTGCTTTATTATACTTTTTGAGACTAGCTTGTACGTGCTTACAGGAGCATAGCAGGCCGGATGGCCTTCAATGATAATCTTGTGCAGTTAATATTTAGTATTTTTGTATCCCTGTTTTTCTGCCTCAAGGACAAAGACCTAATTAATCTTTATGTGCCTCCCAGGTGACAAAAAGAGGAACAGTCTGTTGATGGCTTTCCAACCCCAGCATACAGCCTGCTTTCAAGATATTTTTTGTTCCTTCTTGGATTCCTTCAGGAGTGACATGCTGAGTCATGTCCTCTCAGCAAGATTGATTAACTCTTTTGCCAGGACTTTAAGTAGGCTTGTCTCCTACAGGTGACCCCCTCCCATATCCTGCACATTGATAAGAGGACCAGAGTCTACAGGGTGACAAACCACCCCAGACACTTTACCTGGGGTCACATGTCCCTCCTGGATGAGCCCACCTCCAGGCACTGTACCTTGAGTCACACGACCACAGTGTGTGAGGTGACAGCACCTCCCACACTCTGCACCTAGGGTCACATGTCCACAGTCTCCAAGGTGACTCTATCCCAGACCATGCACCCGGGGTAACCTGTCAATAATCCCAAGAGTGACCCCAGTTTTCAAACCTTGCACTTGAGGTCACATGTCCACAATCTCCATGGTGACTCCATCCCAGACCATATACACTGGGACACACGTCCACACTTTTCAGGGTCAGTCTCTTCCCCAGACACTGCACTTTGTGTCTCTTGTGCACAGTCCCCAGGATGACCCCACATCCCAGAATCTGTAGTGGGGGACAAGCATACACAGTCTCCAGGGATATCCCACCTCACAGACCCTTCATCTAGGGTTGCATGTCCAAAGACACCAGGGTGACCCCACTTTCTAGACCCTGCACTTGGGGTCATATGTCCACAGTATCCAGGGTGACTCCTCTCGACCCTGGACCTGGGGACACATTTCCAGTGTCCAGGGTGACACCCCTCCACAGATACTATACCTGGGGGTCACACATCCTCAGTCTCCAAGGTGATCCAGACCCCCAGACCGAGCAACTAGGATCACACGTCCCAAAGTCTAGGGTAACTCCACCTCCCAGACCATATACCTGGCATCACATGTCCACGGTCTCCATGGTGACCCCTTCCCAGACCATTTACCTGGGATTTAATGTGGCTCAGACGGTAAAGCATCTGCCTGCAATGTGGGAGACTGGGTTCGATCCCTGGCTTGGGAAGATCTTCTGGAGAAGGAAATGGCAACCCACTCCAGTACTCTTGCCTGGAGAATTCCATGGACTGAGGAGCCTGGTGGGCTACAGTCCATGGAGTCGCAAAGAGTTGGACACAACTTCACTTTCACTTTCACTTATCCAGGGAGACCCCTGTTCCCAAACCCCACACTTTTAGTCACATGTCCACAGTTCCCAGGATGACCTCACCTCCAAGACCCAGTAACTGGGGCCACATGTCCACAGTCGCCAGGGTGACCCCACCTCCCAGACCCTGCACCTGGAGTCACATGTACATAGTCTCCTGGGTTACCCACTTCCAGACCATATACATGTTGTTACAAGTCCACAGTCTCCTGGGTCAGCCTCTTCTGCACTTTGGGTCACACGTCCACAGTCTCCAAAATGAACCCACCTCCCAGAACCTGTAATGGGAGACACGTGTACTCAGTCTCCAGGGAGACCCCACCTCATAGACCCTCTCCAGGGTGATGGCACCTCCTAGACCCTATGCCTGGGGTCACATGTCCACAGTATCCAGGGTGACCTACTTTCGACCCTGGACCTGGGGTCACATTTCCATAGTGCCTAGGGTGACATCCCTCTGCAGACACTGTGCATGGGGTCACATGTCCACAGTCTCCAGGGTGACCCTGCCACCCAGACCGAGCAACTAGGATCACATATCCACATTACAGGGTTACCCCACCTCCCAGAGCCTAAACCTGGAGTCGTACGTCCATAGTCTCCATGGTGACTCCCTCATAGACCATGCACCCGGGATCATATGACCACTGTCTCCAGGTTGACTCCCACACAACCCTGCACTTGGGGTCACATTTCCAAAATCTCTAGGGTGACACTTCTCCCTAGATCCTGTACCTAGGGTCACAGCTGCACAATCTCCAGAGTGACCCCACATCCCAGACTCTGCATCTGGGGTCACATGTCCACAATCGGCAGTGTAACCCCAAGTCCTACACACTATATCTGGATTCGCAGGTCTAGTCTCTATGGTGACCCCTTCCCATACCATGCACCTAGGATCACACATCCACAGTCTGCAGGGAGAAACGCCTCCCCAAACTGCACTTTGAATCACACATCCACAGTCCTCAAGGGGACTACACCTCCCAGACCCTGTACCTAGGGTCACATGTACAGTCTCTGGGGGACACCACCTCACAGAACCTGCACTTGGGGTCACATGTCCACAGTGTCCGGTGTGAACCCACCTCCCAGACTCTGTACCTGGGACACATGTCCACAGTCTTTAGGGTGACCCCCCCTCCCAGATCCTGTACCTGGGAAGAAATATTTTCAGCCTCCCAAGTGACACCTTCCCAGACCCTGTACATGGGGGTCACACTTCCACAATGTCCTATGTGACAGCCCTTCCCAGATCCTGAACCTGGTGTCACATGTCCAGAGTCTCCAGAATGGCCTCTATCCCAGACTCTGTACCTGGGGTTACATGTCCACAGTCTCCAGGGTGACAATACTCCCCATATTTTGTACATGGTGTCACATCCACATTCTCCAGGGTGACCCAAGCTCCCTGTCCCTGTATTGGTGTCTTACAACCACAGTCTACAGGGAACTTCGCCTCTCAGACCCTACACCTGGGGTCACATGTCCATTATCTCCAGGATGACCCCACATCCCAGACCATGTGCCTGGGGCCATATGTCTAACAATCTCCCAGGTGATCTCCCTCCCCAGAACCTGCACCTGGGGTCACATGTCGACAGTCTCCAAGGTGACCTGTCTCCATACACCTAGCACCTGGGGTCAAACATGCACACTCTCCAGGATGACAACCCTCCCATACCTTGGTCCTGGGGTTATATGTCCACAGTCTCCATTGTGACACCCACCTACCAGACCCTGCACCTGTGGTCACCTAACCACGGTCTCCAGGGTGACAATACTCCCCAGATTGTGTACATGGGGGTCACACGTCCACATTCTCTAGAGTGACCCAACCTCCCTGACCTTGTACTGTGATATCACAATCACAGTATTCAGGATAACCATCCTCCCAGACCCTGCACCTGGCTTCTCACATCCACAGTCTTCAGGGTAAATCCTTCCCAGACCCTTCACCTGGGGTCACAAATCCACGGGCTCCAGGTTGAACTTTTAGAAGTACCTGAACCTGGGGTCACATGTGCACAGTCTTCTTGATGACACCCCTCCTAGACCCTGCACCTGGCTTCCTGAGTCCACAGTCTCCAGGGTAGATCCTTCCCAGACCCTTCACCTGGGGTCACAGTCTCCTTGATGACACCCCTCCCAGACCCTGTACTTGGGATCACATTTCCAGTTTCCAGGGTAACCTCCCCTCCCAGAACCTACATGTGGAGTCACACGTACAGAATCTCCAGGGTGACCCCACCTCACCAGAATTTTTACTTTGGGTCACATGACCACAGTCTCTAGGGTGACCCCACCTCATTGGAACTTTTAGCTCTGGTCATATGTCCACAGTCTCCAGGGTGACACACCTCCAGACCCTGTACCTGTGGTCACACGTCCACAGACTTCAGGGTGACTCACCACACCTGTTTAAGCAGCTGGGATCACCTGTCCATAGTCTTCAGAGTAACCTCCCCCTCACAAACCCTACACCTGATGTGACATGTCTACAGTTTCCAGGGTGACAACTTCTCAGACCTTGTACCTGAGGTCACATGTCTTCAGTCCCCAAGGTGACCCCTCCCAAGCACTGTCTTTGGGTTCACAGGTCCACAGTCTCTTCTGTGACCTTCCTGTCATATGCTGTACTCAGGGTCACATTCCACAGTCTCCAGGGTGATAGCCTTTCCAAGACACTATACATGGATCACACATCCACAGTCTTTAGGGTGACAACCCTCCCAGACCCTGTACCTGTTGTCATACTTCCACAATATCCAGGGTGATTCCCTACCCAGATACTGCACCTGGTGTCACATGTCCACAGTCTCCAGTGTGACCTACCTCACAGACCCTGCACCTAGGGTAACATATACACCATCTCTGAAAGGTTGTAGTTGAATCACACGAATACACCAGGATTCGTGGCCCCTGGAGGAGAATTCAATCCGGGGCCAGAGACAAGGCTTGATCGCTCAGAGCTTTTGTGTAATAAAGTTTTATTAAAGTATAAAGGAGATAGAGAAAGCTTCTGACATAGGCATCAGAAGGGGGCAGAAAGAGTACCCCCCTGCTAGTCTTTAGCTGGATGTTATATAGTCACTAGCAGTCTGTTAATGAAAGAAAGGAATGTCTTAAAATTTAGAATGGCACCAGGCCCCTCACCCGTAAGATGCATTTTGGGATAATCTTGGCCCTAAATGGTTTATCCTGGGCCATAAAATGATTAACTTGAATCTTGAAGAAGGGCAGACCACCATACAAATAGTTTCATTTACATAGATTAGGGGAACAATATCCATACTGGTTTGTCAAGTAGGTTCTGGGCCAAGAGGCGGAACCGACTTGGAGACAGAGTTTGGGGTAAAGGCATAGTACATTAGCATAGCTTAAGACAAACATTCCCATAAGAAAAAGGCATTGGTTATCTCTAGGCTCAAGAATAGCTAACTTCAGGCGAAACCAGGTGTCATTATGGCCACACAGTATTTTAAGAGAAACCTCCCTTTAAATTTGTATAGAGAAGGAAAAAATATTGCTAGTTTGTTTCCTCCTGCCGCTTAAGAGAGGTAAAAATGTCTGACACTTGCAGGCTATTTCCTCCATTTGGAGAACCCTGGCCTTCCTGCCTGTTACCCTCTCATCTCCAGTTGACCTCACCTCCCAGATGATGTACCAGGGAGTCAGATGTCACTGACTCCATGGTGAGTAACCTCTCAAGTCTCTGCACCTAGGGTTACACTTCCACACTCCTCAGAGTGACCCCACTTCTTAGACCTGACACCTGGGTTCAAACGTCCAGTCTCCAGGGTGACCCCACCTCCAAGACCCTGACCCTGGTGTCACTCGTCCAGTCTCCTTGGTGAACCCACCTCCCAGACCATTTACCTGAAATTACATTTCCAGTTTCCAGAGGCAGAGTCTGCCTCTCAGACCCTACACCTGGGGTCACATGTCCACAGTCTCCACGATGAAACCTTCCCAACCCTGCACCTGGGTCGCACGTCCACAAGCTACAGGGTGACATCCTCCCAGACCCTGGACTGGGGTCACATGTCTACAGTCTGAAGGATGACCCCACCTTCCAGACCCTGCACCTGTCTCACACTTAAACAGTCTCCATGTGACTGCTCCTGATCCTGCACCTGGGGTCACATTTCTACAGTCCCCTGGATGACACCTCTCCCAGGTCCTGTACCTGGGTTCCCATGTGCATTATCTCTATGGTGACCCCTCATCCCAGACCCTGTCCCTGGGGTCAAATATCTGCAATATCCAGTGTTACTCCCCCCAGACCATAAATGTGGGGTCACACCTCCACAGTTTCCAGGATGAGCCCACCTCCAGACCCTCTACCTGAAGTCACAAGTCCACAGTATTCAGGGTAACCCTCTTCCAGACTCCTTGGATTACATATCAGAGTCTCCAGGGAGAGCCCCCTCACCAAATTTGGCACTTTTAGTCACGTGTCCACAATGACTCCTCCTCACAGACTCTGTTCCTGGGGTCACATGACCCCAGCTACTACTGTGTGACCCCACCTTCAACACCCAATACCTGGGGTCACACGTCTACTCTTAAGTCCCTGCATATGTACACACTTCACAGAGTGACTCCACCCACCAGAACCTACATCTGGGGTTAAAGGTCCACAATCTCCAGGGTGAACCCACCTCCCAGACTATGTACCTGGCATTACATTTCCAGTTTCCAGAGTAAACCCGCCTCCCAGACCCTACACCTGGGGTCACATGTCCACAGTCTTCCTGGTGAACCCCTCCCAGAACCTACCCTGGGGTACATCCACAGTCTCCTGGGTAATCCCCCTTCTCAGACCCTGTACCAGAGATCAAACTTCCAGTCTCCAAGGTGATCCCCTCCACACACTCTGCACCTGGGGTCACATGTCCAAAACTTCCAGGGTGACCCACCTCCCAGGTCCTGCACCTTCAGTCACATGTCCACAGTCTCCACGGTGAAACCCTCCCGACCTTGCACCTGAGTCACACGTCCACAAACTCCAGGGTGACACCCTCTCAGACTCTGGACCAGGGTCACATGTCTGCAGTCTGAAGGGTGATCCCATCTCCCAACCCTGTACCTGTGGTCACACTTAAGTAGTTCCCAGGGTGACTGCTCCTGATCCTGCACTTGGGGTAACATTTCTACAGTCCCCTGGATGACACCTCTCCCAGGTCCTGTACCTGGGGTCACATGTGCATAGTCTCATGTAACCCCCCCTTGCAGATCCTGTACCTGGGGCCATATGTGCATAGTCTCAAGGTGACCCCCCTTTCAGATCCTGTCCCTGGGGTCAAATATCTGCATTATCCAGAGTAACCCCCCAGACCATAAACATGAGGTGACACCTCCAGTTTCCAGGATAAGCCCACCTCCAGACCCTCGACCAGGGTCACATGTTCACAGTCTTAGGGTAACCCTAACTCCTAGACCCTATACCTGGAGTCACAAGTCCACAGTCTCCATGGTGACCCCCTCCCAGACCATTCACCTTGGATCACACGTCAGAGTCTCCAGGGAAAGCTGCCTCACCAAATCCTTTACTTTTAGTCACACGTCCACAGTCCCTGGGGTGACCCCACCTTGCAGACTCTGTACCTGAGGTCACATGTCTATAGTCTACTGTGTGACCCCACCTCCAACACCTAGTACCTGGGGTCCCATGTTCACAGTCTCCAGGGTGACCCCACTTCTCAGATCCTGCACCTGGAGTCACATATCTACAGTATTCAGTATGACACCCTCTAGATCCTGGACCTGGGGTTACGTTTCCATGGTGTCTAGTGTGATAACGCTCCACAAACACTGTATCTGGGCTCACACATCCACAGTCTCCAGTGTGACCCCACCTCACATACTGAGTCACTGGGATCACACGTCCACAGTCCAGGGCAACCCCATCTCCCAAGCCATATACCTAGAGTCATCCAGTCTCCATGGTGACCTCCTCCCAGGCGATGTACCTGGGATCACATGTCCACAGTCTCAAGGTGACCCCACCTCTGAGTGCCTACACCCGGAGTCACATGTCCACAATCCCCAGGGTTTACCCCTCCCGAATTCTGTACCTAGGGTTACACGTCCACATTCTCCACGGTGACCTGCCTCCCAGACCTTGCATGTTGGTAACATGTCCAGAGTCTACAGGGTGACAAACCATCCCAGACACTTTACCTTAGGTCACACATCAACAGTCACCTGGATAAACCCATCTCCAGACCCTGTATCTGGGGTCACATGATGAGTTTTCAGGGTGACAGCACCTTCCTGACACTGCACCTAGGATTGCAAGTCCATGGTCTACAAGGTCTACTCTTTCCCACACCATGCACCTGGAGTAACCTGTCAGCAATCCCAAGAGTGATCCTACTTCCCAAACCCTGCACCGGGGCTCACACATCCACAATCTCCAGGGTGAACCACTCCCAGACCATATACCTGGGGTTACATGTCCAAAGTCTCCATGGTGAAACGCCCTCCCAGACCCTCAACCTGGGGTCACACATCCAGTCTTCAGGGAGAGGACTCCCAAACAGTGCATGGGGTTCACATATCCAGTCTCCTTTGTGAACCCCCTCCAGACTATGCACTTGAATTCACAAGTCCACAGTCTCCAGGGTGACATCCCTCCCAGACCCTGCACCTGGGGTCATATGTCCACAGTCTCCATTGTGACACCCCCTGCCACAACCTGCATCTGGGGTCACATGTCCACAGTCCACCATGGAAAGTCCTCCCCAGATTTGTACATAGGGTCACACGCCCACATTCTTAAGATGACCCAACCTCCCTGACCCTGTACTGTGGTATCATGACCACAGTAACCAAGCTTCACAGACCTGGCACCTGGGTTCTCAGGTCCACGGTCTACATGGTAAACCCCTCCCAGACCCTGCACCTGAGGTAACATGTTCACAGTCTCCAGGGTGACCCCGCCTCCCAGACCAGGTCCCTGGGGAAGTATGTCCACAGTCTCTCGGATGAGCCCCTGCCCCAGACTCTGCACATGGGGTCACACATCCACAGTCCCTGAGAGACCTCACCTCCCAGACCCTGTACCTGAGATCACATGTCCAGTCTCCAGGGTGACCCTACTTTCCCAGACTCTGTACCTGGGGTCACAGTTCCACAGTCTCCAGGGATCTAGAGATCCCCTCTCAAACCTGCACCTGGGTCATACTTCCACTGTCTCTATGGTGGCATCACTGTCCAAACACTACCTGTGGTCACATGTCCACTGTCTTCTCCCAATCATTGGACCTGGGTTCACATATCCCAAAGTATCCTACATGACCCCTATCCTGTCCTTGTACATGAGGTCACACGCCCACAGTCTTCAAGGTGACCCCTGTTGGAGATATGTCTCCAGGACTTGGAAATGGCGAACCTGAAAGAACAACACTTGGACAGTCTCTGCAAGGACTGACAAGTTTATTTCTGCAGTCAAGCCTTTTAATAGGAGCAAGGAACAAAGAGCTTCGAGCATACAGCCAGCAGAACACATAAAAGGCTAGGATATAATCAGTAAAAGATACTTCAAGGAACAGAGCATTCTTAATGACCCATGTATTTATCCATGGCCTATTTTCTCAAGCAACATCTTTAATGTTTAGTTGTTAAATCTAGGCGCCGAGCATAGCCAAAGGCAGGAAATGTTCTTCAGCAATCAGTACACAGTGCCTGGGTACTTCTTGCCCTTCGCCATTTTCCCACAGACCTCCTCCTTCAAGGCTATTTTGCACTGTGCCTCCCAACATATCCTTCTTTTGTTTTTAGTTTAAGCATGGCAGCTGTTATTTGGACTCCGTCATAGAGGCACGGAGTCTTGAGTAGAGACATCTGTATAGAATTGTGTAGTGTCATACCAGATAGGGTTCCTACTGTAACAATAGATATTAGACTAAGAATGCCAGCAATAAGCCATCCTATTATGCGCCTTGACCTCCTTAAGCCATATTTGAGCAAAACTGAGAGAAATACAGTCGGTCCATGGTTCTGTTAGGTTAACAGGAAGCCACAAATCAGATCTTTGCTTGACTATTGCAATGTTGACATAATGATATGAAATAGAGTGTTCTAAACATGCATACAAGGCACATGCTGTACAGTTAACAATCTTAGCAGAAAGATCTATATCGAAGTTTCCTACAATAAACATGTATGGGAGGTGCACACAAGATTGGATATAACCTGTACTATCATATAAAAAGGTATAGTTTTGAGGTTTTTAAGGCTTTTGCAGTCCCATACACATTGGCAAAGCGCTCCAATGCAGCAGGAATCTTCCACACGTGCCATTCCTCAGGTCCTATGGTAGGAGTTCAGACACTGACGTTTTCTCTTCGGCTTCTCTATGGTCATTGATGAGACCCTTCGCGTCAGCTGCGTCACTGTCGGGGGAGTCTGGTCTTGGGGTCATTCTCAGTAATGGACATGGTGAAGTGCAACCAAGATTTTTTCTCCATCTGCAACGACAAGACCATAACCTCTGCCTAGGAATCGTAAGATTCCTGGCAACCATTGATTAAACTGCTTATACCATATTGGTGTGTTGGCTTCTAATGGTTTCTTACTGTTTTCCTCTGCAAAATGTCTGTCTGCAAGGAGTATCAGAACTATCTTTTAGTAAATTTAAAAAATTTAAGGAATAAAGAGTTAAAGATAATAACAATTGAGGGTTCATAGGATAAGAAGTGTATCTCCTCTTCCATATTCCCCCTTTCTGTTTTAACAAATGAGTTTAAGAGTATGATGTGTTCTTTCGATAATTGCTTGACCCTGGGGATTGTAGGGTATCCCCGTGATGTGTGTTATATTCCATTCCATTAGAAATGAACGAAATGAGTGAGAGTTAAATGCAGGCCCACTATCTATTTTTAAGACCGAAGGTATTCCCATAACAGGGAAGGTGAGTAAAAGTGCAGAAATGGCGTGTTTGCTGGATTCTGAAGAGACAGGTACTGCCCATATAAAACCTGAAAATGTATCCACTGAGACAAAAAGCAAAGAAAACTTTCCCAAGGAGCAATGAGTGAAGTCAGATTGCCAAAGGGAGTTAGGCTGTTGCCCACGAGGATTAACTCCTGAAACTGTGATACGTAAGTGCAGAGGAGCACAGACATCACAGGATTTAGTGATATGTCTCACTTCATTGAGGGGAATATGGTATTTAGAGTGCAATCTTTTAGCATTGGTATGAAGATTAGCGTGTTCATCCATAGCAGATGTAAAGATAGGAGCTGTGAACTTATCAACAGCATCATTCCCTGCTGCCAGAGGCCCAGGTAAACCTGAATGAGCACGTGTATGTGCAATGAAGAAAGGTTCCATACGTGATCGAATTAAGGCTTGAGTCTTTGAAAAGAGAATATATAATCCTTCATCTAGGTTGTATAAAAAGGTGGTAACAAAATCGGGGAAAAGGGAAGCAAGGTATTTGGAATCAGTATAGACATAGAAGTATGACGGTTGAAGAGACAAAAGAGCATATAAAGCATACAATTCAACTCTTTGTACTGAAGAATAGGTAATGGGTAATTTCTCTTTGATATCAGGGCCAACAATCCCAGCTATGCCTTTCTTGTTGCCATCAATGAAATAGGTAGGTGCATTTGAAATAGGCTGGGAGGCAATGATATTAGTTACTATAAATTTAGTAAATTGTAGGAAGTCCCATAATTTTCCTTTCAGCAAATGGAATGAGATAACATTCTGAAAGTCACTTAATGCTATTTGCATGATCATGTTATACTGTAAGGCAATTTGTAATTCCTTTTTTGTCAAAGGGACATGTATTGCATATGGATCAAATCTAGTTAAGGTTTGTACATGGCTCCTTCCTGATACAATTAGCTGTCCTATTGCAATAGCACCCCACCTCAGTACTCTTGCCTGGAAAATCCCATGGATGGAGGAGCCTGGTAGGCTGCAGTCCATGGGGTAGCTAAGAGTTGGACACGACTTGATGACTTCACTTTCACTTTTCACTTTCATGCATTGGAGAAGGAAATGGCAACCCACTCCAGTGTTCTTGCCTGGAGAATCCCAGGGATGGGGGAGCCTGGTAGGCTACCTTCTATGGGGTCACACAGAGTCAGACACGACTGAAGTGACTTAGCATAGCATTGCATTTCTCAATGTATGATACGATTTTCTTTGACTATTTAGTATGTAGATACACCCATTCTATTGGGCTGTTTTGAGCTATGATTGCAGTAGGTGAATGTTTGGTGGGGAATATATATAAATAGATCGGTTGGGTATGGTCCAGCCGAGTTGAGAAAGATTGTTGAATGTGTTTTTCAACAAATTTTAATTCTTCTTTCGCTTTTTTTGTTAGCTGTCTAGGACTATTAGGGTCAGGAGGTCCCTCTAAAATTTTAAATAAATTTTGTAATGCATAGGTGGGAATGCCAATAGCTGATCGAAGCCAATTAATGTCTTCTATCAATTTTTGAAAATCGTTTAGTGTGCATAGAGAATGCACAGAGATTTGAGTTTTTGGAGGTTTTATCTTAGACTCTTCCATAACATGTCCTAGGTAATTAAAGGGTGCTTTCAATTGAATTTTATCTGGCACAACACATAGGCCATGATTTTGAAGAGTGGTGGTGTCTTCGTCATATAACTGTTGTAAACAAAGTTCAGATTCCATGGAAAGGAGTATGTCATCCATATAATGAATTATGAAGGCAGTAGGATATTTATCTCTACTGGGTTGTAATAAAACAGATATGAGGTATTGGCAAATGGTAGGAGAGTTCATCATCCCCTGAGATAAAACCTTCCATTGAAATCTTTTAACAGGAGCCATGTGATTTATAGAGGGAACTGAAAAAGCAAAACATTTTCTATCTTTAGGCTGCAAAGGAATAGTAAAAAAGCAGTCTTGTAAATCAATAATAGATACAGGCCATCCTTTTGGCACCATGGAAGGCGAGGGCAATCCAGGTTGTAAGGGCCCCATAGGAATCATAGTATTATTAACATTTCTTAAATCTATCAACATTTGCCATTTTCCTGATTTCTTTTTTATTACAAAAATGGGAGAATTCCATGGGGAAAAGGAAGGCTCTATATGATTTTTCTATAATTGCTCATTTACTAGTTGTGTAAGAGCTGCCAACTTTTCTTTAGTCAGGGGCCATTGAGGTGTCCATACTGGGGCACCAGATTTCCAATCCAGAGGCAGCAGTGTTAACTCAATGGCCCCCATCAAAAAGGCTCATTTAGAGAGATCGTGGCTTTTGTTTGTTCAAGAAAATCCCTTCCCCACAAATTAATAGGGATACTGGTAATATATGGTTTGATGTAAACTACAATTTGATCAGGACCATAAGCTTGTAAATAGGATGCACTGATGAAAGTTTGTGTAGCATCAGCCTCTCCTACCCCTAACAGTCTGGAAGGAGCCACAGCCTTACCCCATTCAAGGGGCCATTCTTCAGTTCTAATAATGGAAATATTGGCTCCTGTATCCAACATACCTGTGAAATTTTTACCCCGTATAAGAGTAAGCATAGGCTTTTGATGTTCCTTTAATAAGGTAGATAGTGTGGCGGTAAGGTTGGTGCTACCAAAACCTCCCTGCCTAATTTTATCAGATGCCCTCATTGGTTTGACACATGGCAAAAGTAATAATTGTGCAAAGCATTCCCTTTTTGTAGATATACATTTATTAATTTTACAACATTCACCATGACATGTATCTCTCCTTCATAATCTTAATCCACAACTCCAGTCAATACTACTAAACCTTTTATTATACAGCTGCTACGTCCCCAAATTAGTCCAACTGTTCTGGGTGGGATCAGACCATAATATCCAGTGGGGATTTTATGAGGATTGTATAATTCTATTAATTCCATATCATAAGGACTAGGTATATCAATGCAAGCACTCTTAGATGTAGCTGCTTGCAGTGTCGTACTGTTGGGTCCTCCTTTTGTAGTGGGGCTAGAGGATAGCCCCTTTATTAGTTTCCCTGTTGTTTTTGTTGTGCCTCTGGTGTCAATGCATTTCCATTCTTATCGAATTTGGAACGACACTTATTCAACCAATGGAATCCCCTTTTACATTTTGGGCAAACTCCCAGGGGCCTTTTTTTTAATTAGAAGTAAGATTATTTTTAGCTGTTTGCACTGGCATGCGACATTGTTTTTTCATATGGCCGGCCTTCCCACAGTTAAAGCATTTAGCACTGGCACTAGAAACATTGAAAGTTTCTAGTGCCGCTAATTTTGATCTATGGGACATAGATCCGATATCTCTACAAGCTTTCAAATATTCCATAAGAGAACTGGTTTCTCGAATTGGTCTAAGCACAGATCAACATTCCTCATTAGCATTTTCAAAGGCAAGTTGTTTTAAAATAATATTTTGTAAGGTTTCATCTCTGATAGATTTTTTGACGGCATCCTTTAATTTTCCTATAAATTGGGTATATTCCTCCTCATGTCCCTGGGTAATCTTGACAAATGAACCATCATAGTTAACATTATCAACTTTTGCCCATGCTTTGCAAGAAATTTCTGTAATGAAATGCAACATCTGAGGGATAATATTATCTAATTGTGCAGTCATATCGGCCATGGCTCCCATTCCAGTGAGTATATTATAGGTTAAATTGGAAGGGTTACCACGAGATTGTTGGTCAGTCATCATTTGTCGGGCCTCATCATCAACCCACATTTGCCACTGAAGTAATTGTTGAGGATTTAGAACCATCTTTGCTACTTGAAAAAAATCATATGGCATCCAATGATCAGCCCATCTTCTGAGGAATTCTACACAGTAAGGAGAAGTAGGTCCATACAGAGTGCATGCTTTCTTAAAGCTGGACAACATACCAAAATCTAGACCAGCCCAAGCATTCTGGCCTTGGGCAGGCTGATCAAACTGTATTGGGAAAGAGAAAGCACAAGCAGGCATCTCAAGAGAAGGAGTGAAATGATTAGAATGAGCAAAGTTAGCAACTGCTGTTACAGACGGAGCAGAAGGAAAAACCTCAGGTTTGGGCTGTCCGTTGAATGAAATGACCTCTGCTCTAAGTGGCTTCAGTTTTGACACATCCTGTACATATACGTCTCCAAGCTGTTTTTCCAGGGATTGTGTCTGATTAAGCATAACATTCTTATATTTCAAAGCACCTTGCTTATCGTGTTCCTTAAGCTCATATTCATGTAAAGACCGAACAGTTTCTACTTCCAAATCAACATTATGCCCTTCAATTTGTTCTATGACAGCCCGTATGAGTGATCATGTAACCCACAATTGAGGGGGAATAGGGACTCCTTGCCAATATGCTCGCAAAACATTATTCTTAACCCTTTTCCATATGTCTAGATAGAGTGTCCCCTCCTCTGGGAACCAAGGATTATGTTCCAGTAAAATATGATAGCAATCATTCAACTGATCTCTTGAAATATTAACACCATTTTGTTTCAGAAAGTGATGCATTATAGAAATGAAAGGAATCTTACTGCTATGTTGTCCCATCCTGCTTTCCTCTTTCTGCAGGACTCACTGCTTTGTTCAGTCTTCCTTCAAGTCCCTACTTTTTGGCGCCACTTGTTGGAGATATGTCTCCAGGACTTGGAAATGGCGAACCTGAAAGAACAACACTTGGACAGTCTCTGCAAGGACTGACAAGTGTATTTCTGCACTCAAGCCTTTTTAAAGGAGCAAGGAACAAAGAGCTTAGAGCATACAGACAGCAGAACACGTACAAGGCTAGGAAATAATCAGTAAAAGATACTTCAAGGAACAGAGCATTCTTTTTTTTTTAATTTAATTTTATTTTTAAACTTAACATAATTGTATTAGTTTTGCCAAATATCAAAATGAATCCGCCACAGGTATACATGTGTTCCCCATCCTGAACCCTCCTCCCTCCTCCCTCCCCATACCATCCCTCTGGGTCGTCCCAGTGCACTAGCCCCAAGCATCCAGTATCGTGCATCGAACCTGGACTGGCAACTCGTTTCTTACATGATATTTTACATGTTTCAATGTCATTCTCCCAAATCTTCCCACCCTCTCCCTCTCCCACAGAGTCCATAAGACTGTTCTATACATCAGTGTCTCTTTTGCTGTCTCGTACACTGGGTTATTGTTACCATTTTTCTAAATTCCATATATATGCATTAGTATACTGTATTGGTGTTTTTCTTTATGGCTTACTTCACTCTGTATAATAGGCTCCAGTTTCATCCACCTCATTAGAACTGATTCAAATGTATCCTTTTTAATGGCTGAGTAATACTCCATTGTGTATATGTACCACAGCTTTCTTATCCATTCATCTGCTGATGGACATCTAGGTTGCTTCCATGTCCTGGCTATTATAAACAGTGCTACGATGAACATTGGGGTACACGTGTCTCTTTCCCTTCTGGTTATCTCAGTGTGTATGCCTAGCAGTGGGATTGCTGGATCATAAGGCAGTTCTATTTCCAGTTTTTTAAGGAATCTCCACGCTGTTCTCCATAGTGGCTGTACTAGTTTGCATTCCCACCAACAGTGTAAGAGGGTTCCCTTTTCTCCACACCCTCTCCAGCATTTATTATTTGTAGACTTTTGGATTGCAGCCATTCTGACTGGTGTGAAATGGTACCTCATAGTGGTTTTGATTTGCATTTCTCTGATAATGAGTGATGTTGAGCATCTTTTCATGTGTTTGTTAGCCATCTGTATGTCTTCTTTGGAGAAATGTCTATTTAGTTCTTTGGCCCATTTTTTTATTGGGTCATTTATTTTTCTGGAGTTGAGCTGTAGAAATTGCTTGTATATTTTTGAGATTAGTTGTTTGTCAGTTGCTTCATTTGCTATTATTTTCTCCCATTCTGAAGGCTGTCTTTTCACCTTGCTAATAGTTTCCTTTGATGTGCAGAAGCTTTTAAGGTTAATTAGGTCCCACTTGTTTATTTTTGCTTTTATTTCCAATATTCTGGGAGGTTGGTCATAGAGGATCCTGCTGTGATGTATGTCAGAGAGTGTTTTGCCTATGTTCTCCTCTAGGAGTTTTATAGTTTCTGGTCTTACGTTTAGATCTTTAATCCATTTTGAGTTTATTTTTGTGTATGGTGTTAGAAAGTGGTATAGTTTCATTCTTTTACAAGTGGTTGACCAGATTTCCCAGCACCACTTGTTAAAGAGATTGTCTTTAATCCATTGTATATTCTTGCCTCCTTTGTCAAAGATAAGGTGTCCATATGTGCGTGGATTTATCTCTGGGCTTTCTGTTTTGTTCCATTGATCTATATTTCTGTCTTTGTGCCAGTACCATACTGTCTTGATAAACTTCCAAACTCATTCTATGAGGCCACCATCACCCTAATACCAAAACCTGACAAAGATTCCACAAAAAAAGAAAACTACAGGCGAATATCACTGATGAACGTAGATGCAAAAATCCTTAACAAAATTCTAGCAATCAGAATTCATCAACACATTAAAAAGATCATACACCATGACCAAGTGGGCTTTATCCCAGGGATGCAAGGATTCTTCAATATCCACAAATCAATCAATGTAATACACCACATTAACAAATTGAAAAATAAAAACCATATGATTATCTCAATAGATGCAGAGAAAGCCTTTGACAAAATTCAACATCCATTTATGATAAAAACTCTCCAGAAAGCAGGAATAGAAGGAACATACCTCAACATAATAAAAGCTATATATGACAAACCCACAGCAAACATTATCCTCAATGGTGAAAAATTGAAAGCATTTCCTCTAAAGTCAGGAACAAGACAAGGGTGCCCACTTTCACCATTACTATTCAACATAGTTTTGGAAGTTTTGGCCACAGCAATCAGATCAGAAAAAGAAATAAAAGGAATCCAAATTGGAAAAGAAGAAGTAAAACTCTCACTGTTTGCAGATGACATGATCCTGTACATAGAAAACCCTAAAGACTCCACCAGAAAATTACTAGAACTAATCAATGACTATAGTAAAGTTGCAGGATATAAAATCAACACACAGAAATCCCTTGCATTCCTATACACTAATAATGAGAAAACAGAAAGAGAAATTAAGGAAACAATTCCATTCACCATTGCAATGGAAAGAATAAAATACTTAGGAATATATCTACCTAAAGAAACTAAAGACCTATATATAGAAAACTGTAAAACACTGGTGAAAGAAATCAAAGAGGACACTAATAGATGGAGAAATATACCATGTTCATGGATTGGAAGAATCAATATAGTGAAAATGAGTATACTACCCAAAGCAATTTATAGATTCAATGCAATCCCTATCAAGCTACCAACAGTATTCTTCACAGAGCTAGAACAAATAATTTCACAATTTGTATGGAAATACAAAAAACCTCGAATAGCCAAAGCGATCTTGAAAAAGAAGAATGGAACTGGAGGAATCAACCTATCTGACTTCAGGCTCTACTACAAAGGAACAGAGCATTCTTAACGACCCATGTATTTATCCATGACCCATTTTCTCAAGCAACGTCTTTAATGCTTAACTGTTAAATCTAGGTGCCAAGCATAGCCAAAGGCAGGAAATGTTCTTCAGCAATTAGTACACAATGCCTGGGTACTTCTGGCCCTTTGCCATTTTCCCACGGACCTCCTCCTTCAAGGCTATTTTGCACTGTGCCTCCCAACTTCCAAACCCTTTACCTGGGATTACATGTCCTCAGGCTCCAGGGTGAACCTACCTCATCAGAACTTTTAGCTGTGGTCACACATCCATAGTCTCCAGGATAACACACCCCCAGGCCCTGTACCTGTGGTCACACATCTACAGAGTTCAGAGTGACCCCATCACACCAGTCCAAGCACCAGGGATCATATGTCTACAATATCCAAGGTAACCACTCATAACAGACCTACACCTGGGGTCATATGTCCAGTTTCCAGGTTGACACCCTCCCAGAACCTTTCCCTGAGATCTGCTGCTGCTGCTGCTAAGTCGCTTCAGTCGTGTCCGACCCCATGCGACCCCATAGACGGCAGCCCACCAGGCTCCCCCATCCCTGGGATTCTCCAGGCAAGAACACTGGAGTGGGTTGCCATTTCCATCTCCAATGCATGAAAGTGAAAAGTGAAAGTGAAGTTGCTCAGTCGTGTTTGACTCTTTGCGACCCCATGGACTGCAGCCTACCAGGCTCCTCCGTCCATGGGATTTTCCAGGCAAGAGTACTGGAGTGGGATGCCATTGCCTTCTCCGTTTCCTGAGATCACACATCTTCAAATCCCAGGGTGTCCTCTCCCAGACACTGTACTTGAGGTCACATAGCCAAAGTCTCTACTGTGACTATCTTCCCAGACACTGAAATTAGGTTCACATGTCCACAATTTCCAGGTTGATGCCCTTTCCCAGACCTTGTACCTGGTTCACACATCCACAGTCTCTGGGCTGACACTCTTCCCCAGACTCTGTACCTGGGGTCACACTTCCGTAATATCCATGGTGACATCCCTGCCCAATCCTGCACCTGGTGTCACATGTCCACAGTCTCCAGCATTACCTCCCTCCCATACCCTGCACCCGGGATCATATTTCCGCAGTCTCTAGTGTGACTCCCCACCCAGACTCTGTACCTGGGATCAAATATCTGCATTCTCCAGTGTGACACCCTTACAAACCCTGCACCTGCAGTCACACATCAACAGTCTCCAAGGTGACCCACCTCCAAACACACTGCACTTGGGGTCAAACATGCACAGTTTCCAGGGTGACACCCCTCCCAGACCCTGAACCTGAGGTCACACACCCACAGTCCAGGGCAAGGACTCCTAAACATAGCAACTGGGCTCCCATATTCAAAATCTCCTATGTGACCAGCCACCAAATCCTGCATTTGGGTTCACATGTCCACAGTTCCCCAGGACACACTCCCAGACCCTGTAGCTGAAGTCACATGTCTTCAGTCCCCAGGGTGACCCC
Source organism: Bos grunniens (assembly GCF_055505025.1). Classification (NCBI taxonomy): domain Eukaryota; kingdom Metazoa; phylum Chordata; class Mammalia; order Artiodactyla; family Bovidae; genus Bos; species Bos grunniens. The sequence goes on from NC_141168.1 coordinate 120,010,385, forward strand.
TCCCAGACCCTGTACTTGGGGTTACATGTCCACAGTCCCCAAGTGATCCCACCTCCCAGATCCTGTGCCTGGAGTCACAAGTCCACTGTCTCAGGGAGACAACACCTCTCAGACCATGCACCTGGGGTCACAAGTTCACAGTCTCCAGGGAGATCCCTTCCTGAACCTGCACCTGGGGTTACATTTCCACTGTCTATAGGGTGACACATGTACCCAGAGGCTGTACCTGGAATAAGATGTCCAGAATCTCCAGAATGACCTCCTTCCAAAACCTGCACCTGGGGTAACATGTCCAGAGTCTTCAGGCTGACACCCTTTCCTAGACCCTGTACCTGGGATCACATGGCCACAGTCTCCACGATGAACTCCCTCACAGACCCTGTACCTGAGGTCATATTTCCACCATCTCCAGGGTGATTACCTTCCCAGACCATGTACATATCCAGTATCCAGCCTGGATATGTACATCTGGTATCTTTTATCCAGTCTCCAGCCTGACTCCACCTCCCAGTCTCTATACTAGGGTTCAAAACTCCACAGTCTCCAGTATGACCCCACCTCCCAGACACTATACCTGGGCTCACACATCCGTGGTTTCCAGGGTAAACCTCCTCTCTGGTCCTGCAACTGGGGTCACAAGTCCGCAGTCAGCAGGGTGCCCCACATCAGCAAACCCTGCACCTGGGGTCACATGTTAGTCTACGGGGAGAACCTTCTTGCCAGATCCTGAACCTGGGGTCACACATTCACAGTCTCCAGAGTGACCCTACCTCCCAGACCTTTCATCTAGGGTCACAGGTCCACAGGCCCTAGGGTGACCCGTTTGAAATACCTGCACCTGGGTCATATATCCAGAGTGTACTTGGTGACACCCCACCATGACCTGAGGTCACATTTCTAGTTTCCACAGTAACCTCCCCTCTCAGACCCTGCACCTGAGGTCACACCTCCAGAGTCTCTGGGGTGACTGCACCTCACTAGTATTTGTACCTTGGGTTACATGTCCACAGTCTCGGGTGATCCCACCTCATCAAAACTTTTACATGTGGTCACACCTCCATAGTCTCCAGAGTGACCACCACTCCCAGACGATGAACATCTAGTCACACGTCCATAGTCTCCAGGGTGGCACTGCCCAGGACACTGAACCCATGGTCACACATCTACAGACTTCAAGGTGACCCAACAACTACAGTCTGAACACCTGGGATCACACATCCACAGTCTCAAGGGTAACCTTTCCTCACAGACACTACACCTGGGGGTACATTTCCACAGTCTACTGTGACCATCCTCCCAGGCCCTGTACCTGGGGTCACATGTCCACAGTCTCCAGGGTGACATAGTCTAGGACACTTAACCTGTGGTCACATGTTCACAGACTTCAATGTGACACTACAACTACGGTTCAAGCACTTGGGATCACACATCCACAGTCTCCAGGGTAACCTTCCCTCACAGATACCACTCATAGATACTACAGTTTAGTTCAGTTGCTCAGTCATGTCCAACTCTTTGCGACCCCATGAATCGCAGCACGCCAGGCCTCCCTGTCCATCACAAACTCCCGGAGTTCACTCAGACTCACGTCCATCGAGTCAGTGATGCCATCCAGCCATTTCATCCTCTGTCATCCCCTTCTCCTCCTGCCCCCAATCCCTCCCAGCATCAGAGTCTTTTCCAATGAGTCAACTCTTCGCATGAGGTGGCCAAAGTACTGGGGTTTCAGCTTTAGCATCATTCCTTCCAAAGAAATCCCAGGGCTGATCTCCTTCAGAATGGACTGGTTGGATCCCCTTGCAGTCCAAGGGACGCTCAAGAGTCTTCTCCAACACCACAGTTCAAAGGCATCAATTCTTCAGCGCTCAGCTGTCTTCACAATCCAACTCTCACATCCATACATGACCACAGGAAAAATCATAGCCTTGACTAGACGGACCTTTGTTGGCAAAGTAATGTCTCTGCTTTTCAATATGCTATCTAGGTTGGTCAAAACTTTCCTTCCAAGGAGTAAGCGTCTTTTAATTTCATGGCTGCAGTCACCATCGGCAGTGATTTTGGAGCCCAAAAAAATAAAGTCTGATACTGTTTCCACTGTTTCCCCATCTATTTCCCATGAAGTGATGGGACCAGATGACATGATCTTCGTTTTCTGAATGTTGAGTTTTAAGCCAACTTTTTCACTCTCCTCTTTCACTTTCATCAAGAAGCTTTTTAGTTCCTCTTCACTTTCTGCCATAAGGGTGGTGTCATCTGCATCTCTGAGGTGATTGATGTTTCTCCCAGCAATTTTGATTCCAGCCTGTGCTTCTTCCAGCCCAGCATTTTTCATGATGTACTCTGCATATAAGTTAAATAAGCAGGGTGACAATATACAACTTTGACGTACTCCTTTCCCTATTTGGAACTAGTCTGTTGTTCCATGTCCAGTTCTAACTGTTGCTTCCTGACCTGCATACAAGTTTCTCAAGAGGCAGGTCAGATACTACACATGGGGTTAAATTTCCACAGTCTCTATTGTGACCATGCTCCCAGACCCTGTATGTGGGGTTACATGTCCAGTCTCCAGGGTGACAGTCCTCCCCACATCCTGTCTGGAGTGACACATCCACATTCTCCAAGCTGACCCAATCTCCCTGACCCTGTACTGGGGTATCACATCCACTGTCTCTAGGGTGACCAAAACTTCCAGACCCTGAACCTGTATTCTAACCTCCATGGTCACCAGGGTAAATCCCTCCCAGACCCTGCACCTGAGGTAACATGTCCACATTCTCCAGGGTGACCCCACCTCCAAGACCCTTTACCTGGGGTCACATGTCCACTGTCTCCAGAGAGACCACACTTTGCAGACCATGCACCTGTGGTCACATCTTCACAGTCTTCAGGGTGACTCCCTCCCAAACATGCACCTGGGGTAACATTTCTACTGTCTATATGGTGACACACATCTCCGGACACTGTTCCTGGAATCACATGTCCAGAATCTCCAGGTTGACTCACTTCCAGATTCTGCTTCTGGGGTAACATGTCCAGAGTCTCCAGGCTGACACCCCAGCCCAAATCCTGTACTTGGGGTCACATGGCCACAGTCTCCAGGGTAAACCCCCCACAGACCATGTACCTGAGGTCACATGTCCACCATATCCAGGATGACACCCTTCCAGATCTATGAACATAGGGTCACATGTCCCATATCCAGTGTGAACCCACCTCCCAAAACCTGTACCAGGTTTCAAAACCCCACAGTCTGCACAGTGATCCCACACAACAAGCCCTTCTCCTCATGTCACATGTCCACAGGCTCCAGGGTAACCCCTTCAAAATACCTGCACCTGGATCACATGTCCAGAGTCTCCTTGATGACTCCCCTCCAAGACTCTGTATCTGGGGTCACATTTTCAGTTTCAAGGGTAAACTCACTCCCAAACCCTGCAAATGGGGTCACACGTCCACATCTCCAAGCTGACTTCACTTCACCAGAACATGTACCTTGGGTCACATGTCCAGTCTTTAGGGTAACCCCACTTCATCAGAACTTTAACTGTGGTCACACCTCCACAGTCTCTGGGGTGACCACCATTCTCAGACTCTGAACATCTGGTCACACGTCCATAGTCTCCAGGATGACACCACCGAAGACACTGAATCTGTGGTCACACATCCATAGGTTTCAGGGTGACCCCACAACACTGGTCTGAGCACCTGGGATTACATGTCCACAGCCTCCAGGGTAAGCTCCCACTCAGTCACTACACATGGGGTCACATGTCTGCCTTTTTCCAGGATGACAGCTTCCCAGACTCTGTACCTGGATTCTCACATCCATGGCCCAGGGTAAACCCCTCCCAGACCCTGAACCCGAGATAACATGTTTACAGTCTCCAGGGTGACCCTACCTCCCCGACCCTGCACTTGGGGTCACAAGTCTACTGGCCCCGAATGACCCCACCTCCAAGACCCTGTTCTGAGGTCACACGTCCATAGTGTCTAGGGTGACCCCACCCACTAGACCCTGAACCTGGGATCACATGTTCACCCTCTCCAGGGTAACCACAACTCCTAGACGCAATTACTGTAGTTGCATGTCCACAGTCTCCTTGATGATCCCCTCTCAGATCATTTGCCTTGGAGCACATGTGCAGCCTCCAGGGAGAGCGCCCTCCCCAAATGCTTCACTTTGAGTCACACGTCCACAGTCCCCAGGGTGACCCTGCCTCCCAGACCTTATACATGTGGTCACATACACAGTCTCCCAGGTTACCCTGCTTCCAAGACCCAGTACTGGGTTCACACGTCCTCAGTCTCCAGGGTGATCCACTCCCAGACCCTGCATCTAGTGTCACATGTCCACAGTCTTCAGGGTGATCCCCTTCAAATGCTGCATCTGGGATCACATATCCACAGTCCCCAGAATGACAGCCCTCTCCAGACCCTGTACTTGGGTCACATGGCCACAGTCTCCATTGTGACCCCACTTCCAGGCCCTATCAGTTCAGTTCAGTTCAGTCACTCAGTCGTGTCTGACTCTTTGCCACCCCATGAATCGCAGCATGCCAGGCCTCCCTGTCCATCACCAACTCCTGGAGTTCACCCAAACTCATGTCCATCGAGTTGGTGATGCCATCCAAGCATCTCATGCTCTGTCATCCCCTTCTCCTCCTGCCCCCAATCCCTCCAAGAATCAGGGTCTTTTCAAATGAGTCAACACTTTGCATGAGATGGTCAAAGTACTGGAGTTTCAGCCTCAGCATCAGTCCTTCCAATGAACACCCAGGACTAGTCTCCTTTAAAATGGACTGGTTGGATCTCCTTGCAGTCCAAGGAACTCTCAAGAGTCTTCTCCAACACCACAGTTCAAAAGCATCAATTTTTCAGTGCTCAGCTTTCTTCACAGTCCAACTCTCACATCCATACCTGACCACTGGAAAAACCATAGCCTTGACTAGATGGACCTTTGTTGGAAAAGCAATATCTTTGCTTTTTAATATGCTATCTAGGTTAGTCATAACTTTACTTTCAAGGAGTAAACATCTTTTAATTTCATGGCTGCAATTACCATCTGCACCTGGTGTTAAATGTCTGCAGTATCCACGATGACCTCCTCCTAGACCATATACACGGGTCATATGTCCACAGTCTTCAGAGTCAGACTCTTCCCCAGACACTGCATTTTGGGTCACATGTCCACAGTCCCCAGGGTGACCCCACCACCAAGACCCTGTATCTGAGTTCCCACATCCACAGTCTCCAGGGTTACGCCATCTCTCAGACCCAGCACCTGGGTTCACATCCACAGTCTCAAGGTGACCCCCCATCCAGACCCTACACCTGTGGTCACATGTACATAGTCTCCAGGGTTACCCCCTCCCATGCTATATATGTGTTGTCACAAGTCCACAGTCTCCAGGGTCAGCCTCTCCCCCAGACATTGCACTTTAAGCCACATGTTCACTGTCCCGGAATTGAACCCACCTCCCAGAACCTGTACCAGGGTACACGTGTACACAGTCTCCTAGGATACCCCACTTCACAAACCCTGTATCTGGAGTCGCATATTCAAAGTCTCTAGGGTACCCGACCTCCTAGACCCTACATTTGGGGTCAATGTCCACAGTATCCAGGGTGACCCCCCTCGACCCTGGACCTTGGGTCACATTTGCACAGTGTCTACTGGTGACACCCCTCTGCAGACACTGTGCCTGGGGTCACATGTCCTCAGTCTTCAGGGTGACCCCACCCACCAGACTGACCAACTAGGATCATATATCCACAGTTCAGGGTAATCCCACCTCCCAGACCTTATACCTGGAGTCACATGTCAATAATCTCCATGTTGACTCCCTCCCAGACTGTGCACCTGGGTTCACATGACCACCATTTCCAGCATGATCCCATACCGACACTGTACCTGTAGTCATACTTCCACAGTTTCTAGGGTGACACTTCTCTCCAGACTCTGTACCTGGGGTCACACCTGCACAGTCTCTGGGTGACACCACACCCCAGACCTTGCACCTGGGGTCACATATTCCATTCGAGTTGCTGCAGAGGAATCAGGCCTTATGTCGAGTTGAGGGGAACTCAGTGTTGTTTCAACTTGTGGCAGGAAACTCGGGATTCCTCTCAAGTTGTGATGGGGATCTCAGGATTCCTCTCAAGTGGCAACAGGGGAATCAGGACTCTTCTCAAGTTGAGGTAGGGAACTTGTGTTTCCTCTAGAGTTGCAGCAGGGGAATTGGACCTCCTCTCAAGTTGCAGCAGAAACACGGAGTTCCTCTCTAGTTGTTGCTGGAAACTCGAGGTTTCCTCTAGAGTTGCTGCAGGGGACTCAGAGCTCCTCTCCATTTGTAGCAGGAAATCAGTGTTCCTCTGGAGTTCCAGTGTGGGATGCAAGATTCCACTGGAGTCATGGTGGGAAACTCGGGGTTCTTCTCGAGTTTGGTTGGTACTCAGGGTTCCTGGGACTTGTGTTAGGGCCTCCTCTCAAGTTCTCTTGGGGCAACTTGTCTCTAGCAAGGATCTGCAGGGGGCTCCTGTCTTGTTGCAGTAACGGGTGGCTGCTCCCTAGTTTTAGCAAGGGAATACTCTCTCCTTGTGGTCCGGGTCGACTCTGTAGTTGTGGGGGTTTCAATTCTCTCCAATGGTGGTGTGCAAGCTCTTCTCTCCTTGTGGTGTGAGGTTCGTCTGTATTAGCAGAAGAGGGGCTCCTGTCCAGTGGGTTCCTCTCAAGTTGTGGTGTAGGGCTCCTCTCTAGGGGTGAAGCTGTGTCCTCTCTAGTTGGGGTGTGCATGTCTCCACGGGGGAGGTCCTCTCTGCTTTTGGTGCTATGGGTTCCTCACCAATATTAGTGGGGTTTCTGTTCTCTAGTTGTGAGGGCCTCAACTAGAGTTCTTTTAGGGAGCTTATCTCTACTGGAGGAACAAGGTCTTCTATCTCAGTGTGATATCCCAGGGGACACCACTCTAGTTGTGCCTGGGGAATCTGCTTCAGTTTTGGCTGGGGAGCCACTCTGTCATTTGGTCCAGTGACCCCTTTTCTTGTTCCAGTCTAGGGATCCTGTGAAACTTCAGCGGGGAACTTGGGGTGCCTCTTGAGTTGCAGCATGTGGCTTGGGGTTCCTTTAGAGTTGTGGTGGAGACTCCTCTGGAGCTGCAGTGGGACAGATCCTCTGTAGTAGTGATGTGCAGGCTGGTCCTTGTCTAAGTGCAATGTGTGGGAGGCCACACCCTAGGTGCAGCATGGGCTACACTCTAATTGCAGTGGGGGTGCGCTCTTTATTTGCTGTGGGTCTGCTCGTCTCCTCTTTAGTTATGGCAGGGGAACTTCTCTTTAATTGTGGTAGTTGGGCTCCTCTCTAGATGTGGTAGAGCGCTCTTCTCAAATTGGGAGTTGGGTAACTCCTCTATGGTTTTAATGAGAAGGGGCACTTTTTCTAGTTGCCATGTGCAGGAAGCTCCTGTCTATTTGTGGCAGGATGTGCCTCCTGCTTAGTTGTGGTCTGAGGCTTCCTCTCTTGTGGTGGTAGAATGCTTCTCTCAAATTGTGTTGGGGTAATCTCATATTTTTATACTGTTCATGGGGTTCTCAAGGCAAGAATACTGAAGTGGTTTGCCATTCCCTTCTCCAGTGGACCACATTCTGTCAGATCTCTCCACCATGACCTGCCCGTCTTGGGTTAACCCACGGGCATGTCTTAGTTTCATTGAGTTAGACAAGGCTGTGGTCCTAGTGTGATTAGATTGACTAGTTTTCTGTGAGTATGGTTTCATTGTGTCTGCCCTCTGATGCCCTCTTGCAATACCTACCATCTTACTTGGGTTTCTCTTACCTTGGGCATGGGGTATCTCTTCACGGCTGCTCCAGCAAAGCACAGCCGCTGCTCCTTACCTTGGACGAGGGGTATCTCCTCACTGCCGCCCTTCCTGACCTTCAATGTGGGATAGCCTCTCTAGGCCCTCTTGCACCCGTGCAGCCACCACTCCTTGGATGTGGGGTAACTCCTCTCGGCCGCTGTCCTTGACCTTGGACACTGGGTAGCTCCTCTCAGCTGCAGCCCCTGACCTCGGACTTGGGTAGCTCTTCTCGGCCATTCCTGCACCGTTACAGCCTGGCACTCTCGGCCACTGCCTCTGACTTCAGACGTGGGGTAACTCCTCTTGGCCACCGCTCTTCGGGCATGGGGTCCTCCCGGCTTCTGGCACTCTCAGCCACTACCTCCTGACCTCGGACGTGGGGTAGCTCCTCTCGGCCGTGCTTACTACACCGGCCGCAGCTGCCGCTGCACTTAGTAAGCAGGGAAAACCACTAGACCATTCAGTTATGACCTAAATCAAATCCCTTATGATTATATAGTGGAAGTGAGAAATAGATTTAAGGGCCTAGATCTGATAGAGTGTCTGATGAACTGTGGAATGAGGTTCATGACATTGTACAGGAGACAGGGATCAAGACCATCCCCATGGAAAAGAAATGCAAAAAAGCAAAATGGCTGTCTGGGGAGGCCTTACAAATAGCTGTGAAAAGAAGAGAAGTGAAAAGCAAAGGAGAAAAGGAAAGATAAAAGCATCTGAATGCAGAGTTCCAAAGAATAGCAAGAAGAGATAGGAAAGCTTTCTTCAGTGATCAATGCAAAGAAATGGAGGAAAACAACAGAATGGGAAAGACTAGAGATCTCTTCAAGAAAATTAGAGATACAAAGGGAACATTTCATTCAAAGATGGGCTCAATAAAGGACAGAAATGGTATGGACCTAACAGAAGCAGAAGATATTAAGAAGAGATGGCAAGAATACACAGAAGAATTTACAAAAAAGATCTTCACGACCCAGAGAATCACTATGGTGTGGTCACTGACCTAGAGCCAGACATCCTGGAATATGAAGTCAAGTGGGCCTTAGAAAGCATCACTACGAACAAAGCTAGTGGAGGTAATGGAATTCCAGTTGAGCTATTCCAAATCCTGAAAGATGATGCTGTGAAAGTGCTACACTCAATATGCCAGCAAATTTGGAAAACTCAGCAGTGGCCACAGGGCTGGAAAAGGTCAGTTTTCATCCCAATCCCAAAGAAAGGCAATGCCAAAGAATGCTCAAACTACCACACAATTGCACTCATCTCACATGCTAGTAAAGTAATGCTCAAAATTCTCCAAGCCAGTCTTCAGCAACAAATGAACCGTGAACTTCCTGATGTTTAAGCTGGTTTTAGAAAAGGCAGAGGAACAAGAGATCAAATTGTCAACATCTGCTGGATCATGGAAAAAGCAAGAGAGTTCAGAAAAACATCTATTTCTGCTTTATTCACTATGCCAAAGCCTTTGACTGTGTGGATCACAATAAACTGTGGAAAATTCTTAAAGAGATGGGAATACCAGACCACCTGACCTGCCTCTTGAGAAACCTGTATGCAGGTCAGGAAGCAACAGTTAGAACTGGACATGGAACAGCAGACTGGTTCCAAATAGGAAAAGGAGTACGTAAAGTTTGTATATTGTCACCCTGCTTATTTAACTTATATGCAGAGTACATCATGAGAAACGCTGGACTGGAAGAAACACAAGCTGGAATGAAGATTGCTGGGAGAAATATCAATAACCTCAAATATGTGAAAAACAAAGGAGAAAAGGAAAGATATAAGCGTCTGAATGCAGAGTTCCAAAGAATAGCAAAAAGAGATAAGAAAGCCTTCCTCAGTGATCAATGCAAAGAAATAGAGGAAAAAAACAGAATGGGAAAGACTAGAGATCTCTTCAAGAAAATTAGAGATACCTAGGGAACATTTCATGCAAAGATGGGCTCAATAAAGGACAGAAATGGTATGGACCCAACAGAAGCAGAAGATATTAAGAAGAGGTGACAAGAATACACAGAACTCTACAAAAAAGATCTTCACAACCCAGAGAATCACGATGGTGTGATCACTGACCTAGAGCCAGACATCCTGGAATGTGAAGTCAAATGGGCCTTAGAAAGCATCACTACGAACAAAGCTAGTCCACGTGTTGGAATTCCAGTTGAGCTATTTCAAATCCTGAAAGATGATGCTGTGAACGTGCCACACTCAATATGCCAGCAAATTTGGAAAACTCAGTAGTGGCCACAGGACTGGAAAAAGTCAGTTTCATTCCAATCCCAAAGAAAGGCAATGCCAAAGAACGCTCAAACTACCGCTCAATTGCACTCATCTCACATGCTAGTAAAGTAATGCTCAAAATTCTCCAAGCCAGGCTTCAGCAATACATGAACCGTGAACTTCCTGATGTTTAAGCTGGTTTTAGAAAAGGCAGAGGAACCAGAGATCAAATTGCCAACATCCGCTGGATCATGAAAAAAGCAAGAGAGTTCCAGAAAAGCATCTATTTCTGCTTTATTCACTACGCCAAAGGCTTTGACTGTGTGGATCACAATAAACTGTGGAAAATTCTGAAAGAGATGGGAATACCAGACCACCTGATCTGCCTCTTGAGAAATCTGTATGCAGGTCAGGAAGCAACAGTTAGAACTGGACATGGAACAACAGACTGGTTCCAAATAGGAAAAAGAGTACATCAAGGCTGTATATTGTCACCCTGCTTATTTAACTTATATGCAGAGTACATCATGAGAAATGCTGGGCTGGAAAAAGCACAAGCTGGAATCAAGATTGCTAGGAGAAATATCAATCACCTCAGATATGCAGATGACACCACCCCTTATGGCAGAAAGTGAAGAGGAACTACAAAGCTTCTTGATGAATGTGAAAGAGGAGAATGAAAAAGTTGGCTTAAAACTCGACATTCAGAAAACGAAGATCATGGCATCTGGTCCCATCACTTCATGGGAAATAGATGGGAAAACAGTGGAAACAGTGTCAGACTTTATTTTTGGGGGCTCCAAATTCACTGCAGATGGTGACTGCAGCCATGAAATTAAAAGACGCTTACTCTTTGGAAGGAAAGTTTTGACCAACCTAGATAGCATATTGAAAAGCAGAGACATTACTTTGCCAACAAAGGTCCATTTAGTCAAGGCTATGGTTTTTCCTGTGGTCATGTATGGATGTGAGAGTTGGACTGTGAAGAAGGCTGAGCGCTGAAGAATTGATGCTTTTGAACTGTGGTGTTGGAGAAGACTCTTGAGAGTCCCTTGGACTTCAATGAGATCCAATCAGTCCATTCTGAAGGAGATCACCCCTGGGATTTCTTTGGAGGGAATGATGCTGAAGCTGAAACTTCAGTACTTTGGCCACCTCATGCGAAGTGCTGACTCATTGGAAAAGACTCTGATGCTGGGAGGTATTGGGGGCAGGAGGAGAAGGGGACGACAGAGGATAAGATGGCTGGATGGCATCACTGACTTGATGGACGTGAGTCTGGTTGAACTCTGGGAGTTTGTGATGGACAGGGAGGCCTGGCGTGCTGCAATTCATGGGGTCGCAAAGAGTGGGACACAACTGAGCGACTGAACTGAAATGAAGTGAACTGAAGTGAACTGAATCTCATCTTGGAAATCCTCTGGAGTTGCATCAATGGGCTAGTGTCTCTACTAGTGCTGTGATGGGAAACTTGGGATTCCTCTTGTGTCACTGCAGGTGAATCAGGCCTCATGTTGTGTTGAGGTGGTGAAGTCAGGGTACTTCTTGAGTTGTGGTGGGAAACTTGGGGTTCTCTTGAGTTGCAACAGAGGAGTCAGGCCTCCTCTTGAGTTGAGGCGGGTAAATTGGGATTCCTCTTGAGTTGCGTCAGGGATCTCAGGGTTTCTCTCGAGTTGCAGCTGGGGAACCGGGCCTCCTCTTATGTTGCAGGGGGGAACTTGGGGTTCCTCTTGAGTCAGAGCAGGGACTCAGAGGTACTCTCTAGTTGCAGTATGAAATCAGTGTTCCTCTTGAGTTGCAGTGTGGGACGTAGGGTTCCACTGGAGCCGTGGCAGTGAACTCGGGGTTCCTCTAAACTTGAGGGTTACCCAGGGTTCCTCTTGACTTGCATTGGGGCCTCTTCTTGAGTTGTCTTGGAGCAACTTGTCTCTCCAAGTGCAGGGATGTGCAGGGGGTCTCCTGTCTTGCTGCAATGTTGGGTGGCTACTCGCTTGTTTTGACATCGTACTTCTCTACCATTCTGGTCGGGGTCAACTCTGAAGTTGTAATGGTTTCGATTCTCTCTAGTTGTGGTATCCAAGCTCCTCTCTACTTCTGGTGTGAGGTTCATCTCTTTCAGCAGCAGAGGGGCTCCTATCTATGTGTCATGTCAGCAGGCTTCTCTCGAGTTGTGGTGGGCTCCTCTCCAGGTGCAGGGCTATGTCCTCTGTGGTTGGGGTGTGGCCATCTCCATGGGGGAGATCCCCTCTACTTTTGGTACTAGGGGTTCCTCACCAATATTAATGGGATTGCTGCTCTATGTGTGAGGGACTACACTCAACTTACTTCATGGAGTTCATCTCCATTGGAGGCAGAAGGTCTAGGTGTGATATCCTGGGGGACACCACTCTAGTTTATCTAGGGGAATCCTCTTCAGTTTTGACCAGGGAGTCCCCCTGTCACATTGGCCAGAGGCACCTTTTATTCTTACAGCCCTGGTCTTCTGTCAAATTGCCTCTTGAGTAGTAGCAGGTGACTCAGGGTTCCTTTAGAATTATGGTGGAGCCTCCTCTTGAGCTACAGTGGGGCAGATCCTTTCTAGTAGTGATGTGCAGGCTGACCCCTGTCTAGTTGCAATGTGCCAGAGGCTACTCTCTAGTTGTGGCATAAGGCTCCACTCTAGTTGCAGTGAGGGTCCACTTTTTATTTGTGGTGGGATGGCTGTTCTCTAATTGTCGTTTGCAGACTCCTGTCTAGTTGTGGTAGGCGGGCTCCTTTTAGTTGTGGTAGTGTGATGGTGTGGCTCCTCTCTAGTAGCAATGTTCAGGGTGGCTTCTGTTTAGTTGTGATGCATGGGTGGCTAAACAACCTGTGGCATGGTGCTCCTCTCTAGTTGCTGTGGGGGGTCAACTCTTACTTGTGTTGGATGAGCTCCTCTATAGTTGTGGTGTGCAGAATCCTCTTGAGTTTTTTAGGGGGCTCTTTTCTAGTTACGGTATGTGACTGGAACCTCTAGAGTTGCAGTGGAGTGTTCCTCTCAAATTGTGGAGGGGATTTCTTCTCTGGTAGCGATGTGCACAGGCACTTTTTCCAGGTGCGATATTGGCGAGCCTACTCTCTAATTTTGGCACAGCCCCTCCTCTCTAGTTGTGGCATGGAAGCCTCCTCTCTAGTTGAGGAAGGAGGCTTCTGTGTAATTGCATTGTATGGGAATCCTCCTCTCAAGTGGTGATGTTCAGGGGGCTGCTCTCTACTTGTGCCAAGGTTACTCTTCTCTGATGATGTTAGGGGGGTCTACTCAACTGGCACAGGTGGTGCATCTCCATTTGGGGTAGAGGGGACCCTCTTGAGGTGCAATGTCCAGGATCTCCTCTCCAGTTGTGGTGGTGGATCACTCTCCAGTATTGTCAGGTGGGCTCCTTTCTCGTTGTGGCCATGGGCTTCTCTTGAGTTGTGGCATAAGCCTCCTTTCAAGTTCAGGAGGGGACTCGTGGCTCCTTTCTAGTTGCTGTCTTGCCTCTTCTGGAGGTTCTCTGTGGGGAGGATGTTCTCTCTATTTGTGACATTTGAGTCTCCTCACTAGATTTCATGGCTCTACTCTAGTTGTGAGAGTCTCATCTTGTGTTACTTCAAAACTGTAGACAAGAACACCAAAGAATGGAAATAGAAAATTGCTCATCCTTAACTGAATTCATATTTAGGGGAATTACTGATAAATCTGGCATTAAAGTGACCCTATTTATCATGTTTTTTGTTGTTTATCTCGTTAACATTCTGGCAAATCTTAGAATGATTATTTTAATTAGGATGGATCCCTAGCTGAATATAACCTTGTACTTTTTCCTCAGTCATCTCTCCTTCTCTGACCTCTGCTATTCCACAGCCATTGGCCCCAAGATGCTGGTGGACCTATTTGCGAGTTCAATTCAGTTCAGTCACTCAGTCATGTCCGACTCTTTGCGGCCCCATGGACCGCAGCACACCAGGCCTCCCTGTCCATCACCAACTCCCAAACACATGACCATCAAGTCAGTGGTGCCATCCAATCATCTCATCCTGTCATCTCCTCTCCTCCTGCCCTCAATATTTCCCAGCATCAGAGTCCTTTCCAATGAGTCAGTTCTTCACATCATGTGCCCAAAGTATTAGAATTTCAGCCTCAGCATCAGTCCTTCTAATGAACACTCAGGACTGATTTCCTTTAGGACTGACTGGTGGGATTTGATGCAGTCCTAGAGACACTCAAGAGTCTTTTCCAACACTACAGTTCAAAGCATCAGTGCTTTGGTGCTCAGCTTTCATTATAGTCCAACTCTCAAATCCATACATGACTATCGAGATGAGGCCTATTCATCCCTGCAGCGATGCGTGAGGAATCCTGAGGTACGCCTTGCAATGACAAAGGAGATCTGACTTCCCTGAGGAGACATGAGCGGTCCCTCAGGTCGATATGCAACTCGAGAGGAACCCTACAGTTCCCACCACAACTCAAGGCAAACTATGAAGTTCTCCCCTGCATGCTTGAGGAGGCCCTTTTATGCTGCAGCATTTCCAAAGAAAGCCCACCTTTCCCTTGGAACTCGAAAGGGTCCTCGACATGCTTTACAAAACTCCAGAAGTTTCAAGAGATACCGTCCCAACTCGAGAGGAACACTGAGTTTCCCACCACAAGTCAAGAACAGCCCCGTTTTCCCCACTCCAACACGAGATGAGGCCCTCTTCTTTGCACCTACCCCAGTGGGTCCCAAGAGGCCCCTCCAACTGCACAATATTCCTGACTTCCAATAAACACCCTGAGAAGCTCCCTGAGGTCACTGTCACATGTCGAGGGAAGCCAGGGTTTCCTGCTGCAACTCCAGAAAGACCTCGATATTCCCCCTTCGATGCATCTTGAGGCCCGATTCCCCTGCCACGACTCCAGAGCAATGCCATGCTCCCCTTCGCAACTCGAATGGAGACTGAACTTCCCTGGGGCCACATGAGAGGCTTCGTGGGTTCCCCAGCGTTACTCGAGAGAAACTCCACACATCCTGCTGCAGCTCAAAAAAAAAAAAAAAAAAAAAAAAACCCACAATATTCCCCCATCATCGCGAGATGAGGCCCTTCTTTTCCTGCAGGGCCTAGAGAGCAATCCCGAGTCCTCTCTCATAACTCCACAGGAGGCTTGATTCCCTTTAGGCCACTCAATTGGCTCCAAGAGATACCCGTCGAAACTCGAGAGGAGAGCAGAGTTCTTTACTTCCACTCAAGCGAGGCCTGATGCCCCGGGTGAACTTTGAATGCAGCCCTGAGATCCCTGTCGCCAGTGGAGAGGAACACGGAATTTGTGGACACATTCCTAGATGAGGTCTATTTGCCCTGCAGTGATTCAAGAGCAATCCCCTGCTCCCACTCATAACTCGAATGAAGATTAGACTTTCCTGGGCCAAATCGAAATGCTCTGTGAATTCCCCATTGTAACTCGAGAATCCCGTCTTAACTAGAGAAAAACCACGAGGTTTCCCCGTCATCGCGAGATAAGGCCCTTTCCCACTGCAGCATCTCAAGAGAAATCCCACGTTCCCTCGTAAATTCGAAATGGTACGTGAAACCCTTGATGCAACTCAAAAAGCTCCCCGATATACCGTTCTCATTCAAGAGGAACACCGAGGTTCCCGGCACAACTTAATCTGAGCCCCTTCTCCCCTCCTGATCTCGATACGAGGCTCAACTCGCCTTCTATGTCTACAAAGGGATCCAGACCTTACCGTCGCACCTCAGGAAGAGGCAGGTCTCATATTGAAATTCGAGAGGAAGCCTCGTGGGTCGTGCCACTTTAAGAAAGACAACGATTTCCCTGTCCACTCAAGATAAGTCTCGATGCCCGGGAACCTCTTCGGATGTAACCCTGAGGATGAAGTCACAATACCAAGGGGAATGACACCCCCATTGCATTGTCAGGAAAAAGGTACAGGTTCCAAATGCAACTCGACAAGTGGCCTGTCACCCGGTGAAGAACTCCAGAGGCAAGGGGAGTTCCATTCCTCTACACAATATGAGGCCTGACTCTCGTGTTCCAATCTGCAGAGACCCTGGGATCAAAGTCAGAAATGGAGAGGAAGCCTGAGATTCCAGCCTCAAATCGAGATGAGTCCCTATTCATCCCTGCAGCGATGCACGAGGAATCCCGAGGTGCCCCTCGCAACGACAAAGGAGATCTGACTTCCCTGAGGAGACATGAGCGGTCCCCCAGGTCGAAACGCAACTCGAGAGGAACTTCCTGCCACAACTCAAGGCAAACTATGAAATTCTCCCCTGCACACTTGAGGAGGCCCTTTTACGCTGCAGCATTTCCAAAGAAAGCCCACCTTTCCCTTGGAACTCGAAAGGATCCTCGACATGCTTTATGAAACTCCAGAAGTTTCAAGAGATACCCGTCCCAACTCGAGAGAAACGCTGAGTTTCCCACCACAAGTCAAGAAGAGCCTTGTTTTCCCTGCCTCAACTCGAGATGAGGCCCTCTTCCTTTGCACGGACCCCAGTGGAGTCCCGAGAGGCCCCTCCAACTGCACAATATTCCTGACTTCCCATAAACACCATGAGAAGCTCCCTGAGGTCACTGTCACATGTTGAGGGAAGCCAGGGTTTCCTGCTGCAACTCCAGAAAGACCTCGATATTCCCCCTTCAATGCATCTTGAGGCCCGATTCCCCTGCACGACTCCAGAGCAATGCCGTGCTCCCCCTCGCAACTCGAATGGAGACTGAACTTCCCTGGGGCCACCTGAGAGGCTCCCTGAGTTCCCCGTAGTTACTCGAGAGAAACCCCACACGTCCTGCTGCAGCTCAAAAAACCAAAAAACACGATATTCCCCCGTCATCGCGAGATGAGGCCCTTCTTTTCCTGCAGGGCCTAGAGAGCAATCCCGAGTCCTCTCTCATAACTCCACAGGAGGCTTGACTCCCTTTAGGCCACTCAGTGGGCTCCAAGAGATACTCCTCTCAACTCGAGAGGAGAGCAGAGTTCTTTGCTTCCACTCCAGCGAGGCCTGACACCCCGGGTGAACCTTGAATGCAAACCCAAGATCCCTGTCGCCACTGGAAAGGAACACGGAATTTGTGGACACATGCCTAGATGAGGTCTATTTGCCCTGCTGTGACACAAGAGCAATCCCCGTCTCCCACTCGTAACTCGAATGGAGATTGGACTTCCCTGCGCCAAATTGAAAGGCTCCCTGAGTTCCCCGTCATAACTCGAGAATCCAGCCAAAACTTGAGAAAAACCACTAGATTCCCCCGTCATCGCGAGATGAAGCCCTTTCCCGCTGCCACGTCTCAAGTGAAATCCCATGTTCCATCTTGAAATTTTAAAAGGTACTTGATACCCTTGATGCACCTCCAAAAGTTCCCCGACATACTGGTCTCACTGGTGAGGAACACCGAGTTTCCTGGCACCACTTAATCTGAGCCCCTTCTCCCCTACTTGTCTCGACATGAGGGTCGATTCCCCTGCTTTGTCTGGAAGGGGATCCCGACCTTCACGTCCCACCTCAGAAGAAGGACGGTCGCACACTGAAACTCGAAAGGAAGCCTCGTGTGCCCAGCCACATTCTTAAAGACACAGATTTCCCTGTCCACTCAAGAAAGGCCCCGATGCCTGGGCACCTCTTCAAATGTAACCCTGTGGATGAAGTCACAACACGAAGGGTCACTGACACCTCAGTTGCATAATTCAGAAACAGCTGCATGTTCCAAATACAACTCGACAAGTGGCCTGTCTCCCCGTGAACAACTAGTGATGCCAGGGAAGTTCCAACCTCATCACAAAACGAAGCCTGACTCTCCTGATCCAACTCTGCAGAAACCCTGCGATTGAAGTCAGAAATGGAAAGGAACACTGAGGTTCCTGCCTTATCTCTAGATGAGGCCTTATTCATCCCTGCAGCGATGCGCGAGGAATCCCAAGGTGGCCCTCACAACGCCAAAGGAGATCTGAATTCCCTGAGGAAACACGAGCAGTCCCCCAGGTCGACAGGAAACTCGAAAGGAACCCTAAGCTTCCCACCACAACTCCATGCAAACGACGAAATTCAGGCCTGCCTGCTTGAGGAGGCCCTATTACGCTGCAGCGTTTCCAAAGAAATCCCACGTTTCCCTTGGAACTCGAAAGGGTCCTCAACCCTTTCGCTTTACAAAACTCCTGAAGTTTCCCGAGATACCCGTCCCCACTCGAGAGGAACGCTGAGTTTCCCGCCACAAGTCAAGAAGAGCCCCGTTTTCCCCGCCACAAGTCGAGATGAGGGTCGATTGTCCTGTTTCGCCTGGAAAGGAATGCCAACGTCCCCGTCGCACCTTGAGAGCAGGATGGCATCTACATGACACTGGAGGGGAACCTGGGGGCCTTGTCACAATTTGAAAGCCACGTATTTCCCCATCCACTCGAGATCAGGCTTGATTTCCTTGCACTGACTCCAATGTCAGCCGAGAATCCACTGAAAACACGGAGGGAGTTCTGATGCTCCGGTTGCTAATCAAAAGAGAGCCCCAGGTCCAAAATTCAATTCTGCTGGAGGCCTGAAACCCTGTTGACAACTCGAGAGGAAAGCAGAGTTCAATGCCTCCACACATGTCGAACCTGACTCCCTGTTTGAAATGGCATACACAGGCCGAGACCCACGTCAGAACAGGAGAGGAACCCTGTGGTTCCCGCCTCAACTCGAGATGAGGCACTCTTCCTTCAACCAAACACAGTGGAATCCCGACAGCTCCTCCAAACCCCACAGTATTCCTGACTTCTAATAGGCACCCTGAGAAGCTCCCTGAGGTGACCGTCACAAGTCGAGGGAACCCAGGGTTTCCTATCACAACTCGAGAAACACCTTGAGATTCCCTGTTCAACTCAGCTTGAGGACTGATTCCCCTGCCGTGACTCGAGAGCAATGCGGCTCTCTCCCTCGCAACTCGAATGGAGACTGGACTTCCCTGAGGCCACACGAGAGGCTCCCTGAGATTAAAGTCGTAACTTGAGAGAAACCACACACATCGCGTGGCAGCTCGAAAAAAACCACGAGATTCCACCGTCATCGCGAGATGAGGCCCTTCTATTCCTGCAGGGCCTAGACAGCAATCCCGAGTCCTCTCTCAAAACTCCACAGGAGGCTTGACTCCCTTTAGGCCACTCATGGGGCTCTAAGAGATACCCGTCACAACTTGAGAGGACAGCTGTGTTGACGAGGCCTGACTCACGGGTGAAACTTGAATGCAACCCCGAGATCCCTGTCGCCACTGGAGAGGAACACGGAGTTTCTGGACACAAGCCTAGATGAGGTCTATTTGCCCTGCAGTGATGTGAGAGCAATCCCCAGCTCCCCCTCGCAACTCGAATGGAGATTGGACTTCCCTGGGGCAACACGAGAGGCTCCCTGAGGTCCCTGTCATAACTCGAGAATCCCGGTCAACTCGAGAAAAACCACGAGGTTCCCCCGTCATCGTGAGATGAGACCCTTTCGCGCTGCAGCATCTCAAGAGAATTCCCACGTTCCCTCTTGAACTTCGAAACATTACTTGACAACCTTGATGCAGCTCAAAATGTTCCCCGACACAACAGTCTCACTCGAGAGGAACAGCGAGATTTCAGGCACAACTTAATCTGAGTACTTTCTCCCTTCCTGATCTGAACATGAGGGTCTATTTCCCTGCTTTGTCTTGAAAGGGATCCCGACCTTCCAGTCGCACCTCAGAGGGAGGCCGCTCTCATATTGAAACTCGAGAGGAAGCCTCGTGGTTGATACACATTCCAAAAGATACTGATTTTCCTGTCGACCTAAGATAAGTCCCGATGCCTGGGCACTTCTTCCAATGTAACCATGAGGATGAAGTCACAACACGAAGGGGCACTGACACCCCACTTGCATCATCCGAAAAAAGCTGCAGGCTCCAAATACAACTCAACAAGTGGCCTGTCATGCCATGAACAACTCGAGAGGCAAGTTGAGTTCCATTCCTCAACACGAGATGAGGCCTGACTCTCCTGTTCCAACTCTGCAAAGACCCTGCGATCGAAGTCAGAAATGGATAGGAACCCTCAGGTTCCCACTTCAACTCGAGATGAGGACCTCTTGCATTGCACCAAACCCAGTGAAGTCTCGAGAGGCCCCTCCCAACTCCACAGTATCCCTGGCTTCTCATAGGCACCCTGAGAAGCTCCCTGAGGTCACCGGCATAAGTCGAGGGAACCCAGGGTTTCCTGCCGCAACTGAGAAAGACCTCAAGATTCCTTCTTCAACGCGTCTTGAGACCCGATTCCCCTACCATGACTCGAGAGCAATGCCGCAATCCCCCTTGCAACTCAAATGGAGACTGGATTTCCTTGTGCCACATAAGAGGCTCCCTGAGTTCCCCATCGTAACTCGTGAGAAACCACACTTCCACCACAGCTCAAAAAACCCACGAGATTCCCCCATCATCGCGAGATGAGGTCCTTCTTTTCCTGCAGGGCCTAGAGAGCAATCCCAAGTCCTCTCTCAAAACTCCACAGGAGGCTTGACTCCCTTTAGGCCCCTGAATGGGCTCCAAGAGATACCCGTCGCTACTCGAGAGGAAAGCGGAGTACTTTGCTGCCACTCGAGACGAGGCCTGACTCCCTGGGTGAATTTTGAATGCAACCCCGAGATCCCTGTCGCCACTGGAGAGGAACACGTAGTTTCTGGACACAAGCCTAGATGAGGTCTATTGGCCCTGCTGTGACACGAGAGCAATCTCCAGCTCTCCCTCGCAACCGAATGGAGATTGAACATCCCTGGGGCAACACAAGAGGCTCCCTGAGTTCCCCGTCATAACTCGAGAATCCCGTCGAAACTCGCGAAAACAACTAGGTTCCCCCGTCATCGCGAGATGAAGCCCTTTCCCGCTGCCACGTCTCAAGAGAAATCCCACGTTCACTCTTGAAATTTGAAACGGTACTTGACACCCTTGATGCAACTCAAAAAGTTCCCCGACATACCGGTCTCACTGGAGAGGAACACCGAGTTTCCCGGCACCACTTAATCTGAGCTCCTTCTCCCCTCCTGATCTGGACATGAGGGTCGATTCCCCTGCTTTGTCTGGAAGGGGATCCCGACCTACATGTCCCACCGCAGGAGGAGGCCGGTCTCACACTGAAATTCGAGAGGAAGCCTCGTGTGTCGTGCCACATCCCTAAAGACACAGATTTCCCAGTCCACTCAAGAAAGGTCCCAATTCCCGGGCACCTCTTCAAATGTAACCCTGAGGATGAAGTCATAACACGAAGGGGCACGGACATCCCAGTTGCATCATCCAGAAACAGCCGCAGGTTCCAAATACAACTCAACAAGTGGCCCGTCACCCCATGAACAACTCGAGAGGCCAGCGGAGTTCCAACCTCATCACAAGACAAGACCTTACTCTCCTGTTCCAACTCTGCAGAGACCCTGCGATCGAAGTCAGAAATGGAGAGGAACACTGAGGTTCCCATCTCATGTCGAGATGAGGCCCTATTCATCCCTGCAGCGATGCGCGAGGAATCCCGAAGGGGCCCTCAAAATGCCAAAGGAGATCTGCCTTCCCTGTGGAAACACAAGCAGTCTCCCAGGTTGACAGGCAACTTGAGAGGAAGCCTAGCTTCCCGCCACAATTCCATGCAAACGACGAAATTCTCACCTGCACTCTTGAGGAGGCCCTTTTACACTGCAGCGTTTCCAAGGAAAGCCCACTTTTCCCTTGGAACTCGAAAGGGTCCTTGACACGCTTTACAAAACTCCAGAAGATTCCCCAGATACCCGTACTCACTCGAGAGGAACGCTGAAATTCCCGCCACACGTCAAGAACAGCCCCCTTGTCCCCGCCTCAAGTCTAGATGAAGTTTGATTGCCCTGCTTCGCCTGGAAAGGAATGCTGACATCCCCATCACACCTCGCGAGGAGGCTGGTATCTACTTGACACTGGAGGGGAACCCGGGGGCCTTGTCATAATTTGAAAGCCACTGATTTCAACATCCACTCGAGATCAGGCCTGATTTCCTTGCACCAATTCAAATGTCAGCCGAGAATAAACTCACAAAACTAAGGAGTTCTGATACCGTGTTTGTTAATCCGAGAAGAGCCCCAGGTCCCAAATTCAAATCGGCTGGAGGCCTGAAACCCCTTTGACAACTCGAGAGGAAAGCAGAGTTCCATGCCTTCAATCATGTCGAGACCTACCTCCTTGTTTGAAACGGCATACACAGCCCGAGACCATGTCAAAACAGGAGAGGAAACCTGAGGTTCCCACCTCAACTCGAGATGAGGCGCTCTTCCATTGCACCAAACCCAGTGGAGTCCGAGAGGCCATTCCCAAGTCCACAGTATTCCTGACTTCCAATAGGCACAATGAGAAGCTCCCTGAGGTCACCGTCACAAGTCGAGGAAACCCAGGGTTTCCTGCCGCAACTCGAGAAAGACCTCAAGATTCCCTCTTCAACGTGTCTTGAGGCCGGATTCCCCTGCAGTGAATCGAGAGCAATGCCACGCTCCCCCTCACAACTCAAATGGAGACTGGACTTGCCTGGGGCCACACGAGAGTCTCCCTGAGTTCCCCGTCATAACTCGAGGAAAACCCCACATGTTGGGCCACAGCTCAAAAGAAACCATGAGATTCGCCTGTCATTGTGAGATGAGGCCCTTCTTTTCCTGCAGGGCCTAGAGAGCAATCCCGAGTCCTCTCTCAAAACTCCGCAGGAGGCTTGACTCCCTTTAGTCCACTCTATTGGCTCCAAGAGATACCCGTTGCAACTGGAGAGGAGAGCGGAATTCTTTGCTTCCACTCGAGACGAGGCCTGACTGCCCGAGTGAACCTTGAATGTAACACCGAGATCCCTGTTGCCATTGGAGAGGAACAAAAGCCTAAATGAGGTATATTTTCCCTGCAGTGACTCTAGAGCAATCCCTAGCTCCCCCTCGCAACTCTAATGGAGATTGGACTTCCCTGGGGCAACACGAGAGGCTCCCTGAGTTCCCCATCATAACTCGAGAATCCCACCACAACTCGAGAAATACCACGAGGTTCACCCGTAATCATGAGATGAGGCCCCTTCCCGCTGCAGTGTCTCAAGAGAAATCCCACGTTCCCTCTTGAAATTTGAATCGGTACTTGAAACCCTTGATGGAACACAAAAAGTTCCCCGACATACCGTTCTCACTCGAGAGGAACACTGAGATTCCCGGCTCAACTTAATATGAGCCCTTTCTCCCCTCCTGATCTCGCCATGAGGGTTGATTCCCCTGCTTTGTCTGGAAAGGGATCCCAACCTTCCTGTCGCACCTCAGGTGAAGGCCGGTTTCACACTGAAACTCCAGAGGAAGCCTTGTGGCCCGTGCCACATTTCAAAAGACACCGATTGCCCTGTCCACTCAAGAAAATTCCCGATGCTCGGGTACCTCTTTGAATGTAATCCTGTGGATGAAGTCACAATATGAAGGGGCACTGACACCCCTGTTGCATCGTCCGGAAAAAGCTGCAGATTCCAAATACAACTCAACAAGTGCCCTGTCTCTCCATGAACAACTGGAGAGGCAAGCGGAGTTCCATTCCTCAACACAAGACGAGGCTTACTCTCCTTTTCCAACTCTGCAGAGACCCTGCGATCCAAGTCAGAAATGGAGAAGAAGCCTAAGATTTCCACTTGAGATGAGGCCCTATTCATCCCTGCAGCGATGCATGAGGAATCCCGATGTGCACTTAGCAACGCCAAAGATCTGACTTCGCTGAGGAGACAGGACCATCCCCCAGGTCGACATGCAGTTCTAGAGGAACCTTAAGCTTCCTGCCACAACTCCACGTAAACTACGGAATTCTCCCCTGCACGCTTGAGGAGGCGCTTTTTACGCTGCAGAGTTTCCACAGAAAGCCCACGTTTCCCTTGGAACTTGAAATGGTCCTCGACACGCTTTAGGAAACTCCAGAATTTTCCTGAGATACCCGTCCCCACTCGAGAGGAATGCTGAGTTTCCCACGACAAGTCAAGAAGAGCCCCGTTTTCCACACCTCAAGTCGAGATGAGGGTCGATTACCTTGCTTTGCATGGAAAGGAATGCCAACGTCCCTGTCGCACCTCGAGAGGAGGCTGCTATCTTCTTGACACTGGATGGGAACCCGGGGGCCTTGTCACAATTTGAAAGCCACTGATTGCCCCATCCACTCGAGATCAGACCTGATTTCCTTGCACCAATTTGAATGTCAGCCGAGAATCAACTCACAACATGAAGGGAGTTCTGATGCCCCAGTTGCTACTCCGAAAAAGGCCCAGGTCCAAATTCAACTAGCTGGTGGCCTGAAATTCCTTTGACAACTCGAGAGGAAAGCAGAGTTCCATGCCTCCACACAGGTTGAGACCTGACTCCCTGTTTGAAGCGGCATACACAGCCCAAAACTCACGTCAGAACAGGGGAGGAACCCTAAGGTTCCAGCCTCAACTCGAGATGAGGCCCTCTTCCATTGCACCAAACCCAGTGGAGTCCCGAGAGGCTCCTCCCAAGTCCACAGTATTCCTGACTTACAATAGGCACCCAGAGAAGCTCCCTGAGGTCACCATCATGGGAACCCACGGTTTCCTGCCGGAACTCGAGAAAGACCTTGAGATTCCCCCTTCAACGTGTCTCGAGGCCCCATTCTACTGCCGTGACTCGAGAGCAATGCTGCGCTCCCCTTCAGAACTCGAATTCAGACTGGACTTCCCTGGGGCCACAGAAGAGGCTCCCTGAGTTCCCCATCATAACTCGATAGAAAACCCACACGTCCGCCACAGCTCGAAAAAAATCACGAGATTCCCCCTTCATCGCGAGATGAGGCCCTTCTTTTCCTGCAGGGCCTAGAGAGCCATCCCTAGTCCTCTCTCAAAACTCCACAGGAGGCTTGACTCCCTTTAGGTCACACAATGGGCTCTAAGAGATACCCGTTGCAACTGGAAAGGAGAGCAGGGTACTTTGCTGCCACTCGAGATGAGGCCTGACTCCCCGGTTGAACCTTGAATGCAACCCCGAGATCCCTGTCACCACTGGAGGGGAATCGGAGTTTCTGGACACAAGCCTAGATGAGGTCTTTTTGCCCTACATTGACTGGGGAGCATTCTCCAGTTCACCTCACAACTCGAAGGAGATTGGACTTCCCTGGGCCAACACGAGAGGTTTCCTGAGTTCCCCGTCATAACTTGAGAATCCCGCCACAACTTGAGAAAAACCACGAGGTTCCCCCGTCATTGCAAGATGAGGCCCTTTCTCCTTGCAGCGTCTTGAGAGAAATCCCATGTTGCCTCCTGAAATTCGAAACGGTACATGACACCCTTGATGCAACTCAGAAAGTTCCCCGACATACTGGTCTCACTCGAGAGGAACACCGAGTTTCCTGGCACAACTTAATCTGAGCCCCTTCTCTACTCCTGATCTCGACATGAGGGTCGATTCCCCTGATTTGTCTAGAAAGGGATCCTGACCTTCCTGTCGCACCTTAGGAGGATCCGATCTCACACTGAACTCGAGAGGAAGCCTCGTGGGTCGGGTCACATTCTGAAAGACACCGGTTTCCCTTCCACTCAAGATAAGCCCCGATGCCCAGGCACTTTGTATGTAACCCTGCAGATGAAGTCACAACATGAAGGGGCACTGTAACCCCTGTTGCATAGTCCAGAAAAGCCGAAGGTTCCATATGCAACTCAACAAGGGGCCTGTCACCCCAAAAACAACGTGAGAGGCAAGCGGAGTTTCATTCGTCAACACAAGAAAAGGCCTGACTCTCCTGTTCCAACTCTGCAGAGACCCTGTGATCGAAGTCATAAACGGAGAGGAACCCTCAGGTTCCCGCGTGAACTCTAGATGAGGACCTATTCATCCCTGCAATGATGTGCAAGGAATCCCGAGGAGCCCTTCGCAATGCCAAAGGAGATCTGACTTCCCTGAGGAGACACTAGCAGTCCCCCTGGTCGACACACAACTCAAGACGAACCCTAAGCTTCCCACCACAACTCCACGCAAACTACGAAATTCGCCCCTGCCCGCTTGAGGTGGCCCTATTAAGCTGTAGCGTTTCCAAAGAAAGCCCACGTTTCCCTTGGAACTTGAAAGGGTCCTCGACACGATTTACGAAACTCCAGAAGTTTCCCGAGATACCCGTCCCCACTCGAGAGGAACACTGAATTTCCCGCCACAAGTGAAGAAGAGCCCCGTTTTCCCCGCCTCAAGTCGAGGTTGGTGTTGATTGCCCTGCTCGCCTGGAAAGGAATGCTGTCATCTCATTCACACGTCGAGAGGAGGCTGGTATCTACTTGACACTGGAGGGGAACAAGGGGGCCTTGTCCCAATTTGAAATCCACATATTTCCCCATCCACTCGAGATCAGGCCTGATTGCCTTGCACCGATTCGAATGTCAGCCGAGAATCAACTAACAACACAAAGGGAGTTCTGATGCTCTGGTTGCTAATCCGAAAAGAGCCCCAGGTCCCAAATTCAACTTGGCTGGAGGCCTGAAACCCTTTTGACAACTCTAGAGGAAAGCAGAGTCCATGCCTCCACACACGTCCAGACCTGACTCACTGTTTGAAATGGCATACACAGCCCGAGACCCACGTCAGAACAAGAGAAGAACCCTGAGGTTCCCACCTCAATTCAAAATGAGGCCCTCTTCCATTGCACCGAACCCAGTGGAGTCCCGAGAGGCCCATCCCAACTCCACAGTATTCCTGATTTCCCATAGGGACCCTGAGAAGCTCCCTGAGGTCATTGTCACAAGTCGAGGGAACCCGGGGTTTCCTGCCACAACTTGAGAAAGACCTCGAGATTCCCCCTTCAACGCATCTTGAGGCCCAATTCCCCTGCCGTTATTCGAGAGCAATGCTGTGCTCTGCTTGCAACTCGAATGGACATTGGACTTCCCTGGAGCCACACGAAAGGCTCCCCGAGTTCCCCGTCATAACTCGATAAAAACCTACACATCGTGCTGCAGCTCAAAAAAAAAAAAAAAAAAACAACGAGATTCCCCCATCATCGCAAGATGAGGCCCTTCTTTTCCTGCAGGCCCTAGAGAGCAATCCCGAGTTGTCTCTCAAAACTCCACAGGAGGTTTGACTCCCTTTAGGCCACTCAATGGTCTCCAAAGATACCCGTTACAACTCGAGAGGAGAGCGGAGTTCTTTGCTTCCACTTGAAACAAGGCCTGACTCCCTGGCTGAAGTTTGGATGCAACATTGAGATCCCTGTCGCCACTGGAGAGGAACTCGGAGTTTCTGGACAGAAGTCTTCATAAGGTGTATTTGCCTTGTAGTGACTCGAGAGCAATCCCCAGCTCCCCATCGCAACTCGAATGGAGATTGGACTTCCTTGAGGAAACGAGAGGTTCCCTGAGTTCCCCGTTGTAACTCCAGAATCCCGCCGAAACTCAAGAAAAATCACAAGGTTCCCCCGTCATTGCGAGATGAGGCAATTTCCTGCTGCACCGTCTCAAGAGAAATCCCATGTTCCCTCTTCAAATTCGAAATAGTACTTGACACCCTTAATGCAACTCAAAAAGTTCCCCGACATACCTTTCTCACTTGAGAGGAACACCGAGTTTCCCAGCACATCTTAATCCGAGCCCCTTCTTCCCTCCTGATCTCGACATGAGGGTCAATTCCCCTGCTTTGTCTGGAATGGGATCCCGACCTTCCCGTCACACCTCAGGAAGAGGCCAGCCTCACATTGAAACTCAAACGGAAGACTCGTGGCTCGTGCCACATTCTGAAAGATCGATTTCCCCATCCACTCAAGATAAGACG
Organism: Bos grunniens; assembly: GCF_055505025.1. Taxonomy (NCBI): domain Eukaryota; kingdom Metazoa; phylum Chordata; class Mammalia; order Artiodactyla; family Bovidae; genus Bos; species Bos grunniens. The sequence goes on from NC_141168.1 coordinate 120,038,212, forward strand.
TGATGCCCTGGCACCTCTTCGAATGTAACCCTGAGGATGAAGTCACAACACAAAGGGGCACTGACACCCCAGTTGCATCTTCTGGGAAAAGACGCAGGTTCCAAATATACTCGACAAGTAGTCTGTCACCCCATGAACTACTTAAAAGGCAAGCGGAGTTCAATTCCTCAACACAAGATGAGGCCTGACTTTCCTGTTCCAACTCGGCAGAGACCCTGCGATCAAAGTCAGAAATGGAGAGGAACCCTGAGGTTCCAGCCTCAACTTGAAATGCGGCCATATTCATCCCTGCAGTGATGTACGAGGAATCCCAAGATGCCCATCGCAATTTCAAAGTGGATCTGACTTCCCCGAGGAGACATGAGCGGTCACACAGGATGACACACAACTCAAGAGGAACCCTAAGCTTCCCGCCACAATTCCACGCAAACTGCAATATTCTACCCTGCATGCTTGAGGAGGACCTTTTACTCTACAACGTTTCCAAAGACAACTCACGTTTCCCTTGGAACTGGAAACGGCCCTTGACTCACTTTAGGAAACTCCAGAAGTTTCCCGAGATACCCGTCCCCACTCAAGCTGAACGCTGAGTTTCCCGCCACAAGTCAAGAATGACCCCGTTTTCCCTGCCTCAAGTCGAGATGAGGGTCGATTGCCCTGCTTCGCCTGGAAAGGAATGCTGAGATCCCCTTTGCACCTCGAGTGGAGGCTGGTATCTACTTGACAATAGAGGGGAACCCGGGGGCCCTGTCACAATTTGAAAGCCACGTATTTCCCCATCTACTCGCGATCAGGCCTGATTCCCTTGCACATATTCGAATGTCAGCAAGGAATCAACTCACAACATGAAGGGAGTTCTGATGCCCTGGTTGCTAATTCGAAAAGAGCCCCAGGTCCCAAATGCAACTCAGTAAGAAGCCTGAAACCCCTTTGACAACTCGAAAGGAAAGCAAGGTTCCATGCCTCCACACACATTGAAACATGACTCCTTGTTTGAAATTGCATACACAGCCCTAGACCCATGTCAGAACAAGAGAGGAACCCTGAGGTTCCCACCTCAACTCGAGATTAGGCCCTCTTCCATTGCACAAAACCCAGTGGAGTCCCGAGAGGCCCCTCCCAATTCCACAGTATTACTGACTTTCCATAGGCACCTTGAGAAGCTCCCAGAGGTAACCAACACAAGTCGAGGGAAAAGAGGGTTTCCTGCGGCACCTTGAGAAAGAACTCACGATTCCCCCTTCAAGGCATCATGAGGCCCGATTCCCCTGCTGTGACTCGAGAGCAATGCCGTGCTCCCCCCTCACAACTCGAATGGAGACTGGACTTCCCTGGGGCCACACAAGAGGCTCCCTGAGTTCCCCATCGTCACTCGAGAGAAACAACACACGTCCCGCCGCAGCTCAAAAAAAAAAAAAAAATGACGAGATTCCCCCATAATTGCGAGATGAGGCTCTTCTTTTCCTGCAGGGCCTAGAAAGCAATCCCGAGGCCTCTCTCAAAACTCCACAGGAGGCTTGACTCCCTTGAGGCCACTCTATTGGCTACAAGAGATACCCCTCCCAACTGGAGAGAAGAGCGGAGTCCTTTGCTTCCACACGACACGAGGCCTGACTCCCCGGTTGAGTCTTGAATGCAGCCCCGAGATCTCTGTCGCCCCTGGAGAGGAACATTAGTTTCTGGACAGAAGCCTGGATGAGGTCTATTTGCCCTGCAGTGACTCAAGAGCAATCCCCAGCTCTCCCTCGTAACTCGAATGGAGATTGGACTTCCCTGGGCCAACAGGAGAGGCATCCTGAGTTCCCCGTCGTAACTCAAGAATTCCACTGCAACTCGAGAAAACCACGAGGTTCCCGCGTCATCGCAAGATGAAGCCCTTTCTCGTTACAGCGTCTCAAGAGAAACCCCACGTTCCGTCTTGAAGTTCGAAACGTTACTTGACACCCTTGATGCAACCCAAAAAGTTCCCCAATATACCGGTCTCACTCAAGAGAAACACAGAGGATCACGGCATCACATCATCTGAGCCCCTTCTCCCCTCCTGATCTCGACAGGAGGATCGATTCCCCTGCTTTGTCTGGAAGGGGATCCCGACCTCAGGATGAGGCCAGTCTCATGAAGAAATTCGAGACATAGCCTCGTGGGTGGTGCCACATTCCGAAAGACCCCAGTCCACTCTTGATAAGAACCCAATGCCCAAACACCTTTTCAAATATAACCCTGTGGATGAAGTCACAACACGAAGGGGCACTGACACCCCAGTGCATCGTCCGGAAAAATGCGCAGGTTCCAAATACAACTCGACAAGTGGCCTGTCAACCCATGAACAACTCGAGAGGCAGGCGGAGTTCCATGCCTGAACACAAGACGAGGCCTGACTCTCCTGTTCCAACTCTGCAGAGACCATGTGATCGAAGTCAGAAATGGAGAGGAACCCTGAGGTTCCTGCCTCAACTAGAGATGGGGTCCTCTTCCATTACACCAAACCCAGTGGAGTCCCGAGAGGCCCCTCCCAACTTCACAGTATCCCTGACTTCTCAGAGGCACCCTGAGAAGCTCCCTGAGGTCACCAGCACAAGTCAAGGGATCCCAGGGTTTTCTGCCGAAACTCGAGAAAGACCTCCAGATTCCTTCTTCAACTCATCTTAAGGCTCGATTCCCCTACCATGACTCGAGAGCAATGACGCGCTACCCCACACAAATGGAATGGAGGCCTGATTTCCCTGGCGCCATGCGAGAGGCTCCCTGAGATCCCTGTCATACCTCGTGAGAAACCCCACACTGGCGCTGCAGCTCGAGAAAAACCACGAACCTCCCCCGTCATTGCGAGATGAGGCCCTTCTTTTCCCACAGGGCCTAGAGAGCAATCGCAAGTCCTCTCTCAAAACTCCACAAGAGGCTTGATTCCTTTTAGGCCACTCAGTGGGCTTTAAGAGATACCCATCACGACTCGAGAGGAGAGCGGAGTTCTGTGCTTCCACTCGAAATGAGGCCTGACTCCCCGGGTGAGTCTGGAATGCAACCCCAAGATCCCTGTCACCCGTGGAGAGGAACATTAGTTTCTGGACACAAGCCTGGATGAGGTCTATTTGCTCTGCAGTGACTCGAGTGCAATCCCCAGCTCTCCCTCGCAACTCGAATGGAAGATTGGACTTCCCTGGGCCAACATGAGAGGCATCCTAGTTCCCCGTCTTAACTCGAGAATCCCGCCACAACTCGAGAAAAACCACGAGATTCCCCTGTCATTGCAAGATGAAGCCCTTTCCCTCTACAGTGTCTCAAGAGAAGTCCCACGTTCCATCTGGAAGGTTGAAACGTTACTTGACACCCTTGATGCGACCCAAAATGTTTCCTGACATACTGGTCTCACTTGAGAGGAAAACCGAGGTTCCTGGCACCACTTCATCTGAGCCCCTTCTCCTCTCCTGATCTCGACAGGAGGGTCGATTCTCCTGCTTTGTCTGGAAGGGGTTCCTGACCTTCCCGTCGCACCTCAGGATGAGGCCGGTCTCACAAAGAAATTCAAGACGTAGCCTCGTGGGTGGTGCACCTTCCGAAAGACCCCTATTTCCTGGTCTGCTCTTGATAAGAACCCGATTCCCAGACACCTCTTCAAATGCAACACTTTGCATGAAGTCACAACACGAAGGGGCACTGACACCCCAGTGCACTGACCGGAAAAACTCTCAGGTTCCAAATACAGCTCGACAAGTGGCCTGTTACCCTGTGAACAACTCGAGAGGCAAGCGGAGTTCCATTCCTCAACACAAGACGAGGCCTGACTCTCCTGTTCCAACTCTGCAGGGACCATGCGATCAAAGTCAGAAATGGAGAGGAACCCTGAGGTTCCTGCCTCAACTCGAGATGAGGCCCTCTTCTGTTGGGGGCCAAAGTGAGGCATTCCGCCCATGGCAAAGGACATTAGGAAGGAGGCTCGACATATGCAAAGGCGGGATCGAGCCTCAGGAGTCCGCCTGGAAGTCCTCGAGCATCTACCCCCATTACCAGACCCTGCCTACTTTACTACTTTGTGCTCTTACCTACACCTCAGACTTTACAGGGGTCTGTCCCCCACCACCTCTTTCGGAGAAGGAGTTAACTTAGAGCTCCAGTGAATAAAAACTCCTGGGCGTGACAAGAGTGTTTTAACCTACAAACTCCTCTGAAGGTTCTCTGGCCTGCCTGACAGGCTTGTCCAGCCACATGTGATTGCTCACAGCCTCCCAACCATGAGAGGCATGAGATGCTTTAAACCTTCTACAAACAGGTTCCTTAGAAAAGTTAGAAAACTATTAGTATAAGTATAATGGGCTGATTCAAAATTGTATTGGTGAAGTGTTTTTCATTTGTTGAGCCAATGTTTGTTGCTAAGTCTCCATATCACCTGCCCTTACACACATTAATGAATATATAGAAGAAATAAGTATTAACCTTTGATATTAATCATGTTAGACTTTAGGCTAAGTAAATTCTTTCCTTAACTAAAATCCACTACACCCTCACCCTATAGGAATGTAACTTTATTTGGGTGGCGTCTGTTTTAAGAATAATTACCCCTGGAGAAATAAGTGTCCTGGTTGACTGACCACTGTCACAAGGAGAGGGTCATAAATTGTCAGGAGGCCCCCTGGGCAGAAGATGATGTAACACCCCTAAGATTTCTGTATACATTTGTATGAAGCACCTGACTTTGATAAAAGTCAGGACTGCTGACCCTGCATGACTTTTGCATAACATCTCAGTGTATAAAAGTAGATCATGGAAAATAAAGAATTGGGATCAGTTCCTCGAAAGACTAGTCTCCCCATGTCTCTCTCTCTCTCAAATTCTGTCTGAGTCTCCATCTGGAGCGCAGAACACACCATGCTTACTAATTATGCCTGGGCTTCTAAGATCCAACCAGGGAGGCCTCAGTTTCTCCTCTCATTTGGGAGAACAGAAGGAAGCCTGCGGCCTATGTAAATGGTGCAAGCTTCTTGTCTTGAAGATTTATTGGTCTCCCATGTAAACCAAGCTACTCAGCCTCTTTTCTCCACTGAATTTTCCTACTGAGCTATCCTCATTCTATTATTCTTTATATCTCTAATTAATATCAAATTGAAGCTATTGTATCTTGATCCTCACCAACAACAGCCGTGGCTGGACCCCAGTACTCTTCCATTGCACCAAACCCAGTGGAGTCCCCAGAGGCCCCTCCCAAATCCCCAGTATCCCTGACTTTTCAGAGGCACCCTGAGAAGATTCCTGAGGTCACTGGCACAAGTCGAGGGAACACAGGGTTTCCTGCCACAACCCGAGAAAGGCTTCGAGAGTCCTTCTTCAACGCATCTTGAGGCCCGATTAGCCTACCATGACTCGAGAGCAATGCTACATTCCCCCTCACAACTTGAATGGAGACCTGACTTCCCTGACGCCACATGAGAGGCTCCCTGACTTCCCCACCGTAACTCGTGAGAAACCCCACACTGGCGCCGCAGCTCGAGAAAAAACACGACATTCCCCCATAATCGCGAGATGAGGCTTTTCTTTTCCCGCAGGGCCTAGACAGCAATCCCGAGTCCTCTCTCCAAATGCCACAGGAGGCTTGACTCACTTTAGGCCACTCAGTGGGTGAAACAGATATCCGTCGTGACTGGAGAGGAGAGCGGAGTTCTTTGCTTCCACTCAAGATGAGGGCTGACTCCCCGGGAGAGTCTGGAATGCAACCCCGAGATCCCTGTCACCCCTGGAGAGGAACATTAGTTTCTGGACACAAGCCTAGATGAGGTCTATTTGCCCTGCAGTGACTCGAGAGCAATTCACAGCTCTCCCTCACAACTCGAATGGAAAATGTGACTTCCCTGGGCCAATACGAGAGGCATACTGAGTTCCCCGTCGTAATTCAAGAATCCCGCTGCAACTCGAGAAAAACCACGAGGATCCCCTGTCATCGCAAGATGAAGCCCTTTCCCGCTACAGCATCTCAAGAGAAGTCCAACGTTCCATCTTGAAGTTCGAAACGGTACTTGACACCCTTGATGAGACCCAAAAAGTTCCGACATACCAGTCTTACTCGAGAGGAACACTGAGGTTCCCGGCACCACTTCCTCTGAGCCCCTGCTCCCCTCCTGATCTCGACAGGAGGATCGATTCCCCTGTTTTTTCTGGAAGGGTATCCCGACCTTTCTGTCCCACCTCAGGATGAGGCCGGTCTCACGAAAAAATTCTAGACGTAGCCTCCTGGGTGCTGCCATATTCCAGAAGACCCTGATTTCTCTTTTCGCTCCTGATAAGAACCCGATGCCCGGACACCTCTTCGAATGCAACCCTGTGGATGAAGTCACAACACGAAGGAGCACTGACACCCAATGCATCATCTGGAAAAACCCGCAGGTTCCAAATCCAGCTCGACAAGTGGCCTGTCACCCCGTGAACAGCTCGAGAGGCAAGTGGAGTTCCATTCCTCAACAGAAGACGAGGCCTGACTCTCCTGTCGCACCTCTGCAGGAACCCTTGGATCGAAGTCAGAAATGGAGAGGTTACCTGAGGTTCCTGCCTGAACTCGAGATGAGGCCCTCTTCCATTGCAGCAAACCCACAGGAGTCCCGAGAGTCCTCTCCCAACTGTACAGTATGCCTGACCTCTCCGAGGCACCCTGAGAAGCTCCCTGAGGTCACTGGCACAAGTCGAGGAAACCCAGGGTTTCCTGCCGCAACCCAAGAAAGATCTCCAGAATTCTTCTTTAACGCGTTTTGAGGCCTGATTTCCCTACCATGACTCGAGAGCAATGCCGCGCTCCCCCTCACCACTCGAATGAAGACCTGACTTCCCTGGCGCCCCACGAGAGGCTTCGTGAGCTTTCAATTGTACCTCATGAGAAACCCCACACTGGGGCGTCAGCTCAAGAAAAACCACGAGACTCCCCGTCATCGCGAGATGAGGGCCTTCTTTGCCTGCGTAGCCTGGAGAGCAATCCAGAGTTCTCTCTAAAATTCCGCAGGAGGGTTGACTTCCTTTAGGCCACTCAGTGGGCTCCAAGAGAAACCCGTCGCGACTTGAGACGAGTGTGGAGTTCTTTGCTTTCACTCGGGAAGAGGCCTGACTCCCCGGGTGAGTCTGGAATGCAACCCTGAGATCCCTGTCGCACCTGCAGAGGAACATTAGTTTCTGGACACAGGCCTAGATGATGTCTATTTCCTTGCAGTGACTCGAGAGCAATCCCCAGCTCTCCCTTGGAACTCGAATGGAAGATTGAACTTTCCTGGGCCAACACAAGAGACATCCTAATTTCCTCGTCATAACTCAGGAATCCCGCCGCAACTCGAGAAAAACCACGTGGTTCCCCCGTCATCGCAAGATGAAGCCCTTTCCCGCTACAGTGTCTCAAGAGAAGTCCCAAGTTCCATCTTGAAGTTCCAAATGGTACTTGGCAGCCTTGATGCAACCCACAAAATTCCCCGACATACCGGTCTCCCTCGAGAGGAACACTGAGGTTCCCGGCACCACTTCCTCTGAGGTTCCCGGCACCACTTCCTCTGAGCCCCTGCTCCCCTCCTGATCTCGACAGGAGGGTCGATTCTCCTGTTTTGTCTAAAAGGGGTTCCCGACAATCCCATTGCCCAGCAGGATGAGTCCGGTCTCACAAAAATATTCGAGACATGGCCTCGTCAGTAGTGCCACATTTCGAAGGTCCCCGATGTCCTGGTCCGCTCTTGATAAGAACCTGATGCACGGACAGCTCTTCGAATGCAACCCTGTGGATGAAGTCGCAACACGAAGTGGCACTGACACCCCCGTGCATGGTCCGGAAAAACCCTTAGATTCCAAATACAGCTCGACTAGTGGCCTGTCACCCCGTGAAAAACTCGAGCGGCAAGCGGAGTTCCATGCCTCAACACAAGACGAGGCCTCCCTCTCCTGTCCCAACTCTGCAGGGACCCTGCGATTGGAGTCAGAAATGGAGAGGAACACTGAGGTTCTTGGCTCAAGTCGGGACGAGGCCCTCTTCCATTGCACCAAACCCAGTGGAGTCCCGAGAGGCCCCTCCGAACTCCACAGTATCCCTGACTTCTCAGAGGAACCCTGAGAAGCTCCTTGAGGTCACCGGCACAAGTTGAGGGAACCCAGGGTTTCCTGCCCCAACCCAAGTAAGAACTCGAGAGTCCTTCTTCAACGCATCTAGAGGCCCAATTCCCTTACCATGACTCGAGAGCAGTGACACACTCCACCTCGCCCCTCGCATGGAGACCCGACTTCCCCTGTGCCCCACGAGAGGCCCCCTGAGCTCGCTGACATACCTCGTGAGAAACCCCATGCTGGCGCCGCCGCTCGAGATAAACCCCGAGACTCCCACGTCATTTCGAAATGAGGGCCTTCGTTTCCTGCATGGCCTAGAGAGCAATCCCGAGTCCTCTCTCCAAACTCCACAGGAGGCTTGACTCCCTTTAGGCTACTCAGTGGGCTCCAAGAGATACCTGTCGCGACTCGAGAGGAGAGCGGAGTTCTTTGATTCCACTCCGGACCAGGCCTGACTCGCCAGGTGAGTCTGGAATACAACCCCGAGATCCCTGTCTCCCCTGGAGAGGAACATTGGCTTCTGGACACAAGCATAGATGAGGTCAATTTGCCCTGCAGTGACTCGAGAGCAATCCCCAGCTCTCCTTTGCAACTCGAATGGAAGATTGGACTTCCCTGGGCCAACACAAGAGACATCTTGTATTCCCCGTCGTAATTCCAGAATCCCACCGCAACTCGAGAAAAAACACGTGGTTCCCCCGCCATCGCCAGATGAAGCCCTTTTCTGCTACAGCGTCTCAGGAGAAGTCCCACGTTCCATCTTGAAGGTCGAAACGGTACTTGGCACCCTTGATGCGACCCACAAAGTTCCCCGACATACTGGTCTCCCTCGAGAGGAACACCGAGGTTCCCGGCACCACTTCATCTGAGCCCCTGCTCCCCTCCTGATCTCGACAGGAGGGTTCATTCCCCTGCTTTGTCTGGAAGGGGTTCCCGAACTTCCCGACGACCCTCAGGATGAGGCCGGTATCACGAGGGAATTCGAGATGAAGCCTCGTGGGCTGTGCCATCTTCCGAAAGGCCCCGATTTCCCAGTCCGCTCTTGACAAGAACCCGATGCCCAGACACCTCTTCGAACGCAACCCTGTCAATGAAGTCCCAACACCAAGGGGCACTGACATCCCTGTGCATCATCTGGAAAAACCCGCAGGTTCCAAATACAGTTTGACACGTGCCCTGTCTCCCCGTGAACACCTCGAGAGGAAAGCGGCATTCCATGCCTCAACCCAAGACGAGGCCTGACTCTCCTGTCCCAACTGTGCAGGGACCCTGCGTTTGGAGTCTTTAATGGAGAGGAAGCCTGAGGTTCCTGCTTCAACTGGAGATGAGGCCCTCTTCCATTGCACCAAACCCAGTGGAGTCCCGAGAGGGCCCTCCCAACTCCACAGTATCCCTGACTTCTCAGAGGCACCCTGAGAAGCTCCCTGAGGTCACCGGCAGAAGTCGAGGAAACCCAGAGTTTCCTGCTCCAACCTGAGAAAGACCTTGAGAATCCTTCTTCAGTGGGTCTTGGGGCCTGATTCCCCTACCGTGACTCGAGAGCAATGATGCGCTACCCCTTCCCACTCGTATGGGAGACGTGACTTCCCTGGCACCACACGAGAGGCTCCTTGAGCTCCCTGTTGTAGCTCGTGAGAAACCTCATACTGGCGCCCCAGCTCGAGAAAAAGCTCGAGACCCACCTGTCATCGAGAGATTAGGGCCTTCGTTTCCTGCATATTCTGGAGAGCCATCTCGATTCTTCTCTCCAAACTCCACAGGAGGCTTGAATCCCTTTAGGCTACTCAGGGGGCTCCAAGAGATAGCAGTGGTGACTCGAGAGCAGAGCACAGTTCTTTGCTTACACTCGAGATGAGGCCTGACTCCCGGGGTGAGTCTGGAATGCAACCCCGAGATCCCTGTCGCCCCTGGAGAGGAACATTAGTTTCTGGACACAAGCATAGATGAGGTCCATTTGCCCTGCCGGGAATCGAGAGCAATCCCCAGCTCTCCCTCACAACTTGAATGGAAGACTGGACTTCC